>NC_138906.1:129805044-130405044 GCF_965231255.1 Vanellus vanellus | reverse complement strand
TCTTAATAATAATTTGATACAAGAAGTCATTGCCTTTATGCTGGATTTTTTTTTTTTTTCAAAAAAAACCCTCTTAATACTGTAATGAACTTTGTAATGAACCATCTTTTCCTGTTAAATTAACAGTTTAATTCAAAGTGCACCTTCCATATGTATGCAATAAAGCATTAATATAAAAGCCCTAAACAAATAACATTTTAGCTAAAGTCTGCTGCAAAACCACAATTTGACTAATTCTACTGACAAGCTACAAGAAAAGATGTGTTAATTGATTCCATTCAAAATACAAAACTAATAGACTTTTTTTCAGGCTGAAGGAGATGGATTCTCTATCTGGATCAATTTTTACTTATATTCAACTTTTTAATAGCAATGGAAAAATAAAGAACGAATCATTAAGATCACAAGAAAAAAATATCAAAAAATATTGTAAAATCCATAATTCTGTCTGACTGTAAAAGTGTGCTTGCTTTTTCTTCCTCTGCTCCTTTCATTTTTCTGGGATTGACACATACTCTTTTATGGTATGATTAGAAAGAAATGTTAACCTGATGAAAGTGTCATCACCATATATTGTATGTGTCCTGTGAAACAAGCATTTTTCACAGCCATGATAGCACAGTCTTAAGAAAAATGGTTTTGCTTTTCAAAGATACATGCCGAAAAATTGCAGATGTCAAAATGTCAGTGTAATCAGATGGGACCAGATACAAAGTAGGCATATATCCCAGCTACTTGTCGAAGAAGCAGCAGCAGAGATCCTTATTATTCTTTCAATTGCAGTTGAAATGCATTTCCATGCGGACAAATAGTGGGAGCACCTGATGGCACTTAAATTCTGCTTTAGCATCTTAAGCGAGGCTTATTGCTAAGGCCTCTCCATTTGGGTTACTTTCACGATGAATGGGACACGCTTTATATAAATCAACATATGGCAGTACAGACATATCAGAGAGGTTTACAGTGATGAGTCTGACAAGAAAATTATTTCTGAAACCAGCTTAAACACTTGAGTAAGGTACTCTTGAGTTAAGAATTGCTATTACTATTCTAGTGGCATAAACATCCAATGCACACACATAGGCAGAAAATTATTAGGAATCGTTCTGATGGAGCAGAGCAGGAGCCATTCTTGCTATTCACACGACCTGCTTTCTCTTGCCAAGAGTGTCTCTCGCATGCAAACAAGGCTATATTGTACGTTCAAGTGTATTTCAAGAACACAGACAAAACCAATATATACATCTGCACATTGGTCAGATTACATTAAAAGTATTTTTAAATCAAAAAATTAACTAGGCATCTACACTAGAAGATATCACAAACAGACACTGTTAAAGAGAGCACATCTGTAACACTTTGCATAAATAAACCCTACACTTTATACTTCAGCATCTACTTTTTAACATGAGTTACTAAGGGACTGTCTGTAATCACCTTATGCACAAGCATGTTTCTGTGTTTGTCTCCTATCTCTGCCCCTTCTTCCCTTGCGTAGCCTATTTCAACTGCACGTTGAAATGTGAGGCAGGAGCAGAGGTCTCAAAGACCTTCAAGAAAATAACATCACCTTCTCAAGCAAGAAAAGCCTACAACAAGGAGTCCCATTTGATAAAACACCAGGCAGAGATTTCATGAAAGCCTACACCAAAGTCCATTAACTGGAAGACAAACCTGCAGAAAACCCAACTCCTCCTTCTGGAGCTCATAAACCTCCCTGCAAAGCCTGGAGAAAGGGATAAAGATCCAACTTGTGCATCTCGGCAGCTGTGAGCAGAAAGGCAAGGCTCAGCTGGCTGAACTTGCAGGAAGTTGTGGTTATGAAGTCCAGTCCAGTTCTTGATCCTACACAAAACACTGCTGCCTCTGAACTGAGACAACCAGCACCGAACACGGGTGCGGAAGGAAGGATGACAGTAGCAAGGGTCCCAGCTAGGTTTGTGAGCTAAAGCACAGACGGGCTCAGGACCTTTGAGAGATGGGTTCAACTCTCTGGACTTCCTTGAATTGAAATGGGTGGTTTTTTTCAGGTTTTATGTATTAGGGAATGCCTCAGTTGATCTAATGTATAGATGACATTATGGTATCTCTATGGAACCAGAACCTTTCTCCCTCCCACAGTCTAAAAGGTGTTGAGAAAAAACATTTAACTAACAGTTAACCTTTTAAATTAGTATCAATTAAGCAGCAATTTGGTATAATAAGGTAAAAGTTCATCATGATGTACTAATAAGGGCATTTCAAGATCCATGTTCAACTTTGATAATAGCAAAAATGACTCTAATCATGTGCAAAGCATAGAGATGATGCAGCTATTTTATTTGTTCAATTCAATATCTCTGTTGGCTTCTATTTCACCGGAAGAAAGTGAACAGCCCACGCCAATGAATGGACTAAAATCCCACTTTCAACATGCTCAGAGTTTTACTGAAAGGAAGTTGGAGAATCTGAAGAGAGACTAAGATGCCTGTATTATATTCAGCTCTAAAACCATTAAGTGATTCATACTGTATATTATAATCAAAATAGGTGCTGAATAATTATCTCTGAAAGATGATTAGAGGATAATGTGTTTATGTGAATACTAGCATACTGAAATATGCATATTAAATGAAACAGAATGTGGCAACAGTAACAAATTGGAATAGAAGGCACAACATTTTACTTACTAATAGCTTTTGTTTAAAGTCACTTAGCATATTGTAAATACTGTTTGCAGTTGTTTTTTTTTTTGTTTATTAAATGCATATTTTCTAGTAAATGGAAGGCGCTTTATTTACGGCTGACAGAACTGTTATTAGGAGCCACATTCAGGATTTTAACACAAAATTTTAATGTTTAGTCTGTTTGATGTTTTCCATAAAATCCCCAAAAGCCAGAATTCTGTCCTCTGCTCATTCCACAAAGTGTTACACAACAGCACAGAAAATAGTCTAAGGCAATTCTATATAAATCAGCAGAATACATTAGACACGCATATCAGACTTGCTGATAAACATAAGCTTGCTTATATCAAACAGTATCCTTGTATTACAGATCTTTAGTATTTAAAATATTGTAAAACTTGATGACCATACCGAGAGCTTTTAAACTAGTAAAAAAGGAACTATTGCAAAATACGTGAGCTGGCATTTTGCAGAGAAGAAATCAAAAGGAATGGAAATTTTCATCAGCTTTTGCTGGTTATGTCTAAACCAGCTATGTCTAAACATGCGAATGTTGCTCAGCTCTCGGGCCCAGTGCCTGCCCTGGCTTACATCTGACCATGTGGCACTGAAAGCCAGGCAGGTGCCAGCATGTCCTGCCTCTCCTCTTCTTCCCCCCTACCTCCTTGAGCGCGTCTGTTCTCCTGGGTCCAGGTGACACTGGGAGCATACGCCTGCCAAAAACACCCATCGCACAAACGGTGGTCTGGGACCTCAGCAGAGCAGCCAACAGAGCATGAGATGAACTGGAACTACATTTGAGGCTTTTTACCCTGCAAATGTATTTCTGGAGGAAACTTAAAAACTCTGTCTGCATAACAACCAAAAATGTTGAATGTAAATGTGCTAACTCTATAACCAGGCCAACCTACAGAAAGTGGATTGGAAACAGTGCCAATGCAAATTGTGGCCGCAACAACCCCATGCAGCACTACAGGCTTGGGGAAGAGTGGCTGGAAAGCTGCCTGGCAGAAAAGGACCTGGGGGTGTTGGTCAACAGACAGCTGAATGTGAGCCAGCAGTGTGCCCAGGTGGCCAAGAAGGCCAATGGCATCCTGGCTTGCATTAGGAATAGTGCGGTGAGAAGGACTAGGGAAGTGATCGTCCCCCTGTACTCAGCACTGGTGAGGCCCCACCTCAAATACTGTATTCAGTTTTGGGCTCCTCACTACAAAAAAGACAGTGAGGTGCTGGAGTCTGTCCAAAGAAGAACAAAGAAGCTGGTGAGGGGTCTAGACAAAAAGTCATATGAGGAGCAGCTGAGGGAACTGGGGTTGTTTAGCCTGGAGAAAAGGAGTCTGAGGGGAGACCTTATTGCTCTTTACAACTGCCTGAAAGGAGGTTGTAGCGAGGTAGGGGTCAGTGTCTTTTCCCAAGTAACAAGTGATAGGACAAGAGGAAATGGCCTCAAGTTGCACCAGAGGAGGTTTAGATTGGATATTAGGAAAAATTTATTTGCTGAAAGGGTTGTCAAGCATTGGAACAGGCTGCCCAGGGAAGTGGTTGAGTCCCCATCTCTGGAGGTATTTGAAAGACGTGTAGATGTGGCACTTAGGGACAAGGGTTAGTGGTAGACTTGGCAGTGTTAAGTTTATGGTTTGACTCAACGATCTTAATGGTCCCTTCCAACCTAGACCATTATATGACTCTACGATATATAGGCAGTACAGCATGAAGGTTCTTGATGACCGGAATACCTATGGAGTCAATAATGCAAAATGCTACAGACAGCAGTTCTCTGAGCAAACGGATGTAGGGGACGTGGATGTAGCTTGCACCTGGGCTCTCTAATGCCTAGTGAAGTGACAGGTCTGCTAGGAAGCCCCCTGCCTCACAGCCAAGGCTTGGTCTCTCTCCCCTTTCTCTTAAACAGGGCCAGTAGATCTGAAAGACATCAACAGGCATGAAAACAGATGGATAAACAAAGGACTGGGTGTGGTTTTTAAAAACCTAGGCTAGGATAAAGTTTTATTACAGAGCTTAAACTAAAGTGTAGCTCTTTTCTGGCTTTCTCACAGACTTCCTATATGGCTTTAAGCAAACCCCTTTTATTAAGGGCCCCAACTACTTCTAAACACCTGGCCATCAACTTCTGTGTCTCTTAGTTGACTATAGGTAAAATACAGGTAGTACCACTTCTTTTGCTAACATCTTTCTCCATCCATTTAGGATAGTAACCTACAGGCATCACCTAGCATAAGTAACCCCTGGGGAGCTCTGTTGTTACTAGAATAAAAATATTGAGTCAGGCAGTTCAAGGGGTTGTAATATTAACACATATGTATATAAATATATTATATACTATATTATATAGACTGTTAATTAAACAGTCTATTGTGGTGTAAAAATGCACACAGCAATTCATACGCCTCAGGCTGTATGATTCCAAAGTTGGAATGAAAGGGGAAAATACGTCTTTGTTAAGGAGATAAAGCTTCTGAAGAGCAATTTCCTTGATATATTGGGGTGTATATATCAACTCAGTAAAGTACCATCATCGTAACACGGAGTGTAGGAGGAAGAAATGGTTTAATACTACTTCACTGAAACTCCCACAACAGTCCCTGAGTATCTGCTAAGATTACCAGCAGTGAGAAACATAATGATCGTGAATATTGGAGTATTTTTTTTAAGAGTACCACTTCCATGGTAAAAGTGTTGTTGGCTACCATAGCAGTATGTGGTATGGGAAAAGTGCAATTACAGACACAACCAGCCACAAATGTATTCATACAAATGCTTCTGGGGGTTGCCTAGTCTAAGGTGTTGTGACTAGCTCCCTCCATTGACCGCAGTGGGAAGTCATGGTCACAGTATCACAGTATCAGAGTATGCTAGGGATTGGAAGGGACCTCAAAAGATCATCTAGTCCAATCCCCCTGTCGGAGCAGGAACACCTAGATGAGGTTGCACAGGAAGGCGTCCAGGCGAGTTTTGAATGTCTCCAGAGAAGGAGACTCCACAACCTCCCTGGGCAGCCTGTTCCAGTGCTCTGTCACCCTCACTGAGAAGAAGTTTCTTCTCAAATTTAAGTGGAACCTCTTGTGTTCCAGCTTGAATCCATTACCCCTTGTCCTATCATTGGTTGCTACTGAGAAGAGCCTGGCTCCATCCTCATGACATTCCCCCTTTATATATTTATAAATGCTAATAAGATCACCCCTCAGTCTCCTCTTCTCCAAACTAAAGAGACCCAGCTCCCTCAGTCTTTCCTCATAAGGGAGATGCTCCACTCCCTTAATCATCTTAGTTGCCCTACGCTGGACTCTCTCCAGCAGCTCTCTGTCCTTCTTGAACTGAGGGGCCCAGAACTGGACACAATATTCCAGATGCGGTCTCACCAGGGCAGAGTAGAGGGGAAGGAGGACCTCTCTCGATCTGCTAACCACCCCCCTTCTAATACAGCCCAGGATGCCATTGGCCTTCTTGGCCACAAGGGCACAGTGCTGGCTCATGGTCATCCTGCTGTCCACCAGGACCCCCAGGTCCCTTTCCTCTACACTGCTCTCTAACAGGTAGCTCCCCATCCTATACTGGAACCTGGGGTTGTTTCTGCCCAGAAATGGTCTGGCACCCTTAAACAACAGTCTAAAATGTCCAAGCCTCATGAGGGCAGATGTCACAGTAAACTGTGAAGATGGTCCTAAGTGTGAGGTTGCCAAATGTGTTTCACTTGGAGAACACATTTTTGCTCAGAAATCGTTGTCCTCCCTTTTGAAAATGTGACCCTTAAAATGACCCCCTTTACTTGAATGTCTTCTTGTTCCTTTCTTCCACTTATTCCCCTTCCTCTTCAGCCGTTTGCCCTTATCTTTCCCACATGGTGTTGAGCCTGATTTTTAAAGCAAAATCAGGTGGGAGCACTCCTACACAGTGCAGCTCACATCAGCAAAGAACCAGTCTTTCTTCCACGTTTTCTCTGCTCTTTGGACAATTAGTGTTGGAAAAGGGTGTTTGTGAGCAGGTGGCTGAGTCCTACCTAAGAAATTTATACGGGTTGGGTCAAAATGTTGTGTAGAAGTAGATATTACGTATATTCTCAGTAAAACCAGCAAAGAAGCAGGATCTTTCTTACTGGCCAGAATGGAGATGTGTACAGGCAGGTTTAAGGGAGGACAGGTATTTATTTCAAGACCAAGGGAAGACTCCAAACAGAGTTTGTTTTCAGAACTGGCAGTTTCACTTGGAAAAAGAAGGAAAAAATGACTGTTCATCACAAGGAGCGCCGTCTGTGAAGTTCTTAATGACGACGAGGGCAGAAAAGTGAGAGCAGAGCAGGCTCTTTATAAGAAACTCAATGAAAAAAAGTAAAGGTGGTTTATAAAACTATAGAGAGAGAATAGGGGTCAAAGCATCCCTGATCCTGCTGTAAATTTTCTTAAATTTTAATACAAGCAATCCAACTTTGTTAATAATCTGTATCTACAAAAAAACATCTATGGAAGATGAACAAGCAGATACCTTTTCTGTAGTGCCAATTTATACTTACGCTCTTAATACTACCATTCCTCAAAAACCATGAATATCAGACCTGCCATCTATGAAAAAAAATGGTTTAAATATTAAAAGAATCTTTCTTGCAATGTTTACACCATTTAACAAAAACAAAAAAATAGCCCTGGCAGTAACAGTTTGCCAACAGTCAACAACCAGTATCTCTCCAAATGTCACGTAACGTGCTTTCTCCCTCTCTCTTTTCCTTTTTTTTTTGTGTGTGTTTATCTACAGGTTTTATGCTTCCTTGCTGGCACTTCCAATGGGCTGCCTCAAGTCAGATGTCTGCTGTCTCACAGATCTCACCAAGAAAAGGCTTCTTATCTGTTAACACATTTGAACCATCTGTGGGAGAAGCGGCAGAGCTTTAGCACCAGGAAGGACAAGGATATCACAGTCCCATCCCCGTGATGTCTTCCAGAAGTCCTCAATCATGAAAATCAGAATAAAAGCAATTTCAGCTTTGTTGTTCCCATTGAGGGACAATGTAACTTCAGTGGAACCAGAGACCTCATGTAACTTCGTGGAAGCAGTGAACATAGAAAGATGTCTATAGAAAACTGAGATAAAGCTAAATATATTAATACACATAAAAGGGGCACAGGATTCAGTGCATCTCCCCCCCCAAAAAATGAAGTCTGTATCAGCATGAGGAAAGAGGAAAAGGAAATGGATTGCTATATACCTGTCTTGTAGAACGGAAAGCACTTTGACTAACTCCACCAGGGACCAATTAGGCCTAGGGAGACCAAATAAATATTTATCAACATAGCTAAAGGGCATGTCCTTGTCCACAGGTTAATTGTGTAAGCTTGTATACCGTGAACATAAAACTTGGAAACCAGGGAGCTCCAACTGACTCCGGTTGGTCCGGGATTTACTTGCCAGTGTAGCAATGTGATGTGCCATCTTTGCGTAAGTGAGTGCAAACTCCTCAGTGAAACTTACATCCAAGCTCTTGAGATTCATTTGGGATTTGAGATCTCATGCATACTTCTCTAAATTAGAGATAGGCATTAACCAGAGGTCTCACACCATCTGGCGCTCTTACCCCAGGAATTTCAAGGACGTTTCAGGGAAGGCAATAAAGTGCAGTGCATTTCTCTTTTCATTTTCTTTGAGCAACATCGCAAGGCCACCTCCAATTTCAGAGTAGAGTGGAGATGGAGCTTTCACCTCTCTGTGAGCATCTCTGCAAAATGCTAATATCAAATGCTAACAGAGCTCACCAGGGTTTTTGGCACTGAGCATTCCTCGATGTGCCCAAGTTTACTTATACAAGCTCAGCCTCCAAGTTTTAGACAGCAGGCAAGACACATAGTCTAAAACACAGATATTACATGAACTTTCTACACATTTGGAGCTGCCCAAAAGCTCAGAAAAACAGGCAAAATAAATAAACAGTTCAAGTCAAGTAGGCGGCAGAATGACTACTATACATATCTTTTTGTGAGGAGCTTGCCTCTGTGTTTGTGTCTAGTTAAGTGAATACAGAAAATGAAAAAAGCACAGAAAAGGACAGTGAAAGAAGTCGTAACACAATCTGGGTGACTCCCTGAGAAAACCCTACAGGAACCCAAGAAAGGAGCGAGCAGAAGTAGTAAAATATGGGAATACTAAAGCACTGGGTGGGCAGACACCACATTTTCTATTGCCCATCAAAATCATGTCCTGAGAGGTAAAGTGTCCTTTGGCTCACTCCATGGGAGAAGAAGTGAAGGAGGAAGGAATTACTGGATTTCACAGCATATTCCTCATGTATGGGAATTCAACAAAGGCTGATCACAAAGATGGGGTTTCATGGCGATTTATCCCAGTGGTCTTTACTTCACTACAGAAAATCATGAACTTCATTAATAACAAGAACAAAACATTTACCATATAAAAGAGCTTCCCACACACGTAAGTAGAGAATGAATCACATTGACACCACATGTTATTAGTTAAAAGACTCACAAATAAAACAAAGTTTCCAAGACCACATCTCTGACACTAATGCTTATTGTAAAAACCAAGACGCTTCAATCAAGGTCTACGCCTTGTAGGAGGCACTTAGAAACACATCACAAAACTATGATTTCTGACACAGGAAGCTTTTCCTTTTTCAGTCCCAGAAGAGTACGATGGGATTTACTGTAGTAACCCTTGAAACCGAGGCTGGATTCACTCAGAAAAAAGTGAATCTGGGAATATCACTGCAAATCCGCTGCTTTGCTGTGACAGCCAGGAAGGACAGACACAAAAAAATCAAAATGTTCTTTCTCTCTGTATGGTCAGCGGGCAACCAGATCACAAATGTACCAGCATTCTGCACCCTGAGAGCAACAGCCTAGCTAGGTAAAGAGAGGGGAATGCATTAATGTCAAAGTTTATGGAACAGAATATTTATTTACAGCATCCAGAGAATCAACATCTTTTCATAAGATGCATATACAGGCAGAGAAAGGTTTCAATATGAGTTGTAAAGGGGATAAAACCACTTAGCTCAAAAGTCTGAGCTATTTTACAGGACCCTTGAACAACCGAAGAGGCAAATTTATTCAATTCACATTTTAGTGGGACATAAGAGATCTCACTATCACACGACAAGTGCTTAAATCATAAAAACGCTGTGCTTCGACAGTTCTCTAACAGGGGTTGAGCACTTCTTGGGACTTCCAGGGAGTATGTTCATTTACATACTTACAATCTATAACAATTAAGCTTATCAATGATATCTTGACAAGGTATCTGCTTCTTCCTTTAAGTAGCTTTGTCACTGAACATAATAGGCATTTTAGAGGTGGATTTTGAACACTTCTGCTCTTATATAACATTTTGATAGAAAGCGACTTTCTGTGGGAGAGCCCCAGATAATAAATCACTGGAGCACTAAACTATGTTGATAGCACATCTGTTTTATCAGTATGCAGTGCCACATGGTGTACTGCAGAATAAACAGTTCAGCTGGAAGAGGTTTTTACATCTGTGAAAGGACCTTTGCACATGTTCACGTGAATTCATATTTCATATCCCAATTTTTTCTCTGAAATTGTATCTGTGCAAAAAGATCCCAAATCTTAGGAACAAACATGGCTGGGACAGGGTATAGCAAGTTGAAAGAGTCAAGATACACTTTTTTTCTCTCCCTCTCAGTAGATGAAATCAGCAGGAATCAGACAAAAAAAAAAAACAATGATGGCTGTTTAAAAGGAGGGCTTTGAGCTCTTGGTAAGGTGTCCTTCCATAACCTTGAGCATATCATTTCATCACTCTGTGTCTCAACTCTAAACTCATAACGTGGGGGCCACAACACCTTCCTAACTACCCAATAGTAATACTGCCAGGGTAATGGCAATAATGTCTAGGTATGTCTAGACACTCAGAGGACCCTGCTTCCAAAAACACAGCCGTGAGCAGATTACTAAAACCTGAAAGTAGCACTAACCAAAAATAACCTAGCACACATCTAAGCAGAAGCCACAACAAATTCTGATATATGAAAGTAAAACTTGCTTTATTAAATCAATCAATTTATTCGCAAATATGTTCCTTTGAGAACTGCCATTTCTTTCCTAAACTATATTAATTAGCCACCTAAAAACAATGCCTTCCTATTTAGAGCATATATTTTTTACTTCTTTCATAAGACCGTCCTTCAGAACTTAAAAATCTTCCGAGAGTCACCCATACTCAGATGAAGCAGTTATTCTTGTTAGCTTCTGGCAAGAAAGCTCCAGTTTTTCATGTGTAGTGAGTCATGAATTGTAACTCTCTGGAAGTCTTAGTAAATAATGAATTTAATCCCTACTAACCATGAAAAAAGAAAAACGGGACTGTATGGAATAACGTCTTGTTACCTTCTCATTTTACACAATCACGAAACAAATGAAGTGCAGACATATACAATATATTCTAACCCACTGCATATCATCAACCTAAAACATATGGAAAGGGAGTGAGGAAAACCACCAGCACTGGCCTTGTCTTGCTGACGGGTTTAAAGGAGATTTGGCCAAGAGTATTCCAGATGGCTGGGTTTTATCTTAACTGTTCACAGAGTGAAACGGTCTGTTGCTGTGAGTGATGCCCCACATTAGTAAATGTTGGTCTTTCTCATCACATAAATCATCAGTTATCTATCTTCCTGATGCTATCAGTCCTCTCAAGATGCCTCAACTGTGACAAGAAGTAATGAGAGATTAATTAAACCATTAACCTTTTCTGTAATACTAGCCATAGTAAGAGAGACGGAAAGATGGTCCTTCATGAAAATCCTGTCACCACACCACACCTCGGAGAACAAGCGCTCTGAATCAGCCCGTGACACTACAGCATGTAGAGAATTTGCAGGAATTATATTTTATCATTTTATAAAAAAGGATTTAGCCTGCTGTGATTATAGCTCATGCATACAATGAACCACCATATTAAAGGGTACAAATAACGACAATTTTAGATGAGTTAAAGGCAGCCCCGTAGGTATCTGATAAGTTTCCAGCCCATACAATATTTTCCAAGAGCAAACATATGCTGCAGCTGGCAGGGACACAAGTAAAACAACAAAGTAAAGCTACTTGGATATATCAAATGGTCTAAAAATCACATGCAGCAACATTGTCTGAGGTTGGAAATAAATGATTTCTGTTCCTTGTAAAGAGGAATACTTGAAAAAAAAAATTATCACCTTGTCCATTCAAACTCATTACTAGCACACATAAGCTTGTGTGTGCAATAGAGGCAACCAATACTGAGTAGTAGAAGCAGGTCTATTGAGCAAAACATCCAGTCTATAGCATATGGAGGGGCTTGCTTTGAACTGGTTTGGTCTCACGGAATGAATGCTCCTGGTTTATTTTCATTTGAAGGAAAATAAGTTCATGTACTCTGAGAGTGCTCCAAGACAGAAAGGAAAGCGCAGTTGAGAAGAGACAATCAGGATATTTCCTTCAGAAGCACTAATGCTAATGTAGACGCAAAATTCGCTTTCAATGAAAACGAAAGAAGCATAATACATAGTTAATTAGTAGTTCTGCATTCCATTAAGAAAGAATTAGATCCTAAAAAAGGAACCCAAAACTTTAGACTCCAATCTCAGACATACGAAAATTTTTATTTTCATGCACACAAGTCCACACGGATTGGCTTCAGTGGGACTATTATGTGTTGCCATTTCAGAAAAGCAATTTGAACGTGTCATCACAGTTATGTGCAGACACCTCCATTCATGCTTTGAGTTGAGTTACCTGAGCGTGAAGTCCTCCTGAAAGACCTGAAAGGCGGGTCTTACAACGCAATGCAAAATCACATGCTGATGTGTCTACATGAATTTTACACTACGTATAGTTCATGTTTCACCAGTTCACTATGCCATGACTGTCTGCACTTGACTGGATAAACACGGCCTTTGCTGTCAAAGGGGCAATACTTGGTTGAAGGGATGTTTTTTGGTTCATACCTTAAGCAGAGCTGGGCACTGCAAGCAAAGCATCTAATAGAATAAAATGGAGGAGGAACTATGGAACAAAGAGTATATCACAAATTTGTGACGCACAATAATTACTGCTTCAAAAACTTAATAGTACTAGGTTTAAATTTCACATATGTAAAAACATAATCACTTGCATTTACATTTTCTCTCTATTTCTGTTGGGTTGGAATTCAAAATTTGGAATAAAACCCTGATACAAATAGCCCTTTGCTATTTGCAGAAGAGTATTTCAGCCAGATTCTGGGATCAGGCAAAGCTGATTCATCCAAATGAATCGACATGGAAAAAAATCACAGAAACTTTCTTACTAGAATATCCACTTCTCATAGGGTAGTAAATGTCACTAGAGAAATTACTTGGGTTTTTCTTATTTGAAAAAGACTTTGAATCAATGCCCTCTTAATTGTGAAATGTATTAAGAGTTTTCAGAAATGACATTATTCTCTAATGCCCCTGTCCATTAATGGATCACAGTCATTGTACTTATTAAGATGGTAAAGAATCATTAGACTGGTGGGAATGAGGGAAAGAAAATTGAAACATTCCCTGCTAAGAAACTAATTTCACAAAAATGACGGGAAGTCAGTGGAACTGAAAAGCAGGAGATGTTAGAATTAGGTCTACTCATTTGAGTCACGTTTGATGGCAGCAACAAAGGCTGCTTTGAAGAAAATTATCCTGCTCCTCCTGCTCTCTGTATTTTTCCACAGAGTACTCCGTATTCTTTATAGTCTCTTCTGCCAGAATGCCCGTGCCCCTACTTTATCCTCTGTAACGGCTTTTGAACCAGGGACTGACCCCTTCAACAGTGCTGGAGTTCCTACTGCACTGCCTCAGATGGCTTTAAAAAGCTATAAAGTTACAGTATGTTATATTCTGGATATATAAATGAATTGTAATCATTTCAGTTCATCAATGCACATAAAAGGCTATTGACCATTCAAAGCTTTGAATGCATACCCAAAAAAACCCAGGCAGGAGGAACATATGCAGTAGCGTTAGGAGGGAAATACTTCTCCAGGAAGATTTTTTTTTTGGATTTTTTTTTTTTTTTTGAGATTTCAGAAATGTTCCTCATCTCTCCTGGAAGGACCTGTGCTCATCCTAGCTTAAAAAAAAAAAAAAACAAAACAAACAGGGCAGGCAAATGCTGTGCTAATGGTCATCTCGTAGCAACCAGGGAGTTAGCCTGGGATGTGGGAGCTGAAGACATCTTTGAATTCGATCAGATTCAGACTCAAGAATTAGATCTTGCTGTCCTCCATCTGAAAAAATTATCCTAACATGGATGAAGTCAACCACATTCTTGGTCTGGTGCCATAATTATTTTCTTTAATACTTTAAAGTGAAAAAGATAAGATACAAAGGGTAGGCCTAAGTTTTTAGTCTCGATTGATGGACTTCATATGGAATATGAGATACTGGTGTTCGCTTCCCCATTCCGACTCAGAACTTAGCACTGAACATGGGAGACCCCATATCCTGGCTGAATTTTCCAGGTATTTCTGGGGGCTTGGGTTTCTCTGGGTTTGATAAAAACAGCTCAATTGTGGCATACAACATTTTTTCCTCTCAAAATGGAAAACAGAAAGGAAAGTAGTTCCTACCAAAAGGGAAAGCAATTACCATAAAATTCCTGACTAGCTCTGCTCTGTGGTAAGACGTAAGAAGTAAATGGAGATTAATTTCCAAAACAAAATCTGCATCAGATTTAAGTCTCAGAAAGGGGTAAGGTGGTTGATTCAATGTTTGATAGTTTTGCTGCCCAAGGTCGTTACTACATGAGTGAACTATAAGAAGACTGACTCCACCTGTGGGACAGCCCCGGCCACAACACAAGGACACAAGTACTAGAACGATCGTTTTCACAGGTTGAGATAGTGGTTGCCCAATAGTCAGCTCAAGATCCCAAGTTTATTTTGTAACTCAGAACCTCAGCTTGCTTTGGCCTAATTCTAGTATTAACCTGCAGACGTATGATCCGAATCAGAACACAGCAAAACAGGGAGCAAGAGAACTAATCTTCCAAACATTGGTTTGCTATTTTAAATTCAAAGATGATAATAGCAGTAACTGTTGAGCTGGAGGTGTAGGGAATCAGCCCTGGGAGAACAGTGTTAGCACGGCTTTAGTATGCAGGCTGCTGGGAGCAAAGGATTCAGAGTGTGGGTTTGAGCAGCCAGGGTGTTTGGGGAAGGGAAATCAAGCAGGTGGTGAATAGGAAAGCTGGATCAGTAAGTGGAAAAGAGCTGTCAGGGGAATCATTAGGAGCAGTTGCCTGGCCAGCTCCCATTTAGGAGCAGCAGCTGTGCCAGCCTGATGAGGGGAGGGGATGCTGCTCCACGCCAGATGTGCACAGCGTGAGCGTGCGGTGTTGGCTGTCAGAGACAGGGATGAATAAAGAAGGAAGCCATAGGGAGGGTGGTGTGGAGAACTAGGGGAGCAGCTGTCAGGTTACTCTAGGAGACAGACGCTGTGAACAGAATAGCATGTACTAGTGCTGCAGCCCTGTGATCTCAGCCGTTTCTGCTTAGGAGTAAGGGGTTAAATAAATGTCCAGGGAAAAAGGTATTTCAGGGGCTGTAGGTGCTGATTAGGCTGATCCATCCCTCTGTGACTGCTTCCTGCAATCAAGATGAGCTGGTATTTTCTGCTTGAACTACTGCTTAATTTTATCACTGTACAATAGCTAAGAACTATTTCTTGGAATAGGCGCTGGTTTAAAACTCCAGTGAAGGATATTAGATTTTGTTCTGCCGACTGCCCTATAAAGTCTTCTTTTTCTCTCTCTTTCTCAGCTCAAATGTAATTCATGAATTCACTCAGAATAGACACGTTTGTCTGGCTGCTTCTGAAGCCGAGCTGTGATGAACACCACAGAGCACAATTGATCAAAAGTTTCAAGACAGTGTTCATGCCTTGGGACTATGAACGTCTCTTTCGATTTCCTCTCTTGGTGCTATGTGATGCCTCTACTACGCATTTGCACTTCTTTGACCATCTTCTGCTGAAGCTCTTCTGACATACGGTAGCAATTATATTTCTGACCATATGAGGAGGTCTGAGCTTTGGCTGGAATACTATAACCCAGCAAGCACATTCTGCTTCCCCTCTCTTATAGCAAAAGTTCACTATTTCATCCTTCATTTTTGGCAGTTTTTTCATCAAGTTCCTGTCTTGCCCCACTTTCATTTGTTGTATCTGTAGAATGCTCCTTGTCTCTTTGGGGAGGTCTCAAGTTTTTTAAATCGTAATTTTTTATACATAAACCTTTCAAGGAGGATTCTGAGACCCTTCAAGGAGGATTCTGAGAGAAGTTGCATAGCATAAGCTTGTAAAGAAAAAGATGCACAGGCAAATGCAAAATATGTTCTGCTAAACTGCGTACTTTGACAGACGTAAAAAATATAAGAAATATAAAAATGTTATAAATAATATAAATTGTTACATAAAATGATATAAAAAAACCCTGCAGAAATAAATCAAGAATTAGGATAAATTTTGTTAAGGTATACTTACATCAGCTTTAAATAAATGTTATATTGTTAAAATAGTAATGACTATTTTTGTTTAGGCAGTTTTTGATATTCTAATGATGCATACATTTAGATAAAACCAGGAATAGATATGATTCCATGCTATATTATTATTATTATTATAAAAGTAAACACCTCGGTAAAGTTCTACAATCATCTTGTGCTCCAAACTCAGGTATTTTGCGCACTTTCAATTTCATTTTCACTTTAAAAAGAATCAGTTCTTGAGCTTGTAGCCTGAATTACTAACATGAAATAGAAAAGACCAGACTGTGGTCCAAGCTCGTAACGCCAGAGTAAGTAGTTCTTCATGAGTCTGCAGTTTCACCCATTCTCCACCACCATTCACAAACTTCTCAGTTTCACATGACTAGTACCAAGCTGGTGAGAAATTATGAAGGCAGACCATGGGCCATTAGTCACAAAAAATGTAGTCTGCTTTTCTAGCCAGTAAGTCATGCTTTAACTACTTATTCCACCCTGTTAAAGACCCCACAGTAGTGGGAAGTTCTCTTCTGTAGGACACCAAACACCTCTGACTGATTTATTGTCTTCACTCCTCCCTCCTACTCCATATATAATTTGAAGTAGGTAATTAAACACTACAAAATGCTTAGTTGAAGCTGCTGGGTGTAACACAGAGGCTGTCCTCAAAACCAGAGGACAGGTTTCCAAGGTGCAACTGTAAGAGAGTTTAACAGCAGCATCATTATTAATTTCATAATTATAAAACACTGTTGGAATTCCCTGTATTGGAAAATAGTTAAGAAATACATCTTGTTTATCACTGAAATAGGTATGTATATTTGTGATAATGATTATCATATGTTTTTACAGAACTTAGCCTCTACTTCAGAAAGAATTGTACCTAGAAAACATATCTATTTAAGCTATAAATGCATATTACATAGAAGGATGTCCAACATACATGGACGCTCCAGCCCTGATTTAGGCAAGTGTTTAATCACACACTTAACAAAAAGCACGTAAAAAGTACAAATGAATGGAAATTTCCTTCTTTGGCTTTATTTAGATATAACACTTCATCCCACAGGCTGCATTTCACAAGGAACACTGTTCAGCCAGATATACATTGAAATCAGTGCAATGTACTTAAAAGACTTTTTATTCTAAAACATTGCTTCAACTCTCACACGCACCACAGAAAGGGAAAGTACTGCTTGAACTGGGGGAATAAGAGAAGCCACTAGACCAGAAACTCTAAAATGAAATAGGTGAAAATAGTGCAAACCTCTTTCTCTCTCTCTCTCTCAAAAAAAAAAAAAAAAAAAAAAAAAGCGATGAGGGTTTTTTCCTGCTTTGAATTATCAAGATGAGATGGAAATAGCCTTGTTTCAGGGAAATTTGCATCCAGAATCTTTACCATCTCCTTCCAAATCAAACTTGAGGCTTAAGATAAAAGCTAACACCATTTTTAGGAATTCCTCCCACTAGAAAGAGATAAAGACAATCACAACATTGTAATTGTCTTAGGTTGTTCTGCCAATTTTCATTTTAAAATAATGTTCGCTTTTGTTTTGGAAATTTCATAATGTCTTGGTCAAATTGTGGTCGACAATATTATTCTGATGAGTTTCTCCCAAAAAATGGCAGATTGGTATCTGTTTGACCTCTGTCACATAGATAGAAACAGCTAACTGAAGAGTCCGGTTGAAAGATGGAAGGCAGAGACATTAAAGCCTGTACTTCAACCTACTATGTCCAGGGATTGCATTAACATACATCCTCAAAATATCTCAGTTTCCCATTTTACACCTTGCTTTTATCTTGTCCTCCGCAAATAAGCAGAGATTTCAGAGGAATTAACCCCATGACACACTTGTGTCTGACTTGTCAGAACTCAGCTTTTTTTCTGTCTTCTACCACAAGCCTTTACAAAAGGAGATGATCAAAAAAGTACCTGAAACAGGAAACCCCAAAATATAGACACACAAAATTCCCTCAACTTTTATTATCCGTCAGACTAAAGTATGCATTTCAAAATTATTTTCTGGAAGTATTTACTTTCCATCCACTTTTGTACAAGAAATAAGACTGTCCTTGGTCATGACATCCTCTGCCATAAAGCTAGCCATGCAATCCTACCATCTGCACTGAAGTGATGTTGTCTCTCACCTCAGTTAAATACAGTGATATGATAAATATACACTCTATCTATACATCGCTGTAAACTTAAAATCCTTTCCATTGGCCCAATAAGGAGTGCAGTGAAAGAGATTAGAAGAGCTATTTTTTTTAAGCTATCCAAGTCATTGACAAATGTTTTCTTGTTTTCAAAAGTTTTCTAAACACCCAGGAGAGTGTGGTTTGGAAAATTCTGCAGGAAATACAAAGCTTCAGTTAGTTTCTATTTTTCTTCTCATTCTCACCCTTTGCCTAGGAGCTGTCTTGCTAGTTTTCCTCATTTGAACAGTAATTTATTACATATGTTTATTCCCTCTTGTGTACTTAAAACATTTTATAGTTCCTAATTTCCTAGTTATAAGATTATACCCTCTGATTTCCATGGCTCTCTGCCAATTATAACAGTTCATTCTGGATTATTGAAAACATATGCAGAAGCTTCAGCAAGCCTGATTTCCCATCCGTCCACTTCTCCCACAAATGTTCTTTCTGAACACACTGGTGCCTCAGAGCTTTTAACATTTATTTCTTTTCTTTTCTTCATGGACTTGCTGTGGTCACTAACTACTGCTCCTTGCAATATTAACTGCTTCAGAAATTGCTCACCAGATACTTTGTAGTAAATAGACCAGACTCAGAGCAGAAATCAATTGTACAGGTGGAGTTACATAAGTGTCCAGCTGCTCTAGAGGAGTTGTGGGCTCACCTAAAGGAGGACACTTTGGACTCCAGGTTACCCAAGCCTGCCAGAGGCACTGCAAATATCTAAGGATTTGCATACGGGGCAGACTAATGAAGCAGCTGTATCCAGCAAAAGCAGCTGCCATGGTTATACCGTGACACTGCTCCACTGTTACCCAGCAGAAAAGCTGTTTGTGTTGGGTTTTGTCTTGTTTACCACCCTTGCTAACAAACTTCTGTGTCTATTACAGAGTCATAGAATAGTCTGGGTTGGAAGGGACCTTTAAAGGTCATCTAGTTCAACCTCCCCTGCAATGAGCAGGGACATCTTCAACTAGATCAGGTTGCTCAGAGCCCCATCCAACATGACCTGGAATGTTTCTAGGGATGGGACATCTACCACTTCTCTGGGCAACCTGTGCCAGTGTTTCACAATTCTCATTGCAATTTTTTTTTCCTTATATCTAATCTAAATCTTGCCTCTTTTAGTTTGTGTCCTATCACAATAGGCCCTGCTAAAAAGTCTGTCCCCATCTTTCCTGTAGGCCCCCTTTAAGTACTGAAAGGCCACAATAAGGTCTCCCTGGAGCCTTCTCTTCTGCAGGCTGAACAGCCCCAATTCTCTCAGCCTGTCCTCATAGGAGAGGTGTTCCGGCCCTCTGATCATTTTTGTGGCCCTCCTCTGGACCTGCTCCAACAGGTCCATGTCTTTCCTGTGCTGAGGACCCCAGAGCTGGACGTAGTACTCCAGGTGGGGTCTCACCAGAGTGCAGTAGAGGGGCAGAATCAGCTCCCTTGGCCTGCTGGCCATAATTCTTTTGATGCAGCCCAGGATACAGTTGGCCTTCTGGGCTGCAGGCGTACATTGTCAGCTCATGTCCAGCTTTTCATCCACCAGTACCCCCAAGTCCTTCTCAGCAGGGCTGCTCTCAATCCCTTCATTCCTCAGCTTGTATTGATAATGGGGGTTGTCCCTACCCAGGTGCAAGACCTTGCACTTGGTCTTGTTGAACCTTAATTAATTAATTAATGGAGCAATAATACATCCTCTAACTCATTCATAACTGTAACATCTTAAAGCTTTCATGCAGTCTACAGAAATCCTTTCTGAAATTGTTCCCACTGAAATCCTACAGGGAACGCTACAATTTTCACTCACAGGACTGCTGAACATACCCCCTTGCTTAGTGTCCTAGCTGCTGCCTCCATCTGCATAAACAGGTCCTGGTCTGCCTTTTCATTCTGCCCTCGGAGGTCTGTAATAGTTCCCTGTGATTGCTCTTATGCCTTTCCTGTGCTTCACTTCAATCAAAGCTGCCTCTGCACTGGTAGAGAAACCACATGTCATTTCATCCTTCCGTCAGAGCGTTCTCCCTTGTCTCTCATATTCTTTTGTATTGGTGCGGCAATCCATCTTAAACTGTCTGCGACCCCATTAGACTGCAACCGGGGGAAAAAGTACATACCGTGCAATCTTGGGGAAAGACAGAAAAAAGAAAGATGAGAAGACAAAGCAAGGAGAGGACTAAGTTTGGGAGAGACTTTCTGCTGTCTCTAGTGAGGCAAAGTCCCCGGCGCCTGCAGAGAAAGCCTGCCGCTGGAAGGAGGCTCATCCAGGGCAGTCACCCACATTCCCATACCCTCTGCAGGTCACCATGAAGGTACAGGCATGCTTTCAAAACCTGCTTCACACCAGAAGTAATACTGGAAAGAAAAACAGAGGTAAAGCTATGCTGGAAGACGTAATTCAAATAAAAGCATCTGCTAGTTATTTTTCCTTAACCCAGACCTACTAAGGGGACATTTTACCATGCTGCCTCCCCTTCTCCCAGCAGCTCCACAAGGGGTTCTGAAGAAACCTCTGCATTTTCACTGGCCATGCGCTGATTTGCCCACATTTCTTTCCCCGGTTCCCTGCCGCACTCCATTTGTAACTTAAATCTACCTGGCTGAAAAGTTCCACAGGGTATATTTTGTTTATCTAAATACCCAGTTAAAACTCTAGGTAGCTGACAATTATTTTATGCAGAACTAACAACCTGAACTGGTTTGAGCTCCCCAGCTCACTGTCACACAACTGCTTGCTAAGGCACCGTACCCGCAGCTGACCTGCACCCGCACCTACCCTGAACCTATAGCTGAGCAATGGTGTCTCCCCACATGCAATACAAACGTGCCTGTAGGAAAGCAACTCACTCGTCTCCTATTGCAAAACATTCTTCCTATGCCATATTGATGACGTCAAACTGCTAACGAGATAACAGGGAATAAACGTCAGTTGTGGTCGTTTATTGTACCTCTACTCAATTACATGCTGAATACTCATTTTATGTTAAATTTTTTAGGAAAAAATTCTTCACCAAAATAGTTGCCAAGCATTGGAAGAGTGAAGTGGCTGAGTCACCATCCCTGAAGGTATTTAAAAGACGGGTAGATGAGGTGCTTTGGGACATGGTTTAGTGGTGGACTTCACAGTTTAAGGGTTGGACTCAATGACCTTCAGGGTCTTTTCCAAGCTATCCTTTTTCTATGATTCTATGGTGGCTTTTTTTATTATAACTGCCTTTCACCTGTGATGTGACCAAGACCAGCTTGGTCCTCAGACGTACCCCAGAAGGGCAGGCAGCAGACACCAGTCCTGCAGGGATTCCCTCTCCAGAGGTCACAGCTTCCCAGCTATCATCTTGGCAATGGCACTCAAGTCCAGTTACAGCACCATGGACCCTCAACAACTTCAAAAAATGTTTTAATTAGAATGTCTTATTTTGCAGCATAGACAGAGTGTGAATAAAAAGTACATTTGTTATACGTTATACAGTAATTTTGTTCAGAAGAGAGTCATAAATTGAGTAGGAGTGACTAAAATTAGAGTGTCAGAAAAGACAACAGTTTGTTACCTGAAAAATTTAAACTGTAAACACTGCTAAATTATTTGAAACGGCTACTGTTTGTGAAAATATATTTTCCACGCTGCGTTGCCTTTCTTGATCAAATTATGAGCACTAATGTACCACCAGCAGCTTATTTTTCTCAAAGTCTGAATTACAGGGGACAGGGAAGCCGTGAGGGGAAGTGAGCCAGAGGTAATTCTTAAGACAAGGTGACCAAAATTACAAGCATGCCTACGGACTCTGAGTCTATTTCTGGATTGATTTTAATTTCATCCAAAGGCTACAATGCCTGATCTAAATAACAACAATAATAAAAAAAAGGTCTATATGATCAGTTTTATAGGAAAATCTATTGGTCTGTCAAGCTAATTATCTGACACCACTGTTGCAGTACATTAAATTCTGCATTAACAAGGCACTTGGCATCCTCATTT
Organism: Vanellus vanellus; assembly: GCF_965231255.1. Taxonomy (NCBI): domain Eukaryota; kingdom Metazoa; phylum Chordata; class Aves; order Charadriiformes; family Charadriidae; genus Vanellus; species Vanellus vanellus. Next base: position 130,382,688 of record NC_138906.1, on the reverse strand, counting down.
GTAGATACATGACTCCTTGGGAGACTGAACATTTGCTAAACAACAAGCTACCAGGCAACAGGACTTCTGAAGCTCCCAGGCTCCATCTCTCTCTTGGCATATACACACTACACTTCCCCGGTGCACACCGTGCATCCTGCATGTGGAAGGAAAAACGAGCTAACAAGCAGCTGGAGTAAACCCCCTTTCCAAACCGAGGTGCTCTGTGATTTCCTGTAAAGAAGAACGATCACACTGAACTGACCCACGTCTGGATCAGTGTAATCCTCTTCTTTGACTAAATTAACTTTGGATGTGCGTTGGTTTACAATAAAACACGGCCATCGTGTCATGGCACTGTTTAAAGTCATATGAAAGCCTTGTCATCCCCTGTGCAACAGGTAGGACAAAATCACTCAGGGGGATTCACTGAAAGCTTGTTGGGTCTCCCCTTCGCACTCACAAGTGTGAGGAACAAGACCGAGGAAAGAAAAAGCATTGTCTGCTACCTCTGTATTTCTCAAGTCCCATAGCTACCAGAAGAAAGGCTACAGGGAAATTCTCTTCTGGTTACTTGGGTCGGCATTAATGTTGCTTTGGGCCAATGAAGACTCCTAAAGTTACCTTAAGAGGTCCCATGACTCCGTGCTGGGACCTTAGGGTTTCACAGATCTCGAGGTACCAGCTGCTGTAATATTCAAATATGTCCAGTTTATCACACTTACAATATAAACTAGCAATAAGAATCAATTTAATGTCAGAGGTTGGGCAGAAGGAACTCTTTAAAATTTTATTTGGCAGTTTGCTTCTACAAAACCCCCTTTTTTTTTCTTTTTCACCATTTTCGTTACATTTTATAACCTTGCTAAGCTCAGGTACAGGCAGAGGTGGTGAACACATAGCTTGCATATAAAATAAATGAGCTTTTCTAATTTTTGCTGATAAAATAAAAACTTTCACCTAAATTAGGTTGAAATACGCATCCATTCTTCTGCATTTATGTGGCTTTATTTATTTTAAGTGCCTCTTTGTACTTCAGTGAACAATTACAAATCATTTTCCCAATTTCTTCAGACACTCAGGCATGCCAAGAGCTAATTAACTAGTGTGACAATTGCAAGAAGCAGCAACATAATTCACTTTTTGAATGACTGGAAGGTATTTAATTTGAATAAAAGTGGAATTAAATAGCAGCAGTAATAAATGGTATTGACAGGTAGGGTACACATATCAGAAAGGTCGCTACCAAAGTATTTGCAGGTACTTTCAAAACTCCACTTACGAGTTGTGAAATTAGGATTAATTGGCTGGAGCTGTTTTATAGACTATTTCACACATTTAATACCTTACAATCTATTGAGGTAATCAGCCATGTGTAAAGAACAAGTTTTGAATCGATTCCCTGATTAAATAAAATATAAAGGTCTTTGTATGCAAAATGTGGAATGCTTAATACAAGATCCATCTGGCACAGCAGAATACTGGCAGAAAAGACCTTTTCAGTGTTGTGAATCCCAGGGTTTGAGATACAGTGCTCATGACAATGAATATAACAGAGTTTGATAAAAGTAATAACTGAATTATGGAGACTTCTGTTTGGTAACTATCAGTGTTATTCTCCATCCACATTTTTTTCTTGTTTAGTTTAAATAAGCTTTCACTGTGTCTTTTAAAATGCCAAAAATAAGAGATCCAACTGGCCAATGGGAAAATATTCTCCCTTTCTCTTGTTGTGACAATAAAAAAATATACAAATAAATTAAGTTTCTCAAGAAGTTTGCAAAGCAGAATACAGTTATGAGCAAAAACCCACATTGCCCAGAAATACTGGCCCTATGGGAGCTGGATTTTGGTTGATATTCTACCTCAGCTGCCACTCTCAGGTTACGGACTCAAACTACTCCTTATCTAGGGCAGTCCATCATTCTTGCCCCTAGTTTATGGCTCCCAGTATTGCCCTTCCCTTGAGTCAAATATCTTGTAGCAGCAATAACAGTTGGATCAAATACCCGATGGACTCAAAAGAAAGAATAGTTCTCCACCACTGATCCAGAGAAGGGACATATAAGCATGGGTAGACTTGATTAAAGAAGACTTACATGATTAAATCTTAAATGAAAATCCTAAGTGCAATTGCAGTCCCATCGAGAAAAGGTGCATCATCTGTGGGTACATGTATATTAATGTTCTTTATTTCAGAGCAGTAGAAAAATTAAGTGAATCCCCTGATCATTCCCACCTATTATGTATTTTTTCAGCTCTTGGAAGGTTTCTGGTGTGTGTGGACTGGATGCTTTCAGGATGAAACCAACTGGCAGATGCACTATAGAGAATCACAAGAATCCAAACCAAGAAGCGGGTTCCACTGTGACAAAGTCTTCCAGTGAATAGTGACACCAAAGTCCTCGTAAAAGCTCTTAAACTGTCAATCTCCAACTCCCTAATGTGCTTCTTGTGCTTCCCTATGCATGGCATGTGCAGAGAGGCCCACAAAGACCATAAGGACTATAGTTTCCCCAGGAATGGGGGCTGCAGAATACATCTGAACAACCCCCCTGATGGAAATTTAGGACTTGTACAGGTTGGGAGGCAGATCTATCTATTTGGCACAGAAGGTGGCCAGTAGCTGAAGTAGAGCTTGAGACCAATAACGTTTTTCTCACACCCTTCCTTTATATTTTGGCAAACATGAAAGCCACCTGGCCTCATTCTGGTGTGCAGAAGAGATGTACTTCTACTCCAGAAACTTTCAGACCCCCAGGAAGCAAGAGAAACAGAAAAGGAATCTCTGTTCTGTTTGCTAACATGTCACTGTGAAGGCCCTGGCATGTCACACCATAACCCAAGCTAAAATGAAGATGTAGGCAAGACTGTGAATCAGGCAGAGTTTCAAGCTGCTGACTACCAAAGGAGCCATAGTGTTTTTCACAGTCTCAGCAACACATCAGCCCATTCTCCAAGTTGGATGGGGAACGAGTTGGTCTGGAATGAGTTCATATTTAACAGTGGTAGAATGCCCTCACTGAGCTTATAAGCCTCATCCACCATCTTTGGGGACATTTGAAGCAGTAACGTGTTCTCATAAAACAAAGCGTGATGTAATCATGGAAGGTGTTTCCTACTTTTCTTCACTCTCACTACCTCAGGCCTTCCTCCCATTTGAGCACCTGACAGCATCTTTAGCTGTCTTGCCTTTTTCAGCTGCCAAGGCTAGCAGGTAACAGAAGACAGACTCCCATGGCACATCACTGCCCATGGCATAAAGGTAACTTATCAGATTTGAGGTAGTTCATCCTCCTCAGAGCTCACCTTCACCAGTCAGAGAAAGAACACATAAATCTCAATACTACACAGAAAATTGTGCCCTAGAGAACCAGGGGGGCTGTATGGTGGGTGGCTGTATGCAGTAGACTTGCACTGTAACCTTGAAGACTGTCCTGGACTCACAGGCTTGCTTTTCTTTTCTCCACAGAAGTGAACCATGAAAGCCTTGCTCTCTTCCAGTTCCCACCTCCCATCTCTGGTACCTCAGCCCTTCGTTGCTTCAGGCAAGAGGCAGTGTATGTCTAGGATGCCATTCTAGAAAACATGCTGTAGTATCAGTCTGAGGCAGTGTTAAGAAGAGAGGAGAGAGAGAACGTCAACTCAGGAGATGTTTGTGGACAGGATCATCCAGAGTCCTTAACAGGCCTGACAGCAGTTCCTGACGAAGAAACTTCAGATTGCAGAGCAAGGGAGCAGGAGGCTCTGGAGATATGGCAGGAAAACCCCGTGCTCTTGAGTGGCAACTAGGCAGATGTGGAAGGAACCAATGGAAGAAGGAAAAGAGGACCAGCCAGATTTGGGGACTGCCATCTCCACCAATACTTGCTGTGCAACCTCAGCCCTTCTCTAGACATCAAGTCGTCTTGGGAAGATATTAGTAGTAGCCTTTGCATAGCCTGATTACTGTTGCGCCTCTCCTCTCCTCCTCACATCTCTGGTCAAAACAGTGCGAGTTACAAATGAAAACCATTACAGCACAAAAAATCCTAAGAAAGTCTTTGTCCTTATTACTTCCTCACTCAGCATTTGGTAGAGTGGCCCATTGAGTAGCTCACAGACCAAAAAGCAAAGATCAGTTTTGATCTGAAGAGCCTCAGGCAACAGGTATTGGGGTTATTAGCTCCAGGGAATCAGCCTAACTCTAGCCTAAAGTAGACTGATGTCTTCTATGCTTCAGGGGAACGGTACTTACATATTTTTATTTCCATAAAAATTTGCACCAGATAAGTATCTGTGACCATTACAATTTCTTATAAATGAAAGCGTCTAGCAATTTTTTTTCCTAGCTGCTCACTTAAAAATGGTTACAGGTTAAGAAAGGCAAGTGGAAATTTGTCTGTATTTTAAATTAGATGAGAAGGATTCTTATGTACTAGCTCTTGCCAGAGACAGATGGGCTTGATAACAATATGCTCTAGTTGTGCAAATACTTTGCAACTCCATTTCCTATGTAATGTATCAAACATCATTTAAATTATATGTCGAGTGTTTAAACACAACATGTTATAGCAGTGCTAAACCAACAATCTTCACTTTTCATTGTGATACAAAAATCTACACAAATTATTAGTCAGATGAGTTTTAGCTCGACTGTCCTTGATCAGGACTCCTTGCAACACAATCAACATACAAAGTAGTTCATTAGCTTTTTGGGAGATACTCATTTACCATGAATCTCCTGCTTACCAGCCTGGCTGTGTCTCTAGGAAGGAAGAGCATCAGCTTTGTACCAGTTAGATTTAGTTTCTCAAGGGAAGAAGTGATTCAGCAAGAACAAACTTGGAAATATTCTGCAGGATGGACTAGGAATCATGTGACTGACAGGAATATATTTATAGGAATATATTTATCTACATAGGGTTTTTGAAAAATATTTTTCTGGCTTGTTTGGACTATTACAAAACAATACATATAACTTATTAATAAAATTGCCACATGCTGCTACGTAATAACTGGGTTTTTTTACTAAACACTTGTCTTTTCTTTTTGGATTGATAGCATGATGCTTAGAGCTATTTACTCATTAGCCATCCTTTGATCTCTAGGCTCTGCCTTTTTATTTTAGAAGGGAAAAAAATGCTGTTTACTTCCTGCACAACCAAAATACACAACTTGAGATCTTCATGGATCATAACCCCATTTCAACTTAAGACCTTCCCAAGTATAGCTCATCCTGCTGATGAAAAGTCATGCTATGCTTGTTTCTTCAGAACAAAATTCAGACTTTGCTGGGAAGTCAAGACATTAAAAGTAAAGGAGATTTTTTTAATATTTTTTAAAGAAAGTAAGAGCTGATTTTGTAAATCTTTTGGGCAGCTGCACTTCTCATAATCTGGACTGCACTCTAGACAGATCTTCTTGCTTTAGTTTCAAATCTTGAGTTCAATTTGCTGCTTTGCATTCACCAGTCAGAAACAAGAAGCCTGAAATGACAATTGAATAATGGCACATAGAAGTCAATTAGGTCATTATCTTTCCTTTTGTTTCTTAGATGCCTGTTCATTTTTTCTGTAGAAATATGATAAATATTATGAGACATTCTAAAATATACCATTTTTTGTCATTTATTTCCTGATTTTTCCTATTTGAGTTTATCATTACTTCCTTCTTGATTTTTCAAGAATATGTCTACAAAAGTGTAAAAGAAAACCTGCATATCCTACGAAATGCCCACGGAATGAAAATATATGGATATATTCATCCCTGGTGGCAGTCTACTAATACATACTGAGTTTCATCATGAGTGAACTTACCCAGTTTTTGAGGGAACGGATTGAAAGAAGAAAAATCTTTTAGGCCCAGGAGAAGTCTCTCCTATTTAGTCTTTCCATAGAGTCTGGAGTAGAATAAGATTACTAATCTATGAGGGACTGAAAGTGTACAGTTAGGAGACTGAAAAGCATTATCTCGTAAAATTCATGTTTCACTAAGACAGCCATATATTTCGCTTCAGTGGCAACCAACCTTGCAAGAAGAGACTCTCTTTGAAAAAAGAACCAGTAAGAAAAAAAAACCTCAACATTTAAATTTACAGTGCTAAAATTCATTATGAAAATACATCTGTAGAGATAAGGAAGGCATCACAAGCTTTTCCAGATTTTCATATTCCATGACCTTGCTTAATCTCACAAAACACTGTGCAGCAGCACGGAAAGCCACCTATAATTTCTCTAACAATATGATGTGCACTTCATGGAATAGATAGTTGTTGACCTATTGTAGTAATTGTTTGGTTTCCAATTACACAGCTTGAAAAACATCGGGTCCTTATGAGAGTATGTAATTTTTATCAGCCAAATGGGCCCCTTATATTACTTCACTATGGTTAAGCTATTCTAATGGAATTACATCCGAGATTAATTTTGTCTAGTGTATTATTTATCCCATGTATTGTTTAGCAAAAGAAAATCAAAATATGGTTTGAAGAGAAACAACAAAGAATATGGCAAAAGGTATGCATAACATTTTTTTTTACCTTTGGATGCTAGCCAAATTCCAGAGCTCTCTGAAATGTTTGCATTTTGAGGAGACATTAATGGGAAAGTCCTGCTTGCCCACAAAGACTACACAAAGACCTGTTTATCTGAATTCAGTAGGCAATACTTTGTTGATGGCTTCAGCATTGTTTCATTAAGTGTTCAGCTCAAGAACTATCCTTCTAAGTTTTCTGTACCCACATACCTTCCCCTTATCCTTTGAGATACAAATCACCTCCATGTTACATGTTTATCCAATATCCAACACGGCAGCCACATCAGAGGAGTTGCCACAATATCTAACAATAAAAAGTAATAATCATTGAGCTACCTCTGTATCTGCTGGAAGGACAGCACAGCAGGGCACAAGCAATCTAGGAGGTTTCTGGAGTGCACTGATGACAACTTCCTAACACAGATGAACAAGAAACAGGACAGGAGAGATACTCTGCTGGACCTTACACTTGCAAACAAGAACAGGTCAGAGATGTGACAGCTAGGGGCAGTCTTTGCTTCAGTGACTGTGGGATGGTGAAGTTCAGGATCGTGAGCGGTGAGAACAAAGTAAATAGTGGGATCACAACCCTCAGCTTCCAGAGAACAGACTTTGGCCTGTTCAGGTACGGGTTTGGAAGAATCCCATGGGTGATGACCCTGGAGGGAAGAGGGGTCTAGGACAGCTGGTTGATTTTCAAGGATTGCCAAAACCAAGATCGGTCCATCGCCATGTGCAAGAAGTCAAGCAAAGGCAGTAGGGGGCCTGCACAGATGAACAAGTAGGTCCTGACTAAACTCAAACATAAGAAGGAAGCAAATAAGAAGTGGAAGAGAGGTCAAGTGACCCAAGAGGAATAGAGAGACACTGTCAGAGCATGCAGTTATGGGGTTAGGGAAGCCCAAGCACATCTGCAGTTGACTATAGTAAGGGACATGAAAGGTAAGAACGAGGGCTTTTACGTGTCCATCAGCAGCAAAAGCAAGACTAGGGAAAATATGGGCCTGCTGCTGAATGGGGCAGGGGACCTGGTGACAAAGGACACAGAAAAAGGGAAAGTACTCAATGCTGCCTCAGTTTAATCAGGGAGGAATAACTCCAAGCACTAGTGTAGGCTGGAGGACAACTGCTTGGAGCTGGAAAGCAGTTTAATGAAAAAGGCCTGGGAGTTCCTTGTGGACACCAAGCCCAACATGAGGCAGCAATGTGCCCTTGCAGCAAAGAAGGTCAACAGCCTCCTGAGTTGCCAGCAAGTAAAGAGCGGAGTAAAGAAGATGCAGGCAAATTTTTCTCAGTGGTGCCCAGTAGAAGGACAATATGCAGTGGGAACAAAATAAGAAATAAGAAATTCTATCTGAACTCAGAACATTTTCTTATTGTGAGGGTGGTCAAACACTGGAACAGGCTGCCCTGAGAAGCTGTGGAGGCTCCACCTTTGGATATATCAAAAAACTGACTGGACAGTGTCCTGAGCAATCTGCTCTAGTTGATCCTGCTTTGAGCATGGGATGTAGGGGGGTGGACTAGACCATCTGGAGACATCCCTTCCAACCTCAATTATTGTACGGTTCTATGATTTATAGGTAATTTACTTTTTTTCTGAATTACTTGTTTATATTCCTAACCAACAAGCCATCCCACTTTCTGAATATTCTTTAGCTTCTTCTCTCATCTACACTATGCTTCAAGTTCTTATCCCTGGCTTTAAGAAATATCTCTCCTCATTACATCAGCTCTCCTTATGACTATTCTCTGCTGCTTACCGTTCTCTTCATCACCTTCCCATAATATTCCACCTGCATTTTCATGCCTTCTCCCTACATCCTGATAACTGCATTCCAGCTCCAGAGAACATTTTGAGTCTTTAATATATGTCTGATTTATATTAAATTATTGGGAAAAATACTTGGGAGCAAAGTTTTCATTTGCATTTCTCTCTGCTATTATATCCTTATCTACCACCCTTGCTCACAATGAGTAACAAGTTCTTTCAGGAATAATCCCACAAAAAATGGAGTAGGTATCCTTCAGCAGCAGAGCACTGCACAACAATAAATTATAATATCCAGAAAGCATCACAGAGTTTTCTATTTTGGAATTTTAAAAAATATTAATTTCTTTTGAAAAGTAGTAATAGCCAACAAAGCAGTTTGATCACTTTATACCATCAATGAGAGGATGCAGCAATAGATACCTAGTACTTTGGCTATATTGCCTATTCTTGTTCAGGCATTTTGGTGCAATTTCAAGCAGTCATGTAGTTCTTGTTTTTTTTCAGTAAAGAGCAACACAGGCTTCTTATTAAAGGTGGACTGTTAACTCCTTTCGCATTCTGACAACCCATCACACAACTAGGAAGAGTTTTTCTGACATTTCTAAGATGTAGATTCAGCCTAGAACCTTCAGAGACACCCTCATCCCACTTTAAATCCTATTGAAACTTTGTTTATGTTTTTGTAGCACCCTCCTCTCTCATCATCCTTCACAGTAAGTACACTTTCTTACTATGGGAGCAGTAAAAATTACTACTTACAGAGTAAAAAACCCTTCAACTTGATTGGGCTAACAGGCTTGGTAAGCATTTGGTGAAATAAAAAAATTATTCACAAGGAAATTAAAAAGAACACCCAAGAACCTGAAAATAAGATATTTAGAGGACCTTTTCTTATTTTGCAATTAAGTAATGTGAAGAAGGGAAGTTTTGACTTGTTGTATCAGAGCATTCATTTTCAGCAGGCAATTATGAAAGTGGGAAATTGCAAAGATACTTGTTCATACATGTGCACACAAAGATATTCCCTAATATACATTTTTGGAGCCTTTTCAAGAAACTTTTTTAAGTACTGAAAATGTAACATGCCACTATTAATATGTTCAAATTCCCTATAAACAACTTCAAATAAGTCATAATAGCAAGATACAAAATGTGATTAAGCTCTTGGATCAACACTTGCCTTCCTTCTATCAATAGAGATGCTGACCCTCATGTTGTCGACCTAATATTGGTGATTGATGTATATGTCCAAGAAACTCATCATTCACTAAGGACTGGAAAGAGGAAAAGTTATTTGTAGGGTAAGTTTGAATCTGTATCAAACTTTTAAAGCACATTTAGACAAGAAAAAAATACCCAAAAGGAAAAACAAATTGGTAATATACGTCAGCTTTTTTTCAGTTCAAGATGCTGTGTGAAATGCCCACTTCTACAAGATGAGCCTGGCTGATGAAAAATGATATGAAGAGGTTTTATTAGCAACTTGAGGATAGAGACAGCAGGACATCCACATCTCTGCAAACTGGCACACCTTACAAACAATATACCCACCCACTCCTTGGTATTAGCACCCTCATTTTTCTGTTTTTCCTTTTTCCTGCCTGAATTCAGTGAATGACATATAAAAATGGTACTATGTTGTGGTTTGGGCTGGACTGGCCACTGAATGAACAACAGATGTTCTCCTTAACCTCTCTCCCGAGGGAAAGAAGAATGAGAGAGAGACTTATGGATTGAAAAAGAAACTAAAACTACTGTAATAAAATACTAATATTAAAATAATAAAAAGATAATATTAATAAGAAAATAATGAAATATATACACTATATACAACCTGTATCAAGCTCCCAGGATGACAATCACATCACTGGCAGGCGCTGAGAAAGTCCCACACTGGACTCAGCAACAGACGGGAACAGGATTCTGGATCTGGATTCAGGAGCGCACAGATGGGGATCAAAGGCAGATGAACAGACAGAGTCCTCCTCAGACGTTGGCCATTGAAGAAAGAGAGCTGACCCTTTGATTCCTCAGCTTTTATACTGAGCATGATGCAGATGGGATGGAAAACCCCATTGGTCAGTTTTGGGTCACCTGTCCTGTCTGCTCCTCCCCGCAGGTGGAATCCCTCTACCCTCTTCTGCTTCTGACCCTCCAATGGGGCAAATAACAAATTGAGCTGGCCTTGGGTGTTATAGCAATAAGTATAAGCAGGAGCCTCTCTGCATACCATGCCTTGGTATTAACTATAAACATCAGATCTTATCCGCTAGAAGCTGACACTCTCTGAAAAATATGCTGTTAATTTCAGAGTGCAGTTAGTTTGAAGAGACTTAACTGAAAAGTAAAATTACTGAAAAGAAAATTGGTTCTGTTTTACCTCAAACCAGGACACACCAATGAATAGAAAAGATGAAAATGTGAATTTATACTGGCAACATTTAATGGACAGAAAAGTAAAGGCTAATTGTAACAGACAAGTTCAAGTGGACAGACGGACACACATACCGTTACCTAAACCTATCTAAACCAACCATGCACTGGCCGTAAATGGATTTAAATAGATGCTGTTTATTTCTGAAGTTCTCATAGATATAACCCAAACAAAGGGGACAGAAAATCACTACATGATCAATAGTGAAAATACTGCAGTTACTCAGGTGATATGTGGACATCATCAGAAATAATAAGATACTAGTGCATGCTGTGTAGATGAGCAAAGGGCATATTTTGATACTAATACTGAGACAAAGCAATTTGAAATATAAGGTATTCTGCTAGATTTTAACTATTTCTTTGCCTTAAGTAAATAAACTGTGATTCCTTGGTGAAAAGTAGAATCAGTGATAAATTCTTCCTGCAACCGTTGTATTAATTACAATTAGAATGAGGAGCAATGACTTGTTAGTGAGAAAAAGAACGTGATTTTTATGAAAAAGAACACACCTATTTATTTAAGTATTCTACTTAGCCAGACGAAAGAAGTCTTGCAGCGTACCTTTGGATTTGCAAGTCATATATACCATATATAGGTCTCATCTTTAGCCAAAAATGGATCCATGAAAAATGAAAATTAGTATGATTATTCAATAAATGTCTAAAGTTTAGTTACATAACCAGATTGTCCCAAATGTTGCACGATCCAAACTATTTCAATGAAAAGTAAATTTTCTTGAGTTATTTTTCAGGAGGAAGAACTGTAAACCATGATCTGCTGGCAAATACATCTTCCTAAAAAGCTATTGGCATAATAAGACTGTGATTCTGTCCTGACTCACTCCACAGTTCTTTTGAATTGGGTTAAGTTCTTTTTCTCATACTAAATAACATCTTACTCATTTCATTAGGGTAAGATGTTCCCCTGAATGGGGCTACTTTTCAGTATCATACAACTCAATGTGACTAACATGGAAGAATCTGATCCTAAATATTTATCATACAGGGGGCTGTTGATTATATGATGTTGAAATATGAAGGCACTTAACTAGGCATATTGTACCTCATACTCAGATAAGCCTAAAGATAATGGCAGTTAAATTACTCGATCAAAAAAATGTCTCCTCTTCATATTTGAAAACCAGGCCAAGAAATGTTGTAAAGTTAATGAATTGTCATGCTCATTCTTCTTCTGTGCCATATGAAAGAAGCTCAAAGGAAAATTTCCTTGCAAGAAGAAATGCAATTAAACAGGACAGAAAAATAAAAGCAAAAAAAAAGCTTCATCAGAAAAGTGTCTAAGCATCCTTTTCTTCTTTTTAAATATTCAGATGTTTCTGTGCTAGAGATTAACATCCAGTTCATACTCTCAAAAAAAAATAAGGAACGCAGAAGAAAACAGCAGCTTTCTCCTCCTTTTCTGCTTGAACTGCAATATTCAGTAAAGTGAATGAAAGATTTAAAAAGAAGTTCTCAAGTAGACACAATATGCTTTGATTTGTACCTTCTGCAATATCACTGCAGTCAATTAACTCAACTGAGGGTTTGGCTTTTACATGCAATGTATAAAAAATATGAGATTCAAGTGATTATATAATGAAAGAGGGGTATCTACTCAGAACAAAGTTGGCTAAAATGCAGGATTAATTTTTCACAAAACATGTATGTTTGTTCAGAATTTGTTTTCAATCCAAAGAGATTTTTTTTTTTCCTCTTAAAAAATTTCCAGTGAACTAGAAATTCTGACAACAGGCTTTATAAGAAACAAAAGGACTGACTGTGGCTGCCTTCCTTTCAGTTCTCATGTTATCTCCTCAGGTAGCGATGAAATCAGAAGACAGTACGCTTTTTGACAGTAGAAAGGGCCAAGATGCTAGAAATAGCCATCCCTGCCCACAACCATATAGCACTTAATACTAAGTTTAACAAGGAATAACAGATTTTCAATCTTAATTCAATTTCACGTAAAATCCTACTACTGGTGTTAGAAAAGTCTGCTGATACTGGTGTCACTCATTGTAGACAGGACATACAGTCTATCTTCAATTTTGGAAGGTCAGCAATGCATCATTAGACCAAAGCTTCTGTGGAAGTTGCCAATACCCCTAGTTAGGACCTATGTTAAAGGAACAGGAAGACACACCAGGTTACACCTATAACAGTGACAGAGCAGGTTTCTTTGTGGGACTGAAAGGAGGCAAAATACGTTGCAGGACAATGGAGAAATGCTAAGGCTGAAGCTCTGAGCCTATGAGGACGGCTCTAGTACTGTCAAGCTCTAGGCAACAACGGACTGGACACACCAGCTGGAGCCTGTAGGTCTATCAGCCCTCTGCTGACACACGTATGGATGTCAAGCATGCAAAAACCTCAGCTGGGACCTGTTGTTCTACTGCCACAATATGACTGGAGCAATACAGATACACACCAGTTGAGAGCCTGACCTAGCAGCTGAACCCTCTGTGAAATGGGGGGAAGAAACCTCACCCACTCAACCTCCTATGCCGAGATAGCCACAACATCCTCTTTGTGCCCTGCGCCTTCACATGTGCAATCTGGCAGCTACAGCTGTGCTAAGAGCCTCCCTGGACTCATTTCGGGTAAGAAACAGGATGGAACTTCCACTGTGGACCCACAGGAGATTCTGTCAAGTCAACTATTTATCCTTTGACCTTTTGCAGTGAAGAGGGTAATTGAAAAAAACAACAGCAACAAAAACCTGAGTGTGTTCATCCCTGTAGTACCTTTAATACATTACTTCATTAGAAATGTAGAAAATTACCAGGAAATCCAGTGCCAACTGGTATCACTGTTATTAGGAAAAAAAAATCCCAATGGCCACAAAGAGCCTTCTTTATTAACAATACTTTCTATTAAAAAAAACCTTCCTTCAAGCACAGGGTTATTAGTAATGACAGAGGACACATATTCTGATTCATTTATTGAATCCTTTGCTCTTCTGATTTATTAATAGGGGACTTCCCCAAGTTGGTGGGGCTTATTAAAATCCTGTTTAATTCTTCTTCATTTTTCATTATTAGGTTCCTATACACTTTAAGCCACTACTTTTTTCTGCTTTCTGAACTCCTGGCAACTTTGCCCAAAGATACAGCACAGGAAGAGACTACAGATAAGGAAAATAAAAAGCTAGAAAATTCTAAATATGCTTTAACTGGACAGTGGGTGGAGGAAGCCTAAAAGACATTTTGATTCAAATATTCTCCACTCCTTCTCTAGGGACAGCGATACTCTTTTTATTCTGCAATTTATATACGTACCCTCCCACACGTTTCTTTTAGTCAAAGCTTTCAGGCTAAGCTGATGACAGGTGGCAGTCCTAGCATGAGAGGACCACATGCTGTGGACATTAATGAGTTTCCTTCAGGCCCAAACGGAAGTTTTATAACCTTAGGCTGACTTACTCTCATCTTCAGTTAAATAAAAATATTTCAGCTCATACAAACAGCTCAGCAAGATACAAAACCAGCAAGAGCCAAATGAGTGGAGGGATTTAGAGCTCTTCCAAGGTTTACTTCCAGTTGAATCATTTTCACTCACTTATTAGGCAATACAGTAAATCTCTTACTCTCTCTTCTGGAATATAACACGCATTACCCAAAAGCAAGTGAGCGAGGACGCTGGGTTTGTAAAGTATATTCCAAAGATTATTTTTACTTCTGTGATGGACTTCAGTGAAATGTATAACAAAACAGCAATTCTGGCTATAGCTAACAGGCTGCAAATGCTACCCTAAAAGACTCAGTGTAATGCCACACATGTAGAATAGATCATTTTGATGTTTGCAGTGCCTTATAGGCTTTAAATATTTTATACCTTACCCATTTGTTAATGTTTCCAGTCTAACACGGAAGGAAATCAGAATACAGCAAGTTGACTAAAGCAGCAGATCATGAGGCCAGAAACATTCTTAACAAACTGCAAGTTTTAGTCGTGGATTAAAGGAACAGAGCGTTGGCCTTCCTTCATTCAGCTGGACTTTTGGGAACCTTTAAACCCGTGAATTCAAACCTTAGATGGCAGGAAAGAAATGTGAATTTTGCTCGTGACAATCTTTATACCATGCCTGAAAAAGGAACAGAAGCAAGTCTATATAACAAAGCGTTTGGCTCTAAATGACCTGCAATAAGTACTGGATATATACTTTCTCATGGTACTAATAATTCACATTTATGGATGACCTTTGGTCTTACAGTGACCATGATAAAGATTATGATGTAGAAATCTAGACATAAAAAAAGCTGGACAAACAGAATATGTATCAGAGAGGTAGCACTGTGATACTCAAAGTGTTTTAGCTTACTGAAGGACATCAGAAAGGAACAAAGTACATCTATCCACTTGCTTATCTTCCTGTTTTAAGTACCTCATGCTGGTTTTTATCATCAAGATAAAAAGATCCCCAGCAGTCTTCAGGTGATAGAACTACAGCAACCTGGACCAGGATTTAAATGAAGGACTTTGACTGGAAAGATTCTCATTTTCATTACTAACTACATGAGTCATAACTCATTTATCCTGCCCTTAAAATAAATCACATTTTGAAAAGTGTGCCTTGATATGTCTTCTCTTTTCCTTCAGGTATGACAAATAGAAAAAATTTGTATAACGTGTTTCTACTCTGACTGACAGTTTATACAAGTTTTCCTTTAGGTGTTTGTAGTTTTACATTCAATATTTCAAATTCTTTAAATTGCATATAGTTATATTGAATTCCATTAGGATTCCTGAGTCTGTCAGAGTAATGATATATTTGAATTTTTGAACTTCATACATACTTCATTTAATTTACAATGGTTATGTTAAAAAGCCTATTTTCTTATCCTTTTAAAACAGGTACACAACAAATTCTAATCATTATCCCATGAGATCACAAAAAATTTTATTTTTCTATCCATGTTTGAAGCTAGTCTTTCAGAGAGGGCTGCAACGTGTGTACTTAAGAAAAAGTACACCCATCCAAAGGTCTTCCATTAACCTCCCTAGTTCATATTACACACCCAGGATTACCTCTTAAGTTTATGAATGTAGATGTCATTCAGATGGTGCCTTCACCAAATCTATAGGGGAGACTCCCTACTGCCCAAAGCAATAAGAAAACTGGGAGACCCTATGGCTCCAAAGGATAGGACTGTGGAGACAGGAGGAATCAAAATTGTACAGTAACGTTTGATAAGCTGAATGTCAATAGTAGAATATTGTTTTACCCTTACTCCCATTGTTAAATAGAGCTAGTTATACTAGCAAATGGTGAAACAGGCCATTCAGCCAACTTCCACCCATTACCTAATGGTGTTGCAGTAAATACTTACTAGGTCATTTAAAGATTTCAGGGTCATACAGTGCAATCAGCCTGAGTGCTGAACTTCAAAGCATTAAGTGTCAGAATGTTCCAGATGTTTCCAGTCAGGAGCTGGAAACCCAATTTCCTAATCATATCAACAGATGTTCTGCATACACACCATGAATAGCATACACACAGTCTTCAAGAGAAAGGGCTTCCCACAACAGGCATAATATATGGACTTAATATATAGACATAATAGGCACCAGGAGTAGATTAGAAATTAAAACTGTTATAAATCTGAATCCTTATCAGCATGGAATGGAATATCTGAATTATTCATAATGTGAGGAAGAAGAAAACACAGTAGTGCTCATGCACATATTAAATTACAGGATGAATATCAGTACCCATCATATTTCATCCTCTAACTCCCCTTCACTAATAAACCCTGCCAATGAAATAAGCCTCAACAGGTTTTTCTCCTTCTTTGTCAGTTCCTCTTGTTCACTCTACCTTACACATCATCCTGATTTACTGGTCTTTTCATACTCCAGTCTCTCCTGAAGACTAATTTTTCCACAGTGCTCTGAAGAAGCAAACAAATAGCAAATAGTAAATTCCAAGACAAACACTTCCACAGTCTTTGCCTGCCTGTGTTTTCATTTAGATTTTGAATAGCTCAGGTTGAAGATTTCATTTTTCTGCTTGTACAGAACAAACACATACAGTGACATCTACGAAAGAGTCAGTCATCATGATAATTAGCTTCTTAAGTTAGCATCCAGAAGCTATTGCTGAGGCCACAGTATATTGCATGATATCTATAAGTCATACAGAGAATTCACATAAAACTGACTAGAAGAAAAGGCCAGTCTCAAAAAGTTTACAGAGTAAAAAGCAAAGGCAGGTGCTTGGCTGCATAGAGCAGTAACTGATTCTCAACTGTGGCAAAGTAGGCACAGGGCAGCCCGGGCAGGCAGAAGGCTGGTCCTGTGCCTTGAACGGAGGTGAGGTTACCACACAGGTAATTTTTCTCCACTTTTGGCCAGACGCTGGCAAAAATCATTCTCATGAAGGTGAAGGGGAAAAGGTATGAGAGATCGGGGTCAGGGAGATAGAGTACCTCTTGCTACAGGAGGCTTGGATGTTCAAGGGGACAGAAACATGAGATTCATCGTTTTCCCATCTACCTTCCCCACCCACTCAACATACCAAAGGGGCTGTGAAGTCGGGAAAAGTATTTCCCACAGTTTAAGTAGCTGTTATGCTCCCTCTGTGCATCTCCTCATTACTCCCATGGACACCCTTTCTGCTCTATGTCACCTGCAGGCAGAGTATGCCCAGCCAAGGTAGCCGTGGCCTCCAGTCACCCCCTGCATGGTACGGTCTCTAGCACCAATGGCCTTCTTCATGTTTATCCATTTATGCCCAAACGTTTACAATGTTAAAATAAATCTGTTTCGATTTTGAACACGTACATTGTACCTTGAACAAATGCAGAACTGATAGTTTTTAATCATATGGTTATACAATTGGGCATTATTCCAACTGATTTTTCTGTATAAGAAATTTATTTTTTACTCTAGCTTTCTGCCTGTCCTCAGGCATTTTGTCTTTATTGATCAGATGCAAAATTAGATCATAACCTGACTAAATAAAATTTCCTTTCATATGACAGTTCTTTGGTCTCTGCTTCTTGTGTCACTTTATTACTCATTCTGCAAATCATATTAAAAATTTAATTTTCCTTTTCATGTAAAAAGAAAAATCAAGATATCAGACTGCATCCAATTTACATCTATCATTCATAACGGCAGAACAAAAATAAACCTGTCGTCACATAACAAATGAGCATTGCTTCAAAGTTTTGATTATAAACACAATATCATCTCTTGCATAAAAAACTCTAAAATGAACTCTCCCACTTCTCTAAGTTCTTCTCTAAGTCTACTCGGCACTATTTGGAAATTACTGCTATTTAAAGGGAAGTTGTACATTTTTGCCAAGAAGAACGTTGTCCCAGAATAGTACAGGGTTAGACATCTTGACTGTACTGTCACCACAGTATCTGACTTTACACATGGTTAGTAAAATAAAATACCAAATCCTTGCAGAAATAGATTTGCATTTGATACAGCTCTGTACTATATCACTTTTTATCCTTGTCCATCGTGCTGCTGAATACTGAAAAACCCTCCTATGATACAAAGATTGCAAGCAATGCATGGCAAATACCGACAACATAGCCAGAGACCCCACCTGGAGTACTGCGTCCAGCTCTGGAGTCCCCAACATAGGAAAGACATGGACCTGTTGGAGCGAGTACAGAGGAGGGCCACGAAGATGATCAGAGGACTGGAGCACCTCACCGATGAAAACAGGCTGAGAAAGTTGGGGCTGTTCAGCCTGGAGAAGAGAAGGCTCCTGGGAGACCTTATTGCAGCCTCCCAGTACCTAAAAGGGGCCTACAGGAAAGATGGAGAGGGACTTTTTACAAGGGTGATAGTGATAGGACGAGGGGGAATAGCTTCAAACTGGAAGACAGTAGATTTAGATTAGATATTAGGAAGAAATCTTTTGCTTTGAGGGTGGTAAGGCACTGGAACAGGTTGCCCAGAGAAGTTGTTGAGGCCCCATCCCTGAAGGTGTTCAAGGCCAGGCTGGATGGGGCTTTGAGCAACCTGGTCTAGTGGGAGGTGTCCCTGCCCATGGCAGGGGGGGTTGGAACCCGATGATTTTCAAGGTGCTTCCAACCTAAACCATGCTATGATTCTATGATTCTATGAAAATAAGTGAACAGTCCTGATACAATATTTATAGGATCCTAAATAATTTGGGGGGTCAGGGCTTTTTGGAGAGAACACTGGAATTTCAGTATTTACCTTCATTATTTACCACTTCCCTACTTTTTCACCCCTGCAAATCTTACAAATTATGATTTTAGGGTTTCTGTTGGTCATTATTTAGATGTTTGGCAGTACAGGACCCAAGCATCTATACAACCATTAGGAATACAGCCTTTAAACATAACATTCTTAAACAGAAATCTCTAAGGAAATGGTTACATTTTGAGAACTAGAGTTAATGTATTTTTAGTATATTTAAGGTCTACTATATGATTTTCATAACACTTTAACTTCTTGATGGAAATTTCATAAGGTGACCAATTAAGCACACTACTAAGGACTGCATATAGTAGTAAATAATTTACTTATGACTCCTTCTAAATTAATAAATAATATTAGCTCTCTTCTGGAACTTCTTTGGTGTTCCAAAATACAGTGAAAACCAAGATCAAATCCTGAGAGAATTGCTCGCCTAATTCTTTCAAAACCTCTGAATGCAAGATAATAGAAAAGGTCTTTTCAAAATGTCTATCATTTAAAATATTTAGTGCTAGGCATGATTCTATGATTCTATGATTCTACAGAAGATTTCACAGCAAATATTCAATAATGTATTTGACTTATCATAGCAATTTGCTATGAACAAAGCATCCTGTAGCCAGCTGTTAACAGGACAGCCAAGTGATGTTTAGCTAGTCTGGAAAACAAGGAGCAAACTAAAAGAACTTAAAAATGTTTTTAATTAAAAATCTGAAGTTAAAATTTAGGTGACATTTCTCACATGATAGCACACAGCCTTACAAGCTCTCCCTCTTAGCATCTGGGCATTGTGAAATCCTATGCCTGTTCTGAGATGGACTTTCGGGGGAAAGAGGCCATAACAAATCAGAAGAGAATTTCACCTCTGCCCTGATTAAAGTAAATTTTAGAGCAGAGTTGGGTTTTAGCTATGAGCATGTCTACTGAAAAGCATATCTGTAAAGTGCAGGCTTGTCTTTTTTGACCATTTTGTTCAGTTACAGATATGTTAACTACAGACTGTGCTGATTTCTTCACCAAACCCACCTTAAAGCCCCAACAGCAACAAAGGTATGGAGGGATGAATATTATTAATTTTACATGACAGTGAAACCTGGAGAAACAACAAAATAAAGTTAGACCTTTAAGAAAAATGTAAAGCAAAACATGAAGAAGGAAGCGGAGAAATAATAAAATTGTAAACAAAGAATAATAATAAAATTGTAAACAGAGAAAACCACTCCGAATAGTAAGCCATCCTGACTCTACAATGGGAGTCATACTTGAAAGTAGGGAATTACTATACCTTTTGTACAGAAAAAGAGCAGTCTATTCACTTCTAAAAATCCCATGACCAGAAACATGATGTCAAAACAGAAGGAGTTCAGATATTTCTGTGCCTCCTTTTCAGTTTTAATAGATGCCATATCCCCATGAAACAGGAGAGGAAAAAGGTCAGCTGAGCTAAGCCGCATGAGGGAAAGAGTACCTAATGGAGGAAAAAGGAGAGAAGTGATGAGGAGAGAGACGTACTGTAAAGGCAATGCCTTGGGAACAGAGAAACCTACTTTTTACTTCTCATGTTTTCTCCCTGGCCCATTGTACAAAGATCACCAAGTCACTGAATGGCTCTGCACAACTGAGATGAGAGCCGCGCTCCCAACGAATGGGCGAGAGGAAAGATGCACGGGTAGAGGCAAAACAGAACAGCTCCCGCGGCACTTCTGTAACGAGGTTTCTTGTATCACCAGCAAATAGTCCCAGCAGAAAACACTTTTTACTGTTGGGGCTGAATTATTTATTTTGTAGATGCATGTAAAAGCCACCATCGGGACTTGCTTAGCCCTTCCGTATAAAACAAAGCATACATATCATGGAAACCCAAGGAGGTGACAATCCACCTGCAATGTGGGAAGTAACAGATGGGTGCCCCAAAAAACCTGCGGGGCAGCACAAGGTGGACGTGAAGAAATGATAATTAGTGTCACTGGCTGGGGTCACATCTCACCACCTGCTAAACCTGAGTGCTCCTCAGTCAAAAATCCATCTATTATTACTAAGTTATCCAGAAAATCCACGGGAGATGTAACTCTCTCTCTCTCTCCCCTCTGTCTGGGCAGATGTATAAAATCCAGCCTACCTCACAGGACCATTTCAATTCCTGCAGGATTCGTGCCAGTAAGTATCCAGTGCTTGCTTTCAGAAAGATTTTCAGGAAGACATTTCTCCAGAAAGAAGCCAATCTGACAAAAAGGAAACTCTCTGCAAAAACATGAATTCAGTTTTGTTAAGGGTTTTTTCCCAGCTGTGTCCCCAGTAGGGTTAGAGACAGATTACCCCATACAGCCATTATGACCAACATTAAAATTACTCCTCCTGAACATGAAAATTTGCCTATCACAGGCTACAAACTGTTCAACTGGTTTTCAAGGCATGCGTTTACCATAAGGTTACTGGTCATTACGGTGGGATGACCTGTTCCACTTTATATAACTAATGAAATATTCACTGGGGTAGGAATGTGAGCTTGATGTACCCCCATGATTGTTCAGCATGATGCCACCCGGACTGCAGTGCCTGTCTCACATGCTTCAAGAGTAAAATGAAACTGTTTCAGCTAAAGACAGTGAGAAAGTGAGATCCTGCTGTCTACGGGATGTTGGAGATCCCTATCCTGGTTTCCTGCTTTAGTCAATCTTTAATTATTCATACAAAAAATAGAGAACTCTGTGTGGTAGAAACTGAAAGGGATGCTTCAAACTTGCTCCTAGTTTAGTGGGTAGGTTATTTGAGACCCGTATCTTCACTATGTGCTTTAGCAGCTACACTGCCTGTTGTAAAGGGGAAGGACACGCTCCCTTCCCTAAGAGCTGTGATGAAGCATGCAAGGCAGAAGAAATGCTCAAAAAAATCCAAAACAAAACCAAAAGCAACTTGAAGAATTCTTAGAGAATACTTAACACATTAAAAGTGTCTCTTCATCCAACTCCAGTTTTGGTCTAATTTTCAGAAGTATTCAGCACTGTCATCTCCCATCCGTATTGGTTAGATGTGAACTTGAAATGAGGTCACTAGACTTTAGGATTTCTTCCAAAAGCAGAAACGTATAACACTTGGCTTTGCTTTGCCTGGCTGTTAGGTTTGGGGGGGGAGGCAGGGGGTTGTGTTTGGTGTTGCTGGTTTTTCATTAATGACCTGAAGAATATTAAGTACTTTTAATCAGCTAAAAATGTCACAGAAATGTAAAGTTTTAATTTTTTTAATCTTCTGAGTCCTGTTGGTGACTAGTAAAGGAAGCACAAAAAATGCTCCAGTGAATCAATAGACGGATAATTAAGTTTTCCTAAATCAAGAAAAGCTCAGTCTTGTAAATGCTTAAGATCTTACACACCTTTCAGAAAAGGAATTTCCCACCCTGCTCCCTGCTTTTCTACGCTCTAGATATCTAACTCTACATTCAATCTGGAAGACACAACAGGGGCAAGGTAAAAAAAAAAAAAAAGATCCCACTAAAGAACATTAAAAGTTAGCACAAGGCCTTTGAGTTGATATGAACAGAGGAACATAAGTGTCACTGAAAATGAAAATTTTTGTTTACAGTATTCATAAACAAGTATAAAATCTGGAGTCAACAATATCATTTTAATCTTTCACTGCAACAGGAGAATAACAATTGGAGAATCTGGACTACCGTATACATGTGTCTGATGGTATTAAGCAACACTTTCTCTGCATAGCAGATTGTTACTAGTCCAAATTTTTAATATGAAGACAGTAACTTCTAGAAGTGTGGGGTTTTTTAACAATAAAATCTCCTTAGACTTTTTCCTCATTGGAACCTTTTAATCCCATAGTCCTGGTAATGCTCCTTTTTTTTTTTTTCCAACCTTTTCAAATTTGGGAATAGTAAAAAAGATTATTAAAAATTAAATTTATTCACTAAATTCAGCTGCATTTTTTCTGTTTCTAAAGGATATGTATAATTTTACAAATTGTTTCCTAAAACAAAATAGTTCAGTATACCCTGTATGAGAAAATATTAGATGCTTATATCATCTTATTACATTTACATCTTATTTCTCACAACGCTCTTTGCATTTGTTATTTGTGTTTTTTTATTACTCATTAAAATAATAGTATGTCTTCTGACATGATGACTAATTGTACTTCTTACATGTTCCAGCAGGGACACATTACCAAACAGGCAAATTAGTATTCACATATAAATGAGTGCCTCTTCATTTATGAAAGATTCCCCATACTTTCATGTTAACTTAGGCAATGTTCATTAATATTTTAATAAATTCAAATGACTCTTCATCCATTCAAAAATTTATGAACATTGACTGAGTGTGGGATTTGGAGACTCATCGAATGGGTTTTGCTGTTTCTATTTATAAAAATATTCATGGATAATGCCCTGGATATACTTACCACCTTGAGCTCTTACTGAGTAAAGGCAGGATTTGAAAACGCATGCTCTTATTGGAACATTTGCAGGTGCAGATGAAAGTTATGCTCCATTTCAGTCTGCTGGAATGGTAGCACTTACAGGCATAAAGCAAAAGAGGATCTCAGCACCAAAGGGTTTACAGCCCTAGGTAATAGCTACAGACAAAAGGAAGGGGAAATATAAAAACCGCAGAATCACAGGAATGATTCTAGGGAGTCAAATGCGCTTTTCGTGTAACTAATTATGTGCAGGAATATAACAAAGAGTGTTGTTTTCTAGTACAAAGAAGATGAAGACAGAAGATGAAGTTATCTAATATCAGTCTGGACATGTTTCAAAACTCAAGGGAGAAAACAATATTAGCGGTGGGCTCAGTATCAGGAAACCTACTGATAAAGAAGACAGGCCTTACTGATCTTGGCACTGAAGAGCCGTGTCTCACCCGCACCATTTGTTTGCTCTTGGCACTCCCATCCTCTAGCCTCTTAAGAAGCCTGAGAAGCCTGCCAGCTCTTCATCTTACCATTTCTTCATTCCAATAATCCCAGAAATAGTATCTTGAAATTCAACATAAATTCAATCAAAACCAGTGGTAGCCTTTCCATTAATGTAAGTAAGAACTGGCCAGGCCTTTTGACGGGGAGATGCTTAAGGCAAGAACTTAGCATTTCTTCATGTACTAATTGTATAATAATTAATAAAAGAAAATTAGATCGAATTGAACTTAGAGAAAACCACTCTCCTGAATTATGATTGTTGAAACATAGCCAGAGGAGCACTTTCAGGAGCCTGCTCGGCTGTTTAATGCTGATTTAATTATGATGTTTAGACACGGTCTACTACTGAGATACCTGCTGTAGCTTGCTAGCCACGCTAGACCTCAGGTAGATGAGCTTATGTGTTAGTAGTCAGAAAGACAAAAGTGCAATGTACCAATACATGAATGAATATGGCTTATTTGGTAGAGGTTTGTGTAAACTGTTCCTTTAGTTTGGACCCAAGAAAATTCAAACTTGTGATTTAAGTCCGATATTTAAATTTTAGAGAAATTTTGTCAAAACTCATCTTTACGCTTTTTTCTGCATTAAAACATGACTGTACATGATTCTTCAGATTCTCAGTGATTTGGAAATTAAATCCATCAGTCCATCTAACTACCTTATCAAATACTAGAGCCTTTCTTCTGACATACAACTCTGGAGACACAGCAAACAGACGCGGAATCTACTGATCAAAGTTCAGTGTTACAATCTCAAAATTTTAACAAAAGTAAATAAAGACTGTGCACAGAAAAAATCCACTAAGTAGTAACTTCAATATACATCATATATTTTTCTGGCCTAGGGAAGTTTAATCTAAAAAGCAGAGCACATTTTCTTTCCCATAACTGGTAAGGTGTTTTGTTTTTTTTTTTTAAACTCACTAATGAAAACAGGCAATCCTGTATTTTGTTTCATAGTGCTTCCCTAAGGGCGAAGATAAACTTCACTGTTATCTGTTCTTCTGTTATTCCTAGAATGATTGCTCTGTTCATTATATTGTTTGATGTTGCCATCTCAGCTTTCCAGTGCCTGATTTGTTCACTTAATTCTCTAAGTTATTAGGCTCTCAATTCCAAAAATAAGCTGGTTTTCTCATTTAAAAACCAACGTCATCTTTATGTATTATGGATTTACAGTTCACAGTGTTAATGGATCATGGAAACAATGACGTGAAAGGTTAAATTATGAAAATATATTTCACTTGCATAAAAAGGAAACCAGTGATAGGACCATATAAGAGAATATGGATCTTTACTGCAAAAAGACAATAATCAACAGGCACCTACAAGGCCCCTAAGCCACATCCCTTGCAAGTTCACAGAATGCTAAGAAAATCTAAAAGTGTGTATTATGTGATGGTCACATGTCACTCTCCCAGTGTGCATCCATCCAACTGCACGCTGAGTTTACCTCCAAGGTGGGAGTAACGAAGACTATGTCTCAGCCACTTCAACTGGATCCTGGGCCATGGGCACAACAGGAGCTGGAACCACTCCATCTTTCACTCCAGTGCTTAGGCTGGTACCCCCCTTGTGTCCAGCTGACACCACAGGCCAGTTTACAAAAAAATGTGCCTACTGAAATGCTTTATCTTTTTCTACAGAATAGTCTAGGATGGAAGAAAGCAGCTCAAACACTTTTCTTTTAACAAGCACTTGGCTCCAGACCATCCTTCTGCCTTTACCCAGGACACACAATGAGAAAAGTTTCCAGCGAATTACATACTTTGTATACCTTCCTAGACATCGGGTCTATCAGGTCTCCATAAAACTGCAGCCCCAGGTGTTCTCGGACCATTTTTGTTTCCTATTATTAAATCATGTTGCTGGTTTGTACTGCACACTCCAGTTTCTCAGTATGAATCCAACTTGTAACTTTGTTCACCAAGAAGCTCCTGTACCGTAGGTTGGCAATGTTATAATACAGTTTATGCTTCAAATCAGAAGACCTACATAATCTAAGTAATTAGAATGCTATTTTGGGAATTAGAATGCTGGTCACCATTTTGAGTAACCAGTCCTTTCCATATACAAATAACATACAGTTAAGACACTACTGTTGGGTTTTTTTTAAATATTCTACATATCCCAAACCAGCATTTCTCAGGAGGACTATATATGTGACAACTGAGTAAAAATATAGTGACTCAGCTGTGTTTTGGCTTTTACTACCAAAACTAGGGCCACTGTGAATTTTTGTCTTGAAAATACTCCTCCAGATATCCTCTGTGATGGTAAAAATAAACAAAAATCCTTACATTCTTTCATAAGAACATATATTTTTAAGCATAAAAGGCAAAATAAATACAGCTAACGCTCCCCAAATAAAATCTCTAATTTGCTATTATCAGTTAACATAGTGGCTTTGTTGCATGTCTTTTAATAACAAACAGCAGAAATAACAAGCCATGTTGGGACTGACTTTCACTATGCCATTATATGTAACGGTGAAATGCTAATTTCATATGCAATAATATACCACACAACAGCCTGACAGTATGCCATCTCGCTTTAAATCCTACTAGATCATGAATTCCCAAAGCATAAGGCATTAGCAAAGACTCAAGACCAATATCCATGCTGTCTTCACAGGGTATGGGAGCTTGACCACTGCACGTAGGACCTGTTACAACAATAATCATCTTTAGCCTCTGTGCACATAGCATGCCAATCAACTGCTTGACTGTGCAGACCAACTCAATAGAAAAAGAAGGCCAGCACATAGTTTTACAACATTTGGAACCCCAAAGGGTCAGTATCAAGATGTTCTCCACTACCACTTCAACCTTCTTAATGTAAAGATACCACCATAAATCTCCCTGCCACTTCTGTAACCAAGCCAATACTTACACAACTGCTAAGAGCTGATGACCCACAACTAAGGCCACAATCGTCACGACTGTGAAGACAGGGTTTTCACACAAAACCAGATATAGGATGTGAGTGCACAAGCACCTACACCACACTAAGTCATTTTCTTGTGTATGAGCTGTTGCTGGTCTGACATATTGTGAGTCCATTCAGTCCAGTGAGCTTGCATCAAAGTAAAGTTTTTTTTCATTATGTTGTGTTAATTTTATGCCTTATCAGTTAGCTGAAATGGCTTACTGCTGGATGAGAGAACTGCTAGCACAAGGCAGAAAAAAAAAGAAAATAAAAAGAAAAGAAGGGACTGGCTCATGCACATTAAGTTCAGCCAGGCTGCCAGATGAGAACTAAAATTCTGTGTTATTCTCATAGTAGCAATGGGTAGATTCTGTTGACGTTTGTTTAGCTCATCCATCTTGTATGTCTACAGTACATAAAAGGAAAGAAAGGCACCTATTCCGAAATGCGGATATTGAGGCGGGCAGAGGTAGGAAACCAGACAGCGATTATAAATTGAGTTGGAGGACATTGTAAGTGGATGATACTTGAAAGTCTCACTTTGGAACAAAAAAAGTGATAAACGCTTTTAAAAGGAAACTTGCAAACAACCAGCACCCTGCTTACCTCTGTCTCATTAAACACTTCAAACTTCAGGAACTGGTGAACAAGAACATCTGGAGCTGACACTCATCCACCTTTAGAATTAGCCATTCTGTAACTCCAGCAAGAGGAAGTATGCACTTTTACAGAAATAAAAGCAATTTTGTCTAGGCCTGCAACGTGCATGCTGCACACTTGCATTTCCTTTAAGGATGCCATTCCCAGCCAAGAACTCTGCCCTCAAGAAAGGATCAGAGACAGCATGAGAAATATAAAGTTTAAAACAAGGCATCAAGTATCATGTTAATATGCAGTGTCTGTCACAGATTAATTTTAATGCACAAGCCCTTGGGTCACATCAACATCACAGAGTTTTCTGGGTCACCAAATTAAAAGGCAGGGCATTATCTTCTTTTGACACAGAAGCAGTTCATTAAAAATATTTGTAGTGATATAGGAAAGTAATCTTGGTCAGGCATATGCTTTGAAAATACTTCTTCAAGTTCTGCTGGCTTGAGTAGAGGCTCATACAGAGACAAAGTCTTCTGGGAAGAAAAGTCAAGCTTGAAAATTAAACTAGATGAAAGTTCTCAGCCGGACTTTGTTCTCAGAGAGGCGAAGTACGCTCTTTGTGAATGCTTAAGTTCCTGACATATCATGTACATGACAATAAATGTTAATTTCTCGATGGGTTTCTGAACCTACTGTAGCTCTGATTTATCGTGACAACAACTTTCAAGAATGATTAAATTTTCCCTCCAAACAGCGCACTATTCCAAGTGTCAATTTTGATGAATAGCCTGTCAAGCCATGACACAGTCAAAGAGTTGAAACAAATCTATCATCACATGGTGTTCATCATTAAGAAAACCATTTGTACTTTCTTGAGCACTGCTTCTATTTGTTACTTCAGCTACGCAAAAGTATTGGAGTTTCTTGTATTACCTAAGCAAATTATTTTTCAATTATAATTGGAAATGTTATATTTTGCAGGAAAAGGTAATTCACTCTTTTTTATTAAAGCTGTTTCAAATGTTTTTGAATCTCTAAAAACAGGATAATTAGAGCTCTAAGCCACTGTTACTGACAGTCTTCATGGTAATCACCAACAACAGCAGAAAATAAATGAGATTCTAGTGTCCAGTTAGATGAATAAATAAAATATTATGGCTGATAAAAAATACAGAAAAACCAATCAATATAACACAAGCTACTTATGATTTTGAATACAAGACTATGGAGAGGACGCACACAGATGGACATCAGATATCTTCCAAAATCTTTAACTTATCTGACAGAAGAATGTGTACTTGTGCATTCACCTGTTCGATTATTGCCCCTTATGTGGTAGCAAATGCAAACTCATGGACTCCAGTACAGTGTGTGTGTCATGGTAAGAACTCTTAGGTTAACCTGAGTTTGTACAAAAATTTGCCTGGCACATCAGAAAGAATAAAGTGATGACAGAAAACAAAACAAAACAAAACAAAACAATGTAATTAAAATGTTCATTTAACTATGATGCTCTTCTGAGAACATGAGTTGGTTTATATCAAAGCCCTGGCAGTTTTGCCATTCTCTTTTACTTCTCCACATTCCTTGCTTGTTCCTTTCATGTCAGTGCCCTTAAAATGGAAAACTGACCGAATAAATATACTAGCCTATAGATGCATTCATGGAATTTTAACTTTGGATATCTTTAAAATGTGAAAAAGACTGTAGGTATGTCAGAAATTAGAACTGGATACTCAAAAGAAGAAACTTAAATTGCCTTCATTATCCATTCTTTGAGAGTGAGGTTGACAATGCATCTGAAGGACACAGATGTTCCACAAAAAGGCATTAAGTTGGTATAAGCTGTGTTGGCAATACCTTCAAAGTCAGAGACAAATGGCAAGAGAGACATCGTCCATTCTTCTGGCACCCATTTCTGTTGCTGCTGTCTTTGATGCTCTATGGCTAAGAAGAATCCTGATACCATGAATGTTTGCATGTGCACTTCATTTTATGTGAGCGCTCCAACTAAGTACTTCTCAAAGTCCTTGTCTGTCCGTTTTCAAATATTAATTACAGTATTCTTATGATTAAGCTGCAGACACCTGTGGTGCTTTTGTTCAACTAGTTTCCTTGATTTTCCCATAGCTGATGCCTATGCAGCTAAGTAGACAGGATAGTCTAGCACTCACCTAGATAGGACTCATGAATTTTGCTGATGATAAACTGCAGGATACCTACAGCATACTTGTAACACATCACCTAAACAGTGATATGCAGGAGATCCCAAGGGCTCAGGCATTTTCCTACATTCTTTACAGGTCTTCTCTGGCTAATGCTTGTCCTTCTGTCTCCTAAACAAGAAATCTGTTTTAACAGATGCTGAAACAGCCCACACACCTTCAGAGAGAACACTACTACTTCTCAGTATTTCTGAGCTCATATGACATGACAGGTTACTACAGAGTGGAACAGTTTCCTACTTGTTGTGGGACATTATTGTAGGAAATTGCAGTCTTCATGCAATGCTACTGCATAACCTGTCACCTTAAATCACGTTTTCTAAACCAGAAAAATGAAAAATAAAGAATGAAATTACCTTATAAACAATTTATTAACAAATTATTAGAGTCAGATCTGAAAAAGAAATGTAAAGAAGTTTTCTTTTTACAGAGATGTAAAAAATTCCTTTTTAAAGCCATCTATTTTTCAGTTTACCTTCAGGTAAGTTTCAGCTTTCCTTTCTGTTCCATCCAGTTAAAAAGCTGTTGGGGCGCTTGGACAGTTGGATCCAACTCTCAGCCATGATCTTTACCCCATGAATAACGTTCAGTGAGTGAGGACCATCTCCAAATGGGTTTATAAGCATATACCCACTTTCCTCTAGGAATTTCTTTTTCTTCTTTCCTGAAGACTACCCATGATTCATGAATATGGTAATTAATTACAATATCAAGTTTTCATATTCCGCTCCTAGGGCTATCAGTTGACCCCTGCCTCAAACTAGAAACAAAAATATCCCTTGGGCACGGCTAGGCAGAGCTGTCTCCTGGCTAGATCATAAACATGCTAATGATTTCACCAGTGCTTAACACAACTAATAAACAAAGCATTTACCGGACTGACTGGCCAGACAGTGTTCAGACCTCAGCACAGAACTCTTACGTATTGAGAAAGATGTCATACTAGCATACGAGTTAAC
The DNA here is from genome assembly GCF_965231255.1 of Vanellus vanellus. Lineage (NCBI taxonomy): Eukaryota > Metazoa > Chordata > Aves > Charadriiformes > Charadriidae > Vanellus > Vanellus vanellus. The sequence continues at coordinate 130,352,156 of NC_138906.1, read as the reverse complement.
AGGGAGAAACATCCAAGTTGTTCATTACTAGCTGCGGAGAGGCAATCTTAGCTACAGTAATACCCAGAGTTTGAGGTAATAATGACCCTAGGATAAGTGGTGCACTGATAAAAAGACTTCTGCCACAATAGTGGATATGGGGGAACTGAAATCTGTAGGGAAAGAATTAGGAAATCAATCAAGCTTCGGTAAAATCATGAATGAAAATATATGAGTATGAACTTGTGTCAGAAATTGGTTGTTTTGTTATGCCACAGTATGTCTCTGCATCCATACAAATTCCTGCATTGATCATTATTTATACCTAGGAGCAGGGATAGTAACTAAAGGTGTGAAAACTGCATTCATAATAATTTTTGCTTGAAGCATTTGAGGCCTGCATCTCTAATCTGGTCTTCATAATCCAACCGATATTTCCAACAAAGTTAGAGCAATAAAGATAAAACCATTTTGAAGCCAGAATGATTTGTCTTTGCTATTAATATGACAAATAGTTACACTGTCACAGACAGTAAGATTGAGATATAAAAGAGTGCCACTTTCTTTTTATGAAGAGCCACCTCAAGGCCTCAGAGATATATAATGTCAGCTTTGCCATGAAAGACAATGTCTCATGACCTGGGCAAGGACTGGGCCACTCCTTTTAGGTAAACGGTTGCAGGGGAAGAAGAGAGAGAAGCAGCAGACAGTCACAGGAATATAAAGGATAACTGAAGCAACCTCTGTGAGGATCTCTCTCCCTACTTCAGCAGAAGATAACACCTCATCCATCCATTACTTGAAAGTAATCGTAGCACTAGCTGACAATCTGACTTTTCAGGGATCCCAATTAGATAAAACAGTCTGTCTGCTTTTTTCCACCAGAAGCGCTGTGCCTAATTTGCCTCTATTTAGAGCCAGGCCTGTCCTTTATCATCTGATTTCCAGGATTGCACCGTTGTCATATGGCAGAGGCTATGAATCCACCTGCCAGAAATGATGCTCTACTCAAATGTAATTTGTGGAAATACGTAGGAACAGCATGAAGCTGTGTCATTAAACAGCCCTATCAGCACCACGTGGCACCATCCAGTCATGCACCTTGCAATGAAATAATAAGCCCAGTATTACCTTGTGCATTGGAAATGCTACTGGATAAGTCAAGGGCAGTTCACTACTGACAAGAGTCTGAAGTACTTCATACAGATTTAAATGCCCCATCAAAATTCATTTTATGTATCCAGGAACATGCAGAGCAAGGGAAGGGTGAAAGAAAAGTAATAGAAAACACCTGTCTCTACAGATGGAGACTCTGTAAGTTCTCTGCACAATCTGTGCCAGCGTTTGACCACCCTCACAAATTAAGTGTCTTCTTGAGTTCAAATGCAACTGTCCTGTCAGCGTGCTCTACTGAGAAAAGCTTTGCTGCCTCATCTTCATTCCTTCCCATCACACATTTATTCATATTGATGAGATCCCCCTAAGCCTTCTCTTCTCCAGGCTGAACAGGCCCAGGTCTGTCAGCCTTCCCTCATATGGCAGATGCTCCAGTCCCTTCGTCATCCTAGTAAAGGTAGGACTTGCTCCAGTAAATAGACATCTCTCTTTTACTGGGGAGCCTAGAGCTGAACTTACCACTCAAGATGTGGCCTCACCAGTTCTGGGTAGACGGGAAGGATCATCTCTCTCATCCTTCTGGCAACTATCTTTCTCATGCAGCCCAGAACATTGTTGGTTGTATTTTGCTGCAAGGGTGTATTGCAGACTCATGGTCACCAGGACCCCAATGTCCTTCTTTGCAAAGCTGTTGCAAAGCCTGTCAGCCCCCAGCATATATTAGTGCTGAGGGTTATTCCTCCCCAGACGCAGGACTTGGTATTTCCCCTTGTTCAACTTTATCAGATTCCTCTCTGCCCATTTCTCCAGCCTGTCCAGGTACCGATGAATGGCAGGATATTCCCTCTCCTGCATCAGGTTCTCCTCCCAGTTTTCCATCATCTGCAAACTTCCTGAGGGTACACTATGTCTAATGAAGACATTAAATTGCTTGGCGCCAGTATTGACCCCTGCCAGTAGTCCAGTCACCACTAGTGACTTGCCTCCAACTGGATTTTGTTCTGCTGATCACAACTCTCTAGGCCCAGCCATTTAACCACTTTTCAATGCAGATCACTATTTATTTTTCCAACCTCTATTTTGTCAGCTTGTCTATGAGAATATTATGGGAGGAAATGTCAAAACCCTTACTCAGGTCCAGGTAAACAACATCAACTGCTCTCCTCTGGTCCATCAAGCTGGTCACCTCATTGTAGGCTATTAAGTTGGCTAACCATGATTTCCCCTTTGTAAATCTATGCTTAATTCTCCCAATCACCTTCTTGTCCTTCTGGTGTTTGGAAAGGGTTTCCAGGAGGTTTTTCTGGGTGAGGCTAGGAAATGTCCACTAAAAACATCTCTAATCCTCACCAGAACTAGAGTGAGAAGAGAAAGTAGGAAGTAAGAACACCAGCAGGTGAAACTACTAGTATCATAACAACAGCTGTACACAGTTTTTTCATTTCACTTCCTTGCCTTTAGCAAAACACCCTTGGAAATGCAGAAAGTATGCTGTATTAGGTCATGACATAAATACTTACTAATATTTAACATGCTTTAGGATGGATTTCAACAGTTGTTTTTAGGTTCCCAAGTTTGACAGGTCTGGCTAAGATCTGGCTAAGATCTCCCACTTTTTCCACAAACATATGGTTACAGCCTAAATATCTTCTAAATAAACTTCCTCCCCAAATTAGAAACCATTTCAAGTATTTTAATTGATGATCTGAAATCTAATAGTGAACTGTGCTCTACAAGTACACCAAGCAGGCCACTGACAGACAGGGTCTTGAGAAAAAATGTGGAGGAGTAGGGGATGTACGAAAGAAAAGAAATAAAGAAGACTAGTGATGTCCTGTATGCTTAGATCTCCAAAGATGAATAAACAGAGATGCAAAACTGTTCAAACTGTCATAGAGACATTCCTTTCTTTTAAAAGCAAGAAAAAGCATTATTTTCCCTTCTAAAATAGCTGGTCTGCTGTTAGCTCTTCTGTCACCATGGAGACTACCACTGCTGCAGCTTATTTTCTCTAACTGGTCAGCACATGTCTGTGCCATCACCTGATATCAACCTGAGTCACCAGTAGATAAGTTTATGCTTATTCTGAATAAATATCAGCCTACTAAAAGAAATGCATTTAGTTTTGTTTTGTTGATTTTTGTATTGCTGCCTATTTTTATCATATACACATTCCTATGAATTTACTCTCATTATTTTCACTCCAACACAAAATCCAGGGTTGATACAAGTATAATTAAGGGACTGCTGCTCACACTGCAGGTGGTCCTACTTGCTTTTAATCTTATCTTTTTAATCTTATTAAACAGGATAGAAAAAATGACAATGACTTAGTGATGTTAGCTGAGAACATGATGTTTGAATCTCTTCCCGAAAGTAATACTGATCAAACACTAAATCTCATTGAACCTGCATTGTTTCTTCCTGATAATTGTGGAGGATGATACTAAGACTAATATATGAGGTTCTCCAACAAACACTGTCCAATAGATTTACAGATATATTTAAAAATCAGAAACATCTATTTATTCTCAGGTATTCAATCATATATACAAATTTAAGCGTTATTTACATAGTTACTTCTAAATTACTAAAATAATTTCAGCAGTAGGCTTCCAACACCAGGACCATGACAGTTGCTGCTTTTTTTTTATAACAACCTCAACATAGACAAGAGTGGCTTTATTCAAATTCTGTGGAGTATTTTAAATACTACATTCAGAAACATAAAATAACTCAGGGAGCATTGCTCTTCATTTTAGTATTGGTTTCTCTGCAAGAGGAATAAAAGTACAGAACTTCTCTGAAGTGATAATGAGAATGTAAAGAACTTGAAAGCAGAGAAAGAAATGTTCTAAAATTTCCTTGCTCAGAATGCACCAAACGAGACTGTTACGGCCATGAGAAAGAGAAGACACAGTACAGTCTCTCTCAGTTACCCTTTCAGACACACAGCCCTCATTTATTCGCTCTTGGTTTCTTGCCTGAAACTAACTTCCCCTATAGCAGGAAATAATGTTTTTCATCTTTCCTAGACATGCAGGATTTGCCACCGTAACATGGATGACTTCTGACATGGCTCGTGCTGCTCACACTTTCAACATATCTTGGCTGGACCATGGTAATGCGACACAGGCAGACATGCAGCCCTCAGTGCTCAGGAAGTGAGAACTACTAAAGATCACTACAACACATCTGCCCTGCAGAATACATTACTATGAGCTAATCCAGCCCTTGTTTCATTGACTGTTACCATGAAATTTCAAATCTGGTACAATGAAGAATGCAAAGCACCAGTATAGGTTAGGGGCAGACCTGCTGGGAAGTAGCTCGGAGGAGAAGGATCTGGGGGTTGTGGTAGACAGTAAATTATCCATGACCCAGCAATGTGCCCTTGTCGCCAAAAAGGCCAATGGAATCCTGGGCTGCATAGGGAAGAGTGTGGCCAGTAGGTCGAAGGAGGTCATTCTCCCCCTCTACTCTGCACTGATGAGGCCACAACTGGAATACTGTGTCCAGTTTTGGGCTCCCCAGTTCAAGAGGGACAGGGAACTGCTGGACCGAGTCCAGCAAAGGGAAACTAAGATGATTAAGGGATTGGAGCATCTCCCTTATGAAGAAAGGCTGAGAGAGCTGGGACTCTTTAGCCTGGAGAAGACAAGGCTGAGGGGAGACCTTATTATGGCGTACAAGTATCTAAAGGGTGGGTTGAAGGAGGATGGAGCCAGGCTCTTTTCAATGGTTCCAAGTAACAAGACGAGGGGTAACGGGCACAAGTTAGAACACAGGAAGTTCCGTTCAAATACACGGAAACACTTCTTTACAGTGAGGGTGACAGAGCACTGGCACAGGCTGCCCAGGGAGGTTGTGGAGTCCCCTTCTCTGGAGATTTTCAAGACCCGCCTGGATGCAGTCCTGAGTAATGTGCTGTGGGCAATCCTGCTTTAGCAGGGGAGTTGGACTAGATGATCTCTAGAGGTCCCTTCCAACTCTGAAAACTCCGTGATTCCGTGATACCTTGTCCCTTTAAGTTTAAGAACTCGTAACACTGCAAGATGACAACTGTGTTGAATAACTATCTGTTGTGGCAAAATGGAAAGCTGAGGAGACAAAACTCTCGTAGGCTGGGAATTTGACTGGGAATTTGGGCATGAACTTTTTGAATAGTTTTGAAAAATCACAAGTCTTACCACTTTCTCTTCCTATAACAGCAGATACTGCTTTGACATCACCTTGTCTGGGACATACACAATGTGTAACTTTTAAAGAACCTAACTAAAAATAAAAACTTTAGCAAGTTTCAATCACCACAGAGGGTGAAATGACTGAAACATACTGCTGATCCCTTGCTTCATTGGATGAAGATAAAGAAACCGCTGAGGAAATATGTGATAAACACTAGCCATGTCGGCTACTGAAGAGAGCTCAGGTGTTAGCAATGAGCAAGAACTTACACAGAGTGCTGACCACGCAGCTTAACTCAAAGAAAAAATGCTTAGTTTCCCCATTGAGAAAGCACAGAATAAAACATTTTAACTGTATTCTGAACAGTGGAAACAAAGTATGTTCTTGCTTAACCAGGACTTCATGCAAGAAACTGCCTTTAGAATGTAAAAACCTTCCATGAAAAGCAGCCCAGAATATCAGCCATTACACTCCACAAATAATGATCTAACCCTGTACCTTCTCAGGCCAGCAAAATTTTGTAGTAGACCACATGAAATTGTGCTGATCAAGGCTACAAAACCATCATCCCTGTCTCCAGGCTATTTCTGCTTTCAGCCTCTAAAACTCCAAAATCTCCTTCCTCCCAAGCAAGCATCACCAATTCACTTCAGATCCAGTGACACCAGACTTGCTGCACAGTTACACAGGTTAGACAGAAGAAGGGCATTCCTCAGTCTCCCTTCAAAAGACCATTACCAGAAGAGCTATCGTCTGTCTAAATATCACCCTAGAACTTATAGTGGTTCTGAAATGTGATTGAAACCTCCTCAGCCTGCTAGGATCCCTATCTCACACTTATTTCTACTCCAGACACTTCACCCAGAACACCTTGTCAAAACCAGGAACAGGAACCTGATGAATGAATAACATAAACTGAACTTTTCTGTTCTTTTACAAAACTTGGGTATTGAAATCCAGGTGTAACATACCCCAAGCACCTACTTATCATCTAAGTTTTTGCTAGTAAAATTCCTTAGGTAGCTAAAGCTCTGTTTGGACATATGCATGCCCCACTTTTTGTCAGTGTTGAACAGCTTGGCATGCCTTGTACATTAGGGTTCTTCCTCACGCATATGTCCACTGCAATCCCGCTCAAAATAACACAGCTCCTTAATGCACATATTGCTTTACCACACCTTCTAGAGATGCTGCATTGGGTCCTGCTCTCAGAAACATACTGGTGGACATGATTTCCCTCAAAACAGTATCCAGAAGAGGAAAAGCTGTTCAATTTACAACAATAACAGTCAACTCCCCCTTCTACCCATAGGACTTCAAACTGATTGATTCCCCAAGAGTACTCTAATCAGCCAGCTAGAAACTGTGCCACAGTGAAATAGTAGTAGCCCCTTATATGTAAAAGTGATATTCAGTATTGAGAACAAGCTGAACGTACCAGCTCAAGTCAATACATAATTAAACCATTAAATGTCCATCATTAAATCATGGAGCAGGTCATCTTGAGTGCAATCAAACCCCACATAATGGGCAACCAGGGTATCAGGCCTAATCAGCATGGGTTTATGGAAGGCAGGTCCTGCCAGATGAACCTGATCTCCTTCTATGACAAGATTACCAGAATATTGGACGAGGGAAAGGCTGTTGATATTGTATACCTGGACTTTCAAAAAGCATTCGATACTGTCCCCCATACAATTCTTGTGGAAAAACTGGCTTTGCACGGCCTGGATGAGCATACGATCCGCTGGATCAAGCACTGGCTGACTGGAAGGTCCCAAAGATTGGTGCTCAATGGATTTAAATCCAGCTGGTGGCCGGTCACAAGCGGTGTGCCTCAGGGCTCAGTGTTGGGACCATTTCTGTTTAACGTCTTTATTGATGATCTTGATAAGGACATGGGGTATATCATCAGCAAGTTTGCATATGACACCAAGTTAAGCAGGAGTGTTGATTCCCAGGAGGATAGGGAAGCTCTACAGAGAGACTTAGATAGATTGGAGCATTGGGCCAACATCAATGGTATGAGTTTCAACAAGGGCAAGTGCCAGGTCCTGCACTTGGGCCACAATAACCCCATGCAGCGCTACAGGCTTGGGGAAGTGCAGCTGGAAAGCTGCCTGGCAGAAAGAGACCTGGGGGTTCTAATTGACAAGCGGCTGAATATGAGCTGGCAGTGTGCCCAGGTGGCCAAGAAAGCCAACGGCATCCTGGATTGTATTAGAAATAGCATGGCCAGCAGAAGTAGGGAGGAGATTGTGCCTCTGTACTCAGCACTGGTGAGGCCACACCTAGAGTATTGTGTCCAGTTTTGGGCACCTCAATACAAGAGAGAGATATCGAGGTGCTGGAGCGAGTGCAGAGGAGGGCAACGAAGCTGGTGAAGGGACTAGCAAACAAATCATATGAAGAGCGGTTGAAGGAGCTGGGACTGTTTAGTTTGAGGAGGAGGAGGCTGAGGGGAGACCTCATCACTCTCTACAACTATTTGAAAGGACACTGTAGAGAGGTTGGTGCTGGTCTCTTCTCACAGGTAATTAATGACAGAACAAGAGGGAATGGCTTCAAGCTCCAACAGGGTAGATTTAGACTGAATATTAGGAAAGAATTTTTCACAGAAAGAGTGGTCGGGCATTGGAATAGACTGCCCAGGGAGGTGGTTGAGTCACCATCCCTGGATGTGTTTAAGAGACGTTTAGATGTGGTGTTGGGGGATATGGTGTAGGGGAGATCTTTGTAGAGTAGGACTCGATGATCCCAAGGGTCTCTTCCAACCTAGACAATTCTATGATTCTATGATTCTATTCTATGAAATGAGCATCCCCAACTAAGTAAATTTATTGCTTTTCCTCTAGATACTGTCTCTTACATACTGATTTGGCAACTGTAGTTAAACTACAGTTGTGAAATCCCTAACTTATTCTGCTGACCACTATTTCCACTATATAAGCTTAAGCACCTTAAAACAAAGACTAGCAGCTTAAAACTGCATGGATCTCTCAAACGGATAGTGTCAGCAACTTCTCACAATTGCTGTTTATTTTTGGATTCACCTTGATGCTTTTCATTGGGCCCTTTAGCTGAAACATTTCAGATCAAGAGTGATTGAGTTTTGAAGGGAAAGGGAAGAAGGAGGCGGATCTATTAAATATGCTGATACTTTAGCAAAGCATCAATAAAGTTCTTAGAGCTTTCTATGTTCAGTTGAAGATATACCCTATATTAAAAACTAAATATGTTGGATTTTGAAGATGACTTAGATTCTGAAAGCTACTGAACCGGATGTGGCATCTCGGCCAATAGCGAACTCAGCTCAAAGGATATTTCTGTCAGTTTTCCTGGGTTGTTTTTATCTATAAGTGATTTCAAAAGAATAATTGTCCGTTATATATAAGTAAACTATGCAGACAAAAGCTGCTCTCAGAAGAGAAGAAATTCTATATATACAACTGCAGATGAACTGTATACATCTTAGTTCTGTAATTTAAGACAGCCCAGGCCTGATCATAATTCCAAGCCTTTGAAGTAAGATTCAGTCAGTTCATGAATCATAGTCAGGCTATCAACAAATATTCAGCTATGTTTCGGTAGAGTCGAGATTTTCGTTTTCTGGAGCTGCAGTCTTCAACTACGCAAGACACAAAATCATCAACACAGTGAAGGAAATGTAATATTCTTATCCATGGTCATCAGTGGAATACTCTTTCAGCTTAGAGTAATTAGTCTTAAATCTATGCTTCTAATTGAAACAGTTAACAGTTCCAATTATCTCAAGTGTTGATGTCTCTAGACTATGGTAAACATGATGTTGGTTTATGTTTGTAGACAAACACAATATATAGATATCAGTCTTGTAAGACATGTGAGACCTTATCATGTGAGACCTTATCAACTTTTCACTGTATCAGTAAGCATTTAAATAAAAAGGTTTTTATAAACCAATAGGAATACACATTGAAAATCTTTAGACATGGTAAAATAACTGTTATGAGGATACCAGCTACTGCAGCAGTAGGTTAATGACTGAACGTCTTTCAACTTAGCTTCCTTTTATGCAAGTATTTCGTAAAGATAATTACAAAGGTTTTAACCTATGCCAAGCATGTTTTTAGACTTACATATTGGATAAAGCCCTGTTTTCTACACTCCTCAGCACAATCAATAGTGTCATAACTATTTGAACTCCCTCCTCAACATTTAAATTATATTAAAGATTAATATCACATTTTCCTCTTCTCAATATCCTAAATCAAGTAAATAACCCATAACAGCTATCTTATAATCACATTTAAAAGTCTTCTTCCCTACGCTAATCTCATTCTGAAATATTAAACCTGATTTTTTTTAATCTAATTTACTTCTTGTAGCATACTACATGTTTACTTTTTACACTTTGCTGGCTGAATCAAGATTTGTGCAATATTAGTATAGAGTTGTTGAGGTATTTATGTGGCTGAACTGACTGTTATGAATTTTTCCCCCCCCTTTGCATCACTCCTGGCCCTTTTTCTAATTAGGAAAGACTGAAAAATTAACAATCTAATAAGAAATTATTGTCACAATCAACACACACATCTGCGACTATCTTGCTACTGTTATGTGTGCATAACTAATCAATACACTAAGCTAGAAGAGACCCCTGGAACTGGTTTCATTCTCTACAGATATTTCTGAATGTAGCAAGACAAGTCATTGAGTACAAGACGACCTTTGCAACTCAGAGCTCAGGAATAAAAGAAGTCCTACCCAACAGGTCTTTACAAACCATTTTGCTGGCAAACTTAAAAGCTTCTGAGAAAGCTGATTGCTGAAAAGACAATAAAGCCTTCACTTTAAAAAACAACAGAGAAAGGCCAGAATAAAGGTGGGGATGAGAGTAACAGACAATCTCTCTAACAAATATATGAGAAGTCTAAAGTCCAGCTGGTTCCTGGCTGAAACAGGCAAATTCAACTGGCTGAGCACAGAGCCCATCCTGACCATCTTTCACCCACTTCGTTTCCAGTCACTGTTAGCACTGTCTGGAGTAGAGTTACAGTTCCCAGAGAGATGTAGAACCCTTTATCCCACTGCTGGTGCGTGCTTCATCAGATACAATGTTGGCACAGAAAACTGAGGTGTGTCTTCTCTCAGGAGTAGATCTGCACCTTAAACAAAATTCAGTGCTAATGTCACCTTGGAAGTGGAAGCCTGATGCTATTCACACACACTGCATAAGTAATTATACACGCCTTATTCATAGAATCATAGAATCATAGAATGGTTTAGGTTGGAAAGAACCTTGAAGATCATCGAGTTCCAACCCCCCTGACATAGGCAGGGACACATCCCACTAGACCAGGTTGCCCAAGGCCACATCCAACCTGGCCTTGAACACCTCCAGGGATGGGGTCTCAACAACCTCTCTCGTCAACCTGTTCCAGTGCCTTACCACCCTCAAATTGAAAAACTTCTTCCTAATGTTCAATCTGAACCTGCCCTCTTCCAGTTTAAAGCCATTCCCCCTCATCCTGTCCCTACATGCCCTTGTAAAAAGTCCTTCCCCAGCTCTCCTGTAGGCCCCCTTTTAGTACTGGAAGGCCACAATAAGATCTCCCCAGAGCCTCCTCTTCTCCAGGCTGAACAGCCCCAACTCTTTCAGCCTCTCCTCATAGGAGAAGTGCTCTAGCCCTCAGATCATCCTTGTGGCTCTCCTCTGGACCTGCTCCAGCAGGTCCATGTCCTTCTTATGCTGGGGACCCCAGAGCTGGACACAGTACTCCAGGTGGGGTCTCACAAGAGTGGAGTAGAGGGGCAGAATCACCTCCTTTGACCTGCTGGCCACACTTCTGATGGAGCCCAGGATATGGTTGGCCTTCTGGGCTGCAATCGCACATTGCTGGCTCATGTTGAGCTTCTCGTCAATCAGCACCCCCAGGTCCTTCTCCTCAGGGCTGCTCTCCAGCCATTCCCCGCCGAGCCTGTATTTGTGCTTGGGATTGCCCTGACCCAGATGTAGGACCTTGCACTTGGCCTTGTTGTACTGCATGAGGTTGGCTTGGGCCCACCTCTGCAGCCTGTCCAGGTCCCTCTGGAGGGCATCCCTCCCCTCCAGCATGTCTACCTCGCCAAACAGCTTGGTATCATCGGCAAACTTGCTGAGGGTGCACTTGATTCCTCTCAGGAATCAGTGCCACGACATACTCATGGAGATTTTATAAAATCTGGATTTATGATACAGCAGCACATCAGCTCCATTCACTTGAGGACTGGATCCCCGAGCGACAGTCCCACGATAACCTGCATTTCAGAGAGTGAGGCCAATCTTTCCTCCATGACAGAGTGTTCTTGTTAAAGTTCTGATCTGAAACCAACAGAGAGACTCCCATTGACGTAAATGCATTTTCCATCACACTTTTTATAATCCCACCAACTGTGCAATAGTTTTGAGCAATACATGAAGAAAATATGTATTACATTTAATATCTTTGAAAACTAATAAACTCTCTTTTTTTTTTTTTTTTAATAGTTCAGGTGGTTTCTAGCACAGTCTCCCCCCAGCTCTCAGCTGAGCACTTTGGGGCTGTACCTGCAGTCCAGAGTCAGCCCTCTCAAAACATTAGTAATATTTGAAATTTCCACTTTCTTAGGCACAGAGAGTTAATTAAAACATTTATTCAGGCAATGATAAGTGACAGATCAGTGACAGCTACACATGAGAGTCAGGCTGAGAAAATCTAAACATGAAATCTGAACATGGAAAAAAAAAACCTGAACACAGATGCACAATTTCAACAGGGTAATTCTACATTTTGCTCACAGTCCTGATATCTTATACATGCAGTGTGTCACTCAGATGAAGGGAACTTGCGGAGAAACTAATAACTCATTCAGACAAAAAACACAGTTAGAGAGGGCTGGGAGGAGTACGAGAAAGAAGCTTGTCATGTCTTTCATTCATAGGTCTTCAGTATTTCATCTTCTCTGTTAGATTTTCTAACACAGAAAATCTTTGTATCACTCTTTTGCTTTTTTCTTTGCATACCATTACATTAAAGGGAGATGGGAAAAAAATTGGGCCAAATTTCATATTCAGGCCAAACATATCTTTACAAGACTAGTGAGGATGAATAGGAATTCAGTTGACCTGTCCCTATTAATTTCAATGTCTTTCATATAAACAGCAACAGTGCATAGTAAAATTCATTTGAAATATTACTTTATTAATTGTCAGCTTCGAATATCCCAGAGTGGATTCAGCCCATTTTATATTTTAATTGTAGTTGAGATGAAGAGTGATTGGATTAGATTCAATCTATGTGTAATTGAAATTAATGAATTTGGCTAATGAAATATTTATAGGTGACCTTTCCCTGAGCTGAGAAAAAAGCCTGTTTTGTTTAAAATGTCTTTGATATTTACAGTTTGAGGTTAGATTTAAATTATTCCTTTACATAAGAAAGCTGAATAGACATCTGTTACTCGTGTAGACTGGCAAAAAAATGAGCCATATTGCAGTTTTCTCCTGCCAGACATATTTAGTGCTTCTTGTCAGGTATACAAGTGCCATTACCAAAAGTTAAAAGTCTTACAGAAAATCATTAATGCACTTGTTTGTATGTGAATAATTTATTCTCATCTTGGTCCACCCAACAATTCTACTGACATTTAAATGTGATCTAGTCTCAGGCATGTTGTCATTAATATTAAAGCAATGTGAAACTAGGACACAGGCTCGTGCTGCATTAATGAAATTCTTATCAAATTGAAGTATGTTACCATTGTCAGAATTAGCAATGCAGAAATGCTAATACGATTCTCCATGGATTACAGTTGCATATTCCACTTTGTTAGTGTTCTGGTGTTATGATGACTATTATGAAACCCTGGCTGCAAAATACTGACCTAGCAACTTTGTAAACTTTGAAATAACCAGCATACTTATCTCTACTTAGCCAGATGTGAAACTATATTAAATTAAAATCAGATAGAAAATGCATTAAAACTCCCTCAAATGTATTTTAAAATGTTGCGATGACATACAATGATAGCATTTATTGAAGTCAGAATCCTCCATGTCTTTCTTGTGCGATTAGCCCAGTGCTGTCTGATGGACTATTCATTTAAGAAAGGTGAAAGACATTTGGCCTTTAAAAACTCCTCTTTCCCTTCTCCTGCTGCCAACAGTTTCACACTACCTGGAATGTATAAAACAGTTATAGCACCTGTGAGATACACAAAATTAATCAATATCTCCTGTTCACATGTGCATTGGTAAAACCCACTCTGCAGCATTGAAGTTTTGAGCATAGCGCTTCCGGAAAGATGTGGACCTACCAAAAGGTATTAAGAAGTAAACAGCAAGAATGATCAGCTCTAGAAATCTTGATCAAAAGATCGCGAAAAAACAGGACTCAGCTTAGACTGAGGGGAGGCAGGATAACAGTCTTCAAATATATAAAGGGCAGTTGTAAAACGAAAGGCAATGTTTTAATCTCCCTATCCACTCTGAGAATGGAAAGAGAAGTAATAGCTTAAAAAGCAGCAGGGGACAAGCAGAAAAGCCTTGAGGGGAAAATACAACTTTCTACTGGCAAGGACAGTCGGGCAACGAGGCAGACTGCATGAAAGCACTGTAGAATTACCACCCTTGGTTGTTTCCAGAGCACACTAGGCAAATACCTATCAAGAACAGACTAAGCCTATTTGGTCCCATATCATACCCAAGAGACAGAGTGGATGTAGCCTTTGAATCCCTTCTTGTACTATTCACGAATCCGTAAACTCACGCGGGGTTCTTTTCAAAATCCAAGTATCTATAGCAGCCATTTCAAAGACCAACAGCTTGCTTTCACACAAAGTAGATGAGAGAAACAGTGACCTTATCTCCAACACATGCACACCCCGGTTCACAGGAGGACACATTATATCCAGGATTAGAGCATTTGATTATATTTGATACTCCAAGGTTTTACTGAAAAAATAAAAATCCGGTAGCACTAGCTTTATACCCGTTAAATTTCAGAGAACATACAACAGACAGAAAGGCAAATAGAGAAGTGACAGCTCTGTGCACAGAAGCAAAAAGAAACAATAAAGTCTTTGCCCTGCCGAATTTGCTTTCTAAGGATTTAATGTTTACTAGTTTAGGAGGCTTGGTCAGAGGGTTAGATGGATTTAACTCTTGGCAAAACATTCTGTGACAAGCCTTTTGCCAGCTGTAAGTTATAAAGTGCTAAGAAATATGAATATAAAAGCAAGAAGAACCATTTTAAATCCTTTAAGTATCCATTTATATACCTCCTGCAGTGTTTATCTCTCAATTTTCCTCTTTTATGACTTTAATGTGTAGGTAATCACCGGTCCAAATATCTCTAAATACAGTACACTTTAAAACTGCACATTATCTTTATAATAGGGAATCTCAGATAAAGAATTCTTGGCTGGTCTTGAGAGATACAAAGAGAGCTCACTACAAGAGTGAAATCTAAAGCACCAGAAGCAAAACAACAAAGAAAACATTATGGCCACCATTTAGATTTACAGAATGAAACTTACGCATTGCAGATTGACAAGGGTAACCTTGAAAGAATAAATAAAATAAGGAAAAGGACAGGGCAGCACAGGTTCTGCAGTGACAGTTTTTCCTTAAATTTTATGGCTGGGGCTTGCACTATTTCTTCAGTGTGGGGAAACTCCAAATCTGAAGCTAGCAAATGGGAGCTTCTACCCTACTTGTCCATTTCCTTGTTTTATTTCTTTTTAGAGCTGCATTTCACTGTGATATGGGAGTTCCCCACTTACAAAGATGAAACTATTGTTCTCCTCGTTTCCTCCCCCCTCTCCCTTTCCCTCAGAGCAGACAGTGTGGCAGGTAGAACAAAGAAACTTTGCTTAGAGGAAAATGGGAGCTCTGCATGCAGACCTGTAACACAATATATTCCGACACACAACGGAAACTAGACTTTTTTAAACTCCTTGGGGGAGAAGAAAAAATACCATTTATTCCAATCAAACCACAGTATCTAAACAACAGGGAAGACCACCAGATTTTGCAGCACCCTGGACCAACAAGCAGAAACCCAGCAGGTCTGGGAACCATGACCCCAGGCAGGATTACTGATACGTCCCAAGCCCTCCAGCTCCAGTTACACCATCAGTAGCCTGGGAGCCCTGAAACCCCTATCAGGGGGAGAATTTGGAGCTTCCTGCTCCAAAGCCAGAGCTGAATCTGCAAGAGCCCTGCTTGGAGCTCAGGCTCTTCCAGATCCCCACCTCCCAGCTCGCAGGAAGCAAGCTGGAAGTCTTGAAATCACTGACTCGGAGTCAATGCGACCAAGACTTTGTCAAAAAAGATCCTGCCCATCTCTAAACATGGTTAAACCTTCACAGTGGGAACCAAGTGGCCACTTGAAGAGCTGGCCACTTGCTCAGTATCAAAATGCATACAAAACCACAAACATAACACTTTTCCAATATTAGTTTCTTTGGCTGCACAGCCACACTGCAGCAGTCACAGGACAGACAGAATAGCAACTACAAATAAAATTAGGACATGGCAGTTACATACCCACTGCTTTGACTTTCCTTCTAGCTTTCAGTTGCTAATCAATAGTTTTTAGTGTATCATTATTATGCTGAGACAATACAATAATAACTTTATTAAGAAGCATTCCATCTGTAATCCCTGTGTTTGAACAGATATTGACAGCCTGCATAATGCGTAAGAGTCCTCTTTTTCCTCTCCTTTGTAAACCCATTACTTGGAAATTCTGCATCCATCAGCAGTGTTGCCATGGTGACACCCCCACGAGACCATCCATGACCTCCCAAGACACCTGGCACCTACCCATAATTCTGCACAATCCTCATCAAAGACAACTAAACACAATTACCATATGGATTATTTTAGTAATTAAATATATATTGGAACATACACATAGTCTAAGGGACTGAGAATAGATGAGAGGGTGAAGAGATCTGAATTCTGCTCTTGGGTTGGCTGGCTACTTGGACAAGTTTGAGTTTCAGAGGTGCTGCGCACTTACAACTTACCATGACTTCAAGTGGAACTCTAAACGCACCACACTTCTAAAATTCAGGTCTTTATCCTCTCTGTCCCTATTTTTTTATTTTGCAAAACACAGTAACTTTTGCAAATAATTTTGTGGTTTCTATTCAAAATGAACTATACAATTTACACAGTATTATTTTTACCCTTAATAAAGCACAGATTGTATAGGAATATGATCCATGTTTATTATTTTTCAGAGAAGCATAATGTTCCCAGTCAGAAAATTATTTTATTTCTTTAGCAATTCTGAATCTGTAAAAATAAAAAGAGAAAGCTTGGAAACTTCCTTTGCAAGTCAAGGATAATTCTCTTCCTAATTACCTTACCTCTTCCTAATGAACCCTTACTTCATTAAGTCTGTTCTGGGGGAAAATGAAAGGACCAGCTCTGATAGATTTTTGTCCCCATGTGTAACACATTGGATTTCAGCTGAGCTAAAGTGATAAAGTCATAGTATTGTAACTTCCTAGATGATTTATAAAGACAGGATTTACAAAGGTGGAGAAGAAAGCAGAAATCAGAGATAAGTGAATACATGTCTGAAAATAATCAGCACAATCATTCAGACAGGTTGTGGGTAAGCTGTAGGTAAGCCTTTTCTGAGTTCCTTAACATTTGTTAAGGAACATTAACATAAGCATCCTTAACATAAGGATTGTTTGTATATAAACATGCATATATATATATATATATATATATATACCTGCATGCATGAAGCAGCTGGATAATGAAGATTAAATATTGATGAAGGGCCATATTCTTTATTACCAATGTCCACACCAAGTGCTTTAACAAACACAGGTTTATTGCTTTGCCTAGAAAATCATCCTGTCAAGATTACCTGAGCGAAGGCAGCTCAACAGCCACATTGAGATCTTCGCATTTCCTCAGAAGTGAAATACTCTGACCAATGAAAGGGGTGAATTTCCTGAAACAAATTCAGTCTTCTTTCTTCTGCATGGCTGCAGGGTTTTGCAATGGGCCGGCATCAAGGTGTCACACCATACCATGCAAAAGGTAAGACCAGGTACAGCGCTGCCCCTCAAAGCATCACAGAGCCTTTCCTCTTGTATGCTAGAAGACCATTTCAACAGTTACAAAATCCCTCTAGGGCAAAGGGAAGACTTTAGGACTTGTGCCTCAAGAGATGCCTATCCACCTCCTACCAACAGTGCAACATGGCATCTCAGGTTCAAAGATGGATTTGAATGAATTCCTAAGAATTATAGTGGAAAATGCACAGCAGGAACAAAATACCATTTTACAGGATCTGAATGCCATGACTTTCTTTAATAAAGACAGACTTGTGAGCTATTTCTTCCACTGACTGTTGTTTAACATCATCAAGTTAATTAGGTCAAACCAATAATCAATGCATCACCATCTACCCTGTTAACACCAACGGTCTGTGGTTTGTTATGAAAGGCAATGTACATGATTTAAAACAAAGGCAGTTCACTGCAATAGGAAGGAATATTGTGGTGACTCTGTGGTGACCTGTACTGCAGGTGTGTTCAGAGAAGGCTTCAACACGAGTCAAGTTACTGCTAACCACATCTGTAAACTCGCCTGGCATTCTTGCCTAGTTTCCAGATACTATTGCTGCTGTCACTCAAATGGATCATGCACTTAGCGTGAACTGTCCAGACTTAAAATGGGTATAGCAAAAGGCTCAGGTAAATTACTTTTGAATTTAAGTGAGAGGTGAAAGGATTTAAGTTAAAAATCCATATTCAATTCTCCACTACATTAATATAAATCGACAATAATACTGTCAGGAAAGTTATTTCAGACTTATACTTGCTTAAATGTGATGAGAATCCAGTCTTCTAATTTGAATTCAGTTAAACTCAGACATGGAGCTGTGCGCCTTTTTTTGTTACTAAAGGATTAAACTATGTCAGGCTTTTTACAATTTAGTGCCTGTTTCAGATTGCCAACTTAGAACACAATATAAAAATATTCAGTGTCTACCCAGTGCTCTTTAATTTGAATTCAAAATATATGTATTATTCATACCAAAAGTTTAATTGAAGTCCCTGGAATGCAAAAGAGATATAGAGAGTTACTGACATCATGTATGTAAGGCTTAGCCACAAGTTGTAACAGAAATAGGAAAGCTGTCTACTGTCATAAATGACAAAGGTAAATGAGCTAGGACTCCAAAATACTTACTAATAAGGATTAGAACCTGCAGCAAAGTATAATCGTTTCACTGCGGGCCCAGCCTGCTCCCTGCTGTGCTGCAGATGTTCCATTAGCGTTTCACCAAAAGCGGTGGCCACTAGGATTCAGTAGCACAGTGTGGTGCAATCTAATAGACATATCTGTCATTCATTAAGCAGCAAATGGGTTAAAAACTCTTCATACCCAGGAGCTCCACCACTCTTCTCAGAAAAAATAAATAAACTAAGTAAGCAGCAACCCACCACATCTTCCTGCCTGCCTTGCTTATTTCTCATTTGCCAAAGCGTAAGTCTATTCAGATAACATTGAGAACTGCGATTACACTATTTCATTTTGTTCATTTCTACCGCGTGCAGCACATTCAGCTGTTTCCTTTTCTTCTTCTGTATGTTTCCTTTGGCTCTACAATCTCTTCTACAGCTTTCAAGCTAGCAAACCTACAGCAAACATCTGTATAGGTCTTCAGTGCAAACAGAATTTCCCTACTATGACTTACCTTTTAGTTCAAGAACTTACCACAACTGAATAGGAAAACATTTTTTTTGGAAGTAAACTAGCAATTTATTCCATGGTGTATTGTTACAAAGAATAGCTATACATTTCCCATTTAATTCTAATCTAACACTTTAAAGATGGCAAGCGCACATGAATTATAATAAAGCTTAAATAGGAAGACTATTATAAAAAAAATTGGGCTACACCATTCACCTTGACAAACAGATGCAGCATTTTGACTGCTAGTCACCCTGGGCTTTTTCCTCTGCATCCATCCAAGTTTCATGCTGACCTATTAATTTTAATCACTTGCTGGACTCCCATTTAATGGTTCAATGAATATAATACACCAGTGCTTTTCTTTGCATAATCAAGAGGTTCAGTAAGCAAAATAACTTTTTTAACTTAATACGCCAAAAGGTTTCTGTAAACCTTACAAACATTTCAACTTTTTATTTATTAATAAAACCTTATCTAAATTATTTTTAAACTAAGCTTTATGCCTTTCAACAGACCTATGAATATATTACCTGCTTCCAACCATGCCATATCTGAATTCATTCATTCTTCAAGATGCATATCCTTAATAAGAATAACGACCCTAATCTTGTGAGATACTGAGTCTTTTTTTAAGAGAAGATGAAGCCATTCTTTTTCAGTCTTTTACCAGCACACTCAAATTGCACTCTCTATTTTCAGGAGCCTTCATTCTTTTCAAGGATCAGGTTCTGCTCCCTGAAAGTCTGATGGTTTTAGGACTATAATTAATCCTACAGTACTCTGAGCACTAAAATCTCCCACTGCAAAGAAAAAAAATAATTTGCTTCACCCAATCAATTTTGTGGCCTTCTAGAAAAAAGCTTGTTTATAATGCATATTCTTATTTAATACTTTCTGTATTCAGACAGCTCATACACATTTTTCTTCCACCTGAACTACTATGATTCCTCCGCACATTCTCCTTTAGCTGAAAGTCAAGAGAGCAATTAAAAAACTCAAAGAAGAAGCTAAACTATTATTGCATTTACAAGATCCAAGGTAGAACAAAATCAAGTGAACTGAACTTTAACATCAAAACTGTAATAAAAAAAGGCCATTCCTTGGCCATTTTACAACTAGTTCAGAAGCTGACGAATAGGCAATTACACCAAAGCTGCTTAAAAGTTAACATTCCCTTTTCACAGGAAATTCTGACATTTCAGAGAATATTTCATTCTTGTTAAGCTCAAAGGGGAAATTTCAATTTTTCCTCTACCAGAATAAGGATCCAGATCCTCAGGTTCTCATAATGAAAACTACAAATTCAGAAATTTTAACTCATCTAGTTGATCAAACCCTTCCTCTTTGTTAAGGTGGATGAACCTCTTTCAAAGCTCCCTAGCTTTCCATGCTCTTGAATTCATGGTAGGCAACCTGGAAATGCTGAAAACGTCAATTTAAGTAGAGCTTCTTTGTGCCTCCAGCTTCCCTGTTGTGACATTTTGATTCAACTGGAATTTTACTAAGAGCCAGGAGCCAAAATCCCTCTGACGCATGGATACCTAGCTTTGCTTGGAAGCCTCAAATCTCTGATCTCACAGTAGCACACTAATATGTCTTGGTGGCAGCTCCAGGAGGTAGCCCTTAGGATCCTGGACAGTGATCAAAACCTCCAGACCTGCAGTACTAAGGTAAAATTTAACATTCCGAGATATCATCCACAATTATTAAAATTTAATAAACTTTGCTGATTTGCAAAATTTATTATTAGGTATCTTCAGTCCATAGAAATTCCTTGACTGGTAGCCTTGAAGACCAAAGAGCTCCTCTCAGCCACAGAGTGGACACAGGACAGAAAGAAGGATGGGAGTTGATGCATGCAGCATCACTGACTTATTTCCACATACCTCATAGCCGGACTCTGAATTCGGTAGGAACTGGATGAAAACTCCTTTGAGCCTAGCTGATGTGGGCGTTCATACACTGACGGAGGACTCAGACTGTGTCAGCTACTGAGCAGCCATGAGATGATAACATGTTTTAATCACTTTTACAGCAGCTGGAAAGGAGCCAGCAATCTCTAGATAAAGGGCTACAAGTGACTTAACGTACCCATTAAATATGTCTTATTGTTAGCAGTACGGAAGATTAATGAGTAAAATGAAAGTGAAAAGATAACACCGGTAGGTGACAGTTTTACTTAATCAAAGAGCCTCTGGGGCCTGTAGACGTACGTCAGGGTCACAGGGATTTATTTTCTTTCTCGTTTATTTAGACAGATCTGTTTTGCAATGCTGGTATAGAGAATTCTTATATTTACACTATACAAAAGCTGTATTAGAAGACAAGGGCAAAGGTCTCATACTAATAGCTCTAGCCCATGGCTGGCTGTCAGTCTCTGCTCCTCACAATCTTCCTCGCTGGTTTTGGATTACTTGCTGAGGCAATTCAGGTACTAAGCTTAGCTAAATCTAAAGGAAGAGTATAGTCTCCCTTTGCAATCAACGGCAATAAATAAGCACATAACATCACATTGAATTTGCGTTTAGGCACCTCACCCCTTAAATGTAATAAATTGTACTATATAGAGGTCTCTCACTATCTATTGACCGAAGGGTAAGATTAGGCTTTTCTTGCTGAAACACTTCAGCTGGGTGCTTAAACTTAGACTGGATGAAATTTAGGATACGCCTCAGTGGAGTGCCAAGCAGAGCTGTGAATTCAGATCCCAGAGCAATATAAATCCACTAGCTGAGAACCTGATACTTCACAGTCTATGAAATGGGAGTTACTGTACTACTTTATTTCACAGTGCTATTACACCATACATATTTAAAATTATTCAAAGACACAGCCCGTGAACATAAGGAACTTCAAATCACTACCTATTATGAAAGAATGTTACAGCAAATATTCAGAAGTTTAAAAGTATCTGAATGAAAGGATATTCTTGGAAGTAACTTCATCTAAATTTTTCAAGGTAATCGTTTATTCTTACACTTCCCATGTTTGGTACTCAGGTGAGAGACTCCCAGGATTTATTTTTTTTAAACAACAAGACATTTCCAATGGAAGGAAATATGTACCCCAGGGGAAGAAAAAAAAAAAAAAAAAGAAAGAAAAAAAAAAAGAAAATTGAGTTACTTGAAAAATAACTCCCACTAAAGTTTTGTGAGAAGAAATTAGTTAATATTTGTGAAGCACTGACTATGCAGATAAGCGCTCTTGAGTATTTCCATGAGGAAATTAATAACCACATATTCAAAAGAACTGAGTGCTACTTGCATAATGGCTTTATTAGCATGCTGCCCTCCGTTACAAAGTTGTTGACTATCTGCACATCTAGTGGATCCTTTGTCTCTTAGCTAAATTTAATCAGACATGAAGGACATGAGCCCATACTATGGGTCACTGCCTGAAATTCCCCAAGCAACAAAGTGAAGAAAACTATTGAAAGTCAGTGGCAGTCATTGTTACTTCCTGCTATAGGAACGATGAGACACAACAGAAACCGGCATCAGGTTCTGAGTTTTAGCAAAAACATTCACAGGGAACTCAAAAATCCCGTACAAGGGAAATGCTTTTTCTCAGCAGTCACGCATACATAATTTGGTTTAACTAACAATCCAGAATGGTTCCTTTGGCAGGATTATTGTACATGCTATGGTAGATTAAAATCATTTATGTAGATTCCAGAAACGGTAAGTAGACTGCTCAAATTGGTATGACAAAAATCGCGATGATTATTCAAATCCACAAGTAAGAGATTAGCAAGTGCCCCTTTTCTCTTAATAAGATGGCATAGGAACAAAAAGACATTTACAGGTGTTTTCCAATGAGTACCTAATATTTAAAGTATCTGCTTTTTGTGGAATGATAAAGCATTCACAGTAAATTGAGAATATGCACCAACTAATTTGGGAAAATTATAATTATTTTTGCTCTAGCTCTACATTCTGAAGGCATTTTTAAGTTGTTCTAGGAACTAGTGGTTGACAGCACAGAATGAAGCTTCATAACTAGAGCACGTTACACCTGGGAAAAGTTCTTTGATGAGCAAAGCTAGCTGTTAAATGGGGAAAAAAAATCACATTGATTATGGTCATGAGTCCAAGACAAGTTTAATTAAAACCAATGGAGAATTTTAAAGTGAAAGAAAAAAAAAATGAGAGCAGCAAAGTGTTATCTCTTAATTACGTTATGGAAATTTTCTCTAATTGATACCTGTCCCATGTCACTATAACTAAAACAACCTACAGATCTCAACCTATAAATATTATTTCACATTATCAGCCCTGGAGCTGAAGTAGGAGATGGTCCTTTCTTCTTTCTCTACTCCCTCCGCATACTTTTACCAGGACTAAAAGCCCTGTTCAGCTTTTCTTTAGTGGCTTTTCTTTTTTTTTTCTGAAAACTATGGGAGGTGTTCTAAGAGAGAACAGAAAGCAGGGGCAGCAATTAATTCTATCTGTGGCTCTTCTACTGACTTACATGATTTGCCTGGGCATGTCACTTCTACCCTTGTTTCTCACTATTTGTGTACGATTATTCTTTAAATGTTCAAAACGTTGCTCAGAGAGAGTGCCAAACACTATAGCTGGTCTAAATATTTTTACTTACACCTTATACAATGGTTTGGTTTGGAAGAGACCTTTAAAGGTCCAACTGGTTTCAAATGGAGTTAAGGAAAGACTACAGTCTTACACTATTTGTATTTAATCTCTGTTTTTTTCCCAATGAGCTGCAAGGGCTCTTAAATATTGAGCAAGCCAGCGTGACTAGAAAGCTCCCCAGCAATTCTTGGAGAACGGCAAAATACTGGAAGCAAATGCCAAAGCCATAAAAAAGAACAGGACTACTGCACAGATACTAACTGTGACTTAATGCTCATGGATTACGAGTGACTTGATTACTCTCATTGCTTGTTCTTTCAATACAAGAGATCTTTAGCATCATATCTACATACAGCTACCATCTTCCCTGAAAAGGTCCTACAGTCACAACTGCTGCTACTGAAATCCATCCACCAGACATTTTTTGAGACATTTCTGCTCAATTTTTTCTGCTCTGTACATTCTTTTTTTTTTTTTTTTCCAGGTTTTTACCTTAATTCTGTTCAAAACACACAAGTAGAAACTGACTCTGATGTCTCTGGTCAGATGTAAAAACGCACCTACACAAAGTTCACTTAAAAATTAGTGACTAGGATTCAAAGCCCATTGCAATTCTTTACCCAGGGTCTAGCACAATTTGGATGCTTAAGAACATAGTCTAAATTTTTAGTGGGACTTTTAATAAGGTAGCACAGCTAAAATAAATTTTAAAATTATAAATACCCGTCCCTTGGCCACCCTTTTCTCAAAAAAAGAGCTGGCTATTAGGCATCAACAAAAAACCGCTGTGATTCTACTGAACAACAAAATTAAACCCCACTATTCTCATGACAGCTTCCTTGTTCTTATTTCCTGAACACAAATTACTACTCACACATGCTAGCAGTGAAGCCGTGGTCAGGCTGGTGCTAACAAGTTGGCAATCATCCCTGATACAGTACTGTTCATTAGACGGTGCTCTTTAACAGATTCCCACTGGTGTTAGAAAAAGCTCTAAATGGCAATAAAGATGGTGCTTCATCCTGTTAAAAAGAGTTTGCTTGAAGACTCAGACACCTCTGAGTCTGTGGTACCTACAGCTATGGAAAGGAACAGAGATAATTTGCGTCTGCTAACATCTTCTTTTCCTGGTTTGTTTTCTATTAGAAAACTGCACATAATAAGAACAACAGGTAATGAGGAAAGTTTGGAAGTTCTCTTCTAAATATCAGGGAATGTATCAAATGTCTCCTGTTAGAGTGTTAGAAAAAAGGATTTGCCAACTAACTGAACACCACTGTTCCTCTTTAATTAACCACTGCTCCAATTAATTATTAATTTTTTAAAATTAAAAAGGCCCAAGTCTTAAGCTGATTTCAGAGAAATATTCAGCCCAATGTACATGATAATAGTTAGGCTAGGACTGTTTCCACCTAGGCTCATTACATGTATCGTAACAGGCCACTAATTAAAACAGAAAATCATGCACAGCTACATTTATTACACTGTCACATTCATGAAAGAGGGATGAAACTCCTACATAGCCTTTTCTTCTTTTCCCCCCATCAGGCTCTCTAAACTTGAATACCCCAAGAACTGAATGGAATAAAGGTCAGATAACTGTTCAACATTTTTATAATCTTATTGGAAATTTTAACCGCAGAGCTACCTGAAAGTTTGTAGTAGATTTTCACACCAAAACTGCTCTGACTGAACCTGATGCAAGGCTGGGGATGTGCAGGTGATTTACAGGGAAGGGAAGACCTTGTACACATTCCTCTGAGTAAACCCTCTTTGGCCCATTCGTGTGCCGAAGCGAGAAGGCAGGGAGTGAAGCATCCCCAGCTCCCCCTGGGAAGGGTCCCCAGTGGGGCAATAGAGGCTACAGAGGAGAGAAAGGTAAATCAGCAATGTTACATGAATATTTAAGCAATTTCCATTCCACATTACAAATGCATATAGCAGCCAACATTAGAAAAACAAGCAGAGAAACATTGCAGAAATAGTCTGTAAGCACTGAAAGGGAAAGTAAATTCTGGAAGAATTCACTGATGTTGTGTAAAGCACGGCACGTCATTTAATTTGAAACTCTTTAAACATCATGGCAAGTAACTCAAAAATGGTTACATTTCCAAGAAATCTTCATAAATTTGTGCTACTCAAAGCCAAAGCCAAAGCAAGTCTCAATGGGTTTTTAACAAAGTCAATTATAAAATCCCGTTTGGGACGGAACACCTCTTAATATGAAAATCAGTTCTCAGTTAGCACTTTACAGATGCTGTGTTAACATATAATACAATAGAGTTTCTACTTTACTTGGTAAATTATGTCTGAATATAGCCATGGTGATTTCTTTTATATCATTAGTTTTTCTTTAAACAGTTGAGTCAAGTGAATAGAGTCAAAGATACTACACATCTCTTTTCATTCTCCTTTTCTTTTGGAATAATCTAAATTTTGGATACTCCTGAATGAAGCTGAGATTACAAAATCTCAGAAAGAGCATTCTCAATCTTTAAACGCCAGTGTACACACATGATACAAGAGGAAATGCCAGGGTTTCACAGTACATCCATCCAATGGTATTTTCATTTAAACCTTCCGTAGTATACTATTTACTCTGAAAGATACATTAAGGCCTCGGACTTGATCCTTGTTTAGTAAATCAAAAGCTAAAGCTGCACCTGTCTAACACAAGAGCCAGTTAGAAATATCCTTATAAAAATGCATTTCATTAAGAAATTATCTTTAACCAAAATCCAAATGCTTCATGGAATTACCTTATCCATAAGCTTTAACTGCTAAACCAGGTTGTCCTGGAGGCTCTTGGGACTTCTAGGACTTTCCACACAGAGCTGAGAGGTTGAAGCCCTGCAGCTGAATAGTGGCTTCTGAGAGGTGTCCCTGCCATAAGTCTGTGCAAGGCTGGACCACACTGAGGTCTTGGATCTGCAGCTAGAGGCAGGTCCTTCCATGGTTTTTGTGATGGGAACTGAAGGCCTTCACCCCTGCCAGGTCCTAGACATTGGGAAGCAATCTCCTCTCGCATATCAGGAAGCCCATGAAATCAGTGGGACCAGCCTGGAGGCCCAGAACTCCCATCGCATTTGACTCACAGTAGTTTGCATCCTCTAACTTCACTATGCCATAGCATAAAACAGGAAAAAGCAAGAAAAGATTGGAAGACTGGATAAAAGATTCAAAGATCTCTTCAACTCAGACTTCTCTGTAACATCAGTCATCATCATTCAACAACAAATTAGGTCACGTACCCAGACAGCAGCCTGTGTTCAAAACACCACTGAACCATATCTCTTTTTTTTTAACTATTTAATATTTTAAAAAAACAACACCTGCCAATGATCTTCCATCTTTTGAATAAATTTGAAAGCTATCAGAAAATGAAGTATAATGGAAAGATTTTGTTTATCATGACACTTGTAAGAAAGTTGGGACAAGGAGCATTTTATAGAAAGCCTGTGTTTACAGGACTCCCAGATAAGTTTTCAGGCCAATAATTGAACAGACATTCAAATTGCAGCATGGTAAGCTGAATGAAATAATTGAATTTTTTCAGAGCCTTTCTTGTGACTTCACAACGTAATAAGGAAAAGTTAGGTGCATTTGTGGCCCAGCAAGAATATTGCCCAAAGTCACTCATTTGTAGATCAGAAGGTGACACAGAACTACTTTATCTCTTAAAGGCTATTCTGACTCCCTCAATGGATCGCTTATCCAACATTCTTACTACCCCAAGTAAATAATTGCAAGACGAAATCAAAACTAATGGTAAGCTATAATGGTAAGCTATAATAAATGTAACAAAAATATTGAACTCTTCAGGATTCCCACCAACAAAAGAACTTAAAATCAGAGAAAACTCAAATTAAATGTTTAATAGCTGACTGATTTAACTTAGATTACATGTTCTAATGGTCTCACAAAAAAAAAAAAAAAAAAAAGATGATTTACAGCAAAAAAGCACTACAGATTGCAAAGGAAAGCAAGAATCCTTGATATGAAGAAACCAGGAAATAGAAAGAGAAGTATAGGAATCTTTGAGAAGGAGAAAATGGATCTGCATTTGAGACCATCTTTTGAATGGAGAACGAGTAAGATAGAGTGTCAATACATCCCCTGAAGGCCTTGAAAGCAAAGACATACCAGAAATCTGGAAATGATTATATTTTTTATGTTAAAGGATGAAAAATAAATTTAATTAGTTAGCAAAATGCAATTTTATTCCATTTGGAGTCATTTTCCAATACATTAACTTTCTCATTAGAATTCAGTTTGTTTTGCTAAACAAAAGGAACCACTTCAACCCCTGTGGCATGAAGAATCATCTAGAAGATGAGTTGTGCCCCAAATTACTGCAAATAATTGAATGCAAGTTCTACACAGTAACACCAAACAGAAGCACTTGGGGAGACAAGCCCAGCCTGACTGAGCAGGCAGCCAGCATAATTAGCAGCATCATTTGTATACCAAAAAAAAAAAACCAAAACCCAACCAACAGATTTGGAAGTCTTGACTAACTAGCAGAAAGCAAGTTCAAATAGCCACTACACTTTAGCTCCAGTCCCTCTTTTTCCCTCCTCTTCCATATTCTCCCTTAAGGTTGCTCACTCTCAGCAGTGTTATAAAATGAGATTAAATGCAACACTCTGTTCTTCTAATTAATTTTGCAATTTAAGATACTTTGCTCCATCAGTGCAAAGAGTCATCTACCTACACAGCTTAAGCATGTATAAATGAAGCTATTTCAGCTGGCTCCATCTGGCTCTAATTGAAATGGCTACACTAACAAAAATAATGTTCTATATAGGGTTTTGCACAAATTCCTTACATGTCAGTTTACATTACACTACTACAACCACCAGAGTTTGACGCAGTTTCCATTTAAATTACCAGAACGTCAGGTTCTGTCTCAGTATAGCTCTGTTCAGCTTTTAATACAATGGGACTATGACTTACTGAAGCACCGTGGTAAAACTAGAAGAGAAATATATTTGAAAAACTAGCAATTACGAAAAATAAGGACAACTAGGCTAATGTTAATCTGTGTCAATAGGAGAGACAAAAAGGGGTTTCATTACTGATGTAACTGTTCTAAAACTCATGTTTGCTGTTCTTGATCTAAGAAGATATTTCAACTAGGAGAAGCCATGATTTATTCAACCATAGACATTTAAAAAACTGTTCTACCTGTTCTCCACCCCTAAAGAAATACAAAACCTTACTCACAAAATACGTTTGCTAGCTCTAAAGACACAGCAGCAAGTGTTTGCTATGTTGCGGATTAGTTATTATAAACTCCTAACAATCTCATCAATAACTCCATGCGCTGCTCAGAGGAAAAGGACTTTGCACTTTTAAGCAAGTCACAACCTCTGATCTTGATTTTCTACAGGTCCATGAAATGAGTTATAGTGATCTAGAGTTCTCATCTATAAAGCAAAAAAAGAAATTAAAGGAAAACAACTGATATAATTATATCTAAACTAAAAAAAAAAAAAAGGGAGTGGGTGGGGTGGGAATACCAG
Source organism: Vanellus vanellus (assembly GCF_965231255.1). Classification (NCBI taxonomy): domain Eukaryota; kingdom Metazoa; phylum Chordata; class Aves; order Charadriiformes; family Charadriidae; genus Vanellus; species Vanellus vanellus. Next base: position 130,323,024 of record NC_138906.1, on the reverse strand, counting down.
CTCCATTTCCAAGCCAAAACAACCCTCAGGCTAAATATAATTTGGGAACAATTATTCTGAGTTTAACTTAATTATGTTAATCATTTAAACAACTGACTTTGAGAAGAGTATGGCTGGCATCTGTGAAGCAAAGCAAATCTAGCAAGGAGACAGATGAAAAGCTTGCTTGTCCCTGTGGGACAGGGAGAAAAGAGAGAGGCAATTACCGACTGCAACACAGGGCCAGTTCAGCTGGGAGAAGGGCATGGGGAAAATTGTATGTGCCAAAACCAATGTTTCTACCAAGTGTAAGAATTTTAGGCTTGTCTTTTGTAGGTATTTAACAGGTTTCCTGGCAAATGGGGCTTAAGGTGTCTTCCAGTAAGGTAGCTACATATTATTTAACTGACTTCAAAAGAAATACAGAAATCTGTCTATTGAGAGGGCTGCTACTCCCTGTTCCAGAACAACCTGTGAGGACCCGATGAATGTGGACAAGGAATAATCTTTTCTGTTTTTTCAGCCTGGCCTTTATTATAACAAGATGCTTGAGAAAAAGAAAAAAAAAATAACCATAACTGGTTCCTAGGTTCTATTCAAAACCAAATCTCACTGCAATAAATTTTGAGAAGTGATATCAGCTTTAGTCTGCCATTAACTCTCCCTTCCTTTTGACTTAAAAAAATAATAAGTACTCAGTTCCTACCCAAGTGGTCCAATAATTCCACAGTTTTGTTCAGGTAAAGAGGGAGGAAAATCTTATTAAGATCTTCTGCTGTATGGTTGTGATTCATAGCCTAACATTTTGATTATTACTGTCCTTCAGTATTGAGGTGCTGTGAAGGTACTTTTCAATATATTCCCCAAGCACCTTCTCCTTTCCTCTAGGTCTCTCTTTCTATTCCTTCAGTGCCCCTGACAAAATCAAGGACTGGTATTCACAGAATCACAGAAATGTAGAATGGTTTGGGTTGGAAGGGACCTTTGAAGGTCATCTAGTCCAACCCACCTGCCATGGACAAGGACATCTTTTACTACATCAGGTTGCTCAAAGCCCCATCCAACCTGAACTTGAACACTTCCAATGATGGGGCCTCCACAACTTCTCTGGGCAGCCTGTTCCAGTGCCTCACCACCCTCATCGTAAAGAATTTCTTCCTTACATCCAACCTAATTCTACCCTCTTCCAGTTTAAAATTATTGTGCCTTGTCCTGTCACTACAGGCCTTGGTAAAAAGCCTCTCTCTACCTGCCCTACAGAAATTGTTCTGGGCAAAGGAAATGGCCCTATATCATCTCCGTGCTTTTACTCCTCTGTTTGTGATCCATCCTCTGCTGTACTTTACAGTGCAGGTTTCTATTGTTTGGCTTTTGCACTTTATGAAGTAATTTTAAATATTTAGGGTATTAGATTCTTCTAGAGCTATTCTGTTCTCATTTATTAAAAAAAAAAAGTGACAAAAAACTCAGGTATTTTTTTCAACATTGAAAAACCTTTAACCACATAACCACCTCTGAAATAGTTCCCCTCAGAACCACATAGCACCTTCCCAAATGAGACTGTTACATGATTCTAGGCATATTCTAGTTCATTTTTTTTCTGCTGCTTTTTTATGTTCTGGCTTGTAACCACTCAAGAAGTGCAGAAAATAAAATATGCCTATGAAAATGAATTTTCTGCCAGATCTGGGTACAGAAGCGACTGTCAAAGAAAAACTTTATTTGTCCTTGAGGACTTGCATGATGGCTAAGATCAATCATACCACACAAACTCTGAATGCATTGGTATTCAGATATTTTTATATAGACACATGCACAACACAGTGGAGAACGTGAATATCTTTCAAAAATTCACTATAAGTAATTCTTCAACTTGTAATTTTGCATCATTCTCTCATTACTTCTTGCTGGCACTGCAGGGTTTTTTGCACCTTACGTCACTTACACGTCACATTTTTTTCTTTTCATGGTACTTTTGAGAGGTGTCAGTTTCAGCTGGGATGGAGTTAACTTTCTTGCTAGCAGCTGGTGTGGGACAATGTTTTTGATTTTGGATGGCAGTGGTGTTGATAGGGCACTGATGTTTTTGGTTGTTGCTAGACAGTCAAGGTCCTTTCTGCTCCTCACACCGCCCCGCCAGTGACTAGGCTGGGGGTGCACAAGAAGTTGGGAGGAGGCACAGCCAGGACAGCTGACCCCAACTGACCAAAGGGATATTCCATACCATGTGATGTTATGCTCGGTATATAAAGCTGGGGAAAGAAGATGGAAGAGGGGGACATTCAGATCTATGGCGTTTTGTCATAGCAAGTAACTGTTACATGCGTGATGCAGCCCTGCTTTCCTGGAGATGGCTGAACACCTGCCTGACGATGGGAAGCAGTGAATGAATTCCTTGTTTTGCTTTTCTTGCATGTGCACCTTTTGTTCTACCTATTGAACCGTCTTTATCTCAACCCAGGAATTTTCTCACTTTTACCCTTCCAATTCTCTCCCCCATCCCAACCTGAGGGAGTGAGCGAGTGGCTACAGGGTCCTGATCGTTAGCCGGAGTTAAATCATGACAATGGGTCACTTATCTTTGTGTTAAGGATCAAGAGCCTCTGAGACAGACACAATTCTATTACGCGGACTATAACCACAATCTGTGAGAGTGAATATTGTCATGTGTTGTTCAGATACTTTCAGGGGTTAACAGGTGCCACCATCATCAAGATGAACACAATGCAGGACCTTGAAAAGGCTTTTCTAATCTAGGTTGGTCTTAGGGTGTTTTGCTTTAAAAAAAATAAACTGAGGAAATCACAGGCTGCCTGAAATGAAGCAATTTTGAAATTAGAACTTTTATAATCTCTATGAATATATGTACAGAGCGATACACCTCTAATATCTCCATCTCATTTAGAGCATTAAACCAGAAAAAATAATTTGAAATTGATGCCATGATTCTACAAAACATTAACTGTTGAAGTTCTGAATCCTTCACTCTGAACTGTTTCCCTTCAATCTGAAAGGAATTTTCTTTCCCATGTGTTTTAAGAAGTTTAAAGACCTTCCTGTCACTCTAATGACATCCTTTCCAAAACCCCACACCACCACACAGGCTGTCCCCTCATTCCTCTAGGAACTTCCAATAACTTCTGCATCAGTTCTTCCCTGTTCCAATCCATATTCAGACCAATCCATATTCAGAAAGCATTTTAACCTGCAACTTGGTATTAGTGGGCACACTAACTGCATATTTAGCACTTGCAAGTGAAATTTCTTCCCATATAGTCACCGCTAGGCCAGCTCTGAAGGCAGAACACACCAATTAAACTCCAGTGGGTAGGCAGGAGCTATTCATTTAAGTTGATAGAAGCATCTTTTAGAAGCTACTTAAAAAGACTCCGGCCGGAACAGCTGCATAAGGGCAGCAATAATGTTAAAACTGCAACAGAATATATCTAAGCCTGTATCCTTTTACAACTTGCCAATAACCCACATTTTATGGGTCAAAGTGAAAAATGACATAAGGAACTTTCAGAAAGCAGCAAGTTCTTCCCATTTTTTTGCCTTTGACAGCAGAGACATTCTTTGGTTTTGACCCTTGAGACTCCTCCAGAGGTGCAGAATACTGTAATAGTGTGGCAGAGTCTGAGCATGCCTTTCACTTCAGCTGTCACTTCAGTGAGATGAGAACAGTGCTACATAGCTAGAGCTAATTAATTTGATTCAGTCTTTTGGAAGGCTCTCACCTTTTATATAAAACTGTATTAGAGGTGATTTTCAGGAATGATATTTACCTTAAAAGGGTTCATCTTACAGCATCACTTCTTCAAAAGCTGATAAACAATACACTGTTAAACAAAAGCTGTATTTTCAAAATTTAAAGAAGGGATTCAGCCTTCAGGACTATACTGACAATGCATACTTTAGCACTGCACTGAAAATATACTTTGAGGGCAAACCCTTCATGATACCGAGGATGACAGCAGGGTGACTGATTTGAGTACTGATTAGAATTCCACCCTGTATACGATGGGGGAATTTATATATACTGCAGTACTGTTGTCATTGCTATTTAGAGGACATCATTGTTCTGCTTTGTTACAAAACATGCTGTGTGATCTAAATAAATATCTGTGCATGCTTAGTCTGTTAATGATGCAGAAGAAATGGAGTCAATTGGATTTTCTCCCATGAATACTATGTTGGTGTTTGTGGATTATTTGAGAAGAGGTTATACATAATAGTCTATCGAGTAGGCTAGACAAACCATTTCTAGCATGTGGTTTTCTTACAATCTCAGACATTATAGCTGTTGTGCCACATCATTGATCAGCTAAACTGCATGGACTGGAGAGAAAGTGTTATTTAAAAGATCAATAAGGGAGAAAAATCTCCTCTCAATATCTTCTAGGAGCAGAGAGGACAAACTCAGCAACCTCCTAGTATTTTGGAGCAGAGATCAACAGGACAGAGAATAAGAGGTCATCTAGAAAGCAAACAAAATTTAAGAGGTAGTGTAAAGAACAAGGGAAACAATCTTCAATATGTAGATAGCTTAAAGGTCTCTTTAAAACAAGCTAAGTGGCTGGGCAGACTAAGGAAGACAGAGGATGCTCCAGATCAAAAAGACTAAAAGAAAGTAGAATATAATCGCTTTTCAAACCCTAACAGCCAGGAATAAAAACATGTTTCTGCTACAGAAATGTCTTTTGCCCCTATTTCTGTAGCATTGCAAAATACTTCTAGAGGATATGCAAGAGAAATAGAAGCATTCAATCCTGCTGCTCTTGATGACAGGACATCTCCAGACCCACCTCAGGATTTCCCAAGCCAAACCTGTCATGTGGCAGAGTAAGATACAGGCATCTATCTGACCCTTGCAACAGTTACCAATATCTGCTTTTTCAAATTCTGTTTTCAAATAAATAGCTCCAGTGAGTAAAGAGAAAGTAAAATGCCAATGAAAAGTAATTCATTCTCATCCCACAAATAAGAAAAGAAAAAATTAAAAGGGGAAAACTAAATGTAAAGAGGGCAAACAACTCCTTTTATTCTTTCTAAAATTCTTTCTTGGTCACAGGACTCCGCTAAAAGAGGCAGTGGATGGGGAGCAGGAGGAGAAAGAGGAACAAATTCTGCAAAGTACTAAAGAAACTGGGAAGAGTAGAAGAAGAACGCATGAGAAAAGCCATAAGGAGGCTTAGCTAAAAGAGTGAATAAAGGACAAATTAGTAAGAGAGAAATAGCACATGTCTTTCCAAAACCCATTGCAAGTTATGGAATGATCGCCAACAAAAACTCTTCATTCACGGTACTGCAGTGGATACCTGACAGTCCTTAGAAGCACAATCTATTTATTCCCAGCAGAAATCAGAAGGATACAGTAGAAAAGGGAAGGGAAACAGTAAAGGTTTACACCAGGGTCAGAGACTGGAGGAGTGCAATATATTGTGGCTCTGTAGGTGAGAGATGCCAACAAAAACCGATGGTGTAAGAAGCTACGTTTTTCTCTGATCTCCTCCAGATGCTATGTTACCAGAAGAGATTGAAAATGAGGTATTAGCTGTGCTCAGGCACCTGCCTTCAACTTCACTCGAAAGCAATTCCACAGGGAAGGCTTAATCAAAAGCTCCACTGCCCCCACGACTTAGACACGATTCAAGTGATCCACCGGAGAGACATCTGTGATTTTGCTCCCATATCTCATCACATTCCTGTCTCTCCAACAACCATTCTGCCATGCAAACATGTTTTGAAGCCTTTTCCTTCTAGGGGAGAATCCTTAAGGTGTCCTCCTTCTTCAGTCCAGGTGCCTGGGTAGCCGGACCAAAGGACCAGGGCAATTCCCCTGCACGTCTTGCCAGCCTTGCTACCCATGCAGCAGCAAAGGCAAGAGACCCCCACCTCAGACAGCGTCCCTGGGCTGAAGCTTTAAAGTCGAGGTCCCATTTAGTGCTCTGCAGTTTTACAAGCAATTGCTGCTTGGAGACAACAATCTGGTCAATAGAGATAAGCTCTAAATGTGGCCTATCGTTTCATTCACCAGAGCTGAAAAGCATAGAGGAGATGCTGAGTGGCTTTATAGCAAAACAAACCATTTTGCTTTTGGGTCACTAGAGTGCAGTGGCAGAAGACAATAAAATCCCAGTGTACCTTCTACATGGTAGCTGTTTGATGATCTGATACTGATGTAAGGATGCTTGTTTTATTGTTAATAATGAAAGATAATCTAATTCACACCTGACAGCCGTGCTGGAAATCCCATTGGAGAGGGCAGAAATTATAAGGATGCAGAAGATCAAAACTGTATTTTCCCTTCTAAAGATGATTTTTCTCTAATCAGCACTGGGAAGTAAGGAGTGAAGCATATATGCACTGAGAAAAAATATGCAGGTACTCTTACGCAGCATCAAAAATTCAGGCTTGCTTATTCTGATTCCCTTTACAATCAGGAGAACTGTATAAACAGAAAAAAACTATGTTTACAGCAGAAGTTCAGATGGCATAAACTGGCTTAGTTCCATTTAAAGGAAAAGGATTTTGCCAGCTTACATTAGCTAGCTGTCTACGTTTTATCAACGCCCTCTAAGAACATCTTTGTTTTTCTCTCACTCAGATAAGATACTTTCAACACACTCAAAATACATTCAACTTTATCTTTCTTACTTAAGAAAACAGTGTTCTTCCGAAAGTGATTCAGAAATAAAACCAAAAGAAAGGCCTGTCTGATGGGCTAGTATCTGCCTACACCATTATTACTAACTACATGTACAGCTTCTTCAGTGGCATACAGTTATAAACAAGATTAAGAGCACAATGGGAGGACACTGGAAGAACACAAATAATAATTCTAGAGAGCAGTACGGCATGATACATACGTGTGGGAAATTGGTGAAAAGATGGAGTTAAATGCAAAGTCTTACCCCGTTAAAATCTGACCAAAATTTGTATCTGTTTAAGGAGGGAAAAAAGACTATTCAAAAGTTTCCATTAAATCGGGGGGAGGAAAAACAACAATAACAACAACAGTTTTATTTCACCTACCCCTTCTTCCTCCTTCTACAGTGTTCAGGGCACTCGCTGAGATAGAGACGACCAAAGCACAAGCTTCCGCTCTGATTAATTCCAATCAGGGCTTCGACAGGATCTCCCACATCCCAAGCGAGCACCTTATCACCTGATTAATTCTGTGTGGACAGTCAAATCAGCCTCTCATTTGTAAGAGAAACTGCAGCTTGTGTTTGCTGGAAAATCATAATTTCAGTAATGCAATCTTCTTCTCACTCCAAAATAGCCATATTGTGAAATTCCTAACCAGCTTTAATTATTTCCCTGAAGCTTAAAAAAAAAAAAAAAAAAAAAAAAAAAAAAAAGAAAAGCTGCATACAAACTGTATTAAGGCCTTTTTGGATTAGGCCCGAGTGAGGGTGGATTCTTCCAGGCAGAGAGTGACCCTGGCCTAAACAATGACTAAGGCGGCAAAGATTTTATGCATCTTGAGTAGAATTCCTCCTCATCACACATAATCATTTTAGATCTCAGGCTATAAACTGATTAATAGCAGAAGCCAGGAATACATTCTTCTATTAAAGTACTTGTTGATCTTAAAAACCCTTCATCAAATATAACACTGAATAAGCTGAAGCACTTCTGTGCAGCACTTCAGTTCTAAAGCAAGTCCACACACTGTGGAATGCGAAAAGTTAATTCTGGCTTACCTTGGCCTATGTCAAAGAGCAAGTAAAGACCAGGAAGGGCCAACCGCAGACGCAGAAAGCAGTTTCATGCTTCTCAGATGGTTTGTAAATTGCTTGTCTATCTAATTCTAGGCCAAGACTCGCAGGCTTCCTCTTGGAAGCCTTAAAATGACCCATTGCTCAGGACTTTGCAAATGGACAAATTTTCTCCATCAGATTCTGATTCAGATACAATAAAGGAATTACACAACTTTTGGTACTGTTCTGCACTCCAGTCCCTTGCAGTGCTTACTGATAATGCAACAACATATGAAGTCCATTTAGTGATATCCTTACCGGATATGGATTGATCTTCTTCATCTAAGCTAACATGGTACAGCTACCTGCTGCTTCTACTTGTAGTCAGTTCAGATATTGTGGTTTTTACAGTGGCAAGGAATAATTAAATGTATTTCAATAAGCACTGCTGTTTCAATTCATAATTTTGTACAGGTGGCAGTTGAATTATTCCTACTGTTCACGGAACAGTTTTCTTAAGACTTCAGCCATACACACTCTGCACAGATATAAAGGACCAATGGTTGCATGCTTATAACTATAAAAGGATTTCCTCCTCTTCCTCTTCCTCTGCCTCTTTCCTTTCCACTTTCTCATACTTTAAGCCTTGTGATTTCTGATTGGATTTTGTATACCCTTCTCTTCATAGTTTAGCTAAAGTCAGAGTGGAAGGAAATTCAAGCTACAGCACTTACTGAATGCAATTCAATCTGATTTATCAGACAGGACTGTTGAAACACCTCTTGGAAGACAGCAGCTCTTGGCTCGGTCCTCATGTATTTTACAGGAATATCAGTATAACAAATTGACTTCCTGAGTTTCCTGATATGACAACTCATTCAATCAAATCCTTCAGACAAAGACATCGGCAAAGAGAAGCATACTACATCAAACAGTGCATTCACAAACCACATACAATAATGTCTGCAAATAGGTTTACAAGCATGCACTTCTACAGCCTGATACTGCCACAGTGGGGGAGACATTAAAAAATGTCAGATATCAAATAAATACATATGCACAGCTAGTGCCTGCAGTCCAAACCCTTCTCCTAGTCAGGGAGATTCTGTTGATTTCCTGTACAGGTCGAAGAGGTATAGCAAACATACATTATGGGCTGCAAGTCTTATGATCAGGAAGCAATTTGTTTGTCAATCTAGGTAATACATTTTTAATTTGCAACCTCATTTACAAACGAAAGGCAACATGCCAGTTATTAAATTATTATCAGTATTGAAAGAAATCTATCAATTTTGTAACAGAATCTTTGCACAGTTATTCCTTTTAACAGGCACAGACATTTGTTGCCACTACACCTTAGTTTTCCCCCTTCCCTGAAGCAGTAAGTGCCTCTCATTTTTAAGTCCAATAAGACACAAATTAAAGTTTACTGTTGATTTATTTTCAATTTGTTGGGCTCTATGTCTCATCATGTGTACACGATCTATTCAGGTTTTAAGCTTCTTCAAGCACAGACTGTTTATTTATCTTCCTGTACTACTTCCAGCATATTTTGGAGTGGGGCTTGTAATAAACAGTAATGCTGAATGGACAAGATATTAGCAAAGGGTTTGGCTGACTCATTTCTCTGTGCATCCATTACACAGTAAATATTTGTTAAAATTATTCTGTACAAGGGAAGGAAGTTACTGTTTTTAAGTTAAGTGCACTCTTAATCAGACAGGCTGTCTTTAGGACTTGAATTTATTTGTAAAGAACAAAATCTTCACTGAACACCAGAAGCCTGCATTAGAACAGCAACAACGCAGAAGTTTGAATAAAAACTTGTGTGCATGCTAGTATAAAGAACATACATAGGAAAAAAGACTCTCTACATATACAAGAACAAAGCACCACAGAACAAAGCCCTTTACAGACCCTCAAATGCATTTTAAGAAACATGCTGTGATTTAGAAAAACCTACTGGACTTAGAAAAAGGAATTGAATCATGGAAAACCTGCGGCTTCCATATGCAGGACATTTTACGGCTAGGACATCACAACAGCATTAAAAACTCTGTGTCTTTGGGAAAACAAATAGGCATGTCTATGGAAAAAAAACCACTACTAGCTCCAGAAGAGTTTCTACTGAGATCATACTAAATACTACAGGGGTGAAGATAAAATGAAAACAATGAATTCTCATCCTAGTCTTCTTCCTAAGTGGACTTCTCGTGAATACTCTCATAAATCAGGCAGAGTCACAGATGTCCAGCTGTGGGAAGGGAGGACCAGACATCATGCGCCGGGCCTGAGTCTGCACCTTGGATCATCTTTGTAAATGCACCCAAGCAACGCATCGCCTCCCTCTTTCAAAGGCACCAGTGCTCACACAATGACTTAAGAATATAAGACAGTAAATTTTAAGGTCACATTTTAGAAGGTATTAAGCCAAATCGGTATTTCAGAAAACAGACTTTACACCCATCCAAAAAGACAGTTAAAATCGTACCAGTGTATTCCGTGTGCAAGCTTGGTATGTTGTATGCATTATTTTGACATAAACTACCAGATTGTTCAGATTAGATTTAATTCAAGCTCCCAGGCAGCATTTTTCCTTGGAACTATGGCATAAGTTGTATTTAAAATAAAACTACTAACACATAAATAAGGAAGGCACCACTGACGGCATGACTTCAGGCTTGCTAGGTGGATTGCCAGACCTTACAGACACTGGGCAGTGAGTGACGGTGAGCACCTGCACTTCCCTCCCTGTCAGACACTGAAGGCAAGAGGCTGACTGTCACGGGTCCTGGGAGAACGGACATCTTATTGCCTGCACTGCCTGCATCTCTGGATTTGGAGCCCTCAGTCTCATTCTGGAGTCAGAAATGGCTTTGTCCTTAGCACAAAAAAAAAGAAAAGGAGGACATTGCAAATGCCCAAAGACGAGAGGTAAGTTTTGCACCCAGTGACAGTGCGCTCCTGTGAGTCCACTCTCCTGGAGCCATCTTCTCTGCATAAGCTTTATCAGCCCTAGTGAGGGTGGGCACCCAGTTAAGCTTTGATAAAACAGTAATTGAAGAAGCAATCTTTAAAGCATCTGTAATAAAATGTACTTGTCATGGTTGTTTCTCTGTATACTCTGAGAATGATTTGAGGACCAGGAAGGATTTTCTTTTCTTTTCTTTTCTTTTCTTTTCTTTTCTTTTCTTTTCTTTTCTTTTCTTTTCTTTTCTTTTCTTTTCTTTTCTTTTCTTTTCCTTTCCTTTTTCTTTTCTTTTCTTTTCTTTTCTTTTCTTTTCTTTTCTTTTCTTTTCTTTTCTTTTCCTTTTCTTTCCTTTTCTTTTCTTTTCTTTTCTTTTCTTTTCTTTTCTTTTCTTTTCTTTTCTTTTCTTTTCTTTTCCTTTTCTTTCCTTTTCTTTTCTTTTCTTTTCTTTTCTTTTCTTTTCTTTTCTTTTCTTTTCTTTTCTTTTCTTTTCTTTTCTTTTCTTTTCCTTTTCTTTCCTTTTCTTTCCTTTCTTTTCTCTTTTCTTTTCTTTTCTTTTCTTTTCTTTTCTTTTCTTTTCTTTTCTTTTCTTTTCTTTTCTTTTCTTTTCTTTTCTTTTCTTTTCTTTTCTTTTCTTATCTTTTTTTTCATTAAAAGCTGTCACATTTCACCTTTAAGGAACTATTACAAATTTTATCTTGTTAATTGACTGCTCATATGGTAATCATTTTACACCACATTAAGTAATGTTCTGATTTGTTTTAATGCCCTCACTTAATGGGAATAAAATGCAGCTTATACAGAAAGTATTAACTCCTTTACATATTCAGTATACATGCTTGTCATCAGGTTTTAGGTAAAAAGGGTTCGTATGCGCAAGAGAAATGTAGGAGGAATATACACGCAGGAGAGAATGCGAAAAGCAACACAATAAACTGTCAAACTGAGAAGAATGAAGGCGAGACACCAATCCAGCAGGCATCAATTCCACATTGTTATGTACATCACTGAATGCTTTCTGCTGCTTCAGTCAGGCTGGAAAAAAGCAAGCTAGAAGTAAGAACCTGATTAAACACATGACTGAATATACCAGGGATGACAGATTCAATGAATGTGTTTCTTTCTATTTAGACAAGGGAATCATTTTTAGTTTGTGTGTGCGAGTAGTAAAGAATCAGAAGTGGTGAAAAGAAACCATCAGAGCTGCTGCCCCTGTGCTGCGCAGTGACTCCCTCTGTGTGAAATCCATGCAGCACCGAAGCAGGGGGTATTCTCTCCCCAACACATTTCTTCTGCTTTTGTAGGGATCTGACTCCATGCTTGGCTCCATTATAGTTCATTAAACCGTAAGTTAAGAATAAAAAAGCAGTAAAGCAGCCACATCATGAATATTTGAAGTTCCCTGCAAAAACTCAAATATTTGAGACTTGGAAATTTTTATATGCATTTTCAAAAATACATCCGTTCAGGCCTTTATATATAATATTCCCCTATAAGCACCATAAGAAGAAGAATATCTGTCCTTCTATGTCCTACTCATGTACTCTAAAGCATATTAATGACTAGAAATTGAACAGCATAAATTGAGCTCACAGCTGTTTGCATTCTTGTTGGTGGCTCTCAATATTCCCAGAGCTACCATTTGGAAACTATTACTTTTCTGTCACTCACTACTCTCCTGCAGAAGGTCTAATGAAGTACGTAGGTCAGCTTTCTGTCTTTGTCTTAGAAAGAAAAGCTAACATCTTTTCATGACCTGACCTGACTTTTATTGCTGTACCAACATAGTTACACACTTCATGATATTAGATTTTGAGAGAATTATGTACAACACTGGAGACACAAAAATACTGTGGAAGGACTGAGATAGCTATATAGGTAAAAAAACTGAATGAGATTTTTATTTTTTTAAAGCTGCAGATTTAAACATTTGTAGATATCTTACAACAATTAAAACCTTTGCAAACAATAGTACTAGTATATTCCTGACAATTTTTTTTCAATTAATCCAACGGTAGGACTACAATACAGAGATATCTCTGGTTATCTTCATGCAAAGATCATTGCATGACTGTGATCTTAAAACCTTTAAGTCAGACAGCTAAGACAAAGTTCCGATAGTTATTTTAAACCAGATACATTGAATGGACTGGGCAAAATTCAAAAGATAAAGACTGGTGGGCACTGCCAACTTCTGTTGGGATCTCTGTACATGAGATTTATTAGCAGCATAACTGGACATGTCAAATACTGTATCATCTCTTATTGACCTATAACAAGTAGAACCTGTATTTCTGATTTTAAATTTTGCAGTCAAAATGGAAATACTTATTGACAGATACGAACATAGGTATGTGAATGTGTATATTACGTATATAAATTTATAAGCAGTGTCAAATTTCTGCAATGTTTACACAAGCTATTTCTACACTAGCCATTGACCTTCAGCTGCTTCTAAAAGTTATTTAGCAAATAATTTCAACAACAAATATCTCAATGAAAGTATTTTTTTTTTTAGATCACAGATAAGCAATTTTTTACTTCCCATGGATTGTAAATGACGCAATACAAATGTAAGCATGATGGTGTAAGATGACCAGTAAGTCAAGCAAAAAGTCTTGCTTCACCAAAAGATAGGTAAATAAATAAATATATGAATGAATGAAATTTTAAAAAGCTAAGAAACCTGAGGAAAATATGAAGGAGGAAAAAGAGACGTAAAAAAGTTACAATATCCAGAACAGCTCTGTGGTCTTCCCCTTTCACTGCAGATACAAACAGAGAGATAAAGGCAAAAGCTTTTAAGCATTAATTAAAAAACAAACAAACAAACAAACAAACAAATAAAATAAAAAAAAAACAACAGAAATCTTCCATGTCAAGAGAAAAAAAAATTATGTGTAAATGCCCTTCCAAATTTTTCTTGTCTTTAATAGAAGTTGTAAGGTATAAGACAGCAGAATTGAAATATGCTATCTCCTTGTTGGTTTTACATAAGACACCAACCTCTAAAACCATACTAACTTTCAGCTCCTGAAGGTGAGCCCTTTCTGCTCCCAGTTTTCCAGAGCTATGGATAACCACATGGATGCCACATTCTGTTCTACCATCAACATTTTTTGATACCTCCAGCCATTTCTTCCCACTACCTCAATAGTTACTGACCACCACATTCCCACTGATAGGTTGGTCTCAGCTATCATTGTAAAGGTTAGTATCCACACAATAAAAACTGATCCGGCTTGGTGAAAGAAGGGTTTGTGTTAGCTGCAATTCACTGACCTGCCCTCAAGGCATATCTGTCAACTGTTTCCCCATTAGAAATCCTTTCTTTATTCAACCATAATGCATATGCAGCCTTAGTCACAATGTACTAGTCCAAAGAATGCCATCATGTAAAGGAGCAGAAAATGCTATTTCATCTCCACTTGTTTCTATTTTCATGGTCATTCTGCGACTATACTTTCTCATTTGCCCCATGCAGAGAAAGAAGGGAACAACTTGTTTCTTGCATGAAGCTCTCAATGATACAAGTGAGGGTTATTTTACTGCACTTAGAGTTAAATAAACCTGGTTAAGAAAGTTAACTGTTAACCTTCTCAGCATCCTTAAAGCATGACACCAACCAATACACACCTGTAGGAGGATAAAAGATAGCACAGTCTAGAAATTTGACCCTGAATATACAAATCATACGAGTCTTACACTGTAGATCCAAATAACACTTAACTTCTCTGTTAAGTACCCTCTACAAGTGTAAAAGGCACTCAGACCAGGACCAGAATTTTTTCATTCTCCATCTCTCATACTTGTCTGCAAGAGCTTCTTCTCATTACACGCACCAAAAAGGCCCTAGGAGGAATGTATTCTGCTCAAAGACAGTCTGTGCATGACCTGTTTCCCTAACGAGTGGAGGTTCCTGTGCAGCAATTTAAATTAAAAGCCTACCCAAAGGGGACCTGCTTCTAAACATGGTACAATTTGACATTGGAAGCATTTCTTCTTTTCCTCTGTATCATGATATCCCTAGGGCTGGAGGTGTTTCTGCTGTTTTCAGAATAGGTCAGCATCGGTTTTCGCTCCTCCTCGAAAATGGCAAAACCACCACTGCAACAAATGAGAATTTGTTATCCTTTTCCCTTCCCATAGTGACTTGCAACATAGCCCTTCAGAAAAATATGTAAGTTCTAAGCACTGGAGACATGCTAATACTAAGGAAAATTTACTAGAAACAGATGGCAGGTGCAGTAGTTGGAGGTGCTTGCAGAAAAATCTTTTATCAATATTTTCCAAAATGCCAGGTTATACTTACTGCTTTCATTTCTAAGGTTTTCCTTCCTTGAGATACTGAAATGGTTTAATTTGGAGGGGATGAGTGTCTAAAACTTCAAAAAATCATGTTGGGAACAGACAGCACAGAAATTGTTCTGAAATTTTTGTTGCTATATTTTAAAATTTCTGTAACTTTTTTGCCATTGTTACTGTACAGCATGTCCATCCTATAGCTTATACTTGACGGACGATTGTATCGAAGCTCCTCTGACACAAACCTCAGGCAGACTTGAATATCTTTTGGCAGCAGATGAAGATGGAACAGAATGTAGGCAGCAGCAGATAAAGGCAGCTCAACTGAAGCCCATGAAAATTAAATAACTGGAGTTTCTGAAAAGCTATTTGACAGAGTGTAGCATTGCTAAAAATCACCTTTCTTTTTCACCCTAGCACAATGTGTAAAATGACAATTCATTCCTGAAAAGCCTAATGTACCTAGGCATGAGGAGATGTCCCTGTCAGCAGTAGTTGATTACTTATTGCAGCATCGTATGAAGGGTTTCAGTTTCTTTTAACTGAAGTAGAAAAATGTAAACCTATTTATGCCTACAGATTTAATGTATAATGGAAAAGAACCTTTCTGTCTGGCTTACAAAGCACTTTGCACCTTATCAGATACCATTAAAATGCATTAAATAGCTCAAATAATGGTGCACACTTGACCTGCATGGTGCCTCAGCATTTCTAATAATTTCCAATTTGTGTCTAAATAGGAAACATGGTCTAATTATCAAACTACTAACTTCAGGTCTTTGGAGTATTAAAAAAAGCAGCATATTAATTAGTTCCAACAATACGCTTTATGAACTTCAGAAAGTTCAGCATGATATTAATATCAGAATGTTTGTTATGGTTTGTCTGAGCTTGAAAGTTATTTTGCACGACAATCTTCCATTTAGACTAATCAGGAATATCTATTCTATGCATTGTGCATCCACACAGTTTGGCTACAGCTGCTTCATGCGTTTCTCTTCTGTTGTAGCCACACAAGTCTCTAATTTTCCAAAGTAAATATAATCTGGTTTGGTGGAGATGCTAACAGCAAATCTCAGCACAGGAACCACAAATTATGGACTTTCTATTATTATTGTGGTAGTTTTTGGCGTATCTTCCCTCAGTCGTTGGATTTCAGATCAGATTCCCATCACCTCTTTCCTCTTTTACCTTAATACATAAGAAGTGAGCGTCACCATCATTTTTAAAATGCTGTTGAACAGTAGGGTCTAAGCACAGAATGCCCTATTCCTGATGGACTTTTATTAAAGTAAAACAACTCAGCAGTGACAGAGGCTGGTGGCATTTGGTGCTTTGCAAGGCAGCAATAGCAGTGCTGCATATGGACCACAGGAGGAGAGCTGCGGTCTGTGAAGATGGTTCCATTACTTTCCCCAATATTTTCACAACTCTCAACAAATACCTTCACTTTCTTATAGACTAGGGCCATGCCAAAAATATGAGAAAGGTAACCTCATTTGATGTCCACCTATTTCAGCATCCCATTGACTCTCTACGGTTGTAAAGTCCTAGACTTCAGCATAAAGAATCTAAAACAACAGCTATTTTGCAACTGGTATGCAATGACATCATGCACATGGATTTTGCAAAAGCTAGAATTTCAAAAAGGGTAGAATCATAAAGTCATAATAGTTTGGGTTGGAAGGGACCTTTAGAGGTCATCTAGTCCAACCCGCCTGCAATGACCAGGGACATCTTCAACTAGATCAGGTTGCTCAGAGCCCCATCCAACCTGACCTGGAGTGTTTCCAGGCATGGGGCATCTACCACCTCTCTGGGCAACCTGCACCAGTGTTTCACCACCCACATCGTAAACAATTTCTTCCTTTTATCTAGTCTAAATCTTCCCTCTTCTAGTTATCTTTCTTATAAATCCCCTTTAAGTACTGAAAAGCCACAATAAGGTCTCCCTGAAGCCAGGGTTCAGCCTTCTCCAGGCTGAACAGCCCCAAGTCTCTCAGCTTGTCCTCATACGAGAGGTGTTCCAGCCCTCTGATCATTTTTGTGGCCCTCCTCTAGACCTACTCCAACAGGTCCATGTCTTTCCTGCGCTGAGGGCCCCAGAGCTGGATGCAGTACTCCAGGTGGGGTCTCACCAGAGCAAAGTAGAGAGGCAGAATCATCTTTCTCAACCTGCTGGCCATGGTTCTTTTGATGCAGCCCGGGATACAGTTGGTCTTCTGGGCTGCGAGCACACATACATAAGATGTGAAACCAGATGAGCAAGCCCAGATCTGAAGAAGACTAGTTAATAAAAGAAATGCTAATATCACCAAAAGCAAGACAGCAGGCTTGAAATGGGGAAGTATCTATGTCTACCTTGCAGAACAATGTATTCCAAATTTAAGCATTTGTTTTCAAAAATCTAAAATAAAAATGTAAATAAAAGAAGAAAATGTAAATAAAATATTCATGTTCAACTGCCTTGCACCTTCCAGTGCTTTTCCCTACTTACTTGGCAACTTAATCTGCCTTGCTTTTAAGTAGCTATTCCTCAGCCAAGTCCTTATAAAAAATATTCCTATGACTACTTTCAGATGTGAATGAGCAACAACAAATAAGACGGGTTCCCTTTTTCAACAAATTAGGTGAATTTTGTACTGGTCATAAGGCTGGAACAGAATATCTAAGAAATCTAATGAAGCTTACATGAAGACATCTCCTATTATTTTAGGATACCCTCCATGCTGTCCTTGTGTTTGGTAGGGTAGCACTGCAGACTAAAGATGAAAAATTAGTCACACGACTTTTCTTACATTTCTAATTCAAGTAAATCGTGCCTATCCTAAACTGACTGGCCCACCTGCGTTTGGAAGTGATGGTGATAAAAAGCTAGAAAGAATTGACAAAATCGCTAGCTTTCTCAAATAAAACATTTAAATACCACTTCAACAGGACAGCACAAAGGAAAACAAGGTAAACTGCAGAAAGGGATACATTTATAGCAGAAAGAGTCTCATTTGGGAGTGTAAATTACATTTGCTGCTTCCTAAATGTGATGGACTGGTTTGTGATTGGGGTGAGTAAGTAAGGGTGGCAGTGAAAGGATGGAACTTCACAGGTAGACACATAAATATCACCTTACTGAACACTCAGCAGTTCTCTCGTCCCCACTCAGAGCTTTGGGGGAGACATAGATACGTAAATGGGACAGATATAAGTAAGTGATCACACAGACAGCACCATACAGTTTAATTACTGAATTTATCAGATGTGCCAATCAGGCAATACACAAGAGTAACCTGAAAAGTCCTGGGAAAGCCCTGGTGCTCAGGCAATTAAGCAAACAACAGAGACAAAGAGAAATGACCATACTCACCATTCACAAATGGTACTATATATGCAAATACATAAATACTTTGTGCTCATGTGAAAGAAGAATGCTGACTGTAGCACCTACTCAACAGCCAGTAAGTGTCATATATCTCATTCTCCCTCATGGCCAAAGAGGCATTTTAAATCTAGGGTTACTGGAATAGCTTAGTCCTGAAAGGTGTCAAGCATCTCCTCGTGCTGAGCATATTGAATATTAGCTGATCTCACCAAAAATCAATGACTGTTGATAATGAAGTAAGTAAAAATTGAGTCTCCTCAGCACAGCTGAGGTGACACCAAGAAACTGTAGGATCAATGCTATCTTCTGCAAAAAAGTTCATCAACACCCCAGGTCTATTCTTCAGTTATTGTTCTAAGGAAATGGAGGACAGATGATTTCTTCTTATTTTTCATAAAAACTGGGAAGAGAAACCAAACCAGATTTTCTACAGTAAATGGGAGAGGTGTACCAACATCAAATGCAGAAGTCTGTACTTTTATATTTATATTATATTTACTTTGAAGGAAAGTAAATATAATAGATAAGCTGTGCTGGAACTGATGGTGAACTGTTCATTAAAAAGAAAAACTCTACATAAAACTGCCCATAACAAATAATTCAGCCTTTTCCTAGATGAATCTATTTTTGATTCCTATCACCAAGGTTGCACTGAAATAATTTGGGTCAAACTCCTGCCAAGTTCCTGGTACTGAAAACTATTTTCTAATTCACCTAATATAAATTTACAGCGATTGCTAGACATTTTTGTCACCCTTTTTTAAAAAAGTCACCTTGAATGTCACAGATAAGCCATTCTGATTTTCTTGACTCACCAATAGTTCCCAGTGGCATTAACAGTATAGAAATTAAAGTTTGAAAAAATACCAGAGACCAAGAGTTGCAAGGATTCAAAGTGGAAAACAAAAAGCCAATAAGAGGATTCTCATCCCTTTTTAATCTGTTTGTCATTTTACTAGGCTGAGATAGCTATTTAATGTCTTCACTAGATGTGTCTTCTGATCTTGGATGTCTTCCAGTACCAGACTGCATTGAAATTCTGTGCAAATTCTACAGGGATTTTCTTACTTACATAAAAAATCAGAATGATTCCAAGAGAACCACTTCTAAATACTCCTAACATTAAGCAACATTGCTCTTGACAGAGCACAGAAAAGACGTGCTCTTACAACCTCATTGGTTGATATTTCAACTCTAAGTAACAGTGAATTAATCTGGAGTACAAACCCAAAACATATCTACATAGATGATATTTAGGTTTCCTTTAGGGGGGAAAAAAAAAAGTAGCTTTATACATTATATATATACAATAGATGATTGTGAGAAAAGTAATTATATTATTATTAATACCTGTCAAGCTGCCAATAATGCTAATATGAAATGGGTTACTCAAAGTCTGGCTTTCTCTGTTTGTAAAGACTGTAAATCTCCTTCAGTCATTTCTAATTCCCATAGGAGTAAGTTCCTTTATAGGCCCTGGACACTTCATGCTAAGACCTCAGATATGAAAGGGCTTGTCGAACACCTTCATGGGAATTATTACTGGAAGAGCAGATGAGTAAAAAGTTTGTGACAGGAAAGGAAACAATTGCAGAAGTAAAAATAACCGAGATTTTTGAAAAGACGATATACTCTTGTACAGGTATGCCTTATTTCACAATGACACATGATTCATGGGGTACATTTATTTGATTTTCAGAAAAGGCGCAGATCAAGCTCTGTCGTCTCATTCAGCTCATTGCTGAATCCTAACTGAGGTCTCCTGTCTGTTTTCTAACATCGCTTGCGGCTTCTCCTGACACCTCTGCAGAACACTCCTTGTGAATAAAGCCGGGGGACAGGGGGAAGGTGACTCTCCAGCCTCAACTCTCTCCAAACAGGCTGCTGTAGGACTGACTGACAACCCAAGACAACTGTTGACTCCAGTAATATATTCTTTTCAGGCTCTGTGACAAAGGATTTAAGCAGGCAGTGCCACATAGGCTGCGGCTGTTGCAATAACCCCTCTTTCATCCAGCTCATCAACAAAAGAAGAGCTGAGTAACTCTGTGCCACCAGATCATCAAAATGAAAAGCTCTGGGAGTTCCTTTGTCCGACAGCCTCCCCACTCCAGCACCAGCGAGGAGCCATGAGCCTGCCCCTGTGCAAGAGAGGGATTCAAACCACTACCATGAATGTGGAGTGAGAGAGAATGAAAAGCTCTGTTACAAAAGAGAAGTGTCAGGATTGCACAGATAGCTCGCACTCATGAGAGGTTTTTGTCATCTCTGCAATGGATTTTACTAACTGCATAGTCTGTCGGGCCTCAGCATCAGAGCCTGATTGCGTGGCTGTCTCCATCAGACCAGCAAGAACTAAGCTAATACTGCTAATACTATATTTACAAGTAAAATTCCTCATATTCCCAAAGAGATTTGTTTTCTTGTTGATCGTATCAAGAATAAGGTGGGCCATCATCTCTTCCTCTAGCTAAGAACCCAAACGTAACTGTTTCATTGCTCACTTGCCTAATGAACATCGAAGGAGTTACTCAGCTGCAGAGGAACTATTTTTCCTCATCTCCTGCTGACTGCCAGCTTTTGCTTGCTTATTCATTGGACAAAACGAGGTTGGTTGTTCTGCGTTTGTTTATCTACAGGAGTGCCAAGACACGAATATTGCCTCGCACTTCTAGGAGGCAAAGAGCTCTCAAATGTGACTGCCACCTGAATTTCTAAAGAAGAAAAGAGGAGTGATCTGAATTGGGAAAGACTTGGTAGACTGGGGTTTGTTTAACCTTCTTCAAACTTATACAAAGTCCTAGCCAAAGGTAATCACCAGCAATTTAAGTCAGGAATATCTGAGATCAAATGTTTCTATTTACTCTACTTAGGCATTAAAGCATTTGTTCTTGCTTCTCAGCAAAGACATGAGAATGTCCTTCGGGGTGGGGATTTTCCTACCTCTCCAAAATGATGTAACTTTCAATCCACAGACAGAATTCATTTTTAAACCACATAATTCCACAGAAATTAGGTGAGCCATCCTCATTTATACTAGTATTATTTTATGGTTTGAGAAGGATTTTTTCCAACTAATTTTATTCTGATTTATTCAGAAATAGGGGCGATGCATTGCTGCTTCCTCAGATGTCTGAAATGAAAACTACCTCCATATTGCAGAACAACTTTGCTGCTTGCTTGTTTTGTTTACATCTGTTTTAAACATTTAAGCATCTTTAGAAATAAAGGAAAACAATGTCTGAAACTATAGGTTCATTAAGCAAACAGACCAGAACTGTACACAGCTCAGAAGATATTAAACTATCCCACCTGTCACTGAGTTTAAGAATACCATAGAAGATAACATTGAGCTTAGTGACATGTAATTCAAAAAACTCCATTGGTATAATAATAAGTTTGTCTACTGGCTCTGTTTCCCAACTACAGGACATTAAATGTCTTTTAACTGTTCCAATAAATTCAGCCTCATGGGTGCAATTGGTAAGCAGGAGAATGGAATAAACTGGTATAATAGATGGATCAATAGACAATACAAAGATGTAACGAGCAGTTAATGTGTTGAGGATGGAACCAATATGAAAAATCATTATTAAGTTAATTGTTTTGAAATTTTAGCATTCAAAAAATGATCATCCGAATTAGGAGTTAATTTATTGTATGCTGCTACAAGTCTCCTGTTAAATTTCAAATGAGTTACTGCTAAAACTTATTTAGCAAGAGGAAGAAAACATTTGCAAACACAGATGAAGTTGCTCCTGTGTCAGATGTAAACTTGTAACAAGATCATTAGTGCTGTGCTTTAAAAACAAACTGAATGTTTCCTGGGATTTTCTGATACCCATGGAAGAACAGAGCACAGCAAGAAATTGCCTTGTGTACCATCAATGTTGATACAGCAGGGCAAGTTTATCAAGAGATTTATATTTTCACAGCTTACTTGCCTACAAATAAATATTTCAAAATGAAACGTTTTCCATGGTGTAGTTCAATTTGTTTTCAGAATAGCTAAGCCAGTTAAAAGAAGAATTACCTTCAGTTACAGTGCCTGTAGGCAAACTCAGCATACAAACACTGGCCAACACACCGATGGCCACAGCCGACGGAGCTCCTTTGCAAGTCAGTACAGCCAGCAACAGTGTGTGGCACAACACCCAGGCCAGTGGGGTACCATCACATGTCACACTGTTCGTCTTTAAAGCTTCTGACACTGAACGAAGAGGCACTGCACAATGGTTTTAAACCTGCTCTGCTACGCTGCCACCTAGTCTGGGATTTTAAGCCTCCTTACAGACTTCCCTGACACAGTAAGAATTTCCCGCTGTTCTTTAGATGAGGGTAAAATCAAACCTTAGAGAAATTTATTAAATAAAACATCCAGCTAGCTCCATCAGAACAGGCCACAGAGCTCTTGACTGCAGAGACACTGCTCCTGAAAAAGATGCTCTCAAAAATCAAACCACACACCCCAGTAAAGGCAGATATAAAATGGGCACATGGACATGCTGAGAACCCAGTCCATTTATTTCTACTTTATTTCTGGAAGACAGTACAGCAAGACGAGAGACGAGATAAGAAATTGGAAGTGAACAACAGTGCCCAAGTACCAAGTCCTTAGGCTTGGACTGGAGAGGAACACCTGATTGGGCAGCAGTGTCTTCTTCCCATGGCTGATGCAAGGTGTTGGTGTTACATCTCCAGCAACAGGACAACAATAATGTATTCTGAAAAGCATTGCGCAAGGGGTTTCTTATGTCCTATAGGGACAAACATAAAGCCAAGGCTCTGCCCATTTCCCACCTTTTTTGCAGCTCTTGCTCACCTGCGCAGCTGGGAAAGCAACCACAGTGCAGAGGCTGCTCTGCTTCCTTCCCCAGAGATGCACAGGCTTGGCCATGAACTAGCCCTAACTTGCCCAGCTACAGGGCAGGACTTAAATTCTTTTTTCTGATCATGCTGTCTTCATTTTCAGTGAAGGAAAGACTAAGACCATGAAAAATCCTTCCCACATATTTTCAGCCCCTTATGAAACTCACTTTTATATGCTACTGTAAATTTGGAAGAGGGAACTGAACTTTGCTTCCCCCAAAATTTGCAAAAACAACTGAAAAATTGCAGATCTCAAAATTAGGACAAACAATCTAGACAAAGCATCACAATAATTTCAGCCCTTCACCCCCCATTCCCCCACTGCCCCCAAAGAGAACTCAGCTGCTCATTAATTTGCTGGACTCCTCATCTTATTATTTACAATGTAAACCCTGTAAAGGAAGAGCCAATCTCTTCACTATTTGCATACAAAATGTTTAGCAAAGCAGGAACCTGATTTATACAAGCTCCTAAATATCACTACAAAAATAAAAATATTACCAATGGTTACATTACATCCTCTCAGTGACATCAGCTTTTATGCTTAACTCTTCCCTTCAGGGAATCTACACTAGGAAGATGATAAGAGAAGTAGCCTGGCGTCTCCATTATGGCTAAGTACTTTTCTCAGTCAGAACCATAATCTGTGAACTAGGTAATTATTTCAGGAAGGTCTTTTTTCCACACATTTGTTCAGTGAGTGAACAATGTTGAAATAAGTAGGTTTGAGATTAATTATTTTTCTCAGGAGCCCCAGCAGGATTCAGTGGGAGGTCTGTTGCAGTGATTTTATTAACTGCTTTGAGGATTTGTGATCGGAATTTACTATTCAGGGTTACCAAAATTGTGCAATACAGGTGACCTTCCACAGGTTTTAAACAAAAGAAATGGAACGTGTGCAAATTTGCCACAAAATGAGGGGAATGGCACACAACTGAGGAGAAGTGCTTCCCTGGATTTTTCTTTTGTTGAGGCAGAGGGAAATGAAGTGCCCCCTCTCTGACATCCACACAGTCACTACCTGCATTGAGACTTTTTTCTGAGTGTTTCTCTTTGTACTTTCCAATGCAGGAAGAGAAAGTTGAACATGGAAATGGCATGAAAATGTCAGGCACATATGAATGGCTTCACTCCTATTATCCAATGTCAGCATGTCAGCAGGTGCAGCTTCTCATTTCTACTGGCAGGCACGCACACTGCCTGTGTAGCCCTTCTCATAAAAGTTAGCGTATGAAACACCTAATGATTTTCAAAATGCAGTCAGAAGCACTGAGTGGCCTAGTCTTAGAGCCAAACTTGATTCCCATTTCTTCCAGGTATGGTTTGACTACTTGTGTGACACCAGGCTTGAATCCTGCTTCCGCTCAGCTTCTTCCATGAGCCTTTCTGAAAACTGTCTTCTGTCTTAAGAAAAATTACTGAAAGCAGCAAGGTAGCAGCTACCAGTATTCATGTAAATTAATTCAGTATTGTGATTGCAATTTCTGCAACCTCTTCTATCTGACTGGAATATACTCTCCATTTAATGATCCACAGTGATCCGTTACTCCTCTCTTGAAGCGTTATCCCTGTACTTTAACATGTTGCTCCACCTTCTAAAAGAAGGATGAAAATGAACAATGGAAAAACCAATTGACAACTGATAAAGCAAGTCTCCTGCTTGTAAAGACCAGCTAAAGCACAGGATGCTCAACCCACATGAGAGTCACGCTAGAAATGCAGCCAAGAGCATGAGCAAAGAGACAACAATGAATGACAAAAAAATAAGGTGGAATTTCATAAGAAAGAGCCTAATTTAGCACAAAGGGAATGTTTACAAAGTTTCGTAGTTTAACACCAGCCATTGGGTGTCCTCTGTAAAACACAAGTTCAGCTTTGTTGCTGAATCCTGCCAGGCACTTACATTTGTTTTAGGATATGTACACTTTTGCATTACTGAGGGACAACAATGCATCAGAAATCTTTTTACATAAATCACGTGAAGCAGACTTGCCTTAATTCTCTATTCAGAAACAGCATATAAAATTCAGGTTCTATCGCGGTGTGCTTTTCTACACTATCTTAAAAAGCTAAGACCTAGAAACAGGTCTGAACCTACTGAATGAGTTTGTACTTTCTCACAACACAGTCAAATATGTTCATTGTGGCCAAAGCTTTTGACAAAGATGACTGGACAAAAACACTGTATTTCACATACCCCTGTAGAAAGTTATTATTAGCAGCTGTTCGTTTTTTATTTGAAGGAATATAGGCAGAAAGCATCTCGATTTTTAGTGAATACAGTTTTTCCTATCTGTGAGATTCCCACTGGTGAGATCTAATTTTTCACCCTTGAGCTCTTAATAATTAATAAGAATTCTCATGAAATTTCTGATATACACATCCCTGGGCACTTACTTTCCTAAGTAGAAACTCTTGTCTTACAACACAGTTATGAATAAATCCACCACAATACTACTGGTGTCATTTGTGTTTCAACAACATAGCCTAACAACGAATTTTTACCTGAACTTTCCATGAGGCATGAAAAGCTCAGTATTAAATTTAAATTATTCTGTATTTATAAATCTCCAATTTTACTTCAATAAAGTGACTTGTCCAGAGTGATTTACTAAAGCACTCACACAATCTAAAACTTTGTGTTCAGAAAGCAAAAGTTGACTCATGACTTATTTTACAAAGAAAATTTCTCATCCAGATCCTATACAGACATTGGTAGAACTCAGGATACTTGCTTATGTTTCCACTGAAGGGCTGAGGAACTCTAGATTTCAAAATAAATACACGCAGAATATATTTTACCATTAGTTGCAGCACTTGGTCATGTCAAAGGTTCCTTAATATTATCTGATGGAATAGCCCACGCTCTCAAAGAACGTAGTGAATCTAATTCAAGGGATCTTCTCAAAACAGTAAAAGTTGTATAACCTTTTCTGAGCAGCAAAACAGAACCTGAATTGCTAATCAGTGGGCTAGACCAAGAGCAGAGTTTCTTGATGTATAGTTTATCTTCTACATATGCTTGATTGCTATTTAAAGTACATTAAAAGCAAAACAGTGTAAGTTGCCTAGGCAAATTCCACCACACAACAGCAGAAAGAATATGCTTATGTGCCAGGTTTTTCATGACAAGAATGTGTGAAGAAAAACTGTTACAAAGTAAGATATAAGTAGGGCATTCTACTTTATTAAATACCAACAGTTTCAAGAGAGCTGCAAATTGCTTAAAGCTGACAACACAAAGATGACCACTGCATAGAGAATTTCACAGATACTACAGAATGTGCTGCTCACTATTTAAAGTGAACAGATGTACAACTGCATCCTTTAAAGTGTATAATGCCAAAATAACCCTTTGATAATGATAAAAATACCTCATTTCCAAAGCATATCGCAATGTACTCAATGGTAAACTTGTCAGAAGTATAATCGCTTTTTTTATACTGCATTGAAAAATAATGTTTTATAGCTGATTAAGAAAAAGGGGTCATATGGTATACATTAAAGACAAAATTATACCAAGCCACCAGGTTCTTACAAGGCTCTCCTGTCAAATCAGCAGTGAAAGTGAAAATGCATCTATATCTACAGATATATGTATGGGAGTTATTCCCAGATACACATACTATTAAAATACAGGAACAAGCAGTCTAGAGCTGCAATGCCTCTGAGGGGTGTAGGGGGGTGTTCTTTCACCCTCGCTACTTGCCTCGTAGAAGAAGGCTCCAGAACCTTGTCCCACCTGAATCTGCAGTAAATTTGCTTTTAGTAGAAGTTCTTGTTATAGTATGCATGGAGATGACCAGTCCTTGACCTGATGTTTAGCTATGTGAAGAGAATGTGAGGAACTCTGGAGATGACAGAAGAAATTGATGGACAGTAACAAATACCAGAGTGAGAAGCTGACAGAAGTTCCAGATAGTGACATGAAGGGTGGTTGGACTGCACGGTTAGTTAAGGGGAAGCACTCAAACTTCACTGAGAAGCAGAGAGGAGTACTGGAGACTTGAGAAGACTCTTACAAGGCCAAGTGTACCTAGGCGGCCATATAAGTTACACCATATAAGGCTGAGAAGTCCTAGGTAATGCCATCAGTAATATCAAATTTGGGTACGCATGTAGTGAAACTGGGATTAGCAGGGGAAAAATAATTACGGACAGGTTTTTTATTTGGGAAGGAGGCAAGGGCAGAGACTGAGAGAGATAAAAGTGGGTGGGGGGAAAGAACAGGCATGGAAAAATGAAGAGAAGAGGAGATAAATGGGCCCAGTCAAATGTAAGCAAGCCACTGGTCAGTACAGTTGTCTGGCCAAGCCCAGCACCTGATCACCAGTCTATCCTGTCTTATTAAACTTGACACCTAACTTTTCTCTGTAACTATGTTCAAATGTGTTTTTTCTTCTGTGTATGAGTGTGTATGAGAAACTTCATGCTGAACTAGCCAACGAGTAGGGCAAAAGGTCTGGGAGCCACCTACCAGAAAAAGCATGGTCTGGAGAACCTGAGAGTGGGCTATTCTCAGGAACCACAGGTCTGGAGACATCTATGTGTGTGTGTCTTTATGTATGGATGTGCGAGTGTGAGATGTACTAGCATGCTTGGAGCCTGATTAGCCAGATGCGAAGAACAGGTTCAGCACATTTGTATTGTTCCTGTCATGTGAGCATACATCTACACATGAGGTGCCAGACACAGCACTGTTCTCCTGCGTGCATTACTTTGCTGGTGGCTAACTGTGCGTGTGCATTGGTGCATTGGGAATACACGTTCAGCCTTTCTACTGCTGGGACCAAGCAACCTAAGACCACCACAACCTGGATCTAGTGGATAGAACTGGAAAAATTCAACAACTCCCAAACAGATTGAGCTTCCCTCAACAGCTCCAAATGACAGCAGAAAAATTATTTCAAGTATTATTCTACAGTGAATTATCACAGGACGTCTTACCAGAAACGACAGATAAATAAATTCTGCTTGCATATTTCTCATGCTGTGTTTACTTTTAACCAAGAATAGGATGGGAGGTATTTTGTGATAAATGGCTAAACGGCAGAGGTGTGTTATATCATTTGCTCCCTGAAAATTAAAAAAGAAAACTATATACAATAGCCAAAGGTGAGATAAAACTTTCTTTAGGGACTAAACGTAGGAGGAAGCCATAGTTTGTAGGACTACCTTCTTCAACACATCCTAGCTTACCACCATTCTTTTTTTTATTTTCCTCCCACCTCTCTACCCTCAGCTTTACAAACACCAGAAACACCTTAGCCAAAAAGATATCTTACTCCGTGAGACAAGAAGATGTATCTCCCACCTTTAGCCTGTTGACCTCTAAACCTAAAGGAAAAAAATGTTATATTATTTTCAGAAACATATTCCTGTAATGTAAAACTTCCTGCTGACATTTGCCTCTGACCACTCTGTTCTCACGCTTCCCCCCCTCCCTCTTCTAGTGATGCTTCACTCACCCCTTTTGGTGTCCCTGAATCCCTCCCCAGTCGGGAAATCAAGCTTTTGCTTTCTCTGCCTCCTTTGTCTGTAATTCAATCCTTTCTTCTTTTGTTAGCCACAAAGGCAATTTATCTCCCTAAATCACACCTTAAAGGCTTGTTTTGCCTCTGTTGTTTAGAAGTCATTTCCTTCTGAATCATTTTGTGATACTCTGCATGAACACCACTATATGATACAAATTATCTTGTGTTTCATTTGCTGGAGCTCCAAAATAAGTTAAGAGCTCCAAGTAATCACACAAACGTGTATCATTAAACATTTCCCTTTTTAAAACAAAAAAAAAATCATTTAATTAGAATATTCTCTTCTTTAGAACTGCAGTATTGGATGCACTACTGTAACTGAGACAGAATGCAAAATTAAAGTATTTCAATCAATACAGAAACATAGACACTAAGCTCCAGGCAATAGGGTAGCCTATCACATTCCGTCTATTATTCCAAAGTTGGATGCTTTTTTTCTTTTTTACGTAACTCTCCCTGGAGTTGATGTCTCTCAATTACAAGCTGCAGAGTCTTCTCCAAAGCAGCCATAAAGTTGTATATGCATTTTCTAGCATGCAAGCATATGAAGGGGAAAAAAAAATTAATCATTTGAATATTATCACCTGATAAATCTCTATTTAGAAACACTGAATTAAGCAAGAAGAAATAACAAATGAATTATAAGTGCCAATATTCTGTCACACACTACATGCTAGTTTATTCAAAATATTCACTTTTATTTTCAAACAGTATGCACATTTGTTAAATCACCAGTTGATACAGGAACATTGAAAGGGACTTCATGGGTCATTGTATCCAGCCTGTTGCTAGCACAGTTTTTTCCTAACTGCTTATAGACATTTTTTAGCAAGTGATAAAATAATGTCTTTATCTTCCTCAGCTATTTGCAGCAAAGTAGCTCTATGTTAAGGGCAGTAAATCCCACTACCAGTCCCTAAACACAGGGTCTTGCATTTTGCACTGTTGAGTTTCAACCCATTTCTCTCCATTTGGTCACCCTGCCTTTGATTTGACAATGCCTCCTGGCTTCATCCATCACCAAATTTCACAAGTGCTATTTGTTGTGCAAGGTCATCACTGCAAATGCTAAAAGGGGCTCCAAAAACACTATTCAAGGCACTGGACTGCTATCCTCACTCTAGATCAACAGTTCTACGCTCTAAAAAAAGCTGCCACCCCCTCTTTCATTAGTTCCTACTAAACTTACAGTATTTAGGCTAACCATCCTGATCTACACTTTTAAAAAATCAAAACATTTCCTATGCAGAATCTTTGGGATTTTAATTATAGGTTGATTTCCTTATTCTTTAAAAGAGCAGCCTGCTGGTAACATCAAAAGACACAGAGAAGGCAGAGTTACTGAATGCCTTCTTTTCTTTGGTCTTCACTGCTAAAGCTGTTCCTCATGAATCCCATACTCTGAAGGCAAAGGGGAAGGTCTGGAGAGAGGAAGATTTTCCCTCAGTTGAGGAGGACTGTGTCAGAGACCACTTGGCCAAGCTGGACATTCACAAGTCCACGGGCCCTGATGGCATGCACCCGCGAGTGCTGAGAGAGCTGGCAGATGTTATTGCTAGACCACTCTCCATCATCTTTGAAAGGTCATGGAAAACAGGAGAGGTGCCTGAGGACTGGAGGAAGGCTGACATCACTCCGATCTTCAAAAAAGGCAAGAAGGAGGACCCAGGGAACTACAGACCAGTTAGTCTCACCTCTGTCCCTGGGAAGGTAATGGAGCGACTCATTCTGGATGTCATCTCCAAACACGTTGAGGAACAGGAAGTTATTGGAAGTGGTCAACATGGATTTACCAAGGGTAGATCGTGCTTGACCAATCTGATAGCTTTCTATGATGTTATAACTGGTTGGCTGGATGAGGGGAGAGTCGTAGATGTCATCTACCTTGACTTTAGCAAGGCTTTTGACACTGTCTCCCACAACATCCTCATTAGGAAGCTGAGGAAGTATGGGCTAGATGAGGTGACAGTGAGGTGGATTGAGAGTTGGCTGCGGGACAGAACTCGGAGGGTTGTGATCAGCGGCACAGAGTCTAGTTGGAGGCCTGTAACCAGTGGTGTCCTCCAGGGGTCAATACTTGGTCCAATTTTGTTTAATATATTCATTAATGACCTGGATGAGGGGAAAGAGTGTATCCTCAGCAAGTTTGCTGATGATACCAAACTGAGTGGGGTGGCTGACACCCCAGAGGACCATGCTGCCATCCAGCGTGACCTGGACAGGCTGGAGAGCTGGGCAGAGAAGAACCTAATGAGGTTCAACAAAAGCAAGTGCAAGGTACTGCACCTGGGGAGGAAGAATGCTAGGCACCAGTATAGGTTAGGGGCGGACCTGCTGGGAAGTAGTTCTGAGGAGAAGGATCTGGGGGTCCTAGTAGACAGTAAATTATCCATGACCCAGCAATGTGCCCTTGTCGCCAAAAAGGCCAATGGAATCCTGGGCTGCATAGGGAAGAGTGTGGCCAGTAGGTCGAAGGAGGTCATTCTCCCCCTCTACTCTGCACTGGTGAGGCCACAACTGGAATACTGTGTCCAGTTTTGGGCTCCCCAGTTCAAGAGGGACAGGGAACTGCTGGAGTGAGTCCAGCAAAGGGCAACTAAGATGATTAAGGGATTGGAGCATCTCCCTTATGAGGAAAGGCTGAGGGAGCTGGGACTCTTTAGCCTGGAGAAGAGAAGGCTGAGGGGACACCTTATTATGGCATACAAGTATCTAAAGGGTGGGCTGAAGGAGGATGGAGCCAGGCTCTTTTCAATGGTTCCAAGTGACAGGACGAGGGGCAATGGGCACAAGTTAGAACACAGGAAGTTACGTTCAAATACACGGAAAAACTTCTTTATGGTGAGGGTGACAGAGCACTGGCACAGGCTGCCCAGGGAGGTTGTGGAGTCCCCTTCTCTGGAGATTTTCAAGACCTGCCTGGATGCAGTCCTGAGTAATGTGCTCTGGGCAATCCTGCTTTAGCAGGGGAGTTGGACTAGATGATCTCTAGAGGTCCCTTCCAACTCTG
The DNA here is from genome assembly GCF_965231255.1 of Vanellus vanellus. Lineage (NCBI taxonomy): Eukaryota > Metazoa > Chordata > Aves > Charadriiformes > Charadriidae > Vanellus > Vanellus vanellus. The sequence goes on along the minus strand of NC_138906.1, from coordinate 130,291,277 downwards.
AAAATTCTGTGATTCTGTGAAAAAAAAAAACAAAAACACCCACCCAAGCCCACAGCCTACATTATATGCTTTTGTATTAAATTTTTTTTATTCTGTTTTGTGAATATCCAGGCCTGAAACAGTATAATGTACATACGCAGATTGTATCCACATAATCTGAAGTAGAATTCAGGCTTGAAAACCGAATAGAAAGTTTATATTTTATGATTTTTTTTCAAACTAACAAATATTCCAATCAGAACCCAATTAAAATTACACTATCCACATTCTTTTCAGACACTATTTTTCATCTTTCTTGTAAATAGAGATTATTATCATTATAAGGCATAAATTTATTTACTTTAATGAAGCACTTAAAAAACAGGGGTTCCCTCACTGAAGGCATTACCACAACAAACTGCAATGACATAGTACCTGCTCCAAGAAGTTTACTAAGACAATGTACAACATGTCTATATATATAAGTAACAGGTAGAAAAGAGAAGGTGTGAAAAGAAAAAATGAAGTGTTCAGCAGAGCTGCAAGTCAGTGAAAACACTGTAGATTTTAAATCACCTGCCTTTACCATGCATATGGAATATATGGAACAGCAAAACAGCATTGCATCCATTTAGTTCCCATTCAAAGTAGAGAAAATTAGTAACACATGAGAGTGAAAGGTCAGCCACCTGCAGCCATCCATTTGGTTTCACTCAGTTAGGGACCTGTCCCTGTCAACCAAATCCTGAGAAAGAGCCACAGTTTTGCAGCAATGTTATCTGCAATTAAATAGCATGATACCTGTAGCAAATGGCTCACTTGGGTATTTTGAAATATAGTGAGTTCCTTCCACATACCTAATTTATATTTTGTACAAAACATATTAAAAAAACATGAAGTAGGGGGTGAGTTAGCTGGAAATTAGACCTGCACAAATAGGCTATATTTCAAGACTCTTGTGATAACCTTCGCAAATTAGAAGGGAAAAGATCTACTCACACCAGCAAGTATGTCCAGTTTTATTGTGCTGAGAGAGACAATTCAGCACTTTTGCACATTTCATTTTAATTGTCACAGAATTAGTCGCCAAAGACTACAGCTGCTTTCAAAGGAAGTGTTAAATCAACAACTGCAAAAAATGTGTTTGAATACATTTTCCCAACAAATACTAACTCACTTTTATTATGAAGCTTTAGCCTGTGGCATCCTTAAAATGCATCAAAACTATGACTACACAGAAATTAATCTATTTGAAGTCCTGATTTCCAGTTTACATCCTTGCTTGGAAGGGTTTCCTGTATGTTACTTGCTGTGTCTTTCCCTCAATCTGTCCCTGAAAGACCCATCAGCAATTGATTGATCCTGTCCTTATAGCAAAACGTCCTAGTAGCACAAGACCAATAGCTCAGGGCTATTGCTTTCCTAGTGACTCTAACTCAGTGAAGATTGGAGGAGGGAAATGTTCAAGAAGAAAGGGTGAGACTGCTACAGAAAATCAGGCTCTGACTGCAACCAAGAGTCAAGAAGGAGAGCGTGGTCTGTGGAAGACACTGAGCAGCCCCAAACAGGCTGTCAGGAAGCCAAATGAGGAAGATTTTGTAGGTAGACACCTATCATTTTTCAATGTCTCTTGCACTGTGTGCATGATACAGTGTATATGGCTTACATTGTCATAAGACCCTTCCAAGGTGAAATAGTAATGCAGCACGTCCATGAGCACAGAGCTCTGGAGGGGTATTCGGATCCTTGATAAAGAGGAACTGACTTCTCAGCATTGATCTTTGGTCACATGGTCAGACCTCCACACCACAGGGAAGCTCAGTATCCCACAGTCCAGACATAAGACAGTTTCTGAATAATCCTCAGATTCAGTCATCTTAAAAGTCATGGGGCCCATACAACAGCCTGGTGAGCACCCACAAGCAGAGAGCAAGCAGGGACATGACTTTAACAAAGATTTTATAATGGTCTTCTTTAAATAACCTGATTTCAAATTTTTCATATATCCTCAGACTTCTCTGAGAAACCAAAATGCAGTGTAAGATTGACAGATTGCAATGTGCTTTTAAAGACTGAAGCAGTACACAGCACCAGAGTGGAAACTACAATTACAAGTAAGACTACAACACAGAACAAGCACAAAGAAAGAGCAAAAGCAACTTGGCATATCCATCATCCTTTTACTTTATGGGTTCCAGTCCTGACAGACAGTGAGTATGCTGTCCTTCTGAATCAAGTCCATAAATCCTGCCATAGTCTCTGACCTTGTTCACGTACACATTAAAAGCTCCATTAACTTGAGAAAACCCCAAAGAGTAAAGTCAGCTCACCTATGATTCCTTGTTGAATGGCACCACCCCAGGACAAGCAAATCACAGAAAACTCCTATCAAGGAGCAAATTACTAAATCCATTTCCTCAATTTGTGCTTGTACACATACTGCATGCTTTCAAACCCCTGCAGGTGGCTGTCTTTCATGCAACAGGGCAGGCACAGAAGGTAGCAGTGAAATGCTATGGTCATGCCATGGGTACCCGTGTCATTCTCCTGGCACACACTGTGGGACGTGTGGCTGGAACTGAAACCACAATGCAGAAATTGGATGCCTAATGAAAACCTCTTTAATAGCATAGGCTAGATGGACATTGCTGAGTTCCAAAATGTCAGACATAGGCCAGCAAAGGGAATAAATATATAACGAGGTGAGCATAAACTGTAAATGGATGATGCTTCAGTTCAAGTTTGTCAATTGACCCCTGTGTCCACATCAAAATTCAATTTTATTATTTTTCCTAGTTTCTAAAAGCTCCTAGTTCTTGTGAAAAGAATGCAAGTGAAAATTTGAAATAAACTTAGTAAAAAACAAAAAAGTGTCCCAGTTACTTCACAGTATTTTTGCTTACTTTTAGAAGCAGACAAAGTTTCTATCAGAAAATGTGTCTGTTTTCCTAACTATTGCATTTGGTAATAGGTACGTTTGTAGGGACAGGAAAAAAACTTCAGCAGTGAAAAAATTCCAGCAGATTTGACTTAATCTTGAAGGAAAAGAATCAACTTTCTTATTTAACCCACAATGGCACATACATTTCAGGGAAGTACTAGTGCTTGAGTACAAAGTTGCTATTGCTATTAATTTTGCAAATAATATGCCACAGTGATAGTGTAAATAGTAAACACAGTCACAGTGCAAGTAGCAAACAGCAGAAAGAACCGTGGCTCTGTACATCCAGCATGCATGTTAAACTTCTCCCAAACAATTTTTCCTCTGAGCCTCCAACCTAGCAAAAACGTACATCTTTCCTGCCTTCACAGACTCTGCCACACCTTCCTACACACATTTCTGTAGATGTGGTACTTAGGGACATGGTTTAGAAGTGGTTTTGTCAGGATAGGTTAATGGTTGGACTTGATGATCTTAAAGGTCCCTTCCAACCTCAGTGATTCTATGATTCTATGAAAAAACAGAAACAAAGGTTTTAAGACACCATTGGCAGACTAAGTCATTAAGAAAAAGCCTTAAGTTGGAGGCAGAGTAGGGAAGCGTAAAAGTTACTCAGAATTACTTCATACGCCTTTGTTGTGTACTCTCAGTACAAAATGAAAGCCCAGGAGGGATATTTTATGCCATACTGTACAGGCGATCTGTGTGTTTGTGTTCATTCAAGACTACACAGTAGAGAGAAACTATGGCTTATTAGCAGCAGAAGCACAAGATGAGCTGACTTCTCAACCTGGGGCTCGCGAACATTATTCTGCTACTTCTCCATTTGAAATTTTTTCTAAGTATTAAAAGAGGACATTTTCACAACTCATTTTTTTTCTCCAGTATAGGAATTCTGTCTAAAACAGACCCTTTCTGTAAAAAGGTGTGCTTGGAGAGGGGGTAGGACTGACAAACCTATTTTTCAGCAGAAATATTTTCCCAGAAAATACCTCATCATCCCTAACTTTAGTACCATGTTAAATTTGAGTACAGTCTCACAAAGAAATACCAAACAGGGAGAGTGCCTTACTAGGAACTGTGCCTAAGAGGGCTGTCATCCCTCATTGGGTTACCTACTCCACGTGTAGTATGGGAAAACCAACCCACACCAGCTTTGACACAGAGGATGCATTGTGCTTCCTTCCCTCTGTACCAACAGGGTACTGCTTCCCTCAGAATACGCTAACAAGAGTCACATCCCTTTTTTGCAACATACAAACAAGATATGTCTAGAATTCTTTGCACCCAGTGGACATGCCTAAAGATCAGTTGCAGTCAAATGATATGGTACCGCATCTCACGTTGCACAGCTCACAGTGGTAATTTTCTACTTCATTTATTACAGCCAGCATACCTGAGCACACGTGTGGTTTGTCTAGCTGTGCTTCTGTTAACATTAGTATCATTTAGCACATACAAGCCCATGCTTTACTTATTACACATGTTATAATGATACAGTATTAAAGATACAATAGTAGCACTGAAGTTTAAATATTGCCTCATAAGGAAGGAATATAGGGATTTCTAAAACCAAATCTATAGTTAATCTGTATTAGATTATTCCACATTTCACCAATTATCATTTTTCCATTAGTAAACTCATACAGGAACGATGAGCTTTTTTCCTTTCTAGACCATGCTCAGGTAACAGGAGGTAACCTACTGTGAGAAAAACTACTTCTAGCTGGCATGATACTGAAATGGTGGCTATGTCAGATAGTATCCAAGATTTCAGTTCTCAGTACACTGCCACTGGGTCTTACAGAAAAAAAAAACAAACCCTACATAGCAAAACTTTATTTTGGATAGGAGCCGGTTATGAAGTTAGAATAAATCTGATTAGTTTTGGACAAGAATATCAAAGAGAAAGCCATCACCATAATCTTAGCTTTTATTTTTTTAAGTAATTCCTGGGATTCCCTTAATGAGAGGGGAATGAGGAGGAAGAAGGAAGCAACTCAGTGTGGGGCTGTAAAACTCCATTTTGTACACAGAATTTTAACTAATCCTAAGGGAATGTTTCAGGTCATCAGCCATGTACTGCTTTCCAGTAGTACAACACTGACTGATGAAGGTACACTGACTGATGTTTTTCCGTGGTTTTGATTTATTGTTGTCTAAACTGAAAACCAGAAACTTTAATACCAGCTAGGTAAACGAACCTTGCTCAGATCAAAACACAGGGCTGCACAAATTAGTGACTGAGTAAACAGCAGCGTGAAAAATGGTAACCTTTAATTACAGCCTCAAGTGTAGTGCTGGGCATTTCGTATTGTCTGTTTATCCAAAAAGAACAGTAAGTAGCTTGCCACATGTTTCTCATGTCTCCGAGGACTAATTAAAACTGGCCATCCCTGTTCTCAACCACCTGAGTACCGATTAGATCTCCCTGGGTAAACATTGCTTGCAGCCTTCATCCACTGATGCTTTCTCTGTGAGCCTCTGCTTCTTTTGTGTAGTAGCTCACCATTAAATTCTGCCTGCTAACTCAGCTAAGCAGTGCTGAACTACAGCCACTCCATCTATTTTAGTAAAGTAGTAACTTACCTACATAACTGAGCTACTAATGTTAAGATAATTCTGATAGCTGGCTCAGCACGCCTTTGCCTTTGGCCACTTCTGCCGACTGCACACTTGGTGTACTGTGCAAGAACCACAGGCTCCAAAACATTTCCTGAAGGGCCATGCCTCCAATTTGACCTACCAAACAACCCTGCCAATGAAGTGTCTCCTTTGAGAAGGCATTAGAGAAGCTAGCTCATTAGTAAGAAACCACAAGGGCACTAGTACCCTTAGTAATTATTACTAAGTACCGTGAGAGAAAGTAAAGTGATAGTCTCCTTGAGATTTAAAAAAAAAAAAAAAAAGCCAGGTTGTTAAAACTACCTAATTGTGTGGACACCAAGAATTTGGATCGAAGGCATCTCATATTATTCCTTCCATTGTGCCTGGCTTTGCATGTATTTATAATGAATCACTCAGGCTTTCATGACACCGAGTTCTATTCATTCTTCCCCAAGCCTGAATTAAGATGCCTAAATGATTTACTGTCTGCAAGTATGCTAATGACTGGTACTCTCTCCCTTCTACCAACCTACTGGAAAAAGTTTTAGCAGCATCTCATCCAAAGAAGGAATATCCTGTTACCATTTGACTGTATCAAGTATCTTTCAGATGCCACACAGCAATTCTTTACATCCTAAATCTTGAAGATTAGACAAACAGCATTAGTAACTATTTACTCCTAACTGACTTTAATGCTATTGCACAAAAAAGGGCACCTAAAGCATAACATATTTTAATTTTTTGCCTTCATCTGGGTTTATTAAAAAAAAAAATAATTAAATATCTTGTAGAAAAGTATGCATATAACACATGGCAAAGGAAAAAACGTCCATGATAAACATGCAGTCACAATCTCCTATCCTTGAGGATCGCAAAATCTGGACCACAGCATAAGACTAACTCATCCCTTTCTATGGCAGAAGACAAGGTCTTACAGGTGGCATTGGAAAGCTTTTCTTCCCACTGAGCTAGAATGCAGGGTCTTAAACAGCTGATGTAAATTTCTCCTTCCAAGAAAGTAACAAGTTCACTTAGATCCCCTTGCAAGGTGGTTAGCTCTGGCCTGCACGTGTCCATGGCTGCTTTTCCTTTGGACCTTGGTTAGATAAGTTTAACTGCCACGTTTCAAAACTTGTGGAGATATTTTTCTATGTATATACTTGTGAAAGAAACAAAACAAAACAAATGTTTGACCATTGTGGATTCACATAAAGGAAGACCTTCACATCATACCAAGAAAACCTGACAACTGGGAGTAGGCATCTTCTTGGAAGGGGCCAGCATGGAGCCATGAATAATAAAAAACTGCTGCTCTGAAGAAAGCTTCCCCTCTCTTGCAGCAGTGGAAACCGGAGAATTTTACCTAGACAGTCTTAACTTTGAGAGCAATACTAATGCTTTTTTTTCTGAGAATAAAAAAGTTCATGAAGAGTCTGCTTAGAAACAAAGCTGCTTCCTCTTCCATGCAGAAAGGGGATAGGTGATAGGAAGCTCAAAAAGCTGAATTAAGAGACTGAAAGACTTCATTATGAGACACTTTACCAAGGATGCCACACAGAAAACAGCAACAACATAACACAATGAAAAACAAGAGTTTCCAGGTATGTGACATGCTAACATCAAGCCCACAGTAGCTATAATGCATTCATCTTCATAGAATAGCACCCCATACACAAGATGAGGTGGTTTTGTTACTTGATTTGCAATATGTATCACTTACAAACTGTTGTACCATTTACACTTATTTAAATACAAACAAAGACAAAATTGTATGAGCTTTGCAATTAAATCACTTCAACACATGATATTGTGTTCCTGTAAAATGGTGCGAGGTTATTGTTTTGCTGAGTATCATTACAATAAAAGAGCCCACAGTTAATGTACCACAAATTAGCAGTACCAAACAACTCTGCTGAATAAAAGATAAAGACATATCAGAAGACAGATAGCAATACGACTGGGATAATAAAATTTGCCAAAGTAAGCATGCAGAAAAATACCGATACCCATCTAGAGACAAAACAAAGTCTTGAGGTCAAGACAACTTTATTTGTGAGAACTAACAATAAAATACACTTTTTTTTTTTTTTTTAAGTATATCAGAAAGGACAATTATCCAGGGGATTAGGTTTCCAGATCTGAATTCATGCCTTGTACAGTGCTCTTCATCGATGGCATCCCCATCAGTCTGCCTGGGACGCTGACCTGTTTGCCTGGTGGCAGAGGACCTCAGTTTGTGTCATCTGGGCCTGCTGCACTTTGGTACGAGCCACACAGCTAACCCATCATGAACCCCTTTGCTATGAAACAGAGTGTTTGAGAGCTCCTCAGGCTCATCACCGCATCACACTAAATACCCAGTCAATTAAGGGAGAGGGCTGCTAAGAATGGAAATGTGGGGTTTTTTTCTTCTAACAATTCTCTGCTGGGTCTAAATAAAGAAATGTAAAATGTTCCAAAGAAGGCGACAATGCTTGTACAGGGCTTCCCAGCAGCCGCTTAATGCTGCAATTGACAACATTTTTGTTCGCAAAAGATAATTGCCCTTCTAGATCATTTAAGAAACAAGCCTGGCTCTCAGCTTCAAAACTCCTAACAGTTTGTGTTTAATTATACTTTGACATTAAATGCCTTTTCTTGTATACTGCAAAAAAACCAACCTGGGGTTACATTAAGACTCATATACAATGGTATTTTACAAATACTTTAAGCATATTTTGAAAATATAACGTATGTAAATGTTAAAAATTATTTATTTATTGCTAGACCCACTGAAATTCCATAATATATTTTGAAATATTAACCAGGGATATGCTTAATTTCATTTCACATAAATTAAGGGAGGGTAAATTTGAATTTAAGAGAATTCACAGCAAGAGAAGTAATAAGAATAAAGAATATCCTGAAAATGTTTCCTCAGTTTGACATCAATACTTTACGTGATGCTCTGACCTTCTTGTGTACATATTCTAAAAATATTTGTGAGATCAGTTTTTATTACCTATAGTGGTCACCTGATACGAGAATTTCCACTTTTTCTGTAGCAACAATATTTTAAATTAACCTGACCCCATATTAACAGTATAAAAGTTTAGTCTCCCCATCCAGTTACATATCAAGTAGAAAAACCCACATAATATTGAACTTGGTTTTATATTTTTCTTAAAAGCCAAATGAAAATAAAATGAGACATAAATTTAATCTACTTAAGAGTTTAAAATTTAAAGTAATATAATGCCCAAATACATTCAATTTTAGCTGTTGAATACCGCCCTGAAACATCAGGAAACCTGAGTTTTGTGGTCACCTAAGCAACCTTAATTTGATCCAATTGCATGTAGGCATTATGCTTTCAGCCTCATTGAGGTTTTTTGGTTGATTCATAGCTCCATTATTATTTAGATGCTGTATTACAGTGACAAACTTCACAAACATGTGACTGGATCTAGGTTTCTAGATCCTTAGCTACCTGTAAACTGCTTTTTCAGAAGCGTTGAGCACCCAACAGCTGACTCAAACTGAGATCAAATCTTGCTCACACTTAGATGCCTTCACCTGTAACGATCCTCTGAAGTGGGATGGTTTTGGTCATAATACTGTGTTACTTGGACATTCTAAAAATAGGACCAAGATCATGAACTCTCTTGATTATCAAGTGATGTTGTAGGAAAACAAAACACTGAGTTTGGTGTTGGGCTACAGTCCAGCACAGCCCAGACTTCTGAAAGTCTCCACGATCTTTTCAGAAGATAATTGTCAATATTTTTTTGATGTCAGAAAATGGCAACTGAACCAAAGCAAACCCCAATGATGCGATATTGTTCCTGGTTGAAATTTGTTTGGTTTTAAAGTATTGCAAAAAACAAATGGCCTGTTTATAATACGGAGGATTTTTTTCAGGGCTATACAAACCATGTGAATTCAGTACCATCAGTTTTGCCTCTGCCCCAGCTTAACTGCATTTATTTAAGGTATTTGATTGGAGTGCTGATACATATATAAAAATACATATTCCATTTACTTAAAATTATATATAATGGCTCTGTATATATTTTACCTTCAAATTCTGATTTATTCCAGCCAAGGTTTGCAATATGGAATAAAGATATAGACAGTTTCTTTATACTTCAGAAAAACAAAGCACTGTCTTTTCTAGAGGTTACATGAACATCCTATGTATAGAATACATTCTTCTAACATGAAGCTCTAATTCTTTTCATGTATTTTAAAACCTGACACACATTATTTACTGTAAATTTAAGACAAAATTTCTGTTCATAGATAATATGCAGGACATAAAATGCCTATTAGCTTCCTACAAAGCTAGGGGAAAAAAAGCAAAGACCTTATTTAATACTTTCAAAACTGAAAAAAAAAAAAAAAAAAAAAAAAGGGAAAAGTCAACGTTTTTGGTTGTTTTTTTTTTTTTTTTTTTTTTTTTTTTTTTTTTTCACCCTTCTTACATATTCCAAACAAATTTGTGCTTGTAACAGAAAGAAGTAAACTTTTGGAAAACTAAGAAAATCCACTGGACTCTTCTCTTTCTAACCTAACTGTTGTCTCCCAAGGGGACAAACACACTTTGTGACATGGTTTATTCTTACAGTGCTACTTACATTTACTCTCAATGCATTTCAAATCCAGAGATCAAAAGACAGCGAGATGGAAAACAAAGCTCCTTATCTGTGCCCCGAAACTGCAAATGTGTTAATATTCTCATCTTTCATGTTTCAAGATAATTACAGTAAAGAGCTCTTTACTGTAGACTTCAAGAAGGAACTTAACCTCTGAAAGCGGTGGACTTTAAAACAAGAGACAATATTGCCTTTATTGGAGAAGAACTTGTTAGACATTTCCTGGGTTTGAAATTGAAGTATTTATATCCACTATGCTTACTAGTAAGAGTTTTATCCTCAGAAAACCAAAAAGTACCTGCTATTATTTGACTTTGTTACTTTTACATAATGTAGAGATAAATAATACTAAAGCTTTGAGTAATGTATTCTCTTGCCAAAATTAACAAGAAACTGTTCTTAATCAAACTTTTTATAAATTCAAATTTATAATACAAACTTCGTCCTTAATAAATTTACTTCTCCCCACATCTTTCTCTAACTCTAAAATAGAAATTGTTCTATTTATACTTCAGAAAGGAGTTGTGATGACAAATGAGGAAAAAAAAAAATAAAATCTTTCTTTGCTTTCCTGACAGTTCCAATAAATACATACATGCATTTTTATTGTGGATCGATATAAAAACAAATTTGCTCCAGTATTTTAGTGAATGAAAAAAAACAGTTTCCTCTTTGGTAATTTTTAACTTTGTTAATTAAAGCAAAGACAATTTGGAAACACAGGACTGGATTAAGCGGGTTAGACACCATTCACAGAGGACATCAATTAATAATGTCTTATGTACTACAGCTTAATAATTAGGACACTAAACGAGCATGCAGAAAACTTCCCTAGAAAAGTTAACTTGGCCAGAGATGGAGCTTTCATATGCAAACAGTCTGTTCAAAAGTCTCCCTTCTATATCATTTATCATTATGTTGCAGTCTTCAGGGGCTACTAACATTGATGTACAGTTTTTAAGTCACTGAAAATTATCATGTTTTATTTATGAAGTGCTACATGCCCTGTTTCAATTTTTATATTTATTTTTATTTCAAATTAAACTACCCTGTGAACTTGACCAAACCTATGCATAGCCTATCTGTGTTTAAAAATACATATACCTGACTCAGGCTGTGAGAATTCATCCTACCAGTACCTAAAGAGGGCCTACAAGAGAGCTGGAGAAGGACAGTTTGCAAGGGCATGTAGTGATAGGACAGGGGGAATGTCTTCAAACTGGAAGAGGGGAGATTTAGATTAGATATTAGGAAGAAATTTTTCACTTTGAGGGTGGTGAGGCACTGGAACAGGTTGCTCAGAGAAGTTGTGGATACCCCATCCCTGGAGGTGTTTAAGGCCAGGCTGGACATGGCTTTGGGCAACCTGGTCTAGTGGGAGGCATCCCTGCCAATGGCAGGGGGGTTGGAACTAGGTGATCTTCAAGGTCCCTTCCAACCTAAACCATTCTATGATTCTATGATTAATGGTTATAAACTGCTGCAAAGATTTAAAATGCATCCTAAAATCTAAATAGCATCACTTTTGTAATCTGTGTAATTGAGCAAATAAATTGTCTTCTAAAGTGTTTGAGTGTACTCTATCAGACTAGACTAGATTTCAGCAGCCAGTATCAAGTTTTTAGATTCTTTCTTGGTGGCTTCCTATCTCTCTCTGAGAAAAAGAAATAATAGTTACAATTTACAGTGCTTGTTTAACCAGGCTGTCTTTATTATAACTATTTAACAGGAGACTGTTCTGCTTTATATGCTATGGGTTTGGTTTTGCTTTAAGTCATTAAATAGTTTCTTCAGATTTCCTTCTTCTCTTTGCTTTTGCATTTTTTACGTGTACCTTGAATAATTAAAAGCACAGCAACATGCATTTCAACTCAATGAAAAGCTGTTTATCAAAAAAGTGCAATGTCCATGTCACCTCTAATCCTCTCATGGCTCTTCAGAGATCAAACAGATGACAATTCATCTAAATAGAAGTCAGTTCTCAAAAGGTTACAGGCACCTGTGCTAGAAAGACAGTAAATTATTCCCTGAGAACACTATAATAATCAATAAACCTTTGTCTTGAAAAAGATCAGTACTATAGCTCAGATAACTACAGGAATTAAGCCAGACAATAATACACATTGGGATAGCTCAAGTCCACGCACTAGTTATTTAAACAGCATGAGAAAAATATTTCTTAATTCCTTTCAGTCTTTCTTAAATGATCTAAAATATATGGATATTCACATGTAAAAATGCTAAATTACGTAGCAAAGAAGAAGAAAATTTCTTATGCCTATCCCAGATGTACATTCTTACCTGATGGCATGTATGGACTTCACAGCTGCCACAAATGATTAAAAGATAGTCCAAGAGTTACAGCACAAAACTGGGCTATGTCATTCTGCTTTGATGTAAATCTGCTTTTTTTTTTGAGGTCTTATTTTATCCAATCTGTAATTGTTTTAAGCTTACAACAGGAAACACAGCTGGAAATGAGCAAACAATTGTTGACCCTGCTTTCTGCATTCACTCTGGTATGCAAGCAACTTGAAATGAAATTTGCTTTTGTATATAAAGCATGTAAGTAATTGCATAAATAAGTATACCATGGACTTCAGTAAAGCATTTTACATGGTATTTTAAGGATTAAGAACTAAGCAGTGTGTATGTTGTACAAGTATGGCTAAAAAAGGAAGGGAAAGACAACTTCTCAGCACCTTACACATCCTGGTGGGTGGGAAGTAAGTTATGGCTTATATGGGGTTTTCTTAAGCCAAGGTGAGTTGCTGACAGGACAAGGCAAGGATGTTGGATGGTAGAAAGAGCTCTCTGCAAATGACAGGAGAAGCACAGGGAAAAAGTGCAAAGATACCAGAGTACAGAGGTTCAAAGTACTAGAGAGGGTCCCAAGATCAGTTTGGACAGACAAAGAAGCAAAACCACCCACAGCTCTTCCCTCTTATTCTGAACAACACTTCCTTTCAGTCAGGCTTGCACTGCCTTTTCATTGCTTCTACCACCCTTCTGTTGATAAAGTTGTTTTCCCCACAAGTACTGTGGATATATTTAGTGCCAAAACTGATTTCAATAAACTAATTTCATGAACTGAGTGTTAATCCTGACATAGGACCTGTGATCCTATGATCCCCTAAAGATCCACTGCCTTCAAATGAAACATCTTAATAATATAAAACGATCTGGATCAGCAATTCTCAGATTACAGACTAAAAGTGCTGTGGGGATTTTGATGACTAACTCTGAACCTAATAAACTCTGCATAGCCATTAACTATTCCCAATTTCAGTGTCAGCCACAGCTGCTTCCTTAGATCTTCCTCAGCACTTTAAAATACAATTTTCTGCTTTATGCCAAATTTTCTTAAAGAGGGGGGAAGTGTTTGACATCTAGTTCATGCCTAAATCAATTTGAACCCAGAAACTAAGGGGATCTGAAATATCCTGATTTGGGCACTTCAGAGTTGTATGTTCACACTGGAGCTTTCACACTTTTTAGAATCACTTTTTCAGAGCAGCTGCCATCACTAGCTTTTTTTAAAGCATCCTGAGGAGTTCCCTGCTTGCTCTACAGAGCAGTGAGAGCACTTGCCTAGGTTATGGGATACAAGCTGAATTCCTTCTTCTTCAGCATTCATAAAGGCACACCTATGACTCTAAACACTAGGTTGTCGTCTAGTCTGACTCTGAGTGTTTGTATGAATGGAGAAGAAAAGATGGTTAGAAGAGGATAGGGAAGCAGGGGTATCTATTTCCTTCAGTTTATTTGCAACAGAGAACATAAATCTGTATTTCAGAACTTATCAAACCACCTGCAGTTCATGCTCTTCTCCAGGCTAATTGCTGTATTTTGGGCAATTACCAAAATGTAGAAGCAGGCCTGGAAACATATCCAGAAACCTTTCCAGTGTTAAGAGCTGCATTCAAAAGCGACAAGATAATGTACTTTGATGCAATTCTTGGTATCTCTCCAGCACAGTGAATGCTTCAGTGCAAACTGACCTCTTCAGCAGGTGCAAGAAGAACCTCCCCAAAGATCTTCTAGCGATGCTGCCCTAGCCACGGCCATCCACTGCCTCAGGAAATTGTAAAGTTCAAACCGTGATTTACAGGAAAAGGAAAGGACAGTGTTTTATCCTCATCACGTTGCTTTGTCACTGTTGCATGCCCAGTAAGGTTTCCAGTTGGGAAATAAAGATTATCCTGTGTGATTAGGTAACTGATCATGTAGCTCTGATACCTAGAAAAACAACCATGAATGGTTTTCAAACAGTCAAGAGCCTGAAATGCATCCACATAAAGTGTTTAATCACTTATCTCGAATAATGCATAGATACGTAAAAACAGATCTCTATGTGCAGAATTTGCCTCCATCCACTGGAAGAAAATACATCTAATGAATAATGTCATCAGCTCTACTGCAAACAGCAGGCATCTTCCATGCTGCTTACGTTAAATTCCCAGTGCGTAAGGTAAATGGCATAACTTCTGCTTTAAGTTAGCATTCCCCCATCACAACAAAAAAAAAAAAAAGGATCAAAACCTTGCCATTAATCACAACTTTGCTCTTAAGCAGCACCATACCATTACTTCGAGATAGGTTTTCAGTAAGTAATAAAGTACTAACAGGATAATGGCAGTGGAATAGCAAATGAAATCCGTTCTTGCTTACATTTGTTCCACTTCTCTGCACTGATAGTAAAAATACATAAAATGGGACACTGAAAATATCCATATGCAGTGTGTTAAAATGAAGAGGGAAAAAAAGAAAACCCTAGTGGATACAATTTTCTCTCATGCATCATCAACTGCTTTCTGCCTAAGTCATAGTAAGCTGCTAAGAAGCAATAAAACACGGTAATTGGAGAACTACAGAAGATTCAGGGCATGTAAACATACTCCAGCCTAAAAAGATAACAGTTCTCATCCCTAGAGACATTCCTCTTATCTGTCTTCTTTTCCATATTTTGGACATCCTCTTGACCGAGAAGCCATATGTTTTAGTCAATGATTGGATGTTCACCCCAAAACATTTTTAACTTCAGTAACCTGTGAGTCCAGCAATACTCATACCTGTTCCAGAGTCTAAAGCTTGGCCCGCTAGCCTTCAATCCATTAACAATCTGAATTTCCAAAAGTTTTCCAGTAGACCAACATGAAGGATGTATATGCCCTATGCTCACTTTGCATCCCCATATTCAAATATATCTATCTTACTATGTTTTAGGGAAGAGATCAGCTCAAGTGGCCAGTTCTCCATTAGTACAACAGGGTGAGACCAGTTGTGGAGAGACTCTTCCATGCAGGAATCTATGCAGAATAACAGAGGGTGATAATCATGGTGGTTGTAGGAATGTCTCTATTCAGTACACTTGAATTTTCAAATACCCACCACTTCATGGTAAGAAGGTTAAAATTTAATGCCCTTAAGGAATTATATCCCACCAATACCTGGCATGTGAAAACTATAGTGAGTCAGTAAAGCATGTCATACAAGAGAGTAATCATGTGATTATTACTAGTTCAGAATATCTATCTTAATTTCCAAAGATTTTAAATCTTGCAGACCCATCACCACTTCATGGAAAAATGTAAGTATGTCTCAAGACACAAAGCCAGGGAATGTGGCATTTATCATGAAAATAAAAAAAAACACACACACCAACTTGCACCTTTAAAAAAAAAAAAAAATTAAAAAAAAGAGTTGCCACAGCCCCTGGATCTTTGAACTTGATAGCCATTGCACAGAATCTCAGTGCCAGCATTTCAGGGGACACATACAGTATCAAAACCAAAATAAAACCAAACCCCCAAAAACCCCAACCCAAGACCCAACCGAAAGCTCCATCTTTTACATGTTAATTGAAACATTTACTGTCAAATGTGACACTGACGACCCTGAGCTCTCCAACTAGCAGTATCAGTTTTCTTGAAGACAATATGCATTACTATAAACTGCTTCTGGACCTGACCATATGAACTTGGTCCAGACACAGATATTAGTAGCCTTTCAAAATAAACCTGCCTGTCAAAAACTGTGACATATATAGGGATCTCATTAATTTTCTATATTGTCCACAACTTCCCAAAGAGTTTGGCATTACTAAAAGAACAAATGAACACGAAACTATGAACATGCTAGCTAATACGTACATGACAGCAAGTAATGGTATGAGCCAGAAAGTAAATAAATACATACACATATACATGTATGTGTATTTGTTCATGCGTATTTGACAGAAAATAATAAGAAATTAAAGTGAAAAATCCCATATTTATCTTATTCACTTGATTAAATTCAACTTTGATAAGAAATACAACTAAAATTGCTCATGAAAAATGTGTTCATGAAGTAATTCATATTACATCATGCAATTTTCTTAAAAATACAGTACTTCTGCTTAAAGAAGAGAACTCCAGTACAAGACTAAAATGATGGCCAACTGCTAACTCTGCTGGTTTCAGTTTAAACAATTAGAAAACATGGAAAATCAGCTTTTGGTTTTCAATTTTTTTATATATTTTCAAAGAAAATTTACAGCAAAATCAAGAACCTGAGTTCCTTCTTACCACTGTAGAAATAGTTTCAAATAACCAAGAAATAGCCTTAAACTACTTGATTACAACAGTGGAACAGAAATGTAATAACTAAGATGCAAAATCGCAGGTGAATATTAATTAAATTAGTAGGAAAAGATAACACTTGTCACCATAAAGACTACTTATTTAAATTCTTTTGTAAGTGAGCAGAATTTGGCCACAGTTGGATCTTCACATACACAAATGCAGCACTGGTCCCCTGATACAGCTGTAGATTGGATGTAACACTCACAAAGACTAAATTCACACACTCAAAAACATTACAATACCTGATTACAGCCTCCAGCTCTTCTCATATGTTCCAATGTTTAACCATTACGGTGAATCTATTCCTGTTAGATTTAATTATTATATTTCTGAATCCTTCTGGCTTTACTACAGTGAAGCTGATTATGAAATTACAACATGTAACACCTGCTTTCCCCATTCTGCTGCCCAAGTAACTTGCCTGCTTGCCTTCAAGAAGGTAATAAATAAACAATACCCAAGCTATCAGAGTAGTCATGAATAAACTTGCTTTACTGAAAAAAAAAAAAAATATCATTATTGGTACAATCTGCAGTTTTACAGCTACCATAAATGCTCCCTGAAAAATAGTTCCTGAAAAACAGTTCTCAAAAATAGTTTGTACGTCCTTAACTAAACAAGAAGAAAGCAACATATAAATCAATGGGGTTTGGAGACTGCTTTAGTCAGGTCTGCAGCGCAAACCCATACCTTTTGTCTCCACTTTGTCCTTGTGTTTGACCAAGTCATGCACAGTTCGTTCAATTTTTCTCTCTTTCAGAGGGTATATGGTGCATTTGTATACCTTAGGCTTCCACAATTTCCACAAATGAAAATTCATGTTGGGAATGCACCCCACACAGAGCAAGGGGAACCCAATTTGCCTGCGACTTTCTGAATAGTTTCAGCTTCATAAATGTACTCAACATACTGTTTCCAGCCTTTGTTTTGACTTTATTCATAGATCCTAGTTTGTAATCTTCTAATACTGCATTTCTTTCACACCTGGACACTCTGGAAACTTCACTAACATAGTCTATAGCTAAAATAAACTCTGTCATACCCCTACTATTGTTAACAGAGTTCACCATTATTTCCAGTGTGAACATTTTTGCTCTGTTAGAACCATGTTAGCAGTCAGAGTTGTTGCAGAGCTGCTGGCTAAAAAGGCATCAGAAAGTTTTCTACAAAATAATTAGAAATATATTTTTTTAATCTATACACACATGATCCTCCACACATAAGCACACAAACGAGCAAAACTAGAGAATTTTTTTTTTTTTAAAAAAAGGTATTCAGCATGGTTTTGAATCATGAGAATTGTGGTAATACCCTACACCTTCCAGCCTCTTCAGAAAGTCCTTTCATAAAAAAAAAAAAAAAAGTGGGGAAACATAGGAATATCTGTCAAGGTGATGGGGAAAAAAGGCTAGGGAAGGTTTGCTTAAGGTGGATTTTAGGTGGAGATGGGAGAAGCCACTGTCATCACATATCTCAAACCAGCACCTTACTAGTAAGTACAGCCACTTCACCCACGCTTAAATAACTACTGGTCCTTCCCCCAGAAGGAACAAAACTTCAGATAAATCATCTCCAGCTCTGTTAGCATGAATACAACCTGGAACTAACTGATCCCTGAAAATATTTTCACGTGTTTCTGCCACATTCAAAACATACTGTCTGAACACCTATTGGACAAGAGTTAGCACAAATTTTGTGTTTAATGAAAGGCAGTGAAGAGAACAGCCAAATCAAAGGTTTATGGAAGGAAGAAAATCTATCTGTTTTAGCATGTAGTTGTCATAAGTTATTTTATGGGACATATGAAACCTCATAAATCACATTAGCATCAAAAAGAAACTATATCCAACATTGACTGAAATACATCCCCTTGCTATTGCTGCAACCTGAGAGTCTGATTTTCCACATTACATTTAATAGGAGACAGAAAGAATGACAGCCACATATAGTAGAGTACAATCTATGAAACCTCTTAAAAATAAATATTTGCAAGTCCTAAAGAAAACATTAAGAAATAAGAGGTGTATGAAAAATTGTTTATGAGATCAAACGCACAAAGATTGTCTTTTTTCATATACGTATGAATTAATCCCTTTGCAGAAAGAAAAGGAAGGCTAGGCAAGCATATATCACACAACGCAGAATTCCAACAATTACTTATTTTTTTTATTTCCATCTATAAATTTGAAAATGCCGTTGCCAGCTTTTTTGGTGCCTACTGTAATTTTCCTGAAAATGCTAGAGTCTCCAGACAATTTATGATAAGATTGATACATTAAGTATGAAATGGTTTCACTATTTAGCCCTTATGTCACATCCACAATTTGCTTATCAATCCCTTTCAGGAAAAATACAATTTTATACTAAAAAAAGCCCTGATAAAATTGGTAAGGCACAATTATTCACAGCTTAAAGCCCAGTCTTAGATACGCTTATGCATCCATTTAACTTCAGCTACTTGTATCTATTGAATTTTCTGCCTGTCAATCTACACAAAATAACAAATACTAGTTTGTTTTTCAGTACAGCAATCTTTTCCCTATACATTTATTTCAAATGCTGAACCTACCGAGAATTAATAGCAGCCTATCCACTGACAGCCAAAATTTACGTTTGAACTTTGCATTCATTATTACCAAAGACACTGCTCATAGGCTTGTGCTTAAGTATATGCTGATTGTTAAGGAATTAGTAGAGAAAGCTGCAATAACACAGTCTAAGTGTTGCTCATGAATAATAAACTGAATAATAAACTAAATCTTACAGCAGAAGACTTTTTATCCAAAAACTATTGATTCAACTGTAATAAAACTATTCCATGAAAATCCATTAACTGTTAAAATCCTATCAGAAACAAAACAGGTGGGCTTTCTACAAATCTAGACCCCGCAATTCCTCGTGCCATTGCTTTTCTGGATTGACTGAGGAACTTCTCAAAGAGCAATTCCTTCCCAAGAGTCAACCACATGGGACGGTGGCAGCAGAAAGCAACTGAAAACTGTGTTTACATACAAAATTACTCAGCTATAGTAACATTCTTCTAAAATACTTCTGTTTTCCTGTTCCACATATGTAGGAGCTCATATTTTTTACAGGGATGGCTGAAATTTCTCTGTAACAACTGTCAGACCACAGGCTTTTGAATAAATTACAATTTTTGCATTAGGTGAAAATTTGACATTTCAGTTTAAAATATTCTGCATAAAATTCAAATGAACTGAATTTGACAGCACTTTCTAATGCTTCTTGGCAATTTTTGTGCAGCTTTGTCTTCTTTCTTCCAGGTACTCTTCACCTGTACTGTATCCATCGTGATGCGTTAAGACTAGAGATTCATATCATATGACAACAGAGGAAAGTATGTCACTTTACATAAAGCACAAGTCATCTAGACATCCACAGAGAAGACTGACGGTACGTCAAGAGGTGTCAACTCTTAGAGAGGCACCACAATAGAATTTCTGAATAAAGGTAATTTTCTCTGCCAAAAATTTCCTACTGAAGGTATTTTTTGCCTATTAAAGAAGCAGCTTTTCTTTCTTTACTAGTTTTAATATTTTCACGTAAAACAATACCATCATATAGTAGAGGAATATGTAGTATTTCACCTTGTATGGCAACAGCATCAAGAGTTTTATAGTTCACATTAAAAAGAAGATTAAAAAGAAGAAATATTGACAGATCTGTTATCAGTAGTTACCAAAAATCCCACTGCTTTTCTAGCTGTTAAAATATCCAGCTGAACAATGAGCTATCATTAATATGGAAGTTGTCCCACTTGGAACACATTTTATTGACTGTTAGAATTAGGTCATCACTAAGTGTAGCTTCTTCTTAAACCAATGTATTAATGGAGACACTCTACAAGTTAACAAATAAAGTTTGATCTCCACACCCTACCTTTGCTGATACAGAACATGCCATTATATTGCATACCTTATACGTTTACACAGTTCATAGACTCTAATCTACACAAGGTAGAAAATATTATGAATTTTTTAATGGATGTGCCTCAGTGTTCCAGCCCTACGGTGCCAGATGTTGTACAAAGAGATTAAGGTTTAAGTAGTAAATTGTCAGTTATCTGACACTGGGCTTTTTGACCTGCACTGACCAAACAGAATTATCTAAATTACTGGGATAATAAAAAAGGAGCACATGTGCCCATTTATTCCTTTGACCATTTCTCTTTACGGTTGTTTTTTTCACCAGCCAGGAAAGCAACAGGATCACATTTGAACCTTTGATCCCAAAGAACCCGTAGTTCCAAGTGTATTTAACCTGGTGCTTGTGACAGTCCTTGAAACAGCATCACTATATCTGTTTTATACATCCATAGGGAGTGGATGCTGGGGGACTTGCTGACCTTAAAGTCATTAACAAGATGCTGGTCTTTTTTATTTGTTTGTAAAGAACAGAGCACATCCTGAAAATAAAGAAATAATTATGATAATTAAAAATAAGCCCTTACTAGAAACGTATTTTGAAACTCCAGTGAGTTTTGAGCCTTCAAAGAACCCCAAACAGTATAAGGCAACATCAAAACGCTATGCTCAATATGCAGAAAAAAATCCTAGAGCCCCCTGAAGATTGCCATGCTGCAGATACGATACAGTTTTCAAACTGAATAAACTGTGTGACTCAGCTTCTCAAAAATTAGGATGAGGAGCTAGGGAAAATAAAACACCTAAGAAAATATTAAGTCCAGTAGTGCCAAGATTTTCCCCTAGGAGCTTACAGCAGATCTGTAAGTCTTATCATGTTTGCCCCCCATATTAGAACGGTATCTTATCAGCAGTGTTCCTGGCTAAGTTCCAACCAAGTGGAAGATCTCACCTGAAAATTACTTTAGAACACACCTCTGTGAGGATTTACTTAGCAGATATTCACAAAGCCAACAAGAGAAGATATTCATTATTAATTGTGAGGTTTCCAAAACATTTATTTAGCAGCCTAAGGTGAGGACAAAGAAAATAAATGCATGACACTGAAGATTAATTAGTCTAAATTGCCACTGGAGTAATTTTTTTCACCAAATATGTCGGCTTTTCCACATAGCAATATCCGCATTAACCACTTCATTTTCTTCTAAAACTTCTTCCAGCTTCTGTATATATCAAGTTACTGGTGGACTGCTGAGGCAGAGCTGCTAAAGAATTTATTTCCTATAAAACATATTTGTAATATCCACTTCTGAATATCTGCAAGAATGGAGATACCACTGTCCCTCTAAACAGCCTGTTCCCCCCCTCTCACTGTGCTTGAAGATAAACCACCTCTCCTGAGGTGCTGTACTGAAGGCTGGGAATATAATTCTGCAAGTCTTGCTCACTTCTCTCGGGGTTTTAAACTCTACAGTCTCATGGTCGCTGGTGCAAAGGCTGCTGTCACATAGTGGCACTTGAAATGGGCCCCCAGCCCTGCTGCTTTCACAGGACAAGTGCTGCAATCCACCAGGCACTTTCTTATTGGTCCCTACATCTAAACTTTGTTCCAGACTTTGATCACAAGCCCCAGGAAACATAATCTGAAGCCTCCCTTGATAGGTTAGCAAAGACATTCTTGCTACACTTTCTCAGACAGATGATAGAATCATAGAATTGTCTAAGTTGGAAGGGACCTTTAAGACCATCTAGTCCAACCATCAACCTAACACTGCCAACACCACTACTAAACCATGTCTCTAAGCTCCACATCTACATGTCTTTCAAATACCTCCAGGTCTGACAATTCCACCACTTCCCTGGGCAGCCTGTTCCAATGGTTGACAACCCTTTCTGTGAAGAAATTTTTCCTAACATCCAATCTAAACCTCCCCTGGCATAACTTGAGGCCATTTCCTCTTGTCATAGAATCACAGAATGGTTAGAGTTGGAAAGGACCTGAAAGATCATCTAGTTCCAATCCCCCTGCCATAGGCAGGGACACCTTCTACTAGACCAGGTTGCTCAAAGCCCCATCCAACCTGGCCTCGAACACTTCCAGGGATGGGGCATCCACAAATTCCCTGGGCAACTTGTTCCAGTATCGCACCAACCTCATAGTGCAAAATAGAGAGTAAGAATTATAAAATATATATATTAACTATATTCAGTTAAAAAGTCTCAGCTGGAGGCCTGATTTCAGATTTGGGAACCATATTTCAAGAACAATGTGGCCTAATTGGTAAAAGCCCCGAGGAGGGTAACAGGAACAGTCAGGAACAAGGAAGCATAACCAAATAGGAATATGAACTGTATGAAGAAAACTGTGGAAAGAGATATTTATAATAACCAAAACCATCAAGGGCTATTGTAGAGAAGAAAGTTGTACATCAATAGGGAAAAGAAGTGGAAATGATTGTCTTAAATTGCAGCAAAAGAGATTTAACATACACCAGGACTAGATCTAACAGCAGTGTTAATGAGCAGCATAGCAATGCTGTGCTTCCAGACACTTCTAATGAGAGAAGGGAATACTTGCTCTACCATTGCCAAGTAAATCTGTCTGGGCAAGGCACCAGGACACATTTTCTAGTTGTAAGGAAACATAAGCAGTAGAATGACAGGAATTCTATAACTAGATGGTTTTTACAAATAGGTTAGGCAAAGGTAGGCCGATACTGCCCTGAGGCCTCAGTAATGGTTTAAGTGTCAATAGTTCCTCCCAAAACTGAACACAGTACTCAAGGTGCAGCGTCACCAGTGCTGAGTACAGGGGAACAATCACTTCCCTAGTTCTACCGGCCACACTATTCCTAATACAGGGCAGGATGCTGTTGGCCTTCTTGGCCACCTGGGCACACTGCTGGCTCATATTCAGACGGCTGTCAACCAACACCCCCAGGTATTTTTCTGCCGGTCAGCTTACCAGCCACTCTTCCCCAAGCCTGTAGCACTGCATGGGGTTGTTGTGACCCAAGTGCAGGACACGGCACTTGGCCTTGTGAACCTCATACCATTGGCCTCGGCTCATCAATCCAGCCTGTGCAGATGCCCCTGTAGAGCCTTCCTACCCCTCAAGCAGATGTACGCTCCTGCCTAACTTAGTGTTGTCTGCAACCTTACTGAGGATACTCTTGATCCCCTTGTCCAGATCATTGATAAAGATGTTAAACAGAACTGGCCCCAACACTGAGCCCTGGGGAACAGCACTTGAGACCAGGCACCAACTGGATTTAACTGCATTCACCACCACTCTTGGGGCCCAGCCACCAAGCCAGTTTTTAAGGCAGCAAAGAATACACTCGTCAAAGCCAAAAAGGCCAATGGAATCCTGGGCTGCATAGGGAAGAGTGTGGCCAGTAGGTCGAAGGAGGTCATTCTCCCCCTCTACTATGCACTGGTGAGGCCACAACTGGAATACTGTGTCCAGTTTTGGGCTCCCCAGTTCAAGAGGGACAGGGAACTACTGGAAAGAGTCCAGCAAAGGGCAACTAAGATGATTAAGGGCTTGGAGCATCTCCCTTATGAGGAAAGGCTGAGAGAGCTGGGACTCTTTAGCCTGGAGAAGAGAAGGCTGAGGAGAGAACTTATTATGGCGTACAAGTATCTAAAGGGTGGGTTGAAGGAGGATGGAGCCAGGCTCTTTTCAATGGTTCCAAGTAACAGGACGAGAGGTAACAGGCACAAGTTAGTACACAGGAAGTTCCATTGAAATACACGGAAAAACTTCTTTATGGTGAGGGTGACAGAGCACTGGCACAGGCTGCCCAGGGAGGTTGTGGAGTCCCCTTCTCTGGAGATTTTCAAGACCCGCCTGGAGGCAGTCCTAAGTAATGTGCTCTAGGCAATCCTGCTTTAGCAGGGGAGTTGGACTAGATGATCTCTAGAGGTCCCTTCCAACTCTGAAAATTCTGTGATTCTGTGAAAGCCATGAGCAGCCAGTTTTTCCAGGATAATGCTGGTGGGAAATGGTGTCAAAGGTGTTACTAAAGTCCAGGTAAACAACATCCATAGCCTTTCCCTCATCCACTAAGCAGGTCACTTTGTCATAGGAGGACATCAGGTTAGTCAAGCAGACCTTTCATAAACCCATGGTGACAATGATTCAATATGAAATATGATTCAGTATAATCCAACATGAAAAATACTCACTCAGTAAATGGCTTTGGGTAGTCTAAGGCATGATCATCCTTGTACGTTCAGTAAATAGCAACAGAACAACATGAGTATGGAAAAAAACTACCATAAAATCCAAGACTGAAAAAATAGATTTCTAAGTCACTGCCAGACATTCAACAGAAACGGGCCTTTTATCAAGTTTGTGAGAAACTGTGAGCTCTCCAGACTAAAAACGTAGAAGCAGAGAAGCTGACCCCAGCAGACTTACTTGTTTTATTTAGAATCTGAGCAACAAGGAGTGCCCCTGGAATCAATATGTCTATCCAAGGTCAGATGATACTTTAAAAGAGTAAGGATGGAATGATACAGCAATAGAAACAAGACCCTCACATGCAAAAGCAGACCCCTTTTCTTTCCTCCTCCCATTGCCCTCTCTCCCATCCTTTCGGCTGTTTATTTTCTGCCATTATTAGAACACCTGACAATTACTTTTTAAAGCAACATAATACAACATAAAACAAACATATATTGAGCACTGGCACAGGCTGCCCAGGGAGGTTGTGGAGTCCCCTTCTCTGGAGATTTTCAAGACCCGCCTGGATGCAGTCCTGAGTAATGTGCTCTAGGCAATCCTGCTTTAGCTGGGGAGTTTGACTAGATGATCTCTAGAGGTCCCTTCCAACTCTGAAAATTCTGTGATTCTGTGATATTTGACCTAATTCATAATTAAAAAAAGGCCTTTCTGATTATCAGTGTTCAAATGGTGTGCACCATTTTCTGCTTGCCATTAATGAAATTCTCACTCTTCAAAACAAGCCATTTAATTAACCATTTAAAAAGGAAAAAGTGTTGCCTCATAATTTAGCATGGAATAGGAGTTGTGCAGACAGCTTTCACATTCATATATTAGAACTGATAACAGCTGAATACATTGCTCACTTTTGCACAGACAGGTACTATCCAGTTTACATCATAAAGTTGTGCTGTAACTGCCCTCTACATCTATTAGCTCACATGAAAATTTCTACACCACAGCTAACTGCTCCAGGATGGCAAAGCCCTTGATACAGACATGATTGCATCAGTAGACAAAAGCTGTCTTAGCTAAACTAAGAGGTGGTATAACAGCCTGCAGAAAAAAAGAAAATCCTGTGGGCACGTGTCACATCTACACCAAAAGGCTCTTGTAATGAAGCTATACCAGTATTGCTAAGACTGCAGTTTACAAAAAATCTAATCAATATATACCCCTACAACATCTGCGTGTTCCAGGGTCTTTTTTATATGATCTTTATATAAAACATAATGTTGCAAGTCTTTATGAATTTTTCTTCAGCTTCTGCACATTTCCTTTCAGCCATTTCTGAAATCAGGGTCAGAAGCAGCCACAAGAGATCATCTGCCTCAAGACAGAATCAACTGTATAAACAATGTGTTCTTGATCAAACTTCCCTGTACAGAACCCCTAATCCCTGAGAAATTTATTGTTTTCATGAAAAAGTAAAGATGGAGTGGTGTTTAACCAATAATATATATACTTTGCAAGTAAAAATAATTCCTGAATGAGGCAGAACAGGGGAAAATGTGCACCATCCAAACCAGAATTGTAACCCTGTTTCTATGAAAATTCAGTGAAAATATTCTCTTATTTTTAAAAAGGAGGACAATCAAGCCAAAACTTTCTTCGCTTGCCTAAGTGGAAAAGTGCACCTGTATTTGAAAACACCATTAAAACTGTTCAGGTATTACCTTTCTTCTTGATATTTCCATTGCCCCAGCTCTTAACCACTCCTTGAGATAAGAACTGAAGATATGTGTATTTCAAAAATCTTGAGTTACATTTTTAGAGATGTGCCCATTTATTATAGTTTCTCACTTTATACCAATATTTTAGCATGATGCTGTGGAATGCATTGGTTCTAGCCCTGAGCTCAGGCTTGGCTCACAGCTCTTCCTTTCTCCTGAAAGGTGAAGAACACATAACTAATGTGCCTCTCCTGACACCCCTGGAAAGGCGTTCAGACAATGATTCCAGACACAAGTAAGTTTCTACCCTGTCAAGTAAGAGTGCTAAATGTGAAGTATTCTGTTAACGAAATGTTATGGTTGATATTTTCAATAAACCACAGTCAGGGTAGCCTAAATTTTGCCTCTCACAGCATTTCTAATACAGTGCATTTATGTGTGAGAAGAAAAAAAAAAAAAACAAAACACAAAAGGAAAACACAAAAAGCATTGCAGAAACCTATATGAAGGCCTGACTCCAAAAGCTGAAATCAGTGAGATCTGTTCCACTGATTTCCAATAGGTTTTAGGTCAAACCCTTTGTTTTTTGAAGTGGTTTTTTTTTTTTCTTCAATACCAATATTCAAAGCAAAACACTGGAATATGAGGAAATTACAGTTTCTCCCTCCCCCACCCCCCATACGTTCCCATTATGAATTCTGGTTTGCTACAGAATCTTGACTCGCAGAATGCAAATTCTGGAAATGAATCAAGGGGGACTGTTACAAACTGAGGCCTCTGAGACCTCTTCAGCATGTCCTGGAGGGACTGCGGGGTGCATAGAGAACAGGTAGAAATTACAGGAAGAACTGATAAATAGCTAAATCATGTCTGAATGTCATCTCAAAGCACCTGGAAGAGAAGAAGGTTATCAGAAGTAGTCAACACAGATTCACCAAGGGGAAGTCATGTCTGACTAATCTGACAGCCTTCTATGGTGGGGTGCCTGGATGGGTGGATGAGGGGAGGGCAGTGGATGTTGTCTACCTTGACTTCGGCAAGGCTTTTCGACACTGTCTCCCACATCATCCTCACAGGCAAGCTTAGAAAGTGTGGGTTAGATGAATGGACAGTGGGGTGGATTGAGAACTGTCTGACAGAGCTCAGAGGGCTGTGGTTAGTGGTGCAGAGTCTGGTTGGAGGTCAGTAATGAGTGGTGTCCCTCAGGGGTCAGCACTGGGTCCAGTCACAGAATCACAGAATCACAGAATTATCAGAGTTGGAAGGGACCTCTAGAGATCATCTAGTCCAACTCCCCTGCTAAAGCAGGATTGCCTAGAGCACATTACTCAGGACTGCATCCAGGCGGGTCTTGAAAATCTCCAGGGAAGGGGACTGTTCAATATATTTATCAATGACATGGATGAAGGGATAGAGTGTACCATCAGCAAGTTTGCTGATGACACAAAACTGGGAGGAGTGGCTGACACGCCAGAAGGCTGTGCTGCCTTACAGCGTGACCTGGACAGGCTGGCAAGTGTAGGGTACTGCACCTGGGGAGAAATAACCCCATGCATCAGTACAGGTTGGGGGCTGACCTCCTGGAGAGCAGCTCTGTGGAAAGGGACCTGGGAGTCCTGGTGGACAAAAGGATGACCATGAGCCAGCTATGTGCCCTGGTGGCGAAGAAGCAAATGGCATCCTGTGGTGCATCAAGGAGAGTGTGGCCAGCAGGTCAAGGAAGGTCATCCTCCCCCTCTACTCTGCCCAGGTGAGGTCGCACCTGGAGTACTGTGTCCAGTTCTGGGCTCCCCAGTTCAAGGACAGTGATCTGCTGGAGAGGGTCCAGCAAAGGGCTACAAAGATGATTAGGGGATTGGAACATCTCTCCTATGAGGAAAAGCTGAGGGACTTGGGTCTTTTTAGTCTAGAGAAAAGAAGATTGAGGGAGGATCTTATTAATGCTTATAAATACTTAAAGGGAGAGTGCCAGCGGGATGGGAACAGTCTTTTTTCAGTGGTGCCCAGTGATAGGACAAGAGGTAACAGGCACAAACTTGAATATAGGAAGTTCCATCTTAACATGAGGAGGAACTTCTTTACTTTGAGGGTGGCAGAGCACTGGCACAGGCTGCCCAGAGAGGCTGTAGAGTCTCCCTCTCTTGAGACATTCAAAACCCACCTGGATGCCGTCCTGTTCAACTTCCTGTAGCTGACCCTACTCTGGCAGGGGGGCTGGACTAGATGATCTCCAGAGGTCCCTTCCAACCCTGACCATTCTGTGATTCTGTGGATGCCAGCAATAGGTTAGATGTTTTTAAAGTTGTAACTGTCACATCCTGCATAGTTTCTTCATTTCTCCCATAACAAAAAACATGTAATAATGACAAAAATTACAATAGAAAGGCCAAAGTGGAGGCATCCATAATTACAGACTTGTACTTTTGACAAAATCAGTGTTGCAGCTTGGCTAATAATATTCAGTTCCAATTGTAAATAAATCCTCAGTGGTATATAAATACAAGTCTATTCAAAAATACTGGGTAACTGTGTTACTCTGGTCTCAAGTACATCCCATGCCTCTTGATCCTATGTAACAGCCAAGAACCATAAATGGATATTGCCTTGAAAGGTGTGCAACAGTCATCTGAACAACAACAGCTTCACTTGTCCACGAGCAGAATCATTAACGACAGCTGCTTCTCACACACACACAAAGAGAAACGATGGTGAACATACCTGTTTCTGCTGGCCACAACTTCAACTCCCTTACAATCATCCCTCCATGATCCTTCAAAGGAGACATAAAAATATGTTCTGGAAAGGTCAGAAGTTACAGGACTATTCTGACTCTTCCCTGTAACAACTGCCTTCTGCTAAAAACTGTGGGGTTCCTGCTGCATTAAGGATCATTACACTTTCCAAAATAGGACAAGGAAGGAGGAGGCAGAGTGGTTAGAGATACAAACCCCATAATGAAGATAGTAGTTTCTCATACCACTAAAATATACATATTTCAAACCAGTGACACCATTATAATCTCCAACCCTATTAAGCATTTTACTAAAATACGGAGGTAAGAAATATTTGAAAACATAACTTCATTGTCAAAGCAATTTTTTTCAGGTAAGCGAAGGACACTTACCATCAAGTATTCAGCTGTCATCTCTTAAAACTGATACTCAGCAAGTATAAAAGACCATAACTCCATTGATGTTTATGGATTTACAGAGGGCTGAGAGCCAGAGAAAGTGAGTTTTGGATGATCTAATAATAGAAAAAGCAAGTGATAATGACCTCAGCTGTATCATCACCACACACCTTGTTGCTTATCAACAGAGAAGCATGACATGACCAAACTTTCCCAAGGAAAAAAATCTATCTTTGTGCTATGAAAAAGCATGAACACTTCAATCCCAAGGCCAACTTTTCTGACAATTTGAAAGCACCAGACAAGAAAAGCTTATAAAAGACAAATGGTGATCTTGTGCTTAAGACAGGAGCCTGAGAGTCATAAGTCTGGGTTTTTTCCTGGCTATGTCCCAAATTCCCTATGGCCTCAAGCAAGGTCTACTAGCAGCAATGGCAGTAAAAGGCTACCAATCCACTTTTGTGCATAGCTGTGGGAAATAGTTCAGAGTTCCCAAAAGATTAAAAATAACCTGCAAAGAGGACACAAAAAAATAGATCAATGAAGCAGGAACCATTATTGGTAAAATTCAATGTCTGTGTTACGCTTATGACTGGTAAGGTAAGAATGAAATTAGAAATTGACAGCAGAAGTGGTACCCTTAAAGTTAGGCCTACATCAGCTAAATAATAAGGGGAAGGTTTATTCCACCAACAGCTCTTGTGTAGAGTCGTAGAAAACAGAACTCCAGAAATCAAAATGTCAAGAGATTTGCAGGGGAATTCTGAAAAGCATGATGTAATTTGCAACCTGGTTCCGAGAATCTGTCCCTTTCTGCTGAGCTTCAGCCACAGGGGGACAAAGGCAAAACCCCTCCAGATGAACATGGCCACCAGCAGCAGGATATTAATGTAGTACTTCTGAGATTCTGCTAGTGTACTTCTCCTCTGTCACGACAATCCTCTTCATTCCTAGCTTCCACCTAAGCCTAAAACCACATTACAACAGCATTCTGGATGGCCCATTATGGGCATTGTGGCATTATGGCCCATTCCATTCTGCAGCTCAGGAATAACCAACACAAGAGAGAAAGCTGACTGGGATGAACAGATCAGGCTGTCATCAAAGCAGTAAGCTGGAATCCAACAAAGCAGTAACTGGTGGACCCAGTCTGCTCTCACAATGTATCTCTGCAATAGCTGCTTCACATCCTGAGCAGGTCAAAGAATGTGTGTCTTCACATCTTGCTAACTCTCCTTTTTTTTTTATGCCAGTTGGCCTCAAACAAGTTAGGTAACTATTATTACTACTACTTTGATCACTGCAAAAATCTAAATGGTTGACAGGTCACTGACCCAGCTCCCACGTTCAGGTGAATAGCCTGATTATACCCCAGACCCACCCACACACAAAGGCCCTGTTACCTTCCCCCATGAGAAAGGAATGAAAAATGCAATCCAAAAAGGGACCTAGGGTGCACATACACCAGCTACATCTCTGAGCTGGTCAGTGGGTGGCCACGACCCCAGCCTACACTACAGAATCTGACCTTAGTTTTGACTTAGTCTGAGGAAGCACAGTCAGGTTTCTTTGCTCACAGGAAGTTTACTAGGAGCTTAAATAAATCTATCTGGTGTAAACATTCCATTTCAATACAATTAGAATTTCTTTCCTACTCTTTTTTTTTTTTTCTTACTCTTCTTTTTTTTTCCTTCCCTCATCTATCTGCTAATCAATAAGCTTCCAGTCTCTGATTTGGTTGGTTTAATCATCCTGATAAGTGATCTAGCAGATGGAAATCACTGGACTCCAAACTTTTTTTAAGGTTGTTCAGTGACAATCTCATCTCAACATTTTTGGTTCTCTGGTAGCAATTCCTCGATCAGAATCAACATGAAATACCTCAATGACAGTAGAGGAGAAACACAGATAACATCTCTTTACAGAATAAGCATCTATCTAACAGTATTAATCTTACTGAGGTGCATATTTTTTCCAGAGCGGGTCTGACTGCTTTGCCTATATTCCAGCCTGTCCAGATACCTTGTGGATGCATGAGCACTGTACTGCTTGAGCTACAATATTCTCTGCAGGCTCATTAGCCCCATACTACACCACACTAATTCCATGGTTCCCAGAAGCAAACTGGCTTGCCTCTGGCCATCTCAAAGCAGAACGTACATGCAACTGTCTCCATCGACAACTTGTGTACGCAAACACATTGCTTCTCTAATTTAAGAGTTCTTTGAATTCTGTATATGTGCCAAAGAATAATTGGTTATAATAGCAGGAGAAAGTCTCACCTTGCCAAACAGGCAGTATTTCTAATGCAAAACTGTAATTTCATATAGACATGCACTCAAACAGCCCAAAGGAAGTATTTTATAAAAACACTATGAGAAGCTTAAAGACAACATTCTATAATAAAATGGCCTCAAAATCTGAGGTATTTTCTTGCTTATCCAGAAATCAGCATATATTAACTTCTGACATTTGAAAAGCTTTTGTTCCCAACTAATAAAATGAGAGCAGAACAGACCTTGAAAACATCTTAAAGTAATGGAGGATTTAATAAGAAAAATGGATAAGATTATACTTTCAGTCTAGCAAAAAATGTGAGCATATTAATAATAGATGACCAGCACTACTCAGCATGATGTAGGGATCCGTGAAATGTTACAAAGCTAAGTCTCATGCTAGTGAAATGCTGGCTGATAACACTGACGTGAGTCAGTATGTGTGAAAGAAACCTTCCCTTGAGGATGTCCGATGAGTATATTCTCAACCACAACACTTTTCATATTAGAAGAGGGTACTCATTTTTGCAGGCTTCCTAATGGTTCAATGATTTCATCTAATGGCACCCTTTAATAGCACCTACACTTACCGAGCCCAGTCAGTGGCACAGCTGCCTCAGTTACAGCTCAGTTCCTTTGGGTAGTGATGCCTGCGTGGAAGGACACGAATATGCATAACTCCTGTTGCTTTTGGTGGGAGATGAGGTTACTCACTCCTGTAAAGGAGGTGCTCAACACTTAGCAGTGTCAGACTGGTATGCCTCTGATAGTTTATGTTCTTTAAAGCCACAGATATTACCCCTTAAACACCAACATAATTTATTGCTTTGTTTTTAGAGGAAGATAATTGAATGTGAATGGGCTGTCTTGGAAATTATTCTTCTGCCTAGATATTTGGAATTCACTGTCAGATGTGCTTTTGTCATTCAGAGAAAAAGGTACATGCAAAAATGAAGGTCTGCCTCCCACGAGATTAGGATTTCTTCTTCCTATCGCAGTGAATATGCTGTAATTTCTTAGCCAATTGCAGCTACCAAAAATTGAAAAAATGGGTTGACAAAGGCAACATAGCAAGAAAACCACGAACTCACTTCTATCTATCAGCACAAAGAAAACAAAACTCTTCCGTGACTCAAAATTGTCCTTTCCCTGTACGCATATGGTCAGCTCCAGCATTTTGGGGACATGTTTATTTTCCCGTTCTCCAGAACGCTCTTAAGAGACTGACTCCTGTATTCTCCGAGAGCCTGTGTCCAGAGGTGACAACCCAAGGGGAAATCCCCAACTAAGCATGCAGTCAGTGCAGGTGTAGATATTTGCAAGTCTCATTCTGCAGGAGAGCTAATTGTGTCAGGTTTAACTCAAATCTGTCAACACCTGAAAATAATCTTTCCAAAAGAGAATCCATAGTTACTACATTCCTCCTCAAACAGAAAAAGATTTCTGACTTTGCAATTAATTTTAGTACCTCTAAACCACTTTGCAAACAGTACACAGTTAAAAAGAAATGTATTCTCCAAATTAGGAGCCCACGCAAATAGAGAGGATTTGCCTGTTGAAATGTTAATATGCTCATAGTCACTTGTGGCCAATATAAAGAAGGAATTATGGTAACTGTAGGCAAAAACATAAAGAAGCACCAAGTAGAAAAACAACCTGAACTAGGACTCCAGAGACTTTCTGTAGGGCCTAAAGCAAAGCACTTGCATGCTTCCTCTTCTGACTCCATTACCTCTTTTGGTTTGTAAGCCCTTGAGGCAAGGTGTGTTGCAGATATACATCCTAGTCCAGAGCCAGCCTCAGCTGC
Source organism: Vanellus vanellus (assembly GCF_965231255.1). Taxonomy (NCBI): domain Eukaryota; kingdom Metazoa; phylum Chordata; class Aves; order Charadriiformes; family Charadriidae; genus Vanellus; species Vanellus vanellus. The sequence continues at coordinate 130,257,489 of NC_138906.1, read as the reverse complement.
AACGTGCTTCAAATGATCTTTGAAAGTGCAAACTCAGCCCCAGATTTGGGGCATTAATTACTTTGGCTTCTCAACAGATGAATAAGCAGAGTGAAACTCCAGCAGTATCGGAGCACTCTGGCATATCTAGCATGCGCACTAACTATAGTTCAGCCTAGAAATTTAACTACAGCCTAGAAATCTCACGGAAAACTGAGATTCGCATGGCCAAGAATTTCACAGGTCAGCTAAGCCAAGGGAACCAAATTCATAAGAGAGCTAAATGACAAATAATTAAATTATTACCTGTACAAGGAAAAGCCAGAATCTCTGTTCCTCAGTGACATCTCAGATTAACCTTCACACTGTTTTGGCCACAAGGCTCTGCACAAACAGTTCTTCAGCTTCCAGTGCAAATAAGTATCACATACTGGAGGAACACTGAAACCTTTATATCCTTTCATGGATATAAAAACACAATGAAACTATTTGACATCACTTTCTCCCACACTCTTTCTAGTTGATCCAGGCTTGTTAAATATAACCAAAAGAGGTTACAGACCATATTGTTCTCCAGCCATCATGCAATACACTTTTAAAAACACAGGGTGTACAGAAAATTTTAGCAGATCAGGGTGGATACAGGTGTAGTAAGTACCTGTCCCACAACAGAACAAGCAACAGGGTGCATGTACCTACATGATGGCACTCAGTAACATCTTGGTGTGGCTGCCTCGTACTGCAGTTAAGAACAAGCCTTCGGGCCCCCTGCATTACTGCTGTGCAAGGTGGGACACTGCATCTCAGCTGAACAAGCTACATTGTGAGTCATCAGTACGTTCAACTGATTACAGTTGTACAGATTAACAGATGTAGCCGGTTACAATTAAAATCTAAACACACTTATCTTCATGATGTCTACTTAACTCATGAAAAAATACATATTAGAGAAATGAAGGGCTTCATCACTTAATCCAATTTACATAAACTTTGGCACTTTGTGGTTACTTCTGGCACAAGTTAGTCAGCTTTGGCTTTCATCAAACCACTACAATTAAATTATGCATTAGTAATAAAACTTAAAGACATTCATGGCATCTAAAATACTTCTACATACTTAAACTCATTTCTGACATTTGAATGAAACTTGGATTTAGGCTACTGTCATTCATACATCTAATTTGTCATTATAAATTCAGACTTGGAAGCACTTTCTCCATTTCATTCCAACACTCCTGTTGCAAGTCCTCTGACAACAGCATTACAGTAAGTCAGACTACTAGTTCACTTATCAGGTATCGCTCGTTCACATTGCCTTCTTTTCTGAACTAACCAAACCTTTTTATGATGGTCTGCGACCAACATGATGTGAAGAACCACAAGAAACTGTGGCTTAGACAAAAAGAAATCTTACTCACATTGTACAGATGCAAATCAATCAGATAAAAAACACGTACTTGATTTTCCTACAAGTGAAGAGAAATGGACCACAGTACCATAAATGCATTTCTGCATGCCTTTGCTTTTTCTTAATAATGCTGGAAGAGAAGTTAGAGAAATACACAGGTAGATCCTTTAGACTGGAGAGTCATCCTTGGTTTTGAAAGTGCTCTGCTAAACAGCATTAATTACTCTGGTTTAACTGAGGAATTCTATCTGTCATTTGTAACTGCAAACACATTTGCGATTTCTTCCAGTTCTCTAGAATGATGTGGTATTTTTAGCCATAGGTTATGGGAGAACCCAACCACAGATGTAAAGGATATTTTCAGAATGAAGAAAACCTTAAACCTGATGTTCATTGGGCTGATCTACAGACACAAGTAAATTTTAACAGTCTTGCCTGGTTTGGGGTTGGAGGGGAACGGGGTCTGAACCCTATTTTTATAACACAGATGAAGATTGGAACTTAGAACTTTTTCTGAAATAGTTGGAAGGAAAGTTGGGAACAAATCGTTGCTCAAGAAAAAAAGAGGAACGGGAGAATGGAAATCATTTCACAGCTATGCATTGGAGGCAAGAGTTTCCCGTTGATGAGAGAGAAATGGTTTATCAGAAGAAAGATGAGGCTGAGAACCAATCTACACATTCCACCAGCATAAGAATTAACTGGAAACAGTGGTAATTCGTGAAAACTTGGGCATTTTTAAGGCTGTCTGAATGAGCAAGTATAGAAGGTACACTAAAACACGCATCTTACAAATGTACAGCTGGCTGACTATAGACTGATTAAAGAATCTTCAGTAGCTCAAGGGATCTCCAGGAGAAGACGATCTCTCTCCAGTTTTCTGAGTAGCTCCATCTGTGTTAGAGGGCAGAGAGCCTTTTGAGGTTTTATGATGTAAATTATTCAATCTGTAGGAGCAGAAAGGTTTCTGTTCCAGTTAAAACCTAAACACACTTACCTCAATGATGTCTACTTAATTCATGAAAAAAATACACATTAGAGAAATGAAACACTCTGCTCACTCTGCCGTAGAAAGATACGGCAAGCTTTTAGCAAGAAAAAATAAATAGCTCAGAAGCAGAGGTAAAACTATGTATTTTTGTGATGTTATCCTGCATTGTAATGCATTACAGTTTCCAGCTTTAGAATTCTTCAGCTTTTTATTCTTTGACTGTGGAGACTAAACTTCCGAAAGGATTTTTCTCTGTGCACTCCATTTTAACAGAATCCCATTTCCAAAATGCATTTGGACGTATTATGAGCTCTTTTCAATCCATCTGAAAATCTACATTTAATTGTTTGGGGTTTTCCTTTTGTAAGGGTGCACAAAGCTGATAAGGATTTACCTGTCTATTCACTTCCACTGTGGCTTGTGCTGCGCTTCAGCTGCATGCTCATAAACTCCAGAAGCACTTTGCTCACTCGAGGATCCCAGAACTGCAGACAGGGCAGTGAAGCTGTAGCATTCCCAGAACAGCAGAATATTCAAGGCTCAACCAAAGGCAAAAACTAAAGCTGGATGAGTGAGACTGCCATTAATTCAAATCTCCATAGAAGATATCATCATAATATGGTTTGGCTTCTTTGGCTTTTTTTATTCAAAAGGTCTGACACTAACACAGTAACTTTACAATAGAATAGTGAGAAACTGGCTTATCAGCAGGGGCATGTTAGAAAGGATAATTTCTTTCTTAAGATCTTGTTTTCAGTGAAACTTTGGACAGGAATTCCACCCACACACAGAGCTAACTTTCATCTGTCCACTGAAGAGGGCTTCCATGTCACACTTTCTTTACACCCATCTAAATGCACCTTTCTACACTTTTCATCCCATGCTCCCACATAATCCCCCTCACTATAAAAGCATTTCAGGATCTTTCTGCTCATGAATCATCTCCTAATTATTATTCTTGCTTTTCTTTATCTGTAGATTCTTTTGTGTGTGTCAAAACCCTCCTTAGGGAAGTTCCATTTGGCTCACTGTCAAACATATGCTCTTTATATATGTTTATACTTACTCTCAGCCAAAACTTCTGTACTGATGAAATAAAAAAAACCTTTCTCTCAACCCCCTTTGGAGAGATCTGTGGAAGAACTGACTGTGATTATTCAAGAGAGTCATTCTCAACATAAATAATTGTTTTACAATTATCTTCCTTATGCATTTCATAAAATTTTCCATCTTACTACTTTGTTATGTTAATTTCTGTAAGGGATATTTGTCTGGCAGAAATTGTTTGTTTTATTAAGCACAAAGCTTTTCTTTTTCCTTTTACTGTAATGCTGGCATTCGCTAGGTGGAAGGGGTTCACTGCTGCTTTTGCTTGAACCTATCATTATAGAGAGCCTATATGTAAAAAAATGACTTTCAGCAACTTTAATGAGAGCTGGAGGGCATTCAGCAACTCCTGAGAACAAGTCCCAAATCACCACAGCATTAAAAAAATCCATCTGAGCTGAGATTACATGCAAGGTACGGCTGTGTTTGAAGAAAGACAGGATGATAATGAAGTACAGTAAAAAGTAAAAAGACTAAAATAAAATCTTTTACTACCTTTTTATTACCAGGGTCTTAAGCACACTGTATGTTCCTGAGATCAGAGAACAGTAACAAAATCCAGCTTACCACTGTCTTTTACAGACCTGCCAAAGGCACAGATCCATAGTGAGATCACAAAGATTTCACTGGTCACACATTAAAAAAAAAAAAAAAAAAAAAAAAAGCCCATGACATACTAAAACCTGTCATATGCTGCTGGCACTGCTGTCAAGGAATTGCAGGTCTCACTAAGCTTAGCAGTGTATGATCCGAAACGTGCTAGCATACCCTTTAGGAAGGTATGCTCTAACTGCTCTTGATACATGAAAACTGTTTCATCTTAGACAAATCTGAGCTGCTTCAAGATTCAAAGTGAGACATTTTCCGTTTGCTGTTGCCCGAATTCTATTTTCAAGGCAAAATGTACTAAATAGAAAGTAGTAAGAAACGCTCTTCTTTCTGAGCAATGAAAAAGATGAAATTTACACAAAATCAATGCAATTAACATTATTTTTCATTTTGATTTAATGTGACTCATAAAGCTTACAAATGCCTCCCTATGCTGACATCCCTATCAAAGATACCGCGTCCAGTATGAGCAAAGGCAGCACAAACTTCATCACGCTGTCCTGCTAGCACCACTGAAAAGATGACCCGAAGAAAACAGGGGCAAAAAGATCGCTTTGGTCTTCACAACACTGTGGCCACCAACCTTGGCCCTTCCAGTATAACACAAAAGGTGGAAATTAGGACTAATATGGAGATGATATATAGTGATATATCAAGACAGATAAAATTTCATATAAACCATAATGACATTTGCCCTCATCTGACTCGCAATGGATTTCAAACTGTGACCTAGAGGTGAAAAAATGTATCATATTATCAGTCTCTTGAACCATGCAGTCACTTATTACTGCTCCTTTATATTACTCATCTGGAACCAAAAATGTGCAGTTCATTTCCCCGTACAGATAGAAGTAAGAGGCTCTTCGCCCCAAAATGACTGCAGTCTTGCTTTGAAATTAATTACAGGACTGAATGAATAAAATATACTTTGCTTCAATAGTAATGAGTTCAAAAGATCTGACATACCATATTGTATCACAGAATTATTATTTGTGAAATAATAAATTACAGGGCCATCACAGGTACTTATTAATTCAACATTGAAGTTTGATACCAAGAGATACTAGGGTTGTTATTGCCATTTCAAGCATACTTCCACAGTATTATGCCCACAACAAATTAAGAAACTAATTATTTCAAAACAACCCAAGTTACTGTTGACAGAAGATACAGAGAAGGCAGAACTACTGAATGCCTTCTTTGTCTCTGTCTACTCTGTCGGGGGCTGTCCTGAGGAGTCCTGTTCCGCTGAGACCCCAGATGAAGATGAAGTCAAGTCAATGGATGAGTTTGCCTTAGTTGATGAGGACTGGGTCAGAGACCAGTTAAGCAACCTGGACATCCATAAATCCATGGGTCCAGATGGGATGCACCCGCGGGTGCTGAAGGAGCTGTCTGAAGTCATTGCTGGACCACTCTCCACCATCTTTACCAAGTCTTGGGAAACGGGCGAGGTGCCTGAGGACTGGAGGAAAGCAAATGTCACTCCAGTCTTCAAAAAGGGCAAGAAGGAGGACCTGGGTAACTATAGACGGGTCAGCCTCACCTCCATCCCTGGGAAACTGATGGAACAGCTTATCCTTGGTGCCCTCTCAAGGCATATCAAGGATAAGAGGGTTACTAGGGGCAGTCAGCATGGCTTTTCCAAGGGGAAGTCATGCTTGACCAACCTCATAGCCTTTTATGAGGAAATAACGAGGTAGATGGATGATGGCAGAGCGGTAGATGTGGTCTACCTTGACTTCAGTAAAGCATTTGACACGGTCTCCCACAGCATCCTCATGGCTAAACTGAGGAAGTGTGGACTGGATGACCAGATAATTAGGTGGACTGCGAACTGGCTGAAGGAGAGAAGCCAGAGAGTCGTAGTCAATGGGGCAGAGTTCAGCTGGAGGCCGGTAACCAGTGGAGTGCCTCAAGTGTCGGTACTGGGGCCCATATTATTCAATATATTCATCAATGATTTAGATGAGGGAATTGAGTGTACTATCAGCAAGTTTGCTGATGACACTAAGCTAGGAGGAGTGGCTGACACGCCAGAGGGCTGTGCTGCCATCCAGAGAGACTTGGACAGGCTGGAGATTTGGGCAGGGAATAACTTAATGAAATACAACAAGGGAAAGTGTAGGGTCCTACATCTGGGCAGAAACAACCCCAGGTTACAGTATAGGATGGGGAGCTACCTGTTAGAGAGCAGTGTAGAGGAAAGGGACCTGGGGGTCCTGGTGGACAGCAGGATGACCATGAGCCAGCACTGTGCCCTTGTGGCCAAGAAGGCCAATGGCATCCTGGGCTGTATTAGAAGGGGGGTGGTTAGTAGATCGAGAGAGGTCCTCCTTCCCCTCTACTCTGCCCTGGTGAGACCGCATCTGGAATATTGTGTCCAGTTCTGGGCCCCTCAGTTCAAGAAGGACAGAGAGCTGCTGGAGAGAGTCCAGCGTAGGGCAACTAAGATGATTAAGGGAGTGGAGCATCTCCCTTATGAGGAAAGACTGAGGGAGCTGGGTCTCTTTAGTTTGGAGAAGAGGAGACTGAGGGGTGATCTTATTAGCATTTATAAATATATAAAGGGGGAATGTCATGAGGATGGAGCCAGGCTCTTCTCAGTAGCGACCAATGATAGGACAAGGGGTAATGGATTCAAGCTGGAACACAAGAGGTTCCACTTAAATTTGAGACGAAACTTCTTCTCAGTGAGGGTGACAGAGCACTGGAACAGGCTGCCCAGGGAGGTTGTGGAGTCTCCTTCTCTGGAGACATTCAAAACTCGCCTGGACGCCTTCCTGTGCAACCTCATCTAGGTGTTCCTGCTCCAACAGGGGGATTGGACTAGATGATCTTTTGAGGTACCTTCCAATCCCTAGCATACTGTGATACTGTGTATTTTAAATACCCTCCTAATAAAGAATTGAAGGCCCTTATTCCTTATGCTCTAGTAAGATCATATAATCATGGGATAACCTAAGTTGAAAGGAATCTCTGGAGGTCATCTGGTAAAATCTTCACCCATAGCAGGTGAAGGGCCAAATCCAACAACAGATGCACATCAGTTACATCAGGTTTGTCAGAGCTACGTTCAGATGGGTTTTGAATTTATTGAAGTATGGAGTTTCCACAACTTCTCTGGAAAACATGATCCAATGTATTACTGCTCTCACTGTAATTTTTTTTTCCTAACATTTAATCAGAATTTGTCCCTTGTTGCATCTAGGCTCCACTGCCTCCCTTCTTTTCACTGTGCAAATCCAAGAACAGAATATATTACCAATATCTGTAGTGAATGCATGAATTGACTCCAGTCAAGTGAAGTACAAAACGTACACTCATTTTTCCTGTGCAATACCAGGGCCAATGGTCAGTGTGACTGGTTTGATTCTCTCTTTATTCACCTAACCAATTAAATTCATTTATTTATGTGCAAAAGTAATTTGGATATCATAGAGGAGCCAAAATGCAAAGTATTTACCTGAAAAATTGTGATTTTCTTACTTATTTGACAACTTACCAGACTGACCCCAGAACGAAAAGGTTCCACTTTATACCTCTAAGATATATACATATTGAAAAACAAGACCTAAGATTACCTCATCTTACAAGTTTTTATTACAGATCCAAACCTCACAAAATCAGCAAGACTTAAATACCACTTAATCAACTGCCAGTGCAGGCGATCTCACTTCATCTCTAAACATAAATCTAATCTGTGTTCAAATTGCAAGTCCTACCCAAATCACATTTGGATCCAACAATCCTATCCTGCTGAATTTCAATGACTTCCAAAACCACAATCTTTGTTTCTAAGTCCCAAGAATTGTGTCTTGGCAGAATATAGCAGATCTTGAAATAGAAGCTGATCAGCAGCACATTCCAATATTCTTAAAACAATTATTTCCAAAACTTTCTGATCTTATAGACAGGAAGGATAGCTATATAACTTCCAATTTTCAGTGAATCAATTGCCATTATTATGGTTGAACTCTTAACTCTTTCACTTCATCACTGTAAAAATACTCATATTTTCATGCAACAATTGACTGTCAGTCATAGAGCAGCAAGGAACTGTAGAAAAATAGCCTTCTGCAGTGAACAGAGCCTTAGACTAAGCAAGAGCTGTGTGGCTTCTTTAAGTAATTCACCAAATTCAGAAATTTCAGAATCCTCTGCAAGGTCAGAGTTCCTCCAGTTCTGAATTCCCAACTTTGGATCACTGAACTGAAAGAAGTATTACATGCAGCTTTGGCAGATACTGAGGCTGAATTTTTGGTGCATGAAGCAGTTAAACACCACAGTGCTGATGCACCAGGAACGTGTGTTTTTCTAACAGGTACCTCCCAACAATTTTGTAAAATAAACCAAAAACACAAAGTGAAAAACACTTATTGCTAGTTGTTACTCATTTGTCCCTGATGAGAGACGTCCTAAAAATTATAGTCTCATACATTTTTCAGATTGCAAAGATTTAACTCAAGTAGTTTTACTGGATGCAGTGTATTACTTCCAATCTTAATGTTAAATGCAATTATACACCTGTACAACACATGTATCAGCCTCTTAGGACCCACCACCAGCAACAGTTGCATGTTCTGGGGGACATCACTTGAGTTATCAGAACAGATCACCATTCACACATCAGCTGCCTTAACAGAAAGGGAAACATCCTGCAATCAGCGCATTGTCTGGGGCTAAAATCCCAAGCCTCCTCCACCCCCTCATACTTCCTCATCCTTTATCAGTGGACAGATGCTTCATCTCCAGATCAATGGGCCAGTGATTCTTTTACCAACATAAAGAGATGCAGCGATTTACCGGTTCAAGGGTTTTACTTTCTCAAATTTATCAAATCCCTCAGTTGTTAACTGAGTAACTGTTGTCTGTCAGTTCTAACACACAAGCACAGAGAGCCAAAATTCTAAGTTAGAGTTGCCAGCTTTACAAAGTATTTTAAAATAAGATGAAAACCTATGCATGGCATATATGAGTTCCCCACATAACTGCTGAAATCCACTATGTACAGTAACAAATGATGAAACGTTATCGTTCAGTCTAATGGATATAGTCTCCTCTCCAAGCGTAAGTATTTAAAGACATCAGTATAATTCATGTTAATGGCAATCACAAACATAAGTCTTCTGAATATTGAGAGGAATTAGTCTGTTAAAATGACCAACTGCACTCCTCAAACAATCACTAGTCAAAACATTAATACAGAGAAGCTATGTTTCCACTGGAATCACTTCTCAGGGTGGTCTGCTGACACATTATTTGGAAAGTAACAGGTTAAATAGGGAACAGCCTATTTCACAGTAACTATACTGGATAAAACATACACTTCTAAATCAAGACCTATACAATGAACACAGTGCAGGAAAGTCCAAGGATAAACATATGAAATGAGATTGTCAAAGCAATGAAGGGGACTTAGCCACATGCTTTCCATTAATCTTCCCTTCACCACTTTGAAAGTGTCATTCATGATCTCTGCTATTTAGAGTTCTTTGTGTTTGTATATCTGTATACTTTTAGGTACCAAAAAACTTCCACTTACTGTAAATGTTGAAACAAAATTATCCTGCAATGGTAGTTTCCCAGAAACACATTTTCAAAGCAGCATGAAGGTTTTCACCGTGTGACACATATTAACATCAATTGGATTCACACAGCTAAATCTCTCTGCAATTCATTGCCAATTTACCCCTTCCAGAATTTAATATTTTTTGAATTTCTTTTATTTTCTAAACATTTTCATGTTGCAGCATTTTATGGCACGTGGCTACGCTAGCACAAGCACTGTCTCTGGCAGCTGCTTTAATTTTCTAGTACAGACAAGGCCAACGTCCCAGACTTCTAGTGGCACCAGTAAGAATTATGGCTGTAATCCAAAGGATTCATATATCCTTATGATATATTTTCCTGATGTATACATAGCTCCTAATAGTCTTAATGACAGATTTATGCACAAAAAGATACAGATATACTTCTGAGTTCTTAGCTTGACAACTTTGGAAGTGGCATATGACAATGCTTCAGTCAGGTAGAGCAAAACAGTGAAAGACCACGGGGTTGGGGGGCAGGGGCGAGCTGGGGGAGAAGCACGATATTGTTCTCATACAAAATTCTCTTGGCTTTCAGAAGCAGAATCCACCTGCAGAGGTTCAAGGAAACCATGCAGCTAGCAGTTTCTCCTGACCTGGTGCCACCTAGTCCCCCATCTCGGTGATTATTTCCAGAAACCTGTATTACACATAAAGATACAGATTCACATTTAAGAATGAGGTTATCATTAAGTGATAGAAGACTAACTACAGACCATCCTTGGGACTACTGAATTCAACACTGAAATGTGTTTATTACGAAACATACAAGCTGTCAGTCAGAAATAAACAGTGTCATGGATCAAAAAATAACTGAAAACTGGTATTATTGTTATTTTTGTGTCAAAATCCTCCAACTGACAAACACCACTGAAAATTACAAACAAATCTTGAAGTTAGCACACTTAATGCATTATCATTACAGAAAGGGTATTTTATAGACTGTCATATGACAACTATTGTTCTCTTTCACCTCGTAATTCTTCATCCCAGCAACAAACATGCAGACTAGGCAAAAGTTAGAGAAGATAACAGTTTTAAGGAATCAAGAAACTGTGCTTTAAGGCTACTAAACACTGCATCTTTCGTTAGAACAAGAACCAAATCTTCAGTATGAACACGTTGCCAGGAATTTGGTTTTTTTACTTCACATCATCTTATACCAAAGAGAATCTACATAGCACATGTATGCTATAAAAGGGGTTGCCAACTGTATTTTATAAGACATCTCTTTCACAGGTGATATCTAAAGGCTAATCTTAAGGTTAACCCTGAACTGTTCCCAAGCCCTTTTCTGACATGACCAGAATGTGACTAGGTGAACAACTTCCTTTTTTAAAATACATGCTCATCTGCCTCTTTTGCTAAAGTTTTTCTTCAAGTCTTGTATATCATCTGTACTTTTGAAATGCTACACATTAGCACTACAAGTGCTTTGGGTTTTGTAACATTTAATCTAAATGTTGTACACAATCAGTAATACATCTTTCACCCCTCCCTAAAGGGATGCAAGGTAAAATAAATCTTGCTTAATGACAGTAATGTCCAGGGGTGCAGTTTTGTTGTGCATGCTTTATACTCGTGACCTCTGAGATGTTAGAAAAAGATCTAAAACCACCTGTGGTGACAACTTCTACAGACATAAACTGAACACTACCACCACTGAGATCACAAAAAGTACCTGAACTTTAAGTTCATGTCTACTAGATTACTTCTTGGTTCTAAACCACGACTTTTATTTTTAAATGAAAATAAATCAAAATGAGAGCATTTTGCCACACATTTATCAGTGCCTGAAAGACATGGATATGACAATGGAAAACTATTATAAAACAGGTAAGTATAGTAGAAAAAAAATACACATTAAAGTCATTTTTGAAAGTTGTTATATTATCTGATAGGTCTTTTATAGAATACGAATCTTTTTCTGAAAGACTTTATATGCATTTCTCTGCAGATTATGGTGGCTATTCACACTTTACATCAATTTTTATAGCCTCCAAGTAATTCTACAGAATAGTAAATACAGTTATTACAACCTTCATAACTGGCAGAGAGATATATTTGAAGAAAACAGGTTTGTTTCCCCTCCCACATGCCCTGAAGTAAATTGGGAGTGATTCTGCTGCAGTCAATAGGACAGTATCTGCAAAACGAGAAAAAAAAAAAAAAAAAAGCCCAGAAACATATAAACAAAGCTTTCCTCACAGTAAAGGTACAAATAGCATGTCTTCTCTGCTCTCTGGCAAGGTTGTGGCGTTGAAGTACTCATACCACACTTAGGTCTGTCGCCCTAAAGCACATCTGAATGATTCAGACTCGCACTGGAAACAATGGAGATACACTAGTTTACACAGGCTGAGAATCTGGCATAAAGCCTTGAAAAGGAACGAGGATCTTCAAATGAAGTAATTGTACGTATTGCATTTAGGTGTATTACCCCTGAAACAGAAGGGATTTCAAAGTGCTGTAACAGAAAACTAGAAAGATTAGCAAAGGATTAGGAAAAGAAAAAAAAAAGTAAATGAATCCCACTTTTCCTCTTTACAGACACACACACGGAACAGCACTCATCTTAAGAAAGATCATGTGGCAAAATGACGACTCTGAGTCACTAGAAAAGAGAAAAATCTTTCAAAATACCCTTGAGACCAGGGACTACTGTTAAAAGAAGAGCATTATTCCATCATACGGCTAACGAGCCCGAGGAAGGATTATTACTGTTTGGCGGCGTTTTGTCTCAACAACTCTTTCTCTCTCGAAACAAATACGCCAACTTCAGTAAACAAAGAGGCGAAGATGCACCGTTCCGTTGTTCCCATCGCACGCTGAGGAACATTTGACCAGCGGAACGGAACCCCAAGGAAACTCACAGGACAGGGGCGGCAGACGCCGCTTTTTTACAAAGGTTAAGAGGAAAAAAAAAAAAAAAAAAAAAGGGGCAAACAAACAGAAAAAGGGAAAGCGGCGGCGGTGATGCCGATGTTTTTCCCGCACACACACACACCCCCCACCCCCCGCCGCCGCCCGGACACGGGCGGCCCGCAGCGCCCAGCCCCGGCCCCGTCGCGCCAGCCCTGAGGGGGCACCGGCCGAAGGCGAGGGGGGGGGCACCGGCCGAGGGCGGGGGGGGGGGAGCACCGTCCTCCCCTTCCTTCTCCTCAGCGCCTACTTCCCGCAGACGGGGGAAGCCCCTGCCTGGCACCGGCGGGAGGAGCGAGGCCGCCTCCAAGCCAGGCCGGGCCGGGGGAGTCTCTCTCCCTCAGGCAGGGTGGGAGGGCGGCCGCCCGGGCTGAGGCGCCGCGGCACCCGTCGCCTCTCCCCTCCTCAGCCCGGGGGCCGCTCTCGCCCCACGCCGCCTCCTCCTCCTCCTCCTCCTCCTTCTGCCGTCGCGCTACAAAACTTACGAGCCCCGGGGGTTGGAGCGGGCGGGCCGTCGGGAGCGGGGCCGGCCCGCCAGCGCTCGCACGGGGCGCGGACAGCTCCGCGGAGCGGGGCACCGCCGCTCCGTGTGCCCGGGGCGGAGAGACCGCACGTCCCTTCCCACCTCTCCCCCCACCCACCCCCGGCGAAGCCTCAGCGTGCCCCGGGGCGGGCGGTCGGGCACTCACCAGCTGCAGCGAGCAGAGGAAGATCAGCGTGCAGCGCCCCGTGCAGCAGCCCATGGTGGCAGCTCAGCTGGCCCCGCCGCCGGAGAGCTGCCGCCGCCGCCGCTTCTCCTCTTCTTCTTCTTCCCTCCCGCGCTGCCGCGGCCCCCCGAGGCGAAGCGGGGTGCTCACCGCATCCGGACGAAGAGGCCGGGCGGGGTGTGGGTGGGGGGTGTGGGTGTGTGTCCCGCCTTTCGCTGCTCCCCCTCCTTTGTTGAGGGGGTTTCTCCTCAGCGGCGGGAAGGAGCGCGCAGAGGTCAGCGCGGCCCCGGGGAGAGGAGCCGGCGGCGGTGGACGGGGGGGGCGGCTGCAGGGGTCTCTGCCCGGCACGGCGCAGGTCTGGCTCTGGGGAAGGGGCAGGGGACGGGGGTGGGCAGAGGGAACGCGTGCGGGGAGGCGGGGGGCTGGCGGGTGAGGAGGGGGTGCCGCGGGTGGGCGTGCGAGGGAGGGAGGGAGGGAGGGAGAGCGGTGGAACTGGGGGGGCTGCGGTAGGTGTGAAGGGAAGAGAGGAGCGGGAGCGGCGGCGGTGGGCTCTCCTCAGGGAGGGGGGCGCGGAGGGTCCCTTGGGGTGGGCTTCGAGAACAGGCGGTGCTGGGGGAGGAGGGGCGGTGCGGGCAGCGGCAGCCGAGGCAGCCCGGCGCGGGCCGCTTGTTGCGAGCGCCCGGGGAAAGTTCAAGGGACTTGAGCGGCTGTAGGCGGGGAAGGGCGGGGCAGGGCCGGGCCGGGCTGGCCCCGCCGCAGCCCCCCCGTGCGGCGGCCGGGGAAGCCCTGGGGGCGGGCGGCGGGCCATTGTTGGCGGCCTGCGCTGTGCCGGGAGGGGCGGAGGGGGTCCCGAGGGGGGCGGGGGAGGCTGTCGGGCCGCTGTCCCTCAGGCGAGTCCCTCAGGCGGTGCCCGCTGCTGGGGAAGTACCTCAGGGAGCCCCTTTCCCTCCCTCAGCCCCGCTGCGCGGCGCCGGAGGGCGGGTAGGGCGAGAGGGGCCGGGGGTGTCCTAGGCGGCTGCTTCGGGTTGTTTAATCCCCTCCTGGACCGCTGACAGGGCGGTGCCGGGGAAGGGGGGGTGGGGTGGGGTGGTGGTGTCCCCTCCCGGGCAGCGCCATTGTGGCAAGAGAGGCCGCCGGGCCCCGCTGCCCCTCGCAGCCGCTGTGGAGGGAAAAGGGCTGCCGGGGATGAAGGGCTCGGCCCCGGCGATAGTCTCTCTCTTGGCAAAAGTAAATAGACTCCCCGGAGCTGTGAAGGAGAATTGCTGCGTGCAAGGAGGCGGGTGAATAACCACTGCTCTCCGGGAGCCTCTCCGTGGGCAGCTGAGGGAAATGGGATCCGTGGAGATACAGCGGTCCTTACATCTATACACGCACGTTGGTCGTGGGCATGTAATGTTTCAGGGAGAAGAAATAGATACAAATAGGCACACTGCCGCTTAAAAATGTTTTTACACACGGATGAAGTGTCAACTACCTGGGGTTTTTTTGTTCCTCTCCAACAAAGTATGGATAAATCAGCTTATTTTTTACGGGCATTAAGGCAAAAGTGCTGTGTTCCGCTCACCAGACAGTGCTTTCCTACAGCCCGTACCAGCTGCTGTTCCATGATACGCAGACTTCTGCCAAATAACAGAGGCACACAACACATACAACTTCTAATTTATGCATTAAATGGTAGTGACAATAATCAAATAATTACAAAACTACTGCAAAACAGTATTGTGTCATATTAGATTTGGAAAGCTGCTTTTTTCTGCCACTTCTCTTTTAAGTAGGAAAGCATTAAGATCATTTTAT
This sequence comes from Vanellus vanellus, assembly GCF_965231255.1. Classification (NCBI taxonomy): domain Eukaryota; kingdom Metazoa; phylum Chordata; class Aves; order Charadriiformes; family Charadriidae; genus Vanellus; species Vanellus vanellus. The sequence continues at coordinate 130,242,378 of NC_138906.1, read as the reverse complement.
ATACCAAACGCAAAGAAACAAAAGAAAGACAAGTAAGAACCAGATTCTGCTCATCCAGGATATGTGTTTGACTAGGTATGTATGTGAGGAGCACAAAATATAACCCACATTGCACAATATACAAAACTTCAATGAAACAGCCTGAGATTTACATTTCTATGTATGGCTTTAAGATAGAATTCTACCTGGGGCTAAACTTTACTGAAGTTACATGTTTTGAGAACATATTTATTTTGAAGGATGAATACTTGAAGATATGGAAGTAAATTGAAAAGGTGATAGTTGCCAAAAATCCATTCTGCCAGCCTGAACTGGTAAATTTTATGGATAATTGGTTTTCTATACAGAGGGCTTAGAGCAGGCATCATCTCTCTGGACTTCACTGGAGTATTTAATACACTACAAGATCTTTTTAGTTAAACCTAATAATACAGAGATTAATAATAAGAATTGCAGCGTGGTAAGGAACCAGAAAAATGAAATGACAAGAGCCAGTGCTGAAGAGATTTTACTTGTACTCACCATATTTAGCCCTTGCTTGTACATCAGTGGGATGAGGTCCATAACTCTTCCCCCTCTATTTCTCCCCAGGGGTAGTAGCTAAATCCTTCTTTTTCCTTCTCCACAAAAAAAAGAAGATACCTTCCAGTACTAGGATAGTAGCTGACATTAACCTATGTTCCTTGTTAAGGAACTGTCTGAAGAGCTGGATAAGATACATAAGGCGCTTTTCACCTGTCCAAGCTATTGTTTTAGCAGCCTGCAGGACCAACTGGTCCTGTTTCAGGACCAAGCACTGTTCAAGCCGTCTTAAAATCATAGAAGTTAGAACTTAAAGAACTTAAAGATCTTAAAGTTCTAACTTAAAGTTAGAACTTAAAATCCATTAGAGTTGGAAGGGACCTGAAAGACCATCGAGTTCCAACCCCCTTGCCATAAACAGGGACACCTTCCACTAGACCAGGTTGTGCAAAGCCCCATCCAGCCTGGCCTTGGAACACCTCCAGGGATGGGGCCTCCACAACTTCCCTGGGCAACCTGTTCCAGTGCCTCACCACCCTCAGAGTAAAGAATTTCTTCCTAAACCCATTACCCCTCGTCCTAACACTTCACTCCGTGATAGAGTCCTTCCCCATCTTTCCTGTAGGCCACCTTTAAGTATTGGAAAGCTGTAATAAGGTCTCCCTGGAGTCTTCCCTTCTTTGGGCTGAACAACCCCAGCTCTTTCAGCCTGTCTTCATAGCAGAGGTGCTCCAGCCCTCTGATCATTTTTGTGGCCCTCCTCTGTACTCGCTCCAACAGGTCCATGTCCAGTCTCCAAATAAAAAAAAAAAAAAAAAAAAAAAAAACCAAACCAAAAAAACAGAAAAAAGAGAAAGCCAATAGTGGTTATTCCTGTATAGACAGTTTAACTTGCCCATCTTCACAATTTCTAATCTCTGCGTTACTGAACTTGAATTCCAGAGCCAATAACTTTCAGAGCATATAAAAGTCTCAGAATTGACATCTAAAGAGCGAAAGAAAACCCACCTTTTCCAAACCAGTTGCATCTTTGTCTATCCTTATAAATGATGGAAATTCCCATCTTCACTGAGAGAATTTTCATAGAGAACTATGAATCTCTAACATTTTGCTGTTTGCTTTCTCATGCTCCTGACGTATTTTGCAATTTCTGTCCTCTAGCCAGCCAAAACTGATCTCAAAATGAAAAAGACAGCTGTGTAAAGTAGTTCCTGAGTATAAGGTTCCGCAAACAAAAAAACTGTTACCTGGTGAAGGAAGCAGAAAAAAAAAATAGTTAATTAACAAGAGAATGCTATAGAACATGACTTCCCCAGGAGCAAAAGGAACAAAGCTATTAGGATGCAATTGCCCTACAGCTGAAAGCACTGGGCATAGGAGAGATATAGGAGAAAGAACTTGGGTCAGGAGGAGGTTAAAAATAAAGTATGATTATGAGAAGGCATAGGATTCCTAGAACACATCAGAGAGTGTAATATAAGAATAATATAAGGTACAAAGTAAAGAGGAAGGACTGTATTTTATAGAAATCTCAACCCATGAATTGGGTAGAGAAGCTGATAGTCAAATAACCGTAGAAACCCATTTCCAGCTTCATAATGAAGACAGCCCTAATACAGCACTGTGCATGCCAAGTAGGTAAAAAAATGGTGTAAGCACTAAAAAGCCCTGTGGACTAGCTTAATGCCTAACAAAATACGCTCTATGGATGCAAATTTAGTGCACTTGAAAAGAAAGCGCGTACTCAAAAGCTTCATGTTCATGTAGACATGGCCATACCCTGGCATAATTGTATGATTCCTTATGCTAAAGCCGTAATTGTAGGCCATCAGAGCTTGTGCTTTTAATCTCACTGCATTCAAAGCAGAAAACCAAGGTGGTCCACCTTTATAGGAAAATAACATCATAAATATCTGTAAGAGATATTACAACTATGTAGTAGAGACTTCTATTTCCTATAGTTTTATTCCTTGGTAGGTTATATTCTTCAGAATCAAAGATGGGAAAATTTTAGGTCTTAAGAACTAAAACCTTCAATAAAAGACTGACTGTCCTTGTAGCTCTTTAATGGTGTATACTATTAATCTAATAAGCCATTTACTTGCTGGAGTTTTCCTCAACCTGCATCAAACTCATCTGGCCACTGACCCGGGCTTAAGGGGATGCATTTTGTTAACTGTGCCCACTGGACTACAGTAATAATCACAGGTGATAACAGAAACGCTTCCTTCCTAGACTGACTTTGCCATTTTTTGATCATGACTATTATTCAGAGGAAATTCCTGATAAAAATGAGTAAGAGTGTCAGAGGATAACCCTAATCCTGGAAAGATTTGTGTATTTACTTAATTTTAAACACTGAGAGTAGCCCTAGATATTGTGCAGAGATTAGGTAAGTACATTCAGGGTCTGCAGAATCAGCGCTTAAGAACAGATTCCAGTGGCCTCAGGTTTCACCTTTAATTTTGGCATTTAAGGCAGAAAGACTGGGAATCAGAAGCTTTGTAATTACTTTTTAAGCTTTCCCAGAATGAGAGAGGATAGAAGGATCAAAATACGCCTCCATATAGCTATCAACAGGTCACACTTGAGGCAGACATACAGTTGTAATAGCTTAGAAAAACATTCCACTGTGTATTCCCCAAGCAGTCTTGAAATACCTCAAGCAAACTAGAAACCCCATGAAATTTAATATACCTTTAAAGACAAATGAGGGTTTCAAGATATTATCAGTGTTTTCAGTAAATCCTATTTTCAATTTATCCTTCCGAAGGCAGGTACACAATATAATGATCTAATTTTTCATTCTGATGTTAACACCTGCTGCTAGAAAACTGTATTCTTCATTAAAATGCAAGTACTTTATGGAATGGAAATATATGTTCATTATGAATGTTGGGTTTTATTTTAAAAATAGCATTTTAAATGATCAGGCCCGATGTGGGGAACCAGGGTGAGGCACAGCCCCGGATGAGGAATTCAGGCCCATGGGGAAAGGGATATGTGGATGACAGGGCAGGAGATCAGCCCACGGGTGCGGCTCACAGCCGGGGAAGGGCAGGGCCGTGGGAAGCTGGAGACCGGCCATGCTGCGGCATCACTGGGGCAGGGACTGACAGCCTTGGGGGGGCTGAAATGGGGTCCTGGGCCGTGGGCAGGGTGGAGGCAGCCCCATGGGGGTGGGCAGGGACAGGCAGGGTGAGTGGTGCCCTCGGGGCCCTGACAATATGAAAGCAGTGTTGAAAACCTAAGTGCCTTAAGTACACAGACTGACTCCTTGTAAGTCATTCCAGTTTGTCAGCAACAGACTCCAGCTCAGCTTTGGGTTTGGTTTTTCTGGTTTTACCCCTCCCTTCCCCTTCCCCTTCCCCTTCCCCTTCCCCTTCCCCTTCCCCTTCCCCTTCCCCTTCCCCTTCCCCTTCCCCTTCCCCTTCCCCTTCCCCTTCCCCTTCCCCTTCCCCTTCCCCTTCCCCTTCCCCTTCCCTTTTCTTTTCTTGCATGCTACCATGTCCTTGTAGCCAGGACGAACAGCCAAACTACAATAAAGCACAAGACCTTTGCAACTGTCTCTCATATTAACTACAGGAACAATATGCTGATAAATAATAAGGCTTTCTTCTTGTTTGCAGGTCAGTGAGTGATGCATTTTGAACCATTCAGTGTAAATAAACATTGCTACAATCCTCAATTTTAACATGGAAAAACTTGAGTGGAGGTACAGTGTAGTTTACAAGAACAGAGTTTACAACAAAATTTGTTGTAAGCAACCATTGAAAGATGGAGAAAGGGTGTTTACACAATAAACCAACCTTTTTCTATCCTCAGAGTATTTCTTGGTAATAAAAGGTACTTTTTGGTGAAGCGTTTCTTTAGATGAATGCAGATACATTCAGAGTATTTCTACTGACATTTCTCTGAAGAGAATAAACGCAAAGGAGAACATGTATATTTTTTCCCTCTGAAACCATGAACAGCTTATCAGGTGTCCAGCTGCAGACATATGCTGACAAACATCTTTAACGATCCGTTCATCATTGCTTAAAAATGTTTCAGCTCTCTCACCATGTACATGTTTGTACATGGAATGAATGGAAATTGGAATGAAATGGAAAATGGAATGAATGAATTTATATAATCTGAAATGGAGTACAGAATGGATTGTTTTCCTTTGCTTGCTGAAGTTCTTGTGTTAGGTTTTTAAAGACGGCACTGATACCAGCTCTGTTATTCACAACCAAAGAGTTTTAGATGCTAGGGTGGTCTGAAATATTCTTGTGACATATTCATCAATGACCTGGATGAGGGGACAGAATGTACCCTCAGCAAGTTTGCTGATGACACAAAACTGGGAGGGGCGGCGGCTGGCACACCGGAAGGCTGTGCCACCATTCACTGAGACCTGGACAGGCTGGACAGTTGGGCAGTGAGGAACATAATGAAGTTCAACAAAGACAAGTGTAGGGTACTGCACCTGGGGAGGAATAACCCCATACACCAGTACAGGTTAGGGGCTGACCTCCTGGAAAGCAGCTCTGCAGAGAGGGACCTGGGAGTCCTGGTGGACAAGTTGACCAGGAGCCAGCAATGTGCCATTGTGGCCAAGAAGGCCAATGGCATCCTGGGGTGCATCAAGAAGAGTGTGGCCAGCAGGCCAAGGGAGGTCATCCTCCCACTCTGCTCTGCTCTGGTGAGGCCACATCTGGAGTATTGTGTCCAGTTCTGGGCTCCCCAGTTCAAGAAAGACAAGGAACTACTGGACAGAGTTCAGCAGAGGGCTACAAAGATGATCAAGGGACTGAAGCAACTCTCTTGCAAGGAAAGGCTGAGAGACCCGGGCCTGTTTAGCCTGGAGAAGTGAAGACTGAGAGGGAATCTCATCAACTCTTATAAATATCTAAAGGTCAAGAGGATGGGGACCAGACTCTTCTTCATTGGTACCCAGCAAAAGGACAAGGGGCAACGGGCACAAACCAGAACACAGGAAATTCTGCCTGAACATAAGGAAAAACTTCTTTACTTTGAGGGTGACAGAGCACTGGAACAGGCTGCCCAGAGAGGTTGTGGAGTCTTGATGTCTTGTAGTTAAAATTTCATATTCAAAACCTGCCTGGATGTATTCCTGTACAACCTGCTGCAGGTGAACCTGCTTTGGCAGAGGGGTTGGACCAGATGACATCCAAAGGTCCCTGCCAACCCCTACCATTCTGTGATTCTGTGACACTTGCTGCACCCATGCTCTGCTTAGCTTTTGTGACCTGGTGAATAAGATTTTGGATCTGGGCATTAGTGATAAACCCTCACAGGCCACTGTAGCACTGGTTTTGCCAGCGATGGCAATATCTCCTGCTCTGGATAAGTTCAGAACTCCCACTGAAATCAATGGGAGTTTGGGAAGCAATGAACACATTTCTAAGGCTTGAATAGGGCTCGTAGGCAGAGGTGACAGGTTGTTCCAAGCAATTGTTTTAAAGTTTCTGTTGTCGGCTTTAGTAGAGGCAATATTTTTCTCTGAGTAATTCACACTCATTTTCCAGCTATTTTCAGGCATTAAATGCCAGCTTTTCATAAGAAAGGCAAAACTGACTTGTCCGCTTGATGCCAAATAACAAAACTGACCTAAATTATGGTTATTATATTCGTAGTTTAAAAAACCTTCTTTTGTTATGTCTACAAAGCTGAAATATTTTAACTCAAGTTGGACTTTTTTCCACAGCGTGCAGGGTTGCCATTTGGATAAAGCCGATGAACACTATCCATCCAAGGAGATACACTAGGAGAATTTTGGTTCACAGAAATGTACACTGTCTGATAGAATTTTTAACCTCTGGAGCCAGCTGTATCCCTCAAAAGAAGGGGTAAGAAACTAGATCTGCATCTGATGCAAACTACGCTAACTCCATTACTCTCAGGTGAAATGCAGTGATATACACAAGTGGACAATTTGACTTACCATTACACAACGCATATGCATGGTGAACAACTCATGGGTTTTTTTTTGTACAAAGCCATCAGACTAGATTCTGGGAGCAAAGAACTCCTACTAATATGACCTAATTGGTGTTTTGTTTTTTTATAAAAGTATTTTTTGCCATGTTAATATTTTTGTTTCAGTGAGCTCACAGTACAAACAACTTTCTAGGAAGTAATTGTCTGTTCTTTCAGTTTTTCATCAGAACAAATTTCTGTTTGCTAAATCAACCTCATTTACTAATTAACATCTGGATCTTATATGTACGCTATGCACACACACAATAATTCCACAATTATATTATATTAGCTATTTAAGGGCTCATCTAATTTTATTCTATACATAATCCTTGAAAATGAGATTTGCATAAAGTAATTTAAAATAGACAGGGAAAACTAGAAGTATATAATTATGTGTCGCTCTGAAATAAATACATTTTCAGTTTTCAATTTCCGTAACTGAGTTCATGGGAACATAATTTATCCTCTGAATATCTGAATTAATAATAAAATTACAATATTCCACTGTCATATATGTACTTACATGGAACTTACAGACACGGTCTCCTTTGTTATACTTACTGGATTACCTGTGGGGCGAGTAAACCTTGATAACATTGAAATGATCCTTCTCTAGGAGCCGGGGGAAAGGAGGAAGGCGAGAAGCATTTTCCACTCCAGTCTATTAAACAACTACAGAGATTTTTCCTGTCAGGACTTCTACTGCTTCCATTGTGGGGAACTTAGGCTCCTAACCTTGGTTCTCTAAATTGTGTTGAAATTTGTCTACAACATAAGTATCCACTCTAACCTCCAAAATGAACCTCTTTGAGACTCACTGTTTTTCCGATAATAGCCTATGGCATTATTTTTAGAAAAATTCTTCAGAGACAGTTCAGAATTTATGAGTTTGCATGATAACAATCCATGCATAATAAGGTAAATACACTCCTTGGTTTATCAATATCCTACACATGGTAGGTATCATTCTGTAACCTACTAATTCCATTGCACACTTTGAATTGCCAGGAGATAAGCACACTGTTCAATGTCCATACATGCTGGCAATGTGTGTTACCAAGTATGATGATTTTATCATGTTTGCTAATATTTGTTAGTTGTATAAGACCAACTCCAGAAGTCAAGTGATTACACAGGAAACTTAGTTTGCATAAAGAAAAATAAATCAAGGCTTCTCCACAACAAAGCAGAGCTGTTAAGTGTATAAGGGTAACAGTAACATACCAGGTGAATGGAAGCTAAATCAGTTCCAGAACAGACACTCTGACTGTTAAACATAGTCATGCATACTATATACTGATCAAGAAGGAAGTATGGATGAATTTTCAGCTTGAATGACCAATGCTGTCAGAAGTTGGGTACTAGTTAATTAGTTTAATACAGATAATGTAGCCATATAGTTTTGCCTTCATTTGACATTCCTGAAAGTTATAGTGCTATGCTTAAAGTTAAATATGTTGTTGGAAATTTTCAGTACTGCATCAATCTCTGTATTTGCTTTAAAAGGGCTCTTAAAGAAAAAAAACCCTCAGTCCCAGGATTCAAAGATGAATGTAGCAGGCAGTATTTTGATGACAACTTTATGCTGGGAATTAGGAGGACTCCAGCCAACAAAGGAATGAGATTCTAGAACAACTTTCCCAAGGCTATTGGGAGAAAAAAAATTAGGCCAATTAATTTTGAGATGGAGTTGACAAATTAATGAAGGGAAGTGGATGACACATAGATACTTGCAATACCAGGACCCTATAGGATACCAGGAAGTCCCTTTGAATTATAGGTAGATGTCACAAATTCTAACACAAAGACAGTATCAGGAGTGAAGGGAAGGAGATGTGTCAGAGACAGAAAGCCATTGTGTCACCAGGGATACTTCTACGAAGATCCTGGACTGCATGGATGCCTCTAGGCAACAGATCCACAGTTAAGCAGTGCTCCAAGATGCTCAGAAGCAAATGAAAGCAACATTAGGAAACTTATTTGAATGTTCCTCTGAACAAATAGCAAATTATGACTGCTTCATACTTGAGAAAAATGGCCAGAGAGGTATTCAGGAGCAGTGCATAAACTCTAATACAGCTGCATAAAGAACTCACTGAATAACTCTGAATAATAGGCCAGCACATAAAAATCAGACTGTTTGCACATAAATTTCAATAGGAAAAAAGCAAAAAAATAAAAGGCTAAATTCTTTGAATAAATGCTTTACTGCAAATAATTTTCCCAGCTCTAATGAAGAGAGTTTGCTGTAGCAGCAGACAGAATAGGGCTGTGATGATAGATGATATCTTGGTCATTTAAAGCTGCAAGGATATTCTCTTCAATACCTGACCTTTACCCATTGGCTAAATGAAAATTATGTCTCTGAGTCATTTAAGATGACCTGAAATGTAAAGTCCAGACAAAAGCCAGGTCAAGCAGACCTCCAATTAACACTCAGGGAAGACGGGACCAGGCCAACAGCTAAGGGAGCACCCTTTTTAGTCCTGGGCAGCGGGAGAGGGAGTGGTGTAAGCCCCCCCTCTCCCTGCCCCCATCGCTGCTGCAGCTGCAGCTTGGTCTAAGGCCTTAAGTGTAATTCCAATTTGACAGCTTGCATGGGTGTGAATACATTTAAGTAAAAAAGAAACCCTGCCAACCTTAGATGAATTAAACAACTGTGACACACGCTGGGCCAGATTCTCTAATGCACCACAACAAATTTACAGTGCTGTGACTGTTAACTGGAGTCCCAGTTCATTTTCAATACCATAGTTAACAAAGCTGTATCTAGATGCAGTGATTGCTGTAGATGTTAAAATGTTTGAGTGCTTTTGTCTGAGATTGCCTTTTGCAGTGAATTTTCACATAATGTTTTAAAACTGGTAATCTGAAATGAGGGCCGTGTTTGCATTTGCGTGTCTAGTACCAAAGTCTGCTATTCATCCTTTAAAAAGTTTTCTGATATGTCTTGATATATTCATATAAAACTTCAAAGGAGAGACTGTGTTCCACTAACTAATCCCTGTTTGGCTCTTAATGAGCGTCTCAAAGAATGTTTCCATGGTAAACATAAAAAACTAAACTTCAGAAAAGTTTTTGTGCTGTTGTCTTAAACAGCTCATATGTCTGCTGTTTTATTCACTTGGTAAAGGAAAAAAAGGGGTTAAAACTTGGGAGCAAAAAACTTGTATAACGTTTCTGCAAAACCCAATGAAACCAGCAATATCTGTGTCTGTCACTTGTTTGCCGAATCAAATATTTCAGAAGAAATGCAATATGTTAGTTTTATATTTTCAAATGTCACTATTCAATAGCAAATGTCATCTTTTCAGCAGGAACATGGAACTTAACAATATCATAATGAAACTGCAGTGAGCTTCTGGATATGAATTTGACCTACCTGTGGTTCATTCTTCATGCCTGTGAAGGGTTTTGTTAGCCCCAAGGAACAAAAAGGTGATACGAGCCGGACAGGGGACACACAGGGACTCATCACATGCAGCTCCACTGTTTTTTGGCTGACGGAACTCTCGTGGTTCAAATGTTACAGTAAATATCAAAATCTGAAAGAAATGTATAATTTAAGATGAAATGTTTGCTGTTATGTAAACACGTTACCAGGTTTGATCAGCTCTTTTCTGGCAGAAAAAGAAGAATTATTAAGAAAATAGTAAGAGAGAAGCTGCTGTGTGAAAGGTGGCATCTTTTCATTCAATGAGTTCTGCTCCTCTGGATAAGGGACTGTGCTCATTAGTCTTTCTTTTGGTATAGGATTTGAAGTAAAATACCTAAAATCTGGGTGGTAGAATTGTGCAGCTTTTTTTCATGTCTGCACATCCACATTGTTCCTGATTCCAGCAATACCATGATCTTTTTGGTCAAGTGCATCTTTGGGGGCTAAAAAAATGAGTGAACCTTGCATTTTGGTCAAGTAGGCACTTAACGGGAAACCAGTACCACTGCATGTGCAAAAGACGTTCTGTTCATGTGTAAAAGGAGCTTATGCTATGTTTATTCCTCTGAAAAGACAGTTACATGACAAGTAGGTTTTCTGTGTTGTGAATTTTCAATAAACATGTTTCAGTTGTTGAACATTGATATGATCATACCAGGAAGAATAGAGCTTCGTACTCCAGGTTAAACTTCAGAGGACAAGGGCCAAGAAAAATACTTTCTGATGAATGCTTTTTAAAAGACCACGAGTGAGGATTGAGAGATGAGGAGCAATAAGAAGAGAATAATAGTGTCATTTTAAGGGCATTTGAGAACAGGATCACATTTATACCACATCTCTATGAAAAGTGTAAGCCAAGAATAGCAGCCCTGCCCTTCATCTGCCTCTAAATACAAACTGCTGCCCTTCCAGTTGCCCTCCTCTTTAGGCTGAAAAAGGCATTCTCATTGCTGAACAGCAAAACAGTTTGAATTAATCTGGATTAAAATTAATCATTACTATTTTTTCTTTCAAGTTAACTTCGAAGCAGACCCATTCTCCCATTTAGTTCGTTGCTTGGTGATGCAGATACTTATACTGGCAGCAGGCAGGGAGCAACACGGGGACAAGAGCAAGCATTTGGGAACAGGGAAAGGGCAGGGCTGTTCTTTTTGGCAGCAATGCTATACTGCTTGCAGAATTGCAACGTTAAAGCATCCCATCCCGACTGTGTTAGGCTATTTCTGCTTATGCTAACAGAACCAAAGCAGATCAGGCTACACTGAGTGGGAGGCTTGGACAAGGCAGTCAAACCCCACACGGTTACAGTGGCTGGAGTGTTCACTGGTAAAGAGCAGTAAACAGAGAGTTTAAAAGCCAATAGCAGCGCAATCAGTAGTGCAGCTTTTGTGAAGAGATGTGGACACCAAATCCAGATTTGTGCTGCAGCTGGTTAGCACCGGGCTGCCGACACAAAGCAACTCTAAAGCTGGGGTAGCCAATTAATGCAGAGAACTGGCATAGCATGTCTTAAGCCATTGCTCTCCTGGCAGCGGGTGTTTCTCTGCCTGGAAAGGGAGTGTAGTCAGATCATCTCTGATCTGTGACTCTCTTAAGTGTCCCAGGCACCCTTATTTGTTGGTACAATCCTGAGTCTGTAGATCTCATTTAAAATTGCCATAAGAACAGAATAGGAGTGAATGCATATACCTCTAGGCTGCTTCTGCTCTGAGCGAGCTGTACACTCTTTGGCTGCATGACTTTTCTTATTTCACAAATATGCCCTCTAACAAAGAAAACAAATACTTTTCAGTAAAAGAAATTGATTCTCTTTATTGTTTAGGTATACTGGAACACTTGCTAAGTGATAGCTTAAAACCTGTATTTGATGGAAATGAAAAATCGCTTGTGATTTGGAATATACAAAGCACTTCATAGCCATCCGATAATGTTACAGTGCATAGAAAGTTCACTTCCTGGGGCTCTCTGGGCAGGACAAGCCACATAGCTTGTTACTGAGGCATTTAGAGCATGTAATTACCCCATATTTTTCCACGAATATGAAGTAACTTTCACATGATCAAAAAGTTACTCCCATTACGTGACAGATGATTTCTCAGTCAAGGGTACAGGAATTGCATGATTGACGGTTCCTTGTGTGATGGGATGAGATGTGTGATCACCTGAGCCAATGCCCTGGCAGGAAGCCCACGGCACTGACAAGAGTAACGCCGCTGTGGCGGCATGAGGAAGGGTCACAGGGCTGCGAGAGTGGTCACCAAGGGACTCCCCGGGCGGTGCACTGACCTGTAGCCTGCTCACACCACTGTGTTTTCAGGAAAGGGGAAAACAGGGAAAAGGCCCGAGACTGGTGAACTGTTCTCACTGCTTCTGTGGGTGACCAGGACTAGGGAAAAGTGAGAATTCACAATGCAGAATGACAGATGACCTTATTGTCTTAACTACCATTGCATGGTGTTAAGAGGATATTTCTTGGAGGCAGCTAACCACTGTGACCTGTAGATCATAAAGATGCAGCGTGTTACTGATCCATAGAGCTGAGCAGTATTCTTTACACTTCTAAAATCATAATATTGAACTGCCACATTTAGCCAAAAGAATTTACTGGCAGGACCTGATGGAGAGATGTGTTCTGTATGTGTTTGCTCGTACTGATGGTGATTCTGGGTTCATGAAATACATATGAAGTTCAAGGTGCTCTTGCTGTAATCAACATGCTGCAGGGAACAATGAAACTAACAGAATTCTGTTCATCCCCTGTTCCAGCCTTAGAACTAAATTCTGCACTCAAAAAGAAAAATGTGCAGTTTCTTTTGTTTGTACAACTTCTAAACATATTTGTACACATGAGAAGTGTTTGAAATTATTCCAAATTTTTACCTCTTGATTACTTCAAATCTGTATTCACAGGAAAGGCTTTTTTTAAGGCTATGGACCCATATTTCTACCAAAATTCTTTATATTTAAAATTTACCTATGGCTTTCTATAGCATTCTTTTTACATGTTTCTAGTCCTTCAGCTTTCCTACTCATCTGTCACAAACTATTAAATCACTGGATTTTTCATTGTTTGAAATAACTAGTTGCATTACCATCTGGAAACAATACATTTTAAATGCATAATTACGGATGTTTGAAATCCCAAGAACCCAACTTTATATGCACAGGACTAGGAGGCAGCATGCTCGGAAATGTATTGTCAGCTGCGTGATGAACAGTTAAGGGGAAAGGAGGAGCAATTCTCAATGCTTCTCTGCTGCCTTCCCACCACTAGCCTGAGAAAGCTGAACTCAGATTTGACTGCAGAGCAAATGAGAACATTTTAGACTGCTCTCACTTGCATTGAATTTTAATGATTGCAGTGGCACAAGGGGACCCTGTTTGAGTTGTGGCCTCTAAGTCCTCACCCTTCTCAGAGCTCACTTCTTGTATGAGGCTGGAAAATCAACTTTGTGTAAGTTTCCAGGAAGTGCAAAGGCACGAAGCACACCACACGATAGGACTACTGAGGGTAACCGTATGCATAGAACTTCACAGTGGAAAACGTTTTAAGATTCTGAAACAAAAGCTGCAATATAGGATACTGAATTTCTACAAAATCAGCACATCTCAACGATACGACAGTTAGTCATAAAACACTAGCTATTAGCTAATCTTCGACTAGTCCATATGGCTGATGCTATCCCCTTTTCTACTTGTTCTTTCCTTACATATGACCTGTTTCACAATATATTCATTTACCACAATATATTCCAACTGAAAAGAATCACACAGGCCCTCAAGCTTCACTGATGACAGATGCAGGTCCAGATCAGCCTTGGAAATCATATCAGAGCATGGCCTTTATGCTGCCCAAAATGGTATCAAGCAACTAAAAAAAGCAAAAAGAGTTCACTACATACAGGCCCAAACACACCATCAAATGTAAAACTCTTATAAAGAAATACAAATTTCAGAGATTCCCCATCCTCTTTGTTTATGTTGGGAGGGACAACAAAGATGAATGATCAGACATTACCAGCTTTGCAAACCCCACTGAAGCTCTTGGAGTGTCTTTCCCATACTATTCGGGGTTGACATACGATTACCTTTCTGTTCCTAGAAAAGAAAAGAAATACATGGAACCTTGACAGATGCATCCTACTATCAAACTTTATAACAGATTCAGTACTAGTTGGCTGAGGGGAAAAGCTCAAACCTCTGACCTGCATACCACTAAATGCCCGCTTGATTTAAAGTGCTTTTCCTAAATCAACAAGTTAAAATACACACAGCCACGTTTACCTCTGTGAAATTTATTCCTCCATTTCCAAATCAGCTTATTTCTGGACTATAAATCATGTCTCTTCTGTGCATTTTTGTAATGCAGATATAATTTTTACTTGAATTACTGTATAAAATGCACATGCAAAAATCAATGTATCAAATTTCCTAAAAACCACCCATGAAATAGCATTTCACACCAGTAATTCTCCCTGACATCTCAGTTCTGCATTACCAGCAGCCTTGTTACAGACATGTAAAACTATGCAAGCTGAGGCCAGTTTATTGAAGAATAGTGTAAGACACATGATGTAGCTAATGTAAAGGCACTAACTAAAAAAAGACAAAGACCATTTTAAAATAATAGTCAAAAGGAATTCCTGTTTCAACTGAAAAGAACCAAAAACATGCCCCAGCATCTGGTGGAAGGACTAACCAGTTGTACCTCTTGGGCATTGAGGAAGAGCATTTCAAACTCCCTGGGACTCTGTATGTTTCACTGTATGAAGACAGATGCCCTGCACTGCACTAAGCCTAGGTAAGATACTGCTAAAAGTTGTATACAATGCCAGATGTTTTTAAACATTTTAAAATACTTTTATACATTTTCTTAAATAAAGAAAAGTCAAAGAAAATCAGCATTTCTCAAGTGGGAGAAACAGTCAAACTGAATAAATGCATTTCTTTTCCTCTTTTGAATAAAATTAATGGCATTTATTGGTTCATAATATACTGACAAAGAAACACACAGGAAAGAATGTGATTAAATAGCTTTTCATTTGGTGCATTGTTTAGGTATTCAGCCCTGATGATAATGTTCCCAAAGACAATCAATCATTGATTTTAATTTACTTTATTGTGCTAAAGAAAAGAGTGAATGAAATGTAGAATTTGTTTAGCCTTTCTCTTGCATTCTGTAATAATCCAGATGGAGCATATACATTTTCTATTTAGTGACATCAACATGATTAAGCATTAAGACTTAATGAGCACGGCATTTTTTTAGGGCTCATTAATAAAAGTTAGAGATAGAAAAGATCTATTGGCCATCAAGTTTATCTCTTTACTGCGTTTGTGGGTTTATTATAGGGTCAATAATGATCTATTATTACTCGTTTATATAGAATTGCTTTTGTCAGAGGGACCTTAACTGAGGAAGCTTAACTGACTTTAAACTAAGTGAGATCTTTCTATCCTTAAAAGGCTCGAAATCTAAGATGTGTAATCCCTGCACAAGACACAGACTGAATCTCGTGCAGATGTATGAATAAAGATGACAGTCAAGACCAGCAAGGAACAAATAATTCATAGAAGAAATTGGTTTGACAGAAGGAAGAAGTACATGTGAAAGAAGCAAAAGATAACATTGCAACAAGAAATAGGAGACTGATTTTAAAACAAAGTGATATACAACAGGAGGCACACAAAGAAGAGTGAAGGGTCTGGGGAAGGAACTGTAGTGACTCAACTAGGTTATTAATTAGTTTCAATGCGAGGATGATAAATTACACCAAGCTTTAGACCCGAACATTGTCTATCTAAAAACAGACAACAGCTATGTTGCAGTTGTAACATAGGTACAAGTATTTTGAAATTAAAAAAAAACCCAGACCTAATAGGTGGTTTTTATGTCTCTTAAAACTACTTCTAAGTACAGTAGAGTATCATACAAGAAAGGGGAATATTCCAGAAAACCCCACATGCATAATCTGATTTCAAAGGGCAATACATTACCTCTATAGCTACTCCATCTCTCTGCTTCTCTCCTTGAGACAAAAAGTCATAACCAGAAACATCATGTAGTAGCATAATAATATAATGAATGGTAACACAAAACAGACAAGCAGCAACAAGAAAGGGCTGTAAATTGCACCTAGACTATACCTTCTAATATTATGTTTCTGGTTTTAATGATTAAAGGAAATCACATTGTCTGTTTTTACATATCTTCATCTTTACCTCCTAACATACATACTCTCAGGCCTCTAAAGTGTCCATCATCTCGGTCCCTTATAACTTGGTATGATTCTTGTCCTGTTTTAGAGAGTCTTGAATAATGATGAATAACAATGATAGTATCAGATTTTATAGCAATGAAAATGGATTATTTAAATTAGAAAGGGAACTTTTATATCCCATATAGCTCTGGATTTACCTGCAAGTACTCTCTGCTTGACATATTTCAATGAGCTTGGTCCTACTGCCTCCTCTAAAATATAAATAAGTACATCTAGTTCTACAGTTGCAATTCTTTGTAGCGCTTCCCCTGGTACAGTCACTAGGGGTATCTGTATTCATAATGGTTTGTCTCTGGCCACTACACCTGGAAGCGAAGCTGCATGCAAGCCTAGACCCATAGGACTGCAACACTGAGGATGCGCATCAGTGACTGAACTATTTTGAAAGGGGTTGCTTCCCATATAAATTGTGCACAATAAAATGGCAAGTCTATAAATTGCATGAAAGTGTTATTTTCTTTTCCTATTCAGTAAGGAGTCAAATAGCTGGTCCACAGCCAGACTTGAACCTCCATCTGGTTCAAGCCACACCTTTTCATTTTTAATAAAAGAAACCCACAAAACTTAAAACACACTGCAATGTCTGCAATCAATATTCAACAGTCATATCAGCAGAAGATGGTAAACTGGCTGTTTTGGATTTGTAACAGTAGCATAACTACAGTCAGTCACAGTCTCCTCTTGTGAGCCATGGAGCACCATGGGAGTGCCTCAAACTGATCACGAGTCAGCGTACAAGGGCAGCTGAGGGATGCTTTCTGTGAAATGGGTTCCGGAGCTCTCTACCCACCCAATTCAACCAGGAAAAGGCAGGCACTCCTTCTGCCTTATTGGGTACATCGTTTCCTAAAGGTTTGTCTCAACTGGTCCACATTGCAGCATCCGAATCTTTGGCAGATTGCACTGGGAGTCGGTAAAAAAAAAACAACTGCTGTGCCCCAGACTTTTAAGGAGTTGGAAAAACAGCCTAGATTTTCAAGTCTAGATCGTGGAGCGTGGGCATGGCAGGGGACAGGCCATGGTGTGCTCTAGCAATTGTTATATTGTATCTCCTCAAATCATTAACCCTTGTCAAACATTCCTGAGTTTATTATGGTAGTACCAAGGGGCCCCAATCATGTATCACAGGTCCATTATGAGAGCTGATACACAAACACATTTAATTAAAAGTTGTCAAGACTTGTATGGACAAACAAGGGGGAATTCTTACACTCACAAGCTGTTCAAATTTCCTAAGTCCCATTCCAATAGAAATTGAGTCAGTACGAGGGAGCAACTGAGAACCAAAAAGTATTTCCTGATATAAATAAGTGGTTCCTCAACATAAAATAGGAAAACAAGTCTATATTTATTAAGTTAATGCAGTGATCTATCACATGAATTTATAAATTCCAAAAACTTCTGTATGATCTCTGAAAAATCATGTTTATTAGCAGATATAGTTTATTAGCAGATTAACAAATTTATTGCATAATTAGTTTCTTATCTTCTCCCCACTGCAAACCATTTTTAGTTTCAGGAAAACTATTTTCCTTACCACATTCTCAATTCTTTATTTTTCTGTTTTCAACAGCTTCCTTAAAAGCCTATTATTTACTTATTCAATTTCCTTTCCCTTTTGCACATGCAGCATCTTGAGTAATGACTCACCATTTTCTCTTGGGCAGGTAACAAAATCCTTCTATAGATTATGGGAGCAATGAAAATCACGACAAGCTTCAGTAACTGTATGATAGTTATTGTTTCACGTTTGATGGTAGAATTGCAGTATATATGGGCTCTGAAACTGGCAACTGATGGGAAAATTCTTCCCATTTAGGTAAATGTACCAGTATTTAACTATTAAAAACATTCTGGTGATGGGGGACTGTTCTCAAATAGTAAGGAGAATCATTTCTCACTCTTATCCCCTGCTACCCACCAGGAAAATAAGCAGGCGCAGAGAAGAAAAACCAAATCACGCTATACTTTGGTGCGCAGTAGTGTTGGGGGAATGTAGAAGACATCAGGAGAGTAGAACATGGATTTTTGTTGCTGGTAGCAGCACTGAGCTGTAACAGTGCTGGTTTATTAGTATCACCACTGCCAATTTAGAGAGCTAGTAGAATTTGCCACACATAATCCTTGGTGCCTTTCAAGGTGAACTGAAAGAAGAGTGAAGAGAAATGGGAGAGGGAGAGGGAGAGAAATGTTACAGCCAGTGGCAAAACAGCTGTGATGACAGGGTATAGCGTACTCTCGCTTATCATCCTTAACTTGTAAATGAGCCTTCAATCTTACTGTTCTTTGTAGTTATAAGTTGTTACAAGTGGGGAAAATTATACAAGCAGTTGTGAATGCCCCCTGCCATAGTTCCTGCTACAATAAATTATCTATATCATTATTTAGCCTACAACAGTCCCTAATAATATCAGCCATATATCAGGGCCCTACTATGCCAGCTGCTGTACACACACACAGCAAAAGTAAATCCCTCTCCCAGTGTGTTTGCACCTGAGGTAAAACAGCAAATGCTTGTTGCCAAGTCGCTTCCTACAAACCAGATACACATTTTGAGCAGCGTCTAGAAAGATGAATTGGCTTTCATCTCATTTGGCCAGCTTTCAGGTGTGAAGTAGGCACGTAAATAATTGCACATTTGCATCATGGATTCTGTCCTCACTGGGAAACTGAAGAAGAAGCTTGGACATCTGGTACTGCTTGGCAGATTGTCACAACACTACAGGACAGACCTACCATAGTGAAAACAAGATATTGCACTGGCTGTCTGAAAGGGTTCCTTTCACATCCAGATGTCATCCTGGGAATTTTCTAGGCTGTTGTCTTCTAGTCGATTGGACTCTAAACTGAAAACTTTAAATGGCACTACTTGCATAATATACACTCATAGGGATGAGGGCTAAAACCATAATACATGCTCAGAAAGCCCAGTGTTATTTTTTTCCTCTTTGATAAGAATCTGTATTCAAAATGTTGCTTCTGCATTCTTAAAGCAGTAAGTATGAAGAGATACTATGAAGCCCCTGCAGCATCTACTAAAACCTTCCTCCTCTCCTGATCCCTCAAACACCCAGGAAAGACTAGCAGGATTAAACATTTCACCAAGGAAGCCTATTAGATTAAGATGGCTTTCTTTAAAAGAGTTGACATTATTTCCAAACAAGGAAAATAAAAAACAACAAACTCTGACAGGTTAAATGTAAAAATCTTATACGGTAGGCCAATAAAAGGATGAGGAACAATTCTCAGAAAGCTTTAAAACTAATAATAAATCTTGTTCAAATGCACAAGGAAGAGGAAGCTGACCAGATAGTCTGTAAAGCTAACAGGTGATGAAGGCATAACAGAGCACAGCAGAAGGCATAAATAAGGCCACAGAAGAAGTTAGGTGAGGATTTTGCATCCATGCAGGACTCTTCAATGTGCAGGAGCTCAGGCAGAGTCCCACACTGAACCACGATAGGAGATGCATCACAGTAGTGTCCTGAACTGAAGTGCGAGTAGGAAACATTTTTGGTCAGAGTGACATAATGGATAGTAACAAAACCCCAGGACCTGTGCTGAAGGAACTCAATTATGAAACAGCTGGAATAAGCATTGCAGGGTGTAACCTCTCTCACTTAAAACTGTCTCAGTGCTAGCAAACACGATGTACTTGCAGGAGGTATCCAGGGAACATCAGAGGAATAATACTGTACTGCGCAAAATGCTGTAACAGTGAATAGAATTAGTGGGCATCTGGGTAAATCCTGAAAAACTTCCAGTAGTACCTGGGAAGTCTGCTCAAAGACCATGACCTCATTATGCCAAGTACTGCAAGAGCACAGAACAGATTGCTTCTAGCCCAAACAACAAGCAGGAAAAGTACACAAAAACTGCTACAGGAGCTACAGTAACACAGACTTTTGTAGACCTCTCAGCTGGATTTCTGAATGCACATATTAGGGCTTATAAATTAAGTGTTTAACATACACAGGCAAAAATTGAAATGCCAGGGGAAGAAGACTCAAAGAAGACAAGATTGGCAAGAAAAGGAGCTAACTGCAGACATTGAATCTACTTACCTTATTTGTATTAAAGTAGTCTTACACTGGTGATGAGATGCCCCAGGCAGCATTCCTCTGGCCCCGACTAATACTGAGGTGCCCACCTATAGGTGTAACAGCCTCCTTTCTTTGCAACTTACCGATGATTCTTGAATAATATGTAGCACTCACCACGTGTTTGGGTTTCTTAAAATTTTCAAACACTTGAAAATTAAATATTATGATTTCCTTCCTTCTGTTAAGTTTTAAAACATTACATTATTTATATAGTATCATGATATTGTCATTACATTATTTTCAGCACATTGTCTTTGGAGTGCTTTAGTAGTCCAAAATACTCACGTAATGCATATGGTTGGGAGTCAATACTATGACATATTTGAGAAGAGCTGATATGACTTTCATGAAGGGAAGTAATGTTTCACGTACCTCTTCCAGTTCTGCAAAGGAGTCAAGGAGAGGTATGTGAATTTTGTGGATATAACTACTTAGATCTCCAGAAGACATAAAGACCCCCTTGAAGAGCTCCTAGAGAAAAAAGCTGCCTTGGGATAAGAGGAAAAGTCTTCATATAGCTAACTGACAGGCTAAAGGGAACAGCAAATGGTTAATTTTCACAAAAGATGAGTCACCAATGGAGTCCCCAAAAGAGACATATACTCAAGCTTATATGATCTGGCATATTCATAAATTACCATCAATATCAAAGTGACAAAGCTTAAATCATTCACAGAAGTAAAAATGAAGGCTGACTAAGAGAAGTTGCAGAAGGACTTCACAGTACTGTGCAATAAAATGCCAAATTAAATTCAATAAAGACAAATGTGAAGTAATGCCAGGAAAAAAATGAACAATTCTAACTTTATAAAGTGAATGAGAAGCTCTCAGCTAGCTATTACCACTCAGGAACGGAGTCTCAGAGTTATAGTAAATAGATCTATAAAAATGTCAACTCGGTGCCTCACAGTGGTAAAAACAGAAACAAGCAAAAACGTCCAACAGTTAGGAAAGAAATAGGAAAGAAAACAAAAAGAGGTAGTGATGCTCTAATATGGTACGCAGTAATTCCAGTCCCAAGTACAGCATAATGGAACTGGAAAACTGGCATCATTGGCAACAGCGATGATGAAAATTAGGCAATGGCTGTCAGGCAAGGAACAATTAAGTCAATCTGGATTCCTCAAACTGGAAAGAAGATAACTGAGGGCACTATGACAGGGATCTATAAAAGCATAAGAGGTATAGACAAGGTGCAACCCCCCCAACCCCAGGGGAGAGACTTTTGGACATTATGTGTGGTTGAAATTCTTGTTGTAGGACATCATGGATACCAACAGTTTCCATGGACTCAAAAAGAAAAGACTAGTTTGTGGAAGACAAATACATGAAAGACAAGGATACACTGGGAGATCACATCCACAACAAATGCATTACCAGTTACCAATGTAAAACCAACGAATACAATGTTCATCACATTCATAAGCTGGAAGATTCAAAAGAAAATACAAACTTCACTTACCATTAGCTCAAGCCATATATAAATTTCCTGTATTCACCCATGCATATAAACTGTTAGCATAGGAATCTACTTGTTGAAATCCACATTGAAACTATTGTACTTTCAATAAGGCAATCTTAGTTTTGAAGTTGCTTCTAACACAGCTCTGTGTTAGTGCAAAATTATAAACTTGAATCAATACAACTAATTGAAGCCAAAGTCACTGGAGAATATGTAGGTATTCAAAAGTATGAAAACTGAATTTCTAATTGCATTAGAAAAAACAAGTCTACAATTTCAATGTAAGTGGTAAGAACTGCTTTCATTGGAAACTTAAGCATCCAGGACCATTCAAAGTAAAAACAAATAAGGCTGACGTAGGTGTACTGCATGTAAACATATGTACTTGGACAACTGCCTAAGAGCTAGATGTGCATTCAGTTTTGCTTCACTTGTGACAACATTCATTGCTCCTGTACTAGACACAGAACTATACCTAATTAAGCAGCTGAAAAAGGAAGACTGCATTGTGCCAATCCATTAGCAGGCAACTGCAAAGGCACTGTGAGTAAACTACCCTATCAAGTCTAGAGGTGGTCCTTCCAGCTGTAGAACATTTCAACCACTATAAGAAAATACGTTTATGTTCCACCCATTAGCCAGATAAACACAGAATTTCAATCTTAATGTCTGCCAATAACTAAACTCATACACGTGTATGCTCCAGCTCAGAAGTAGAATATCTCTGAATGACTTTTAAAGTGTAGACAAGAACAAAGATGTAGATACAGGAAAGGACAGAAAGGGGCTTATATTGCTTTAGAAAGCCAAGGGTCTGGAGAAGCATTGGTTTGGTGCTGGCCTGCGAATGAGATGAAAAAGGCTCTTTAGCAAGAGTTTCAGGTAGGATTGTTCTGTGGGACAGAGAAAAATTCTTCTGCCTAGCACACTGTTTCTGTGTGGCTGTGCAGTCAACTTAACGCTAAAGGAAGCTATGCACTCCAACTCCTATCATGGAAGAAGAGGTGCACTGGTGCTGCCTTTGCCATGCTTCCTTCCAGGGAGAGTCTTTGTACTCCCAAAGGAGGATCATCCAGAGGGCCTGAAAGGGCACAGCAGAGGGTTCTGCAAAGACCAGGCTGTCCTCTGTTTTCCTTCTGGAATTCCAGATAACTCAATACGTAGGAAAGTCAGAAAAGGTGCCCTCAAGACAGCAAAGTAGGTTTGCTTACAGGGCAGTGCAGGTGCAGTTATTTGCGATCTTACATTTGAAAGAAATATTCTAGACTCCTGCTACCTTCAAAACCTTTCTCCTCTTTTCTTTTGGAAATATCATTAGTATAAGATTACAACAACACATAACACCAAGTTGTGTCTTTCTTTGAAAGGCCTGTGTTCCTGTTACCTGTGCAATAGGATCTGTTTGCATAAGTCTTGCCACAGCAGAACTGGACACAAAAATGTAGTGAGGCATCCACAGATTCCTACTGAGTATGTGGAGAAGTGGCATCTGGAAGCCTCTGAAATGCCAGATCTCAAGGTCGAAGCAACAGAACAACTACACACAACATACAGTGCCAGCAAAGAAACAACATTATGCTAACCAATAAGTCACAGGTACAGACATGATCAGCATACATCCTAAGCATCCTCAGCAAACTTAACAGAGGCATCTGTGGAATAATTATAATCAGAGAAAATTTAACTCTAAAAAGCAAAATGTTGTCTTGCAAGTAAATAAGTCTCATGTCAAAGTAAGACAGTGCCAAAATGATCAGTCAGAGGAGATGAGTGGGGGCAGGACATGGCAGCTTGCCATCCAGCAGTAGGGTTACATAAAAGTGTTGCTTTGTGCTTTGGGTTTTCTACAAGGGTTTTATGGGCACTTATGTGCCTAATTAAAAAAGATTGTGAAAGACACCACAATGGGAACACTCTTCTAGGCACTCTTAAGTAGGAGAGGAGAAATAGTAAAAAAAGAAAAGGAGATTGCACTTGATGTCTTTAGCCAGAATCCCGGGACTCTAAAATGGATACAATCTGTCCTCCTGCTTCTACACTTCCTTTTCATTGATGGCAACTCTGCCAAATCACAGGAGAAAGTTAATGGCAAAAAAGATCATCTGCTTCTTCCAACTGATTTGTTGAGTACTTTAAAAATTGGCAGCCTGGAAACGTTTCAAGCCAGAAGGGAAAATATTCATGTACCCACACATCAAAGTGTTTCTAAAGACTGAGCGTACATAGTTCTGAACATTTCTCAGGTGATCAAAACAGAAATGCATTTCTAAGATGCTGCTTACAATATAACAGGCAGTAGGTCAGGGACCACAAAACTGGCTGATCAAACTTAAGCATTGACTTCACAGCTACATGAAAAGCAAAAAGGGTTCTCTGGGGGGCAGAGAGTAGAAGGAAATATTAGGTGGGGAAATTACTGGTACTATAAGCAGCAGACAGGGAATCCTGCTAAAAGAGAAGAGTTATAGCAAGAGACAGAGCTATACAGCAGAAACAAAAAAAAAAAAAAAAGGAAAAAAGAGGGAGAATTAAAAAAAAAAAACCTACAAGAGAATTTTTATTGTTGTTTTAAACTCAAGGCATTGCAAGGTATCTGCAGATGGAATTAAGTGATCTTTGGGAAAAGATGTTTACGTAAGGATGATTTGCCCTGCTCTTTGCACTTCCATTCTAATTAGAAAATGGAGCCCCAAATTAATTTGAATATTTAATTTTAGTCCAGGGTTGCAAACCTGCTAACTATCAAATTTTCACGTCTTTGGAATCCTGTGCCTGGTCTGTCTTTCACATACTGCTTGCTATGCTCTGCATTGAGGGAAATCTCACCCAAATGTTTTCTTAGGGAGACAACAGTCAGTTTCATAGTTAGCAGTGAATTAAAATTTAATATGTTTTGAGAAGGCTTCTTTACCTCTCCTTTCTCTAGCTTTCATTTCTATTACAGAGTTGCAAGTTATGGTCCCACAGCAGTATTCAGTGTCCTGTAAATACAGATGTCCTTTTGGAGTCCTCCACTTCCTCGAATCTGTCTGTCAGCATGTAAAGCCACCACACACTCCAGGACTTTACAAACATGTTAGAGAATATGAAACAGGTGGAACAACACAGATGTGCTAACTCTGCCTAACAGTCCTGCACTTAGCAGTGCAGATCAGCCTGTAGTGAAATAATACAGCATTATGTGAGGTAATATTTATAGGTCTGTCCTGTGCAGCCACCCAAGGAAACAGACTTTATAGAACTGTATTTATTATCAGATTACTCTCTTTTCTTCATATAATGGAAATAGCCTGGAAGTGTGATAGAAGACAGAAGCCTGATTGACTCAATCTCCTACATGAGAGCCAAGTAGCAGATCTGCATTGCTCCTGAACGTTCTTTGGAGACACTTTAATTAATGAGTTTGAATGGTTTCACAATGCAAATGTTGAGTTCCAAAAATAAGCAAAGTGAAACAAGTAGTAAGGACCTGCAGCATCAGCCACCAAAAACATAACTGACACTGAAACTCTGCTGGTAGATTAAGAAACACACAGAGAAACCAAGTTGACAGCTCTGCTGAGAGCCCCATGAAAGCATACCATGTTTAACTTTCATTACCTGCTGCACTGCTGATTTAAAGTGTTGGTAAGCATTGTTTTCAGAACTCAGGCCTGCTCCCAGGCACTGCTTAATTTAACACCTCAGAAAACAGTCTAGAAGTAGTCAGAATAGATCAGCGGTAAGAAGCTGACCAACTCAGCTTGGCTTTCCACTCTGCACTGGTTGCAGTAATGATGCTCAGAGTATCACGCAATTTCTTAGAGCTTTTGTATAGGTGAGAGTAGGTACCAGAAGTGGCACAAAGAAAATATTACAGCTATTGCACTACTAATGAAGAAGGGCTCTAGAGTGAAATACAGAAACAGATCCAAGCCAAACATTTTGAATCCAAATTGCTCCAAATGTTGTAGGGTTTTTGCTCAGACTCAGTGGTTTGAGAAGCATTTGCCCCTAGATGGCCACTAGAAGGAAACCAAATCATCAAGAAGAAACTGGTCTGTGATTAATTTTATGCAGATGCGCAACGGCAGAGAGAGCTCACACATGTGAAAGAAACAGACTGAACAAGGACATACACAAAACATTGTTTCTTTTAATGAGGCTCTTCTTGTTCCAAAGGCATATGAGAAGGTGTATAATAACAATTATATACACTCCACTCTGTCACAGTAGAGCTTCAGTGGATTTCAGAGGATTCAAAATTTGGGATGGTACAAATAATTGCAATCGTCAGTAAAGTCCCAGTAGACCACAACAGGCATAGTAGAGATGAGAACGCACCTGATATATCCTAAAGCACATTATGGTCTGTACAGTTATTGAAACTGCAGAGCTAAAACCGCAACAGTCTTAGACGGTATTGCGTGCATTTATTTTTTTGTTCTTCATTCAGACTAGAAAATAGCATAAAGCACAAGAACTAGCAGGGGTCAGGTATCCCACCTCATATACTGCCTTGGCAACTCTGTCACAATTTCTTCCAGCTGAATCGTGGTCTCAAACATACAGATGGCCTGAAGAATTGCCATCCTCACCTACCAAGGGTAGTGTGACCTGCTGAGGAGAAACAAACA
Organism: Vanellus vanellus; assembly: GCF_965231255.1. Classification (NCBI taxonomy): domain Eukaryota; kingdom Metazoa; phylum Chordata; class Aves; order Charadriiformes; family Charadriidae; genus Vanellus; species Vanellus vanellus. The sequence continues at coordinate 130,215,970 of NC_138906.1, read as the reverse complement.
CATGTTTTTTCCTGTTTCTCATCTCATGGCTAATGGGTCTGCACTGGGCGGGAGGGGGAGAACAACAACCTTCATCACCAACCCAAAGGCACTGAGATGCCTACGGGGTGACACCAACTGTCAGTAAAGCAGCAGTCAGTACTAGTGCTGCCCTCGGGCTCTCCTAGGACCATCTTCTCCTTCAGGCTGCAGTTATGGTTTATGCAGCTTTCTGCATTTCTCCTACTTGGTCGGAAACAGAATATGTTGAACATGCTACAGCTTACCATATCCACATTACCTGCCAGCATGCAAATAAGCCTGTTGTATACATTCATTCTGTGTCTTGCACAGAGAAGGACAAAACTGGACAGTGAAAGATTTTTTTATTGCTTTAACATTTATGAGACACTGACTCTCACTCTTAAGCATTATCTTTCAATGTTTGGGATGCAGAGCACTGCAAACAAATGTTCTGCCTAGGTCTGATTTGGTGTAAGCAAGCGGCAGAATATCTAATACATTCAGGCAGAGCCAGGGTCCAGAACACCAGCCTGACCATTTCTGCACAGAGTTATCTTTTTATTATATATACAACCAAAGTTTGGTCTGATGGGATAACAGCGAGCCTTGATCCCAGAACACAAGACCTGCTACCATGTTGTACTTGTTACCAGAAGGGATTTGCTCCATAGAACCTGTCTGTTTATCTAATCTGTGCTAGTGCACACACAACTGACAGACCAAATTCATGCCAACTGACAGTAGGGCAAGACAAGCATCAAGAATTTCAATGCCTTTAACCTGACATTGAATATTTTTCACCATCAACAGTTTTTTCAGTTTTTCCATGTATCAGAGTGGTACAAGGCAAAGCAAATAGGTATCAGAGCCAAGTATAACTAATATTATACAGTATTAATAGATCTATGAGATCCTTCTCCCTCTCTTTGCTACCCGTCTTACCTTAGGAGGAGAAATGTGGGATACAGCTCTGTCCCACCATTATTCTTACCATCAAGATAGACAAAGATGGGAGAAAAACTAGAGCAGACCTTCCTTTGTGATGTTTAAAACCACAAAACTCAGGAAGAAGCAGGTGAATGGAATGGAAATAGTATTGTTCATTGTCTTGTACTCCTCTTGTGTTACCTGGCCCACACGTGCACAGCTGGTGTAAGGGCTTTCTGAGGTGACAGGAATGTCCACACTGGTGCATTATCCCTGCTGTGAGACAGGAAAAAATCAGGCTCTGGAACTGTCAGATCCTACTTCCTCTGCAGCATTTTAAAGGAAACAATTTTTCACTCTCTGAGTCCTTGTAAACAAGTTTTATAGTGCTTTCAACTTGAGTCTATTGCATGTTGCTGGAGAATTGCAAGTGTTCAGGATTTAAACCCTTTTCTCAGAACATCAGGCTGGAAGAACGAATAAAGGCTTTATCTTTAAAAGCTTTCAGAACCTTCCAAAACAAAGTTCTTGCATTTATTAGTACAAGCTCGCATAAGACACCTGGTGAACAAATTGCTCACTCAAATGAGAAAAGCTCAAATGAAAAATAAATAGATAGTTTTAAACTCCTCTGTTGCATCCATCTTTCCACCTACATCCTCTGTTCATAATTGCAAACACTTCAGGCACAGACATGTCTTTTCAAGTCTGCACTAAGTGCCTGATCCAAAGCACACCGGCATCAATGCACAGGCTTCTGTACTTAAACAAGCTTTAGATTAAACCTTGTATAAATAGCTATATACAGAGAATCTCCCAGGAAAATATTTGGAAGCTTTGACTCTCCAAACTTTACACAATTATTGCACTATAATCCTTTCTGCTACCACTGGGCTAGTTCTTCCACCTCTCTCACTGCCTTCCTATGCATGTATATGCCATAGAAGTGTCCCCATGAAACTCATTGCAAAGGAAAGAGGCAGTGACTGTAGGTTCACAGGGGATTTGAGGGCTCAGTATGAAGGATGGAATAACACATATTCTCCAGCCAAAGTCCAGGAACCAGTTCATTGACTTTTTTTTTTTTTTTTTTAGTGCATGCAAATCTGGACAGAATTCGTCCTGCTGAATGTTGTTTTGAGAAATGCTCGTCTGTACTTTTATTTATGGAGCTAGAATACTGTATTGCAAAACTTAACAAACTCCATATCCAAATCTTGGAAAAGTCTGGGAAATGTTTGGAGGCAAATGTAATTTCCCTTAGTTAGCTCCTCAGACACTGAGTGGGGACACCAAGTTCAAGTGGCTGCCAAATTGGCGGTTTGTGTCTGTATCTCTTGCAATTCTACAAGGCGTGAATCAAGGGAAGCATCACAGGCACAAACTCAACTGCACCAAAATCAATGCGAAAACTCCTACTGACTTCAAGCATTTGGACCGAGAGAAGGACATTCTGTGAAGAGTGTATTCTCATTTACTGGCAAAGGATTTTGTGTCTTTCCAGAAACAGAAACATTCTTAGTGTGACATCTAGTGTCAGCAACACATACGTTACAGACCCATCATACACAACATACCAAGGAAACAACTAAGTCAAAGTACTGAAAACTCAAGTAACAAAAATTATAGCAAAACATTTTAAATCTGAACTAACATGTACAATACAGAAAATCGGGGGTGGGGGTGGGGGGTGGGTGGGTTGTTTCTATAAATAAATCCATTAAAACACATAGTGGTAATCCTCCGTACTCAAACCAAAATCGGACCTTCTTATTTCTCTGGTCACCTCAGTGTACCTAATTCTCTGCACTCTGCTTATACAGCACCTACCACAAGACAGTCCAGTTTTACAGAGTGCTTTAGGTGTCATTCTGGGTTGCAAACCCATTCCTGTTGGCTTGAAAGGGCCCAAAAGAAACTATGGTGAAGCAGATTTTAGAGGTCAACACACTGACTTGAGCTATTGCTGCATTCGTATATTTTTAGGTCCTCATGAAATAAATTAAAAAATAATTAATAAATTAAAAATAATACAAGGATTATGAGATTATGTTCAAAATTTTAAATTCTATTCAAAAAGAAGTTAGTAGCACCTCAGGAAAGTGTGGGAAAATGACTCTGGATCTTTTTTCAGGTCAGCAATTCAGGAAAGCCATTAATTCTATACAGTACTTACAATTGATTATTAATCAAAGTCTGCCACTTGTAGGCCTAGATGTACTATAAATATGATTTGTTACCATAATTATGCTGACAGGTTACAGTTTTACCTTACTCTTTCTGCTTTGTCTTTAAGTTCTACAGCTTTACTAATGTTTAAACTCAGAGGATAACACTGTCCAAAAGTGGACTTCAACACTACTGGTGTCTTATGACCAATTTTTGGTAAATGCAGGGCAAATACAAAGGGAAGAATTAGTCGTCTTCCAAATTTTTGCAAACTGAGTGCTAATCTGGAAGTCAGGCTCCTGGAGGCTGATTGACAGCTGGATTTCTTGATTTAGCAAACTGAAAACATTTATTTTAATGAGCAAATTTCTAACATTTTTCTGCAGAAGGGAATTATGTTTTGAGCAGGCACAGTGACATTCATTGCCATCTCCTGGAAATGGCTCTGAGGGACTCACACTGCAGGTATTCAGAGCACTGTTAATGACTTAGCAAAGTACTAAACAGAGGGGAATCACTGAGCTGATGTCAGTTCTCTTACAGAACCAAAACTTCCTTCCAAAATCTCAAGCACAAATACAGGCTCGGTGGGGAATGGCTGGAGAGCAGTCCCGAGGAGAAGGACCTGGGTGCGTTGATTGACGAGAAGCTCAACATGAGCCAGCAGTGCACAATCGCAGCTCAGAAGGCCAACCGTATCCTGGGCTGCATCAGAAGTGTGGCCAGCAGGTCAAAGGAGGTGATTCTGCCCCTCTACTCCACTCTTGTGAGACCCCGCCTGGAGTACTGCATCCAGCTCTGGAGTCCCCAACATAAGGACATGGACCTGCTGGAGCATGTCCAGAGGAGAGCCACAAGGATGATCAGAGGGCTGGAGCACCTCTCCTATGAGGAGAGGCTGAAAGAGTTGGGGCTGTTCAGCCTGGAGAAGAGAAGGCTCTGGGGAGATCTTATTGCGGCCTTCCAGTACCTAAAGGGGGCCTACAGGAGAGCTGGGGAAGAACTTTTTACTAGGGCACGTAGTGATAGGATGAGGGGGAATGGCTTTAAACTGGAAGAGGGCAGGTTCAGATTGAACATTAGGAAGATGTTTTTCACTTTGAGGGTGGTAAGGCACTGGAACAGGTTGCCCAGAGAGGTTGCTGAGGCCCCATCCCTGGAGGTGTTCAAGGCCAGGCTGGATGTGGCCTTGGGCAATCTGGTCTAGTGGAAGGTGTCCCTGCCTATGGCAGAGGGGTTGGAACTCAATGATCTTCAAGGTCCTTTCCAACCTAAACCATTCTATGATTCTATGAAAATAGGAATTTTTCCCAATCTTGTTTTTTTCTTTTTTATAGAATACAGTTTCCCACAAAAGACAACTGCAATGGCAAGTCCTTGTGTACTTACATGTATCAGCTCCATTGCTGAACAACTGTATAGAAAGCTCTTAAGGCAGCAAACTTAGTAAAAGTTTTATCGATAAAGGTACCTGTACACAAACTCATTGCTGTGATTATATTGATCTGACCATTTCATTTTATGAACAAATGTAGTTACAATAGAGTAAAAGCAGCAACCCCCCTACAATATTCCTTCAAGCATTACATAAAGGGAAAGAAGCAAAACATACTGTCAAATTTGTAAGTTACATACATTAAATACATATATAAATATATATATGAAAGCGGATATTTTATCTTTAGCTGCCTTATTGTCAGGTCATTATTTCCTGATTAGCTGGCTAAGTTCTTGTAGGGATCATGATTTTAAAAAGCCTGGAGGAATAAGTTCAAGGCAACTGTTCTAGACACAGAAGTTAAGGCTGTTATTAAAATGTCTCAGTGCAAAGGAGCCTGTGGATGCAAAATCTATCTGCCCAATATTTGATGGTGACAATATTAAAAATGATGAGAGCAAAAGAAAATCTCATGTCCTGAAATTGCACGGAGCTCATCTATCTTCCACTAAGATAAACTGATACCACATGTGGTCATTGTGCCCTTCTCGCCAGGATCCTTTACAAGACACAGATCCTCGTCATGGGTCTGGTTTCCTGCAGCTAAGAAGAGTAAACCATAACCAGGACGAAAAATGTCCACACCTTCTACTGCTGCCAGCCTGTGAGGAGTCCACCAAAATAACAAAACAGCCACAGATTCTATTGCTTTTCAGCATACCTCAGCATGAAATTGTGCTTTCCCTCTGCAGGAACCACACAGATTAGCCAAGCCGTGCTGGTAGCATGTCCCAGGCGTCTTATTTCCAAGGGCTGGAGAGAACAGCAAGTGCTGGGAGAGGTGTTGGGTATCCTCACAAATTATGCTGATCCCCTGATACTGACAGAGCTTTCCACGGCTATGTTAAGGTGCAGGTGTGAGAACTTTTGCCTCCTTCAGTATCCTCATCACTTCAGTACTAAACAGGTTCGGAAACCTGAAAAGCAGGGGCATAAAGAGATTTATTTTTTACTGGTTGCTCCCAATGGATCTTACTTCAGGAGGCTGTGATTCCAGCCAAAATATTTTATTTAGCTGTAAGAGAAATACACATATTCGGTTCTGGAAATTGATTTTTTCAAGGCTATTTTAATTGAAAAAGATAGAATAGCACCATAGCCAAAAAGTACTTTGAAAATGTTAACAACAGAAGCTAGCAATTTCTGAAGAACTCTAAAAATATCTTTACTAGACTTAAACATATATCTGTATGCAAGATGCTCAGCAGAAATTAATTATCTCAATTTATCAGGGAACTGCTGGTAATGAATAAGGTGTCTGCTTCCTCTGTGTAACACATTTAATGCCCACTGCATGGGCAGCATGGAACACATTTGCTCTTTAATTATGGTTACAACAGATTTATTCTGCCGCATCACTGAATAATCAGTCATCTGTTACTTTCATGAATTTGAAAGATTTCTATGGCTAGTAATAAAATCACAGAGCAGAAAAATAAGATTGCAAAAGGGTTTGTATTTTCTCTATGTTTGTTATGAAGATTATGAAAGGTAAATGAATTCTGACTTGAAAGTTTTCTCTCTCTTAACTATTTCCATAGGTGTCTTCTAACAGAAAGCACAGCTGATGCAGTTTTTGAATACTTGGATACAAACCTAGAGCCCAAACAAAGACACAGCTCAAATTTAGTTTCAAAATCTACTTCATAATTGATATATAGTATTTTAACACAGAATATTTCTTTTAAGAAGGCTTCTTCTTGGGGAAAATAAGGAGATTCCCAAAAGAAAGGGTTAAGTCATGTGTCAACAATGCACTGGTAGTAAGTAACCACTTATACTGCTTAGTGTATACGATGACATGCATTGAAGTCTTTATTCATGAACTCAGACTAACACAGGCTGAAATCTTTTCTTAATTTTTTAGAATCACTCATTAAAATCAATATCAAAGGACTAACTGAGTGTCCTGGTTTGAGGTAAAACAGGACCAATTTCGTTCAGTAACTTTACTTTTTAGCTAAGCCTCTTTTAACTACTGAAATTAACAGCATATTGTGCAGAAATTGTTTGCTCTCACAGTGATAAGACCTGATTGTTTATAATTTATACCAAGAAATGGTATGCAGAGAGGCTCTTGCTTATACTTGGGCAGCTCATTTTGTTATTTGCCCCATTGGAGGGTTGGAAGCAGAAAAGCGTAGAGGGGTCGCACCTGCAGGGAGGAGTGGACAGGACAGGTGGCCCAAAACTGACCAACAGGGTATTCCATCCGTTCTGCCTCATACTCAGTATAAAGGCTGAGGTATATGAGCTGTTAGCACCACTTCCTTCTTCCTCAGTCCCAGAAAAATCCTTTTCTAGAAACTGTGAAGCCCCAAGACTAGAAGGTTCTTCTTAAATGGAAACGGGCAAGAATATTAGCATTCTTTAATTTCTTGCTTTCTCAAATTCATGGAGTTATATTGCCTACCACTATCCCATGCATAATTGAGCAATAGTTGGGCTTCCAATGGTTGCTTTTCATATATGGGTCCTTGTTGTTGGATGTTCTAGTGTAACTGGGCTGACATCATTATAATTTGGTAGTAATATTATTTTAGTCTATCCCTGCTTGATGAGTCAAATGCTGTTTCTTTTTGCATTGTTGAAAATATGAAATCAGCCAACAATTACATTCCCCCGAGATGGTTCAGAAACTGCCCATCTGGCTTGCTGGTTAACACTTTGTTTGTGCATCCTGGAACAAGCTACTTTAAAAAATCCACTCAGATGCAGATGCCAATTTCCAATCTGGGCAAAGATTCAGTCAGAACCATCCTGCTGTAGTATTAGTCCCAGGAAAAGTGTGCTTGATGCATCTGCATTACTCTATAGGCAGTAGTCTTTGCTCTCCTCACCAAAATGTCATCCAACCTTTGCTGCATGGCCTGCCAATGAATACTTTGCAGTTCTTTGTCCCTTCCATCTTTTCTACAGCTTCTTTCTTTGAGGAAAGAATGAACAAGTAATTTTTGAGCTTTCAGGGAAGGTGATGCAACAACCATAGAAGAGAAACTCTCTACATGTGATGGATCTGTGAAAGGACTATCCACAGTTTATCAACTTACTATTGATTACTTGGGATTTTCAAGCTATTATTTAATATAATAATTTTGCCCCACTTTTGTACAGCTTGTCTCTACCACAGACCAGAATATGCAAAACATCTTTAATCTTATACCAGGAGCTTAAATGGGGAAGGAGCATCCCTCTCAGACTTGTGTCAAAGCTACAGCCAGCCACCTATCCTTCACAGAAACAATTATTAATGGAAGAAAAATTAAATGGATGTTGATCTACAGTTCGCTTAAGCTAATGGTGCGATCGGACATTAGTGTGACTAATGGTAATGAGCCTTCTGGATGAGTTATGTGGTAAGAGGGCTCCAGCTGCTTTGGCTTTGCAGAAACCAGTCAGATGGCTGAGAATCACTTTTCTGGTCCTTCTACAATTAATCTCTGTTGAATGAAATAACAAATGAAAATTACGAGTAGCTCTGAAACTAAGGGGGGTTATTACTATGTCTGCGTTAGGCATTGAAGTACACTTACAATCACCTTGGCTGCTCAGCATTCACATAATCGCTTACAGCTTCTCAAGACTTATGCTTGACATTGCATTCACTTGAAACAAAGGCCTGATACAGCAATCCTCATTCAGCAAAAGGCCACTGTAACACACAAGTTGTATCATGAACATGTCAACTAAAAAGAATCCCTTTGCAGTTATCATCAATGTAAATGTTACAAATAAAACTTGCCAGGCTATTAAATGACAATGCTGTTATATGATATTTCTAGTATGCTCTTGATCATTTTCTAACAAAGGATTTTGAATCAAAACTGTCTATTACTTTCCACTGCCCCATATTTCTGGCCAGTGTGGGGGTTCTCAACACCCCAAGATTTCATTTTCAAAAAGCCTTTGTCCCCAGATCCCCAAATAAAGACTCAAGGAGTAGAACTTCTTTTCAGAGATTTAGGGAATGATGACATTTTTTCTAAGTCTAAGGTATGATCATTCAGTAATCACTATGCTGCAAGATGCTGATGGTACAGATGAGCAAGACAAATACTCTGCTTCACAGATAACAGAGGTCTAACCAAAACTTTCCAGGGCTAAAGTATAGATGACTGACAAGTAATGGTGTGAAGTCAATTATCTTTTGAAATAAAAATACTGAATTTTTTAAAAATTACTGAAATAATTAATGGAACAAATTCCACTGTAGTTTGGCAAAAGTATCATTCCCCACCAAGCTCTTACTGAGCATAAGCCTGAGTATAGTCTGATTACATATACAGGGGAAATGCTACCTTCACAATCAGTAGAGTAGTTTTGAAAGGAAAGAGTTCATGTAATGACCATTTTATCATCTATCCAGAAGTATTCATTTGCATTATATCCTGACTCCCTTCCTTCCTGAAAACAGATCAAAAAGTGGCAATGGAATTGGGACAGATCTGGACAGGTTTTTATAAATATAACTAGAGACAGAAACAATATTTGATAAACCTATAGTGTCTTACAAAACTTGAAGTGCTGAGGTTTCTAGTTTTCCCATAAGTTAGTTGCTGAAAATATAAAAATATTCATGCAAGAATGTAGAATGGGAAAAAATTTTCAATGGTCTTTTTATTCAGACATCTTGCCATAGACGGTTACATGATAATGCAAATAGAAACACACCTAAATAGATTTTCTGGTTTTCTTCCGTTCCTGTTTTGCATGATGCTTTTTTTGCCTCTGGGTTGGGTCTTACAATGTGAAATCACTTGGCAAAAACTAACCTGTCACTGGTGCAGAGGGTTTTCACATCAGGATTTTCAACACATTGGTGCATTTTACATCATTTTACATAGATCAAAGTGCCAGCAAAATACAAGACAAGGACAAGTTAGGTCCACAAAACACTTACTATGGTAGACCATTGCTCTGGAACATTTCCTGGAGAGAACAGCAGCCCAATTGCACTGAGCCAAACACAGACTGCCTGGGAAGCCAGGGTGGTTTTTAAAAGGTGCAACCTGCAGTGGTACCTGAAAGTTAAAATTCTCTGGCAGACCAGCATGTTTTCCCTGCTGCTTCACTGAAAGAAAAATAAGGATAAAAGATCAAATTATATTGTAATATGCTGAAAGTTGAAATCTAGCATAGAAAAATTTTTCCCCATGCTTCAAACTAGGAAATAAGGGTAGATACAGAATATATGTCCTCCACAATTTAAACGAATACAGCTCCATGCTGCCACAGCCAAGCACTAGGACTGCCCTTGTTAGCTAGATTAAAGAAATATTGGAAATCGCTACACTACACTGTAGTCACTTCTCTTGCATATGCAATACAAGCATGACATGATAAAGATTAGGGAATGATATTAAACTATCTTTGTGCCTTGCTGCTCCTTTTTCTAAGTACAAATGAGAAGAAAAAAAAAGAAAGAAAAAAAAGTCTCATTCAAGGAGACAGATGAGCAGAATGAAACACCTCCCCTGCTACACCTGCTGTTCTCCTTTCTCTTCCTCACAGCAGCCTTGCACAAGGGGAACCCAAATGCCAATACAAACCAATTTAAATCTAGCTGGCTGTGTGGGTCACATCTAGTGGAGCAGAAAACCTGGCCTTGTATTTGCTGAATTAACATAGAAACAGCTAGACTGCATAGCCAAAGCAGCCTGGAATCAGAACATGATGCCACATCATTCCACCCATGCACTGCATAGAGGTTCTGCCCACAAAATTAGAGACGTGCTGGGGACAATCCTGTATTTAGATACCTATACAACACTGTGCCCAAACGTACTAAGAGGCTGCTTAGAAAGGCACAGGTTAAGCCCTTTCAGTATCTAAGTGCACTTTATGTATGTCACACAGTTTCGGCATGGCCAGCTAGGCAAAGTTTACCAAAGTCTCACAACTATGCCATTACCTACCTGAAAGGCAGAGGAGAGGAAGAAATACAGAAAGGCATGATAATTAAAAGGGTTTCCTTTTTCACTGCATCATAATACATGTTATGATTGTATTACATACAGTAGAAAATTAAAGAATTTTATTCTAGCTATTTTTCCTGGGGAGGGGTGTCTCTGCTTCCCCAGAAACACAGTTACTTCCCATCTTTGAGGCCGATCTAGTGGGTCAAGTCTCAAACACTTTTCTCTGTTTTACTTAGCTAGCTCCCTGCTAGGATGCTTCCACAACCTTCATCTTGAGCTGGCTTCCACTGAACAGGACCAACTCCAGCATCCTAATACACACAGATGGTTCCTGAGATTCTTTCAAGAATGCAGTTGATACTGACTTACCTCATTGACATTTACCACCTCACCTTAAAAATGCTGATGTCTCTGGGACTGGTAAACAAAACTATCCTATGAGAACGGCAAACAGAACGTGCTAATGGATTTTCTGGTACTTCAGTACAAACAGTTAACTCTGTCCTGCCCATCAGAGCAAGATTCAGTTCTGAATGACTGATTTCTTTAGGTATTTTATGTACTATATTTAACAAAAGTCATACTTTTCTCAAAGTCAAAAATGACAATAAGGTATTCCATTAATTTTACTCAAGATTAATGGGATGGCAGCCATATAGGTTGCAAAGAACAGTGGATGGAGATGTGTATATGCCCCTGATACCGATTAAAGGAATATTCCCTTTTCAAAGGTAATTCTAGCTTCCAGAAAAAGCCATCAAGAAGGATTTATTTCATTTCCATAGAAAGGAGCCCAGCTCCTTACCAGGCTGAGAGAACAGGGTGGAGTAGACAAGGGCTGGATTTTTGGATTGTTAAGGGCACCCTTTCTATCTTTAACTCAAAGCTCGCAGAAACTTTTAAAAAATAAAACGAAGCCCTGAACTTTCGTAAGAGAGAGGCACATGTTTGTGCTGACTGACTGTGATTTTTATTCTTATATGTAAAGGCTGAAATGTTCAGTTGGAGCCTTGGGCAAAACCTAAAGTGGTGGGGGGAAAGGAGGATGTTCAACTGCAGAGGCCTCTGGGAGCATTTCAGGCTTATGAGGAACCACCTTGGCAGCAGTTCAGAGTAGCCAGAGTGCTGAAAAGCTGTTTTCTGAAAAATTGTCTCAGACCATGTTCAGAAAGCACCAGAATGTAGTAAATGTTTCTACTGATTTTGCATTATTAAATCCTGAAAAATAACCCAGCTTTGCATGATACCTAATTTACTTGATTTAGTACATTAATAATTCTGTCCCTAAGACTGAAATGAAAACTGCAGCGATTCTTCACTCTGGAATTAGATGTCTGCAGAGGAATTCATTTTTTCAGATTATGTAAATTATTCAAGAATGTTAAAAAGCACTTTTTTTTAAAACTGTTAAACTGCTTCACTGTTTCCACTGATATGAACTGCTAGTCTCTTGGGGACTAATATTTTAGGGTCTTGACAAAACGTCAGTAGGAGGCAGCAGAGTCTTAACGATGGTTAGATTTGGATTGGGGCCATAACGGGCCTTAGAGGAGAGAGGTCTTAATGATGCATATTGAAACTGGAAGATCACATGTCCATTTGGGACACTGATAAATAAGAGAACATCATATTGCAATGTTTGGGCATTTGTCATCCATATTAACATACAACCAAGGTTATAAAACCTAAAACTTTTATATTCTACTCACCATATCTCTGTAGCGCTGATTTGTCAGAACTGAAGATGACAGTCACACACCCTGTCCTTAAGGCAGTAATGTCACTTTCTCTCATGTAGTGTATCTCTGTTTGGAGGCATACTGAGATAATTATTACACCTTTAATTTGTAATTTAAATCTGTTGGTTTTGCCTGCAAAATCATCTAGCTTGCATTCAAATGATGGATACTCTACTATACCATAAAATAAATATTACCAAGGAATTCATGACTTATATGTTGAATCCAATGTCCAGAAACTATCTCCTCACGTATTTTAACCTGAAATCTCTTTCAAGGGAATGTATTTAAATTCCACATCTGGAAACCAGATATTTTCCTCCTGTCTCAAATGCAGTAAAATAACTTTTGAACAGAAGAGAACTGAGTTCTTTGAATAACTGCTCAACTCTTCCTTTCCGTCGTGCTTCACTACTGACCTCTAATGAGCAGTAAGCATATTGCCTGAATTCCTTACTCCTTTACAGAGAAGAAATGTGATATTAACACAAATTCTTCCTCATACAGGTTTATCCTTTCAGAGTAATTAGGAATGCTTGCAAGACTTACTGGGTTAGATTCCTGTGTTATTCTTCCTAGGAAGCTGCTTTCCAGAGTAACATATAATACAACTGGGAGATTGTAATTTTTTAACCACTGTGAACCAGTAAATTTTCAAAGATACTAGTAGATTAAAGCCAAATCTGCGAACATAGAACATGACACTCAAAGTCCAGAGCACTCCTGGAATCAAGTTTGCAAACCTCATGTGAATACAATGAAACCTGAGTGTTTGTGAGAATAAGCTTTGTAGTATATTGCAAAAATAGCACACCGTTAAAATAGTCTCACACATCTCTCCTTTGGTATGTGTTTGACTGGTCAGGAATTTTGCTCCTGAGGAATATTGTGTCAAGCACATGACATTGAAAACCATATTACATTTTCAAAGTATTACACAGAGTTCAGATGGTTTACATATTTTCAGTTTTAAATGCATGTCAATTGTATTCATGTTTTAGCTGTTTACCCCTCATCCTAGTTCATAACATAGTTGTTATTGTATAATTTGATTCTTGTAAAAATGTATAGGTTAACAGCTCTTACAATTACAGTACTTCCATCTTCAGTCTATTAAGGTTATGATATTTTTGTACTATGCAACTACCTTTACATGACATTGAAAGAACCTCCGTTCACAGCTAAGAATAAAGCAGAAACGTTTCCAGTGACTGACAATGTTGTCTAATTGTGGGCATTTCTTCAGGACTGCCACATCCTTTCATCCAGGGTGCAAGGAGCCAGGAGAATTTCACTCTCTCTAGTTCTTTGTAGTCAGTCTAATACAAAATTTCTATTTCGAACTACTGAGCAATTCACTCCCCAGGAAGAATACAGTATACCTGAAAACTGCTACAAGGTATTTCCTAAATCGCTGTCTTCATCTGTGACAATAATGACATTCACAGGATTAAAAAAAAAAAAAAAAAGAATAATAGAGAAAGTTGTAATAGTTTCAACTGCCATCAAAAAATCAACGGAGGACATAATATTTCCCAAAATAGACTGGTAATAATTAGTAGAACAAGAAGCTGGTTTTAAGAAGGGATGGGGAATACCAGCGCAAGTGGATGACAGGGTCAGTTGGGTGGTGTGAACTTCCAAAGAAAATACTGTGAAATGAGGGTAAAGCTGCACTCCCTCACTGAGGCCTGAGGCTACAGTCCCTTTGGACCAGCAACTTCAACCAAAACCAGATGCTGCATTAAAAGACATTTTGCAACAGCTAGCCTAGAACAGCGCTGCGTGCCCTTTTCTGAAGTAACTAAACACTGAACCGGAGAATGTACTTGTATTCTGGAATAAGAAGTCCTAACAGAGTATTATTCCAGAAGTGCTACTGAGTTTTAATTTCACTATGTCACTGCATAATAATTTCCCCCTATTAAGGAGGCCATAGGCAGTTTTAAACTTATGCATAGATTGAGGATTGGTAAAAGTCATGGAAACAACAGCATGTTACTTATAATACTGGGAAAAGGACAAAACAACACTACAAAAAGACACACACTAATGAGCTCTCTGCCTACATAGCACTGAGGAGACACTGAGAAAAGCTGAATCACTCAGCAGAAGCCGGGAGCACTCTTTTCCCTTGATGCTGCCTGTTTAGGAGAGGCAGGAAGACCCAGATGAAGATTTTTGTCAGAACTATCACTGAAATTAATGCTTTCCAATTAATGCTGCAGTGCTGCACTACACGCTTGCAGCAGTACGCTCCTGCTGCAGTCATGGTGTTATGGTCTCTGTGCTTCAACAGCACGGCGTCACCAACACATCACCCAGTGTCTGCTTCCTCCCCAGGGAGGTGGGAGGCTCTTACCCATCCACCGAACCTGAACTGGAACTGTGTCACAGTTATGCTTCTGGAGCCAACTTCGGGAGCTACAAAGTCTGCAACCTCACTGCATTCAGCAGGAGCTTAAACTGGCAAAGAGGGAAGCACACCTTTCCTGAATCTCAAATTGGGTATTACTGCTGGGTAGAAATCTCTTCAGAGAAACTTCAGGAAGTTTTCTAACCCCTGCTCTGGAATAATTTGGATAGAAAACAAATGAGTGGGTTTATGGAATTATAATTGCAAATACGCAACTTTTAAAATTTGAATTATTTGTTTCTCTCCCTTAGAGACAAAAAAAAATATTCACAGCAGAAAACCAGCATGGTTATAATTACTTTCCAAAAGTTCAAATTCAAGTAATTAGTATAAATGGAAAAATTATCACAAAAGAAGTGATAATTGACATTTTTCTAAATAGACCATGAAAAACAAAACAGTTAATTCCCCTTTTGTTTTTAGAGACTGTTTAATAGCAATATAATGCTTTTATGTATTTCTGCAAAGCTCCATATTTTGTCAGCAGTAAAGGTGAATATTTATGTTAACCAATCCTAAAGGTATTCATATGAAAATATCAAAAAAGCTCTCGATCAATAGTCTTGAGCAAGATACTATTCTTTTTCCAAAATAAATAACATTTCAACCCTACTCATATTAAAAAAGTAAGCAGTGCTATGTAGGTGTCCTAAAATGTAAACACATGCCATAGAGTCAAAAGATAGACTAATTCACTGGGTAGTGACTCAGGTCTAAGTGAAATGCTTGAGAGTACATGAGATATTAAAATTCCTTGAAAGAAAAAAAAGGTGATAAATTAAACACTTTTATATTACATGTAGATTTTTATTGCAGGATTACAGAGAATGCACCTGTGAATGCAAACACAATTTAAGGATTTCAGTGCCTTCCCTGTGAAGAACACACACAGCCTGTTAAAGCTCTTAGTTACATACATCAGATCTAAACTCAAACTAACTTATGTTATTAGTTTTGGGAACTGCAACCAGTCATCATGAAGAGTTTCACCCCAGGGCAGAGTTATAGGGTGCAACCTGGGCACTGTCAACAGTCTCCTTTATAGGGGGTAGTATATCAGTCCCTAGAGAGGCTGTTGCAAAACTCATTCTGCTCTCAGCCTGTAATACAAGTCTGTTTCCGTATCTAAGGTATGAAAGCTGGCTTTTTGGTTCACACTTTTCCATTTAGTAGTCCCTAGTACAAATCCCAAAATACCGGCCAAAAGAACTGCCATTATACAAAACAAAAATAAATCTGGAAACATTGCTGCAGAAAAAGAGGTGAGTTAATGTTTAATTAACAGCAGTGACAGAACATTCTTATGATCAAATGGAAATGTAAGACATCCTCTAACTTTGAGAGCCAAAAGCGATCACACAGACCTTCCTCTAACAGAGCCTCCCCATTGCCAATCCATGGAGGCAGGCAGCTCCGCTCACCATCGTCTCAGATAAAACCTTCTGCCTTCTGACAAGAGCCTCTTCCTGATCTTTGAATGCAAGTAGCCCAGATCACCAAAGTCAGGCAAAATGAATCCAAGCCACCTCCTTTTTCTAATCCCCAAGAAGTCCAAGAATATTTTCCATATTTCTTAAGAGAACAATAGAGATCGTTCTTAAGCAGAAACCTGAACATACCAGCATAACATCTTTAGCAACAACAGAAGTCCTCAGGCCTCTGCTGTGGGTCAAGTCATGTACACCAGGACTTGGGCATCTGAGCAGTGGAGTTCTGAGAACCAGGCAGGAGATAACTTGGCCACTCCTAAAAAAGAAGCCATTGTCAAAATCTGGACTGAAGCAAAATGGAAGTCTCTATTAAACCTGCATTTACCCCACCACAATTTTGTTTTCTTGCAAAAGCATTACTAACAGCCACAATTGGAAAGAAGAAATAGCATATCTAACACACATGTTCGGTACACAGTAATTTATGCATTTCACTATTTTATTTTGTCTCCCTTAATGTTATGTTATTGCATAAGGGTAATTTCTTGACAGATGAATTACATAAACATTGATTTTAAAAATTTCATTTCTCATTAAATTGCATTTATCCAATTACCCATTAAAGCAGTTAGTAAGGCGAATGCACATTTCTCACATGGCATTCCAAAGCAATGAACTGGAAAATGACACCTTGCCAAAACGGCACATTCACACATCTGATAATGGAGTTGAAAGACCAAAAAAAAAACCCCACCCAAAATCAAAACACAAACCAACTCCCAGACTAACCCCAATGGTTTAAACCAGCTTTTGTCACTGTTTCAGAATCCATTAAGGTGTCTTCAGCTCAACTTTCTCTAGAACAAAACAGTTTTATTCTTTATGAAACACTGGTAAATCATAAGGCTGAAGAACATCCCACTTATTGTCCAAAAAGTTACTAGAGAAGCTCTGAAGAGCAAAAGAACCAGACTCATCAAACTCATTCAAAGGAGGCTGAGAACAACCTCCCAAATCACTCTGCGTGGATGGGTGCAGACAGACCTCAGCGGGCTCTGACTGTGCTGAACATGGTGTGGGGCCAGCACATTGCATGCAAATCTAAGAACGATGAGCCAGCTCCAGTCCACAGAGCAACAAAGCTGCATTAGTGCAGCTCTGTGCCCCAGTTATTGTGCAGTAGCAAGAGTCAGAGCTCATTAGCTCAGGAACTCTGCTAAGCTCATTTACACACACGCTGTCTTCAAAACTGAGCTGCTAAGTCTGTGAAATGCTGAACTGTATTTGTGAACCTACTAGGTCAGACTGCATCTCTGCACTTTATGCCACTTCTCAGTAAGCAGATGTCCCCTCTGATCTCAGCCAAGGTCTGAGGAAGCACAAAATGACTCTCCAATCTAAGCATCACACGGACAGTTATACCTCAGAAAAGAAACTGACCTTTCATCCCTATGCATAAAACAGCCCTATTTAAAACCTTTCTACAAATACAAAACATGTGACTACAACAGAAGTATTTTTTTTTTTTGGTCTTTTTTGGACAGTATAGATACTTGAAATAGTCTTTTTAAAAAGATTATCAGAGTAAAGTATAGCCCCTCAAAAAAGATGAGACATTTTAAATACAGTGGCTGAGCGTGCAGGGATATGTGCAGGTACTACTGTACAGATCTTCTGTGATGAGTGTCTTTTATAGATTTTTCACATTCCCTTGCGTGACCTGAATCTGTATCTGCTTTATTTTGGCACAAAACCAGAGGTCACTCTTTGGTGCCTAGTTACACTGACAGTCAGCTAGGAATGGTTTTCATCTATGACAGCCTTCTGCGTATTGCCTACAGGCTGCTTTTATAGGTCTGAGTGGCCCGAAATCTCCACATCGCTGTGATAACTGTCTTCCTGGAGCTACCCTTTGTTTATACGGGTCTTATGGTCACACAACACTTAAAGCCTATCCTATCCCAGTCGTATTGGGATTGCATGTTCTCTATAACACTACTGTGTCACATCTTACACAATGATCTGCTTTGTACCTTGAAGGGGAAAAAACACAAGACATACCAGAGGCTCAGTGAAAATCTGTGCACATCAGAATCACAACTGTGATCATGATGGTACTCTAATCCCTATGCAGGACAGATTATAAAACTTTTTCATGGAAATTCCATCATCTATCCCAGTCACACAGCAGCAATTAAAAATACAAACAAGATACTTAGGTGAACAAAAGATGCAGCATGTAAATATCATTCAGACAAGTGTTAGAACAATAAAGACAAGGTGAATTGTGCTAGAGGTTCTCTTCTAAAAGAAAAAAGACTGGAGTCCCCATTCAGAATTGTGCTTCTGGATTTGAGAAGCTAAACCATCTCTCTGTTCACCTTTTCTTTACTCACAAATCCTGAGAATCTTTATAAGCATGGACCCACACATTTGCTTTACAGCCACGTTTTTGGAGGCAGTCATCTGAAGTGTCTTGAGCAGTCCAGCTTTAGTCTAAAAGCAGTACAGCCACACCTTCACTATCCACACCTACCAGTTTGGCTCAGTTAGAGGATCTCTGTATTTCATGGCCAATGAAGATTTCTCCTTTTCCCAATCATATTTTGTGTTACAATTTGCTAAGTTAGCTTGTCTGTTAATCACCAAGTTTCTGCCTTATTCAGCCCCCAGAAAACTGAGAGCTAGTAGTACTTGCGGAAAAGAGGAGTGACGAAAGAAGGAACACAATCATATTTCTGTTAAATGTGCACATTTATGAGGCATACACTCAATAAAAGGAGCAAAATCTATGGTGCAACAGAAGTATGGTCATAACAGCATTTCTAATGCTATCTGGTTTACTGAGCTATAATTTAGCCACAAAAGAATTGCACCCATGGGTCCTCTGAGTCATTATCACAAGTTGGCTCTTTTTTCACATCTGTTTCAGTCCAGCCACATATGTATCACACAGTTCTGCTTCAGTGTGTTCTGACATGATTAATTTCCGTGACATAAACTCTGCCATTGCTGCTTGGTTTGTGGTGTCCAGGTTTGTATTGCCTGTTCGGGTAAAAGAAAGCACTGCAGCACAACTACACTTCAGACTACGCTTCCTGCAAATCAGCTCAGTATTACTATCGGGCAACTACAACTCATATTCCTAAGCCTGACAATAAAAGTCCCTTTTGTGTTGCAGTAACTGCCACCCACTAGTTCACCCTGGCCTCACACCAGTCCAAACCCATAGAATCCCACAGACTAAAACAGATCTTCCAGACCCACAGACCACAATTTCTGTACCCCAGATGAAGAATTCAGAACAAGAATGCTAGACTAGACTGCTACCATTGGGTTGCTCTTGTTTAATCAGAGAGCCTTTCATGGTTTCTTGGACAGAACTCCATACCTTTCCCTCAAAATGACAGAAAAATTTTGGCAGGAAAGGAAATTTGGAGGTCCTCCCAACAAACACCACTCTTAAGTCACAATTCCCTGCCTGTTAAGTCAGGATTACTCTCTAACCCTGAAACAAAGCACAAAATTTGTATTTGTCCTGTGGTTAGTACAAAATATTAACCGAGCCAGAACATCTAAAGCATTAAGAAAACAGTACTGTGTGGTGCTAGGAATAAACAGCACAATGATTTATGTAAATTATGTTAGACACAGTAGATTGTTCCCCTTTGCCTTCAGTGTCAAACAGCTAATCTTCCCTCCCAGCTCTGATGTTTCTGTCCAGAAGGATTAAACCTACTAATATACAAGCCTATTGAAAACTTCTAGAGTTCTTTTGGTTATTTCAGTTAAAAATAAGTAAATACTTGACAGGAGCAAAGACCAAAAATAAATCCAGTGGAATACCAAGATTTTCCTATAGTAAAAGATAACGAACAGTAGAACTTCCCTGTCTGGAGAAAAAAGTTACATTTCCAGAAAATGATGAAGTTTGTAATGAAAACAGGCTTCTGTTTTGTGGAATTAGAAGTAATGCATCACCTTTCAAACTAAGGGACATCCAATTTAAAATAAGAGGGATTTATATTAGTAACATTACATTCCCAATATACCACATATGGATTGCAAGATTTTTTAAGGGGCTGGATGATTAGCTGGCAACTCAAGAACAGTCACTTGCTGAGCTAGCTTTAGGTAATATGAGCACTCCAGGGTCCCATGTCAGGGCATAACCTGATCACCTACAAAGACTAGAAAGGAATGTTCCTCACATATTGAGTCCTGAGCAGCTGGCTCTGTGTATCACAGATCTTGATGCTTTTTTTTTTTAACCTTTTTATTGAGTAGAAGTTTATAAGCATTTCTAGATTAGGTACACAACAGAACTAACTGTATACCAAATCCTACTCTCTTACATTTTTACTATTATATGCTTCTTTGGTGAAAAGAGTCCTGTCATATACTTCAATACGCAGATACCTTCCAAGGTCATTTCATTTACATTAAATGTTTTGCTTCCAATTTATTTTCATGGTCCACCAGACCATGTTATACAAAATAAAAATGCATAGCTTTACACACACACTAATAAGCTCAGCATCATAAAGTGATTCAAATATATGAAAAATATGAAAGACTTTCTTCACTATAACTTGTGTGCTTATATTTCCGACATAATTTAATTGGATTTTACTTACTAGATAACATGATTTAAAAGCTACCCTTCAATGCTGGAGGCATCACTGATAATCTTTTAAAAGCTACCCATAATGCATAAACAAGATAATGAATCCTTCTCAGACCAAATCAGGTAATTCAGTAACATCATAAGGTAAACAGATCCTCCTACTCCCCGTACCTTCCATACTGCCATTGGCAACTCCCACTAAAAATCCAGCTTCTCACAATCACAGAGCTGAGCAGAAAGGCCAGCTTTGCAGTCAGTCCAGGATGCTCAGATATTTTACAAGTCTTGGTAGGGGAAAAAAAAAAGATAAATACGTCACCTGCCACTTTCTCTTCTTATCCCAATAATGCCTTAAGTCCAGTTCTTCCTTTGGCACTATATGCTGGGCTGGGATTGGGAATATTCCCAGACACAGCCTGGGATATGTATTTATCTGTAGGTCAAAATGAATACTATCAGTTTAAAAACTTGTGAAGATCTATGAGAAAATGTTTATCAATAGTCTGTTTATAGAAAGACTTTAATATACAAATATATATATACACACATACATACTCACACACAAAACCATCACATACAAACTTATACATTAGGATTACATACAAACTATGTTTCAACGTGAGCTATTATCTATTGTACAAACTCAGAGATGGTATTTATATACTGTCTTTTGAATGATGTGAACAAAATAACTATGGATAGCTACAGAAAGGAAGGAGAATAATTTTTACGACTATGCTCTGAACAATGCTGTGCTCTACTGAAACAAAGTGGATGTGTCTGTGACAAGTTTTCCCTCCTTTTCCTTTTTCTTCAACAGGCATTTAAATCAAATCACAAAGAGGACCTGAAAAAAACAAACACAACCTTGCTTTGGAAAGAGAAAGTGGTAACAACTAACAGGTGAATCAATTTTGGTAGTGACAGAAGATGATTCTTACAACCAAGAAAACGCAATAGGAAGAAGCAGAATTGAAGAAGCACACTCCCAGATTCCTTCCAGCAGGAATAGTGATACTCATATAACAGAAATAAAACCTACTGGAAATGCAGTGTTCCTGATCAGTAACAACTGTTCTACAAAGGCAAGCTTACATCCACTGAACAGGAAAATAAAAGGTGATTGATACAGTTCAAGTGTATTAGCTTTTTTGATAATTAACTTGTGTCAGCTCAGTGTCAGCCAGGCGAGCTAACTGTTAAATAGGCTGATTCATTTAAACTGTATCAGCCAGCATTTGTCTGCTTATTTAGCAGAACAGTAACTGCATTCTGTAACAACAGAAAATATTGATAAAATTCAGGCAAGAGGGCAGGGGAGAACTAAAGTGAGAGCCTGGAGTGGGTTGCATTGAAAGAAGATGTGAAGATGGCAGAGAGACTCGCTTTCAAAATGTTGGGAATCGTTAAGCATTTGATCACTGAATACAAAGTTTGCTATGTCTTCAGATACCCCTCCTTCACCACAGGATCTTGGGATGAAGCAAAGCTAAAAGCAGGCAGATCCATCTGAAGAAAGACACTCCAAGCATGCAAAGGATTTTTTTGGTTTGACTTGACCTCTGTGCAGTTTTTCCCTATGGGGCAAGAATGAAATGGTCTTCTAGATGGGGATGCAAACATCATCTCCCCTCACGCAGAAATAAAACTTCAGAACCTTACCTACTTTCACAGAGACCAAGATCCTACACCTTCCCTGACAGGATCCCCCAGCCCATATCTGTCACTGCATTACAGTCATGCTGCTCTATCCTCTTCTTCTGTTCTTCATTAATCCAAGTGCAAATGGCAGCCAACTATGAAGAAGAGAAAAAGCCTTAGCCGATCTATGCCGGGTTACTACAAGAGGAGGACCTACTACAACTGAAGGACGTACATAAATAGGGATTCAAAACATGGACTCAGCTCTGCTTGTGGGGTTAACCCACCACCTCTAGGCTGCTCTAATTTGTGAGATGACATTATGATGAGAAACACTATGGACTTCTGGAGTAGGCAGACAAACACCTGTCTTACATTTTTCTCATAGCAATACCCTCCAGCCAGGTCATTGACGGGCCTTATGAGTCTGTTTGTCTAACTTAACATTAAATGCCCATTAATACTTTTGTTTCAATCAACTAAGCACAGTGCCATCAGTTGAAGTTTCTCCTCAACTTCACTGCATGTGAACTTGTCATATGCTGCTTCCTTGGTTCCCACACTCCTTTTAACGTCTCAGTATTTTCCTATTTCAAACAACAACCAACTCTCCCCCAAGATCCTGTTGGACACACTGTGTTTGTTAGCATCACATTAATCTCAGATATGGGTATGTTTTACTCCTTTTCTTAGTCCTTACCACCTGTCCTCCCCATGCAGAGAAAGCTCTTGGAGTTGGGAACTCTGCCACCTTGTATTCTTTTGGTACCTTCCACATGATACCCACAATCCAACTTACCCTTAGATTTTGTAAAAATGTAATTAAGAACAATTAAATCAATTTGGTAATGTATATTTGGGTTTGATATGGGTTTGAGCAAACAAAATTTTGTTTGGATCACGTTCACCTGCCTAAACACATAAAATTCCCTAACTCTACTCTTATTGCCTTTCCTTGCATGCTCGTACCTTGCATCCCCATCCTTTTCCGCTCCATCCCAAAGTCCAAATACCTTTCCATTAATACAATATTTTGTTCCAAATGTACCAGCATGCAGGTTCACAGGCTGATTTTCTAAATTAACATTCATGCCATTTTAGTACCCAGTCATAAGTAAAGCAAACAGGTTCTTGAAATAAGATACCTTCTTTTCAACGTTAGGCTTAACACTTGAGTAGTTCAGTTAATGTGTTGTGATAGGTGTTGTAGGTTCATATTACCATCTTCCTGTATATCTGCATTTGTCTCACAGTGCAGCGTAACTGGACCTTCACAACATCACCTTCCACCCACTGGCAACAGATAATGGCACAATTTGTAAAACAGCTTATTACAAAGAAAGTAATGGCCTGATAAAATCAGAAATACAAAGAAAGACTTTGCAAATGGAAGTCAGTGGAAATCAGTGAAAATTTTACCACTAACAAATGAGTTTGTTTGAGTTTGCATTGGAGAAACACATAGTAAGAACTTTGAGGAAAAAGCATCAGAATTGTAAGTCTTTACCCTAAAGGAAGATTTAATGGTAGTTTTCTCTTAGACTCCACAGGAGAGTATATTCCAAAACACCTAACATAATTTGAAGGCTGCAAACCTATGGTCAGAGATTTTAGACGTAAATCAGTAAGCTTTTACTGAAACCAAGAAAGTTACAGTTGGTATGATCCAGCTCTACTTGCCACTCGATACTATCTTGGAGCAGGAATTACACTTATGAATTTCACATAGGAAACAGAGAAGCAACAATGCAGGCCAGATTCTGTCACTGGTATTACTCCACTCAGTTGTTTCTCACTCATATTGCTGTAGCAGCTGAGAACAATGTGAACTATAAAAATGTGACAATAACAATATGACAATAAAAGATGGGCTCCCCCCAAAAGGAGCTCATACTGTAGGGGAGCGTGGAGGACCACATACGGATGGGCAAGGGGTACTACGAAACAGTACCATCCTATTAATTACAGTGCACCAGTCCTCACCATGGGCTTTTTTTTTTTTTTTTTTTTTTTTTTGGTGGGCAAAAGAGCCTTAAGGTATAATGTGAAGAAGAAAGGAGAGCATGGAAGAAAGTACACCAGGGCTTATTATAAAATTTAACGTATGGGTAAATGAGATCAGCATCTTAGCTGATAGGAAACAATAACTTTAATCCTGATATGGAAAGTGAGATGTCAACTTGCAGAGCTGGGATCTGTCTGACTGCCAGTCTTCTATTCTTGACTGTCTAATATACAGAACTTGGCATCTTGCCACCATTCCGCACAAAGCAAGGGAAGGGAAGCTGAAGGCTCCCCAAAATGAAGTAACTTAGCATGTGTAATGTTGGTAGATTCTGCTTGAAGTGCTTTTTTTTTTTTTTTTTAACTTGATATTTTAAATGTCAGTCTTCCTGGATTTAGCCTTAACTTGACCAGCTTGACTAATTAGATGAAAAAAGGAGCAGACTCGAAGTTCACAGTCATATTAATTATTAAGAGTGAACGACAGCCCTTCAAAACAACTGATTTTCTGTATCCACAAAACAGAAAACTTTTCATCAGGATGATGGCACACTTCCATTGCAAAGCAAAGTCTCTCCTCATAATCTACAGGATACACTATCATGACCACCACACCCACAGGATACTCAAATTGTAAAGTGAATTACTACTACCTGCTCCACAGAGGAAGGCACTTGCTTATACCTGCCAGATGGAACTGACAGCTGGCAACTCAATGCCCCACAAAGACCTTCTGCAAATAGGCTCTTAAGAAACATGTGTATTCTGGCTTCCTGTTCCCATTCAAATCAAACACCTCTGGCTCCCACTCCCCACATCAGTTGACTTTTGGACTTAGCCTTTGCTCCTGCCCAGTTCAGACTGCTTAATACACACACCCATAATATTTTTAATATTTACATATTTCATCACAGCATATATTAATCACATGCATTTAGTCAAAGACATTGCTTCCAGCTTGTTTACAAATTTCAACAGGGGCAATAAATGTCCTCTCTGGAGATACTATTACAGAGAATAACAGATAAACAAAACACCTTTTGTTCTGGGAAAAGGGTGCCTGTTCCACCTGCTTTGGCTGTGTCACACCAAGCAAAAGAAATCACACATTTCTATGTCACAGACTTTATTCTTTTGATTACCAAATATGTATGCTCATCCCTCACTGAGGGGGGACAAGATTAATAATACAGTACATGTATATATTGCTGCACTGAATGTTCAGTACAGCCAAGCATTTTCTTAAGTTAGGCTGCACCTAAACAAGAAGTAGCATGCCTAGATACTTAAAATAAATGAAGCAATTGTTCTTTTGATTTGAAAAGTTTGGCAAGAAATTGGGTTTTACTTGTCAGTAAGTGCAACCAGGTATAACTCTTATCAGTCCACTATAAATTTTTAAATAGAAATTTCTGAAACTATTACAAAGAAATACACAGAAGTTACAAAGAAAAAAAAAAAAAAAAGAGAAAAATCCCTAAGGGTTATTTAAACAAATGGTAAAATGAACCACTCTTGAATGTTCTGCTTTAGTAGGAAGAAAAGTCATACCTGTGGGAAATCAAAGCAGAGCTAATAGAAGCACACAGCTGACAGAAAATGCTTACTGCAGAACACTTCAAAAATCCACAACTTAAGAAGTATTCAAATACAGTATTTACAGTCATGCACAAAAAGCTAACCAGATAGAAAACATGCAGGACGATGTTCATTATCTGTCTCAGAGGAGTCATGAAACACAGTAAGTTTAGGACAACTCCACTCAGATCTGTCCATGCCCTACTTGCATCATCAAGCTTCAAAGAATAATAAATAAAACACAAAACACTAACTCTGAAATTCACTTGCCTAATCAATATAGGGTAGTGAGTGTGCCGAGATCCTATGATTATAGTAGCCTTCCAGTACCTACAAGGGCCTACAAGAAAGCTGGGGAGCGATTTTTTACAAGGGCATGTAATAATAGGACAAGGGGCAATGGCTTCAAACTGAAAGACAGTAGATTTAGATTAGATATAAGGAAGAAATTCTTTACTCTGCGGGTGGTGAGACACTAGGACAGGTTGCCCAGAGAAGCTGTGGATGCCTTATCCCTGGAAGTGTTCAATGCCAGGCTGGATCGGGCTTTGGAAGGTGTTCCTGCCCATGACAGACAGATTGGAACTAAATGATGTTTAAGGTGCCTTCCAACCCAAACCATTCTATGTGTAAGTTAAATTTCTTTAACTGCTATATGTATCACTGAAAAGTGAAATAGTCTTACAGAGAAATAGAAATAAAGTTTACTTCATGAAAACAGCAACCTTAAGTTACATTCTCTCACCTTGTAAAATGAAGGAGCAGGTGAGGGCCCTGGAAATTCTAGCACTAGCTGATGTATCTAAGAACTTGTTTCTATACTAACAAGTCACATCTCTTTTTTGGGGGGGGGTGGTGGTGTGGTCTGGTGTGTGTTTACCCTTGTAAGAAGTAGTCTCCAGAGACCGGGAAGAAGTCTCAGGAGGTGTGTGAGCTCATGTTGCAGGATATGTCCCCAGAACGACTTGCAAAGACATGAGCAAGTTCTGGCATCTCATCAGTTATGGTTTATCAGAATTTTGAACAGAATACTACTCATCTTATTTGACGCCTTGCACCTATATTACAGCCACACTGAAACTAGCTGCAGGGGACCCCTAAGCAAGTGCTCTGTACTGAAAAGGCCTCCTACAGGGAGGAGGCATTTTTTTTAACAATACTACCTATTGTTTACCTATTTCCTGCAGGTGCTTTCAGTTTTTAAATTATTTAAAATACAGCTAAATTAAGCTTTCCCATTTTATTTCTGGAATGATTGATGTAAAAGCCTCTGGAGGCTGCAGTACATTTCATATGTTAAATAAACTTGAGTGGTATTTATTTATAACTGAAGATACAAAGTTCATTAGAGAGGTCTCAGTTCTTTAATTTGCCAACAGGGTGACTAATCAGCAAGTATGTGCTGGCCAGCCATGCCAGAACATGCCAGCCTTAGAGCTCTGCACTAACCAGACAGTACACGTTATCTGAATATCCCATTGGGACTGTCGTGGTTTGGCCTCAGCCGGCAACAAAGAACCACGCGGCCGCTCACTCAACTCCTACAGCCGTAGGCAAAATGGGAAGAAAAAGGCAAAACTCGTGGGTTGAGATAAAGGCAGTTTAACCGATCAGCAAAGGGAAGAGAAAACAATAACACCAGTAAAGGAATATACGAACGCGATTACAGTGCCGCCGCTCACAAACCGAACGCGGACCGCCGCAGCCCGCTCCACGCCGCGACTTCCTGCTCCCTCCCCCGGCTAGCTCCCCCCTAAATACCTGGGCATGGGTCACATGGGATGGAATACCTGTGTCCCCTGCCGGTTCCTTGGGAGAATTAACCCCATCCCTGCTGGAACCAGGACAGGGATGATCACAATACTCACTGAAAGATGGGAGGCTATTTAAGCAGAGGTGGGAGAGAGTTTTGGGAGACAAAGGAAACAAATCTCCAGGAATTTAGGCATCCTGTTTTCTGCTGCTCCTTGGATAAATTGCTTTCTTTTCTAATGTGAAAAATTCACAAAATTATTATATTAAAAACTGTGAAGGTAAAGCAAGGCTAGTTCAGACATGCCATTTGGGGTAGGCCACCATTGGTGGTGGCTGACTTGATAAGCATATTCCAGGTTGATTCTGGAAAGCTGCTAAATTGCTCACAGTAAAGCATGATCCAGGAAGACAACCTATTAAGTGCATTGCTATTTCTGTTCATATCTGCACATTCTCCAAGCTTAAGAACATCCTAATTTATGACCAATACAGGTTTTTCTTTTTTAAACAAACAAACAAAACTCCAGAACCCCTGATCAGCGATTTTCCCAATTCAGGCAGCTCACTTAATATGCAATTGTAGGCTAGAGACCATTTTGATGCTTTTCCCCTTTTTGCTAAAAAATTTAAGTCTCTAGAAAAGAGCAGGCAGTACACTGGCAGGAAAGTACTTTATCCTTCTTATTTTTCTTGCTAATTTCAGTAGCAGGTATGATGGCAAGTGCTGGGAACGGCTGACTAAGCCTCATTCTCTTGCTGTCACTCTAATCAGGATTTTCTTTTTATCCAAGTTAATTTAAACAATAGTGATACTGGTTTATTGTAGTCTTTATCTGCAGTTAACTTGTGTTTTGCACCATTTGAGCTCCATCAGTTGCTCTCAATCCATCTGGAAGGTATGACTTCCAGTTTAGAGATCTTTCAAGGCTAGTTTCTGATTGTCGTTCCAAGAAAACACATTATAAGTAACTGTTGCAGGTGCACAAGGAAATGTTTGCTATTTTCTTCTGGGACTCTCATGCTGTAGGGGACAAATCCACGCACTCCTGTGCTGATGCATAGTCACATAACAAAAGGCCTCACTTAAATTCCAAATAATCTTCCTGGTTTATGCAAAAACTAATCACCAGATGCAAAATCTTGCTCTGAGTAGTTTGGTTCATTCTCAGCTGTAATTACACTCACAGGAATCAATTTAGCCAAATGAGACCTGGTGAAATCTGCAGTAAAGACCCTCAGAATCCAAGCAATGCTGTAACAACTCCCAGACTACCAGGCCATACTACTAATCCAAAGGCCAAATGCTATTTGAGTTACTCAACAGGGAGGTCAATACAAATCAGTTGAGAGTGAGGAGAACAAGCTTTTGACCTAGACTTTGTAACAGATAGCCTACATTTTACCTTGGCCATTTTAAAGCAAACTTCACTTCAACTTTAGGTTTGCCAGAACTAGACATGCTTCACTTTGCTCAAGTTCTTTGTCTCCATTATATTGCAGATAATTACATCCTTCTGAATGCCTCTCCAACAAATGATTGCTTTCCATTTGTCAGTATCACCAACTATTTAGAAAATGTTCTAAGTTTGTATAAGAATGCACAAATCCAATAACAGGTGTCTACTGTCATGAAAGTAAATAAATAAATAAATGAATAAAAGAGAGAGAATTCCTCCTTAAGAATAACTGCCTCAAATACAATTTCCTTTGCTGCAGATTCAACTAGCTATAAGTAGAGCACCAACACAGACAGTGCAGTTGGTTAGGTTTGGATAACTGAGATACTCTTTGCCTTCTCTTTACTCCCCTCTTTCCAAAACATCTGATCTGGTTTTCCATAACTGGTTAGTGAATTTTGGCTGACAAATGCAAATGCCTGGATGTTGATTCTCTGTACTGCCTGTAACCCCATTAGAAACCAGACAGCTGATCAGCAGTTCAAACGTCAACTTGATAATCCAGAAAACAAACAGCAAAACCTGCTCATCTCCCTCCTTGCCCTAAGTTCACCTAAGGCACATCTTTGAACACAAATCTGCTGGTAGAAATATCTTTTCCAAGCTGCTAGCAAGGTGCTCAGTTCACTCACCGTGCATGAAAAAAAAATATCATCTGGACAATCAAAAACCTTATAATTCTAAATGCCAAAGTTTTCTATTGAAAATCTTAGACTATCTTAGAGTTTTTAACATACCATTTTTATCGTATCCTGAGAATTCCCTACCTTTTTTCATTGCAATCTATTAAGTCATAAAAATACTTTTCTCCTCTAGTTGGAGAATGGGCTTTCCTTTAATGATCCATTGAAACTCATTTATTTATGAGAAATGTACATAATCTAATGGACAGCTGTAATTCAGATAGAATGATCAACATACATAACAGCTCAGGAACACCAACAGAATAAGGCTGAGCACTCTAAGCCTTCATTTATTCTTTATAGTATTTTCATACAAGAAATGTCATGGCCTATTAGGAGTATAACAGATGAATTTATGACAAATTCAGATAAAAGCTGTGGATGGAAATAAACTTGTCAATAAAACACACAGCTTATACTCAGAAAAACTATAGCACTGAATTTGGCACAGGTGAAGGGGGATTTAAAATGGCTTATTCACCTATGACATAGGAACTGAAAAATATAGGGCTGAATTCATGGTTGCTTTAAGTAGATGTCACTCATTCTTTCATATCAATAATGCCTTTTATACTTAGCATCTCTTGTCCCTGCTACAAGGCAGGTCGGATATTTGCAATTCTTTTAGAAATTAGGAGACTAGAGACTGAATTATCTTCTTGTGTAATTGTTTCATTGCTGCTTCTGCTTATCACCTTGGACATGTTTCTGCCAAATAGCAGAGTCACTGTGCTATTGAATGAATCAGGCCAGTAGAACAGCTATGACTGCATTAATGCAAAGGTATTTATGGAAACAAAATGCACAGCAAAAAAATGCATTTATTTTCTGAGCAGGGCTCATTAATCAGTGGCATTCTAATACAACAATTTATGACATGCAGTATAATTTAAATATAGTTTATCTGTAGTCTCAACAAGCAGTCAATTAGGACAGTTTGGAGTAGGGGGTAAATGTGATTCTTGCCAAGAAGGAGGATTTTCTATTTTCTGATTTAAATAAACTTGATCCAAATAAAAAGACTCCAGTTGACTGCTGCGGGCTCTGTCTCATACCTTTTGCCTTTATTATGTAACTTTCTGGTTTTATACCTCCTGTTTGTTCTGGCTTTTCTTCTTTGCCTTTGCCTTACAAACTCGCTCCTTTCTCATTGTTACATTCTTCTTCTGCCCTGTTTCTTTTCAGCCTACAAACAAAACCAATGATATTTACCTTCTTGTGGATTACTGCATACCCGTACAATGTACCAAACATGTAGCTCTAAAACAATTGATCAGACTAAAAAATGACGTCATTCCCATACACATTCACCTATACATATTGTTTACTTTTCTCTCCATCATCTTTCCCAAAATGACATTCTTAAAATTTGCTTCAATTTTTACATTTTAGATCACAAAGGATCATCACATCATTTGCTGCAACAGTCACCTTGACAAATTTAAATCAAATTAAGCATTACTGTCTCTAGAATAAGTCACACCCAGCTGTCCCAAGCTTCTTCAAAGGCACGACATGGATCACATGGCCTGTACCTGAATTGTCTTCAGGTGATCCCAGTAGGAAAACCAAGCCTACTGCTTTCTGCTAAGTTTATCTGAAAGGCTGCTTAGTCCAAAACCATGCATGATGATCAGCTTTTAAGTAAGTGATCATAGTTATCAGGCAGTAATATAAGAAAAAGATTCTCTGATCACTAGATGACAATAGCCCCTCTTAAGTAACATTCTTCTTCAGTTTAGAGTTATTGGTGGACAGGAAGGAAAAAGTCTTCCTAATGCTACAGGAGATCAACAGAAACCTCTGAATAACAAGATCATGAAGAAGGCTAGCGATCAGCATAAAGATACAAATCTGCTATGAGCATTCGCACCTATGTGTGTATATTTTAGCCCTGTAAGAGAGTCTTATTGGACAGAAGAGCGTACAAGCAGGTACTGAATACACCAAATATGAAATGCTGGCAGCAGTGTGCTAATGAAAACAAAAGTAAGGAATTTTACAGTCCATTTACAACAAAAAAAAATGTTCACAGTAAATCATTAGCAATATCCTTCTAAGTGTCACTGTTCACCCAGTTGCTTCAATGTTCTTAGCATCTCTTTTCTTACCAAACTGCCACTTCCCATAGTATAGCTTCAGGAAATTGTATCCTACATTAACCACAAAACACTGCTGTCTTACTTGACAGTAATTACTACTCACAAGAATATAATCACACAAGCAGTTACTTTCTACTAATTTTCAGTGGTCCCAATTACATATTATAATTTTTTTCCTGCTTTCCTTAGGATGATTTGTTCCTTACATTGTACTTTCTGATTTGCTGCAATATTAATAGCTCATCCTGTCAGCTTTGCTGGGATAAATAATATGTGGTCATGAGTACATCTGCTCCTTCCTAGCAGCTTCTGAACTTGTTTGGCAGTTTCAGCCTCACTAGATAAATGGAAAGCATCTCAAAAATATTAACTACTCACACATTGTGTGAAAATAAGACTTTGGTAGAGTGCCATAACCAAGTGAAAAGTTCAGATACTCAACGGTACTAGTTACCAATTAATTCACATGAGAGGTACCAAGAAGTAGGCTTCATTAGTTTTGATGTTCACCAAACTAGTTGCTTTTACTTTTACTGGCTGAAGTACCCACACTGTCATCTTGTTACTTGACTAAGCATTTAATTTCAAATCTCATTCAAAGTTACTGACTAATGCTCTTCAGCAAATCATTATTTCTGGTTAGCTTCATTGCACTACTCAGTTCAAAACACAGTGCCCACCTCTGTTTTGGGAAGTCTTCTCTCCTCCCCACATCCATTCGCAAAGGCTCTCGTTTCCAGAATTGTTTATTTTGACCTGAAACACTGAATTTATGGTTAGGAGCCAAAGGTGGGTTTTGCTTTTTTGTTTCAGATTTTTACTGTTATGCCAAACCTCTATTTAAATAAGTCTCATCCCAAATCACAGAGTGACAAGCAGCATCTTGAATTCCTGTGAAAGAGGCTTATTTTGCCGTAGGCTACTTTAAATATTTTTAAAGCCTCAAAAAAGCTTGAGAATTTATCCGTTGATGTAAGGCACTTCAAACTCTTTTACCGTCTTGGTCGAAAAGGCGCTCTCCGAGAGGCTGAACGAGCCTTCTCCCGTAATTTGGGCATTTAGCGGGACGCGTTATTAACGCTGGAGCACAGCGGGGGACGGTTTACGGAGGAGGACAGGATGTTCCGAGCGGGGTCTCCCCAGAAACCACCAAGCCGGGCCTCCTCCTACCCTCAGCACGCCGCGGCCGACGGGGCGCCCCGAGGGCCTGGCCGGGCCCACCCGCATCGCCGCCGGCTCGGGGGCTGCTGGGCGCGGAGCATCGACCGGACACACCGACCGACCGCCTCCCTGGCGGGCACAGGGATATCCCACCACCCTCCCCGCTTCCCGCTCTCGTGTTCCCTCACAGAGCTGGAAGACCCCAGGGCCGCACACCCCACACTGACAGCCAGCAGCCCGGCCCCTCCCCGCCACCTCTCTCCTGCTCAGGGCCTGAGTCCCTTATCCCTACGAGCAGGGAACGGAACGAAGCAGCTCCTTCCCGCGGCGGCGGGCGCTGAACGAACGGCCCAAACCGACCGCCGCGGCGCCTCAGCGGCGGGGGCGGCCCCGTGCGCGCAGCCGAACCCTCGCGAGAGGCCGCGGCTCGCTCCCGCTCTGCCACGTTCAAAGGCGCCGGCGGCGGGGTGCGTGTCGGCCACGCGCGCTCGCCTTCCTCCTCCCCCTCTGCCACCGCCGCCAATCGGAGCCTAGAGGTGCCCCGCCTCGTTCTCGTTGCGCGCGCCGCCATTGGCTCGCGGCGGGCGGGGCGGGCTAGGTCGCCGTGCGGTGTGCTGCTGTGTGGCCGCAGGGCGCTGCTGCACGCGGGGCTCAGGTAGTGGTGGTGGCCGTGCCCGGCTCGTTCTCGCTGCGGCCCTGCCCCGCCCCCGCCGCGCGCGCCGCCGCCGCCCTTCGCTGCCTGACAGGAGGTGCTATGGCCTCACGCAAGAGCTCCAGAGGCGCCGGCGGCAGCCCCAGCCCCGGCTCCAAGAGAGGTGAGCGGCGCCGCTGCGGGAGCGAGGCCGTAGCTCTTGGGCCGAAGGGGGAAGGGGCAGCTCTCTAGGGCGGAGCGGGACGTATCGCTGCGGGGCGGGGGCGGCGGCGGCGGCCGGAGTCCTGGAGCTGGGGGAGGGGCCGGGGCCGCGGCCGCCGCCGCCCCTCACGGCGGTGGGGGTGGGGAGCCCCCGGGCGAAGCGAGGGGGTGCTGCGCCTTCTCCGCCTGCGCCTCAGGGCGGGCTGAGGTGCAGCCTCCTCCGCCCGCCCCCTCCCCTTCTGCCGGACCGCAGGAAACTGCGGGGGCCGCGCTCCTGTGGCTCCGCGGTAGCTGGGGGCGGGCGGGCGGCGGAGGGGAGTGTAGGGACAGAGGGATGGGGTCTGTCCCTCGGGTTCCCGTCGTTCCCCTTCTCAGGGGTTCACGTGGAGGAGAAAATTGCGTAGCCAGGCCTGGGCGGTTGGGGACACCCCTCGAAAGCTCCCCAGAAAGGGTTGGGGTGAGCGACGGGCAGGTCTCGGCATCTGTAGGTATCCCGGGAAAGTGCGCTCAGGCCTTTTCCCCCAGAAGGCGGGGGGTGGCACCGGGATACCCAATGTCTGGTTCCACTGAAGTCGTTGTTACTCTTGTGTTCAAACTTGGATGTTGGAATACCTCCTCAGGCTGACCTGTTTAACGTTAAACACTGGCCTAAAGTTATTAGTTCTATGGTAGACGTAGCATCTAAGCTCATGGTTTCTGTAAGTATAGAAGCATGGAGGAATAATCTTGGAAAAATGCAAGCAGCGGGTTTTTTTGAGACAGCTATTCATACCCTCCCCACTTCGCTTTCCCTGCAATAAAGAATATCTTAGCAAAGCTGACTATTCATAAACTACTATGTGTGGACAGTTTAGGTCAGGAAAGCTTTATGTGCAGTAGCATTTTTAAGCATAGCAGAACATGCTTGAAAGAAGAAAAAAGTATATACTTCTGAAGTCACTATGCAACCGTGACTGCTGCACTAAAGAAAGCAAGTGCTTTTATCAGAGATTGAATGTTTGCTCATTATAACTTCTTTGGTTTTCAGCTTGACATGCACAGAGCTCCAGTGATGAAGTGTGGTGATGACACTAAAATAGTGTTCCTCTTTGAATATAGCAATAATATGAACAGTGTTAATTAAGGATGAGACTTATGATTAGTTTACCTATCACATGATGAATTAAGAGAGAAAGATTTCAAATAAACATTAAAGAGTTTAGAGATGATATTACGATGTTCATGGAAGTGTTGTCTTTTGTTTTTTCTTTTTTTAATCCTTCTTTTTCAATTGTTGGCTTATACTGTAGAGTCTATATTACACTTTTTGCTTGGACTGAAGGTGCTCTGATCATCATCCAGTTTTAAGCATGCTAAATATAAGTTTTCAATGATAATGCATTAAGAACATGCATCCCCAGTACAGTTTCAAATACTAAACATGGTTCTGTTAATATTTTAAAGGTTAGTTGACATTTGAAAAGTAAATTTATCAGGCAGCTAAATCTCTGACTAAGTAAAAAAGTATTCCATAGGTTTTTATTTTCAGTCTGAATAAACATGTATTTCTTTTTATTAAAAGATACCTGATTTGTGTAATTGCACTGGGGACTCTTTTTTTACTGTTATCTGTGAGTGGATGAAGCAGTATGAGTAATGTGTTAGGCACTCTCCTAAGATGTAACCTCTTAAATTTAGAGAAACATTTTGTTAGTTTCAGCAATGCCTAGTTAGAATCCCTTGGACAACTGTAGAAATTACAGCATGAAGCTGGTGCTGTTTTCATAGTTGCAGCTGCAGAAAGAGGTAATGGATGATTCCTGTGCAAATAAAGGAACAGCTAGAGGAGCAGAGTCTTTACAGCAGCCTGTAAGCCTGCCGCAATTGGGGGATGTGAAAATGAGATGAGAAAATAATTTTGAGATGGCTAGTAATTGAGACTGTGAAGTATGGAAACCTCAAGTTTGAGGCAGTTTTTTGATAATGTTGTAGTATTCACTTTCACAGCAGTTCATGGGAGAGGACGTGGCTTCTTGCCAGGGCATTGCTCATAGGTCTGAAACCACTGAAGTTGACAGCACATCTAAAAATCTGCGCACTGAAGACAATGTCTGCATCTGAATGTAGTAATCTGCTTTCAGGTTTCCACATCAGAAAATGTCAACAGTAATCTTACAAATAGATCAAGTCTGAATTAGTTCTAAATGTACTGTTTATATAGGTGTTTTCAGATTCATTGAAATGTCAGAAGTGGAAATAAATATTTTTTAAGAAAGACAACTATGCCTTTTACATTCAAAAGTCATACTAGAAGCTGTCAAATCAGTGCTAATGAAAAATAAAATCTTTGTATTTAAGCTTTGTACTGCTACTGATGGGTGCTTCTTCGAAAGTGACATTTATGGAATTGTATGAATATGCCAGAGATTTTATTTGGAATACAGAAGTGAAGACCAGGTCAAAATTTGCCAGTTAGGGATACTTAGAGAGGAAAACATGTGTTTGTTATTATCTTTACTGGAAAGTTTGGCTTCTTTTCACTAGCCTGCAGAATCCATTGTAAAACTGTCACCTCTCAAAAGAAAGAAAATAATTTTTAAACAGCTAGATGAAGTAATAGATACTTGCTGGAATAATACTTTAAGCTTTAATATATGAGGGACAGTTTTGGTACAGGAACAAATGCATGTCACCTGGTCATGAATTAACTCCCTCAAATTTCATGAGATGGGAAATTTGGAAATGTCTTGGGCACTAGTATGTGGTTGTGGAGAAGCCTTCCAGTAGGAGTGAGGATCAGCAGCCCAGCTAATTTTGAAATATAGATAGCTGAAAAAATATTAATGACTTTAAGCTATACTTACTTGTAGAGGTAAGAGTACCGATCGTAAGGCATGTATCACTATGTTGCTGTGTGGATGTCTTTTGTCTTATAGTATGTAAGCAAGGACTTAAACATAATTCTCACTGATTGTATAGTTGTGCAATAATTGCTATCTGTTCTTTGTATTTCTAACTACAAGTGGGAGAGTATGTTCTCCAGTGAGCTAGGCACTGTACAAAAAATACATTTCCAATACAAAGCGTCACCTGTATCTAGAGACAACTGTGTATTATATATATATAAAAGAAAATAATCCTACTTCTGCTAGTTCTGAGGCTGTGCTGTCCTCACGCAGATTGTAGTCAAAGAACTCCACTGTTGC
Organism: Vanellus vanellus; assembly: GCF_965231255.1. Classification (NCBI taxonomy): domain Eukaryota; kingdom Metazoa; phylum Chordata; class Aves; order Charadriiformes; family Charadriidae; genus Vanellus; species Vanellus vanellus. Next base: position 130,178,824 of record NC_138906.1, on the reverse strand, counting down.
TTTGATACTTTTTCTTTAATCTCCATAATAATGATTGAGATTATCTTCTGGCATCCCTTGCTTTTCTCTGCAAGATCCTGGAAGTTGTATGATTTCACTTTTTCCTGTTTTAACCATGTAGTTTCCTTATATATCCAAATGCAAATGTATTGCTGTCGTGGTTTAGGCCAAATTGGCTAGTGGGGACATGGGGGACCCCAGATGGGACCGACAGATGCTCCTCTCTACCCCTCTTCAAAGAGAGAGGCAGCTTTTTTTGCCAAGCTTTTAACTTTTACTCATCGTTTGGACGTTCTAAGGTCCCTTAATCTAATCCTTTCATTAATTTCTGTCTTTTCAGCTTTCTTCAAGTTTGGTTTTTTTTTTGGCATGCATTCAGTTTGTCCTGATGTCCTTATCCCAATGCAAATTTGTGCTAATATTACTTCTTTAGTGAACAGTGTCACTTCTAGAAAGATAGTTGTGCTTGTTAATTTGCATGAACTTGAACATTTTATCTCATCTCTATTGTAAGGACTACTTTATAGAGTACTTTCTCTGGGTGCGGCTCTCCATTAGCTTTTTAAGTTAACTGAAGACTGGAGAAAGTTCATCAGTTCAACAGGTCACTCTTTTCCTGCTGAAGGTCTTTTGTTGGCTCTTGGGAACTTTGAACTTCACATCACTGCTTCCGATGCTTTAAGTGGGATTGCCTGTGCCTTTGCTGGTATCTCTCAGCTACCTAGCTTTGCTGTGGTATGACATCTCCTTTTCTTATGCTCCAGATTCAATGTAAATATGATACCTCCAGCTATCTAAAAAATCTGTCTCTCTAATATCTGATCTCATCTACTGGCTGGTGTGCTTGCTTTATGCTTTTGTGTAGTGTATCATCTGATTTCTTGTCTTACAATCTATCCATTATTTTAATTGTAATTATCCTTCATTTTAATTGTAATTATTAGGAAGAAGGGTATTAAGGTGATGGAGGTCATAAGTGAGGTGTAAATTTGGGATGTTCTGGGAGCATAACTGTTTTGACTGGTTTGTCTAAGTCCTAGTGTTTGCTGAACTAATACAAATTCTCATGAATTCTGTTAGTGTGCTGCTCAGTGCTTTTATTTGGCTATTTAAACTCAACACTGGAATGTTTTCTTGTAACATCTTTGGTATTCAGGAGTATAGAATGGAGAGTTATTACTTGATTAGAATTACTATATGACTATTGCAGACAAACGAGAAATTCTTTGTATCTCAATGGTGGAATCTTTATATACTGTTTTAGAAATGGTGCAGCGACTTCTTCACCAATTGCCTAATTTAGTGGCTTGAACTAGTCAAATATCTTGAATTTTTACCATTAGGGCCACATATTACTGTTTTGTAAACAGTTTGGCACAGACTGCTAAAAAACATGTCTCTGTATTCGGAAAAAGATGGATTTAATCAGTAAAGTTGATTATGACTTCTGAGACTTACCCTAGATCTCTGAATTTCTGTACCTGGTATCTAATAGCTAAGTATAGCTTTCAAAATATGAATTGCTCATGTCAGTGACAAAGTATGTAGATAACAACTCTGTGTGTGTGTATGTATGTTTCTTCCCTAAATCTTCAGGAAACCCTAAAACATGTGCTAATACGAATAGCAAAACCATGAAAATGTGGAAAGCCACTTCTTTGCGATTCATCTGCCTTGTGTCTTGTTCAGGGTGGCCTTTCTGGAAAGCATTTTAACACACTAAAATAATCTGCCAAATTCAATAGTGGAAGCAACAGTACTGATCCAAATATCTGTAACTTAGATGGTATGTTGTAACAGTGCCATCAGTGAAATTACTGGGGTCGTTCCCCCTTTTTTTTCTTTTTTTTTCTTTTTTTTTTTTTTTTTTTTAAATGTCCTGAACAAAATTTGAGGCAGTAACTCTTCAAACAAGTCAGTTTTCTTATCTGATTAAATGAAAGTGATGTAAATAACATTCTTAAAATTGTTAACACATGTATTCCTCTGTGTACAAGAGCATTGGAATAGTGAGTCCTTGATACACCTCTTCATTCATTTGTCTAGAACTAGAGTTAAATGAGCTCTAAATCCTAAAAAGGCAATCGTGTCATCTCTTGCGTCTATCTGCATGAAACTTTCTGTATGCCGATAGCTATTGAAAGGTATGCTGAGGTCACTCTGCAATGAAAAATGGTCAATTTGAACACAGTATATGCTTTTATGACTTTTTTTTTTTTTCATATTCCCTGGTATTTGGATTTCTTCCCTTTGCTTGTTCTCAAGAAAGTAGTATTTCGGATTTTAAGACGGATACCTAAGTTGTAGCAGGGTTAACATAAAGAGAGCCTGATATTTTCCCTCTGTCAGTACTGTTTCTCCTTAAGAATTCTGGAGCACTGAGGGATTCCTCTTCCCTGCTTCCGGAGATGCTGCCACATGATAAAAACATCAAGGAAAGTTTTCCTGCCCCTTTTGATCCAGTGTGGGCTGAAATATTGGTCCTGCTCTGCGTTGTCTAGTGTATCTTACCTGCATGCAGGAAGTCAATGCGGCTAAAAGATGCAGTGGTTCAAATATGGAGGAGCCTTGCACTTGACAGCTGCAAGGATGTCTGTGTTGGTATACTTTTTGAGCATTTTGTTAAGAGTTTAAATGGTACATAAGAGAGGTAGCCTTTTCAGTAGCCTTTTGGGGATAGAGATTGTTTAAAATGCTCGGTGGAGAACCTCAAGTATCACTAATAATCTCAGGGAGACAGAAAGTTGGAATATATTTTCCCAGATTTTGGCAATTATTCTGAGAATGCACCTGAAAATTCCCCATCAGAGGTGGTACCTAGTCTAGGTTCAGAGTCCAGGGATTTATGTCATATTGGGGGATTAAGGAGTTAAATCTTTTTACACTTCAGTGCTATAGGTCTATCTTCAACTTAATCTGGTCTGAGGTTGCTCTGCAATCTTCCTTTTTCAATTTCCCTTCCCTGTACCTGAATTAGTAGCGATGCAGGTGCTAGGTGAACCACATAGGGAACTGATATGCCAAAAGCTGACTCTTTTCTTTTCCCCCCAGGACTGGCTCAGTGCACAACTTTATGGAAAGTCATTTAGGTAGAAGGGAAGAGATGACAAAGAGTAGCTGGGCGTCAGGGGAGGGTGAGATCGAATCTAGAGTTTTACGTTCAATCATGTCATCTTGGAGCCATGGTGTGAACATAGAAGGTGAATGATGTGGCTGGATATTTGAGGGGTTCGGTAAAGACAACACAATTTACTGGATGTAAAAGGCATGTGTGTTAAGATTATTTCTAATTATGGAATGCATAAAGAGGTAAAATTTCAATGTTGCTGTTTCTTTAAACTGAAACCCCTTTATGGACCACCTGTATGAAAAGAAAAAAAAAGTTCATTTTCAGCTAGACCTTTCAGGATCATTTTGAAACATGTAAAAAGTGTTCCTGTGCTAATTATTATGTTGAATTCTTCATTGTAGAGAACTTGAGCAGTGAAGTTCTGATTTACCCCAAGTGGTTCTTTCCTGATGAAGATCACAAACTGGTAATCTGTGTGATAGCCTGCAGCAATCTTTTTCCTAACCGCATCCTACAGACTAGCTCTTTGCATGGAAGAGTTTTGAGCTATGCTTTGAAGTGGAAATCATAACTCTGTTATGTGTCTTTAAGCATACTGGAAATTAAGTATGCAGATAAGCACACACTGAGTTTGAACAGACTGTAATATGTGTGGTACAGCTTTGTTTTAAATGAAACAAATTTTAGTCTCTCCTTTGTGTGCAGTTGCACTATTACTATGCATGTACTTACCCAGTGTAACAAATGTTACCAAGTTGTTTGAAGACTCTTTGTAAAATATTTAGTAGCTAGGGTTTTAATAACTATTGAGTAGCGTTTTTCTGTTTTTACAATTTTATTTCCTGAGGTTCTGTTTAAATGATAATTGACAATTACTAATGTAACATATCTCACTTTCTCGCTTTTTACACCAGTGTTTTTTAAGGTGGTGGGTTTTTTTTAGTATTATTAAAGAAAGCTCAGATAGCAGTTAGTAACTGTGGAGCTACTTGTTTCCATAGCAGCTGGAGGGCAAAGCTCTATCTTTTGTAGCAAGAAAGTAGTGAAAAGAGCAATACTTTAATGCCTGAGATCTCCTAACAATGTATTTTAAAAACTATTCATAGATCTAAGACTACGTAATGACCATAGGTATGAGACACCTACAGACTCTTCTGAACTCTGTAGGAGCTGCAGATGCATAGCACCTCTATGAACTAGCACCTAATTAAATTGACTTAGTATGAGACTTGAAACTTTGACTTTTTACTAGGGCATGTAGCGATAGGACGAGGGGGAATGGCTTTAAACTAGAAGAGGGCAGGTTCAGATTGAACATTAGGAAGAAGTTTTTCACTTTAAGGGTTGTAAGGCACTGGAACAGGTTGCCCAGGGAGGTTGCTGAGGCCCCATCCCTGGAGGTGTTCGGGGCCAGGCTGGATGTGGCCTTGGGCAACTTGGTCTAGTGAGAGGTGTCCCTGCCTATGGCAGGGGGGTTGGAACTCAATGATCTTCAAGGTTCTTTCCAACCTAAACCATTCTGTGATTCTATGATAAGTTTTAGGCCTTGTGGGTGTTGGGTGATGAGAAGCTCAACATGAGCCTGCAGTGTGCGCTCGCAGCCCAGAAGGCCAACCATATCCTGGGCCGCATCAAAAGAAGCGTGGCCAGCAGGGCGAGGGAGGGGATTCTGCTCCTCTACTCTGCTCTGGTGAGACCCCATCTGGAATATTGCGTCCAGCTCTGGAACCCTCAACATAAGAAGGACATGGACCTGTTGGAGCAGTTCCAGAGGAGGGCCACAAACATGATCAGATGGCTGGAGCACCTCTCCTGTGAAGACAGGCTGAGAGTTGGGGTTGTTCAGCCTGGGGAAGAGAAGGCTCCAGGGAAACCTTACAGCAGCCTTCCCGTATCTGAAGGGGGCCTGCAAGAAAGCTGGAGAGGGACTTTTTGCAAGGGCATGTAGTAATAGGACGAGGGGTAATGGCTTCAAACTGGAAGAGGGGAGATTTGGATTAGATATTTGGAAGAAATTTTTCAGTCTGAGGGTGGTGGGGCACTGGAACAAATTGCCCAGGGAAGTTGTGGAGATTGGATGGAGCTTTGAGCAACCTGGTCTAATGGGTGGTGTCCCTGCCCATGACGGGCGGTTTGGAACTAGATTACCTTTAAGATACTTCCCAACCTAAACCATTCTGTGATTCTATGATTAAATAAAGGATTTTAAAAAGTTCTTTTTTCCATGAGCAGAGACTGATGAATAGCAGAGTTGTAGATACTTGCGTGGCAACTAGTTTTGTTTGCTTCTATTTGAAACTACTTCAAACCATGAGAAAAAATTGAAAAAACTGAAACTACATCATCTGTTTTCTTTCTTCTCTGGCTTAATTAGGACTTGTTGCTAAAACAAATTGATGTGACCCACATTACAGGATAGGAAAATGGAACAGGGGAAAAATATCCTAAAATTAATGTGAGCGTGCTATACACAGAGATGAGGATTTTCTACCTTATGTAATAGAAACTTTTTTAAAGGTCACTACCAGCAGAATTTGCATCTTCTGGGCTTAAGTATTTCTTGTATTTTCTTTCCACATTTATCTTTCCTGAACTTTGCTCTGGCCTAAATACAACCAAATATTTAATTAACCTAGTAATTATGTAGAACTATTGCCTACATTAAATCATTCAAATACAAGATAGGTAGATTGTATAATTTTAAATCTTCTTATTTCAAAATGTTCTGTGGGAGAGAGCTGGTTAATCAAAATACCAGCAATTAAAAATCTTTGTCATCTGCACAGTTAAAATCAGAATTAATTTAACCCAAAACATGGCTCGGACAAAATTTTACTAGCTTTTTAAAATGATCATCTTTCTAGCACACTTAGGAGCAGGTGCAGATTCAGGATTTTCTCTTATTAACATATATCTCTCTATTCATTTTTACCTCCTCTGACTTCAGCAGTTATGCTTAGATAAACAGAACTGCAGAGGAGAGTTGTTTACAGCAGCAGCTCTTATGGTGGCAAACAGCTGGTCTCTCCAAACTTCACTGAAAAGTGCAGAGCTACCACTGCAAGTAGAGTTCACTCTTGTGCTGTTAAAGTGCCTTTGACCAGTCTTACAACACTGTGCACCCTACTAGGACAGAATTTCTTGTTAAGTTTCTTTTTGTCTTTAATTGGTGACTTTTTCTCTTGGAGAGAATCTGTGAAGTGGCAGCAGGAGAGCCAAAATTGCCTTTCATTTGGCTAATTTATTATTTAAACTTTAAGTTCTGTTTGTGTTTTCTCTGAACTTAAAGCTCTTTCTTCTCCATCCATTTCCCTGTTCCTAACTGATTTAGTTTCTGCTTTACTGTATTAAAGTCCTCTGATAATGTGTGCAGGTATCTTTATAACCATATAGACTAGATTATATAAAGCGCAGAGCAGAGATCTAGTGTTTAATGAGAATAATAATAAAAAAACACTTTTTTTTTCCCTGATTTGTGTTAAAGTTGCAGTGCTGAAGAACACTTCTTATATACCAAAAGGAAGAATCACTTTTGTATCACCAAAAATTTATATTGAATTTATTAAAAGTAAACCTTTACCTTAAACTTTAGATCTTATCTCTAAAGACCCTGCTGTCATGATTGTAAAACAAAGAAAAAATTCTGAGTATGGCTATTTGTGAAAATTTAAGTTAGGAATATTTTATACCTTAAGTATTTTAGTAAAAATCTCTGTTCTAGCTGTAAACAGAAAGAAAACAGTAACCCTGTCTCCCTTACAAAATGAAAGAGAGTCTGTAAAAGCACATCAAAAGCTCAGATTTGTTGATTAAAAGTGTATTATTCCACCCTTGCTACACTGAATGAAAATTGAAGATGAAAATCTGTTTTACCTCAGGATAGCACTTGCAATCGTTATGGTGTATGGACTTCTCAGAATGGAACAGTTCAACACAGATGCTTACTCAGTCTAGATTTTAAAATACATATCACAAAAATGACCTATCTCATGGTAGTGTGTGGGGGGGAAGCTTGTATTTTAATAGGCAGAGGGAAAATAATATCAACAGAGAATGCTGTAAACTTGCCTTTAATAGATATTTTACTCAAAATACTTGTTACTGACCTCACATAAAAAACCTTTGTGTAAAAACTGTTTTAAAAAAATAACTGCTTTTATTACTGAGAATTGCTTGCAACGGTTGTTTTATCGTTAATCATATTAGAAACACATATTATACATGGAAACACTTCTTTACGGTGAGGGTGAGAGAGCACTGGCACAGGCTGCCCAGGGAGGTTGTGGAGTCCCCTTCTCTGGAGATTTTCAAGACCCGCCTGGATGCAGTCCTGAGTAATGTGCTCTGGGCAATCCTGCTTTAGCAGGGGAGTTGGACTAGATGATCTCTAGAGGTCCCTTCCAACTCTGAAAATTCCGTGATTCTGTGAAAAGATAGATAATTTGGCAAAAATGTCAAGCGATTGTAGGCCATGCTCATACAAGAGAAGTTGTTTTCTGTCTTTGTACTGCTACTAGTTCAACTCTTGTTGGTAGGATGATTCTATTCTAATTTACTTTATTTTTTTACTTCTCTCCCATATCTGTTTTTTATCACTCTGCTTTTAAAATGAGCTTGTTCTAAAGCCTCCCTATGAACTATCTGATGGATAATTTTTACTTCTGAAATGCTATTTTTGGATATTTCTGAGGTTAGCGTTTTGTTGGTTTTCCTTTTACTGTTTTTCTTATTTCTAGTAAGTGCCTGCTGATGTGCACCCTTCTCTTTGTGTGATAATCCATAATTGCTTCCATATTACTTCCTAATGCACCTTTGTGGGAAATAATTATGCACATTACAAAAGCTTAAGTTGATGCTTTGAAGTCTGCCTTTATTTTTTTGTTTGCAGTTGACATTTTTTTTCCTCTAAGCTTCTTTGCTTGCACTTTGGTAGTGATCTACAGGTGGAATTAATGCTGCTAGTCCTAAATGTGAATTATGCTTTTTCTAAAATTAACTAAATAGCATGGAATGCATAGTTGTAGCAAAACTAACTTGAAAATAGTTTTTATATTTGAAACAATTCTACAAGTGAGGTGAATAATAATAAATTTGAGTGTTGGTGAAGCAATTTGAGCTGCTTCAAAAAAGAACTAACCTGTAGGCACAGCATTTGAACACAGTAGAATGAGAGACCTTGCAAGAAATCTGCGCTGTTGACTTAGCTGTCCCGTTCTTGACTTGTATTTTAATTGTAAATCTATTCAATTTAACCTTTTTTTTCCCCACAAAACTAACCAAAATTATGTTGTTTCATATTTTGAACTATAGCAGTCAGAGAGATACATGTGTAAGCTGCATTTTTTAACATGTGCTGTTCACGGGGTATAGGATTAGTTTTGTGGCCCTTTGGTCCATCTTCCTTTTGATGAACCTGAAGAATTTCCCTGGTTTAGCTGTAGCCTTCCTTTTCAGGAAGGCAGATGTTTGTCATTTCTTGGGAATATGTGTTCTTGCAATCAATTGATTTTTAAAGGGCACAAGATAAGGGTGTGGGTACTTGGTTAGAGGTCAGTGTATGTGTGTTAGTTCAGATTGGGAGTGTACATTTGAAATTAATTTCTCAGCTGTCTCCACTCACTTTGCTTTTATTTATTGTGCTGTTATCCCTGAATAGACTTAATTAGGTTTGAGGGAAATGAAACAGAAAATTATGCTGCAACTGCTTACAGGTACTCAGCCAGGTAAGATCTAGTTTGCAGCAATCTCCCCAAAATACACATAATATGAACTTCACGTTCTTGACATCAATTGTATGCTCTATGAATTCACTTGCAGTAAGATCTGGTATCTACAAATGCAGGTCCAGCCGAATTGAAGTTGCAAAAAATTGCCTAACCTAATGCCTGTCGAAACAATATAGATTTTATATGCAATAGACTACATATATTTGCAAGTAAAAATATTTCCCTTAATAAGCTGTTGATTTCTCTGTATATTGGTGACTTTTACCCATAGTTTAAATTTTCCTCCTATCTTGCTCTAAATCACCTGTGCATCAGGTAAGTTGCTGAAATGTACTAGTCATGGGGTCTTTCTTAAAACATCTGTTTGATGCATTCAAGTGGCTTTAAAAGTCGTTAAAAGTACACTATACACTGTAAAAGATACACAGTATAGAATCAACTGCCTGTAGTTTCTTTAGATCCATTTGAGAAGTCTTAAATGCAGTTGGGTGTTATTTCTCACTTTTTCTCCCTTGAGCTATTAGGAATTGCACTTGGGAATTGGTTGCTGGATGTTAAAAGCACCCGAGGTATATGTTGTTTTTCAAAGTAGCTGTAACGTTGTACTGTTCTCTCCATCTACCTGATGGCTATGTTATTTAAAGAAGCGTGGGGGAGGAAGGGCAGAGTGCTAGATCCTGAAGTTTTTATTAGGGTTGCTGTTAATGAGACATAAGTTTGTTTCTGTCTTCCTCCCACCCAAAAGGAGCTGTCTTTTGTTTGAAATGCAGTGGGGAAAATAATAGTTTGCTAAAAATAAAGATGTAAATAAGTTGAATAGTGTATTAGTGGATTTTTTCCTCCCTTTCTGGTCCATAAGAAGAATTGATCATTAGTTGATCATTAGTCATTTGTGTTTGCTTTAAATTTTACAGGCAGTGTTGCATACTGTCAGAATTTAAAGGAGGGGTGAGTGAGATGAGTTTGTGTTAGTCATTTCTGAAAAGGGAGAGCAACAAGCAAAATCAATAGCTCTGCTACTTTTAACAAATACGCAACAGAAATTTGCCTGGTTTGCCTTTATGGCATGTGGTGTATTGCACTCTAGGGAAACAGGCTTTGCTTTGGCATAACTATCAGTAACCCTTCTTTGGGTCTGCTAGAAACCAACATGAGGTGTACCAGGGGAAAGCTTCTGATCTGAAAATTCATTGGCAAGAATGCGTGTGGTTGCTAACTCTTCTGGAAGACTCAAAACTCAATTTTTAGAAATTAGCTGTCTTTTGTTCTTAAAGTAGTTAGCAAGTTTGAAATGAGCAGTTCTACAGGAAGCCTGGTAGAGGAGTGCCAACATGGAGAAAGTTTTTTGGGTAAGGGCCAACTTAACAAATGCAAGCAGGCAAGCTTTGTGTCCAGACTTGTGTTTCAGCTTATGCTGGTGGATTTAATGTCCTCAGAGCTCAGGCACTGAGGCGTACATTGCAGCAAAGATACTACAGTACAATGTGCTCGGTTTCATTTGCTGCTGTGTTTGATGTTGGAGGATTAAGGGGAGGGGAAAGGATCAACTACCCAGGATGCTCTGTTAGGAGGAGTAAGTGAATTTGATTGTCGTCAGAACTAGATTGCCATATGAGTTCTGAAAAGCATTTGGCTCCTGAGGGTAACTGCTCTAAAAATAGATTTGGAGGAGAGGTTTCTCTTGGGTCCAGTTTCGGGTTCCAGCTGAGCTGGCTTTAGGAAACTTGTTTGCTTCTGTTGCAAGACTACAGTGAGGATAAATCGTTTGTTGTTCTTCCTTCAACATTAATTTTTGGAGTTACCAACGCACTTGCTTTATCTGGAAATCGAGAACTAATGTTATGGCTGACGACACAGGTACAATCCTAACCTTTTTGTGAACAAATGGAAAACGCGTAGTTGCAAATACTGGCTATGTCTGATTTTATAATCATCAAAATAACTGGCTTACTGTGGTATGTTGGTGCTTTCTAACCAGTTTGCTATTCTAGTCTGCGTGACAGGCTGCCTCTGTTCTCTTTGATTAAATGTTCTCTGGAGTAGAGGTATTTCATGAGTTTATGGCAGGTGGTTAATTGTAACTCAGTTTTTGCTTCAGTAAGGCACACATTAAGAAAAGATACATTGTTTTTTCTTCAAATATCTGACTTTAAAGTAATTTTTTGAGTATGTAAAATTACAAGGTGTCTTTAACATAAGCTAAAGTAAAAAGGTTTTCATACATCTTTATCTAGGCGTGACTCTTAATGCGGGGTTGGGGAGGTATAGGACTTCTAAACATTTGCCGTTGAGGAATAGAGCATACTTTAAGACTTTCTGATGTCTGCATAAAGACATCTGGTGGTGTAAGCACAGGCTTACCAGATATGGCAAGTGACCTACTTCTGACATGGCTGGCAGCATGTGCAGGGAAGGGGCTTGAATTGAGAATTAACCGTCTGGAAAGAGCTCTGAGCCAGCGTCAGTCCTTGCAATGTTTTGTTCTGACCCTCCATACGTAGGGTTATCTGTGCAGAGCATAGGTAAATTTTATGTTACATAACTTCCCATATATATTAAAGTGTTGCCTGATCAAGCTGCCACGGTTGAATTCTTGGCAGAACTTTTCAAGAGTTTTGAAAATAATCTGTTTTTGAGGGATTTGCCTGAAACAGTCTTTTAGACTGGAAGAAATATAAATAGCTATGCTTCATTACTTAAGTTGTCTCTTTTTTTTCATTTTTCTGTTATTTTCTTCTAATAATTAAAGCTCCTTTATTCAGAGGCAACTAGCAGTAAACAGTAGAAAACAATAAGGTAAATAAGTGAGAAATATAGTAACATTCTCTTTCCTATTTGCCTCTTCAAATATCTAGTTTGCTCTAGAACATAGTTGTAACCTGAAATCATTTTAAATGTTTTCAGCCTTAAGGTTTCATTTTAAATACGTACAAGGCTTCCGTTGATTACATTGGAACACAAGAGTACTGAAGTTCTGCTGTTACATAGTATAACTGTTTGTTTATGAATATTAAAATTTCCAGCTCAAGAGTACATTAAATAATTTTCATATACAGTTGATCATATTTCTGAATGTACTGGTACACACTGCTTGTCTTTGCCTCTATTCTCAGACTACCTGTACATTTTTCCCATGAGAGGTGTTATGGTGAGTTACATATATGGACCTTGCTCATATGTAAGTAGGGTACTGTGCAGTAGCAAGCGATACATGCCTGAGGTGTGGCTAAGTTGTCTCAGTTTCTCTCTGTATATCTGTATATTATTGGACAGCCTATACCAAGGCAACTTTGTGTTTAATATACTGACTATTTAGTTTCTTCTCTATTTGGTCTTTGTTTGGAGTAGCCTTAATAAAATAAGGCTACTTTTTTTTTTTTTTTTCAATAAAATGCTGAGCTGAGTAAGAGCTGACATGAGTCATCTTGTTGTTTTCTTTTTATTGGTCTGAACACAATGAATGTAATAAGAGGTTAGTTTATTACAGCTGTGAACCTGATAGCAAGCAGCGGGGTCTTCTTTATATTATCTATTACAGAAATCAGTTGGTCCCTAATCTCTCATTACTCATCTTTCAGAGCTACTCCACTTTATTCTAAAAAAACAATCATGTTGATATTTAGCTGTTGAGAGTATTTTTTGTCTTTTTCTATGATCAGTGTTGATAAATACATCAAACATTATTTGCAGCTAGTGTGATAAAGTTAACTCCCTACCTTATTATATTATCACAATACAGTTCATTGGGTATTTAAAAATATGTCAGAAATAATTTTACTTCCATAACTAGGACTGAATGTGGCTGAACAGGCAAAGGCTGAAACTTAGAAGGGAATGAAGTGGAATAGGCTGGTAGATGTGAAACTGTGGCCAAGCGCTAGCCTTTAAACAGTAGTAGCAGGAGGCAGAAGAGCAGACTTTGGAGAAAGGCCAAAGGCATCTTTTTGGATATATGTCTATTTAATACATGTATACCTCTTTTCCCTACAATGATCCTAAAGCAGTGCAACAGCAATTTATGTCTTCTGTAGTGGTGATGCCCATTTGAAACCCCCTACTCGCATGCTAGGTTGAGGTCTTTCTTTTCCCAGTGATTTGTTTATAACGACTGTATTTTTTATACATGCTTACTTTCCATATGTGCGGTTATAAATAAAGCTGTGATTTGCATTAAGTCTCTGCGTCATCCTTTTACTTGTATGTTTCATGGGACTGGAAGTCTAAAGATTAAAGATACCAAGCATGTACTGAATCTCTTCTTGATTCTAAGCAAAAGGGAAGATATTTTTAGCTGGTAGAGTGTCTGAACTTGGAGTCTTACCCTTAATAAGGTTTAGATTTTAGAACCTTCTTAGACTATTTGAATTTTCATGTTGATTCTCTGAGCTAATTCAAGTAGCTTTCAAACTTGCTTCGGAAGAAATGATTTTCTTCCAAGCTGTTTGTGCTGGTCATATTGCCCTCTGGTGGCAGTTTGAGAACTGTTGGCACAAATGCAAAGCATCTCAAAAATGCTAAGCTCTGTATAAGCATACACTGAACGGGAGGAAGTGGGGATTTCCAACTAAGTTGTTAAGACGGATTACATGTGGGTTTTTGGTGTTTGATTGGTTATAGGGCTTTTACTTAGATACTCATCGAGCTTCCCACAGTGATGTGAAAAGTAAGTAACAGTGGTGAAGTTAAAAAACAAAACAACAAAAACAAATAAGTGTTACTCAAATGTCTTGTATTCTGTGTAGTCATAAGAAACAAGATTTATAGTTATATCCTCAATCATAATTTTCTAACTCTCATCAAATCCATTTTTCCTACTTGTTTGCCTTATTTTAACAGAGACTAAGCATGGGGGAAACAAGAATGGAAAGAAGGAAGGCCTCTCTGGAAGCTCATTTTTCACCTGGTTTATGGTAATTGCTTTGCTGGGAGTTTGGACATCAGTAGCAGTTGTCTGGTTTGAACTTGTAGATTATGAAGAAGTTCTAGGTAAGAATTTTAAATCTTAAGATGCTTCTAATAATTATGATGATATACGTTAAATGGAGGCCATTTAAAATTTCTAGATAGCTCAATTGACTACTACAGTCGTTGCAAATGACCTACATGACAAGAATAGGCAATGTACTTCAAAAAGTACGTTTTAATGCTGAACTCTATTACAATATTAAAATAGGATTCTCATAAGACTGGAAAAAGTTATTAGCGTACTCCATTTATTAAAGAAATCTCCAGGGATAGATCTGGATCCCTTTGTAACATATATACCGTAGTTTAAGCTCTCAGAAACTTGCAGCAGTGGTTTAAAGTGGGCAGCTAATGTTACCACTCCTCTGATGGACTGTGTTGCCTATAGAGTCAGGACAACAGATCAGTCATCCTCTCATGAATGAGCTGTTGAATGACCTCAGTTTTAAGCTTCTAACGGTGATAATTGTATCTCAATATGACAACGATAAGATAGTCTTGTTAATATAATACCTAAGGGTAAAAATTAATGTCTCAAATTTCAAGTTGTATGTCCATAGGTAAAGCTATTGTCCCTCACTTTGTAGGATTCACCATGCACTTTTGCAACTACTGATTTTACAAGCTTTACAGATCTGATGGTACCTGCTTTTTTTTTATCTGGACTGATTTTAAGAGAGGCTTCTGTTTTGAAACTTAATTGGGTCTAGTGATGCAAATAATGGTTTCTGTATTTTTACCATGCATGCAGCCAAAGCAAAGGATTTCCGTTATAACTTGTCAGAGGTCCTACAAGGTAGGATATTAGAGAAATAAGCTTCCTTTACAGTCCTTTGGCTATAAATTTTGGTTTACTTTTTTATGTTTTTAACTTTTTAGAGAATTACTATTCTGCTACAATTACATGAAACTCGGTCATTTCTCATTTTTCTCATTCTTCATGGTTTTGAAGATGATGCAATTCTTATTTGTAGAGAATTACATTTATTCCAGACACCAGTCTGTTGTGTTTAACCATAAACCGACAAAGATCCTTTATAATTGATTGCTTCCGTACAATGGTGATGGTCTTATTTTTGTCTATTCTAGACCCAAATCCAAACTTTTTCTTCCACAGAATTGTTTTCTAATTTTCTAAGTACCATATTAAGAACTATATTTTGTTTATTTTAATGGCAATCAAGTTCTGCCTCCATTTAGAGAATGACAAGTGTAATAATAAACTGGCAAACTACAAGGACGTAGAGTTCTTCTGCAAACAGTGTGCAGAATTGCAATCCTATTAAAAGTTATATCTGAATTTTATCAAAAGTAATTTGATAGTTTTCAACTGGTTTGATAATCCCAGGACATTTCTAATCCCGGATACCATAATTCTATGCCAAAAGTTCTTTTGAATAGAAACTGGCCTCTCATTTTGTGTATACTGAGGGCTGGCAGAGCTGAAGGTTCAAAAATAAAAGTGAGAAGTCTGATGTATTAGTCACTTGTAAAAGGATGGACAACTTTTTATCTGCACTGAATATTATACAGTTATTGATAAAATTATGAATGTTTTTCCTTTGTCTAGGAAGTAGGTTGCTTACCTTCTATTAACTTGGCACTAAAAATTATGTGCCTATCTTTTTTTTTTTTTGAGAATCCAGAATAGTAAGAAGCATATAATCAGAAAATAAATGGTGATTATTTGATTAATTCTTGTTTTATTATTTCTTTTCACTCAAACATGTTGAATGTTCCTTGTGAACTTAAATTTTATTCTGAGCAAAGCATGTTCACGTAAAGCACGTAACTTAATTACATATTTGTTTTAAATCTGTGAGCATCAAAATAAATGTGTGGGGAAAAAAGACTAACTTGTGTTCACTCTAAAGTCTCGGAAATGCAGAAAGGAACTTAAAATATTTGTAATATTTTCCAGGAAATTTAAAATGTTGTTAACAAGAGTATGGCTAAATCATTAAAAAAAAATATGTGGTAACAACCTAGCATTGACAGTCAGCCACTGTATATTGAAAGCACTGTGCTGGAAACAAAGTGCTGAATGCCTAATTCTTTCTTCTTCCTCTCTGCGTTTCTAGGCAAGCTTGGGATATATGATGCTGATGGAGATGGAGATTTTGATGTGGAAGATGCTAAAGTATTGCTAGGCAAGTACAAAGACAGGTGGAATAATCTGTATAATTCAGTTGTCATATTCATGTTTGTGTTTTGTTTAATGTCAAAATAATACTTCTGTCTTTTCCTAGTTGGAGAAATTAAATTTATTTAATTGCAGGAAGGGAGGGAGTGGGTCTTAATGCAAGTTGTAAGATTGTGTTTTTGTTGTAGCAAGTTGTGTTCTTTTTCTCCTAATAAAGCAATACAGAAAAGCATTTAATTACCTTACAGGATTATTTTGAAGTTAGGTGGTTGATGCTGCAGTATCAACTGTTGAAAGATGGTTGTGATTATTAATAAATTTTTCAGATGCAGGGCTTAAGATGCTTGAAGAGTTAAAGCATTGTTTATGTTAACATGTTAAGACAGGTCCATTTTAAAATTACTTCCAACAGGCCTTTGTGCTCTGTAGATGACTATCATATTTTTGTACTCTCTCCTCTATACAGAGTTCTCCACAAGTCTGTTCGTTTTCTTTGCCCTTCAGAAATTCTACATGACATGGATTTTTTTTCTTTGACATTGAAACACTGCTTGTAGGGTTCTGTTCTTTGTAGTTTAGGATAATGTCTTTCTGCTTACTTTGTATCTTCAAAGAAAAATTTCAATCACTAGACATGCTTCATGGTACTGCCCTTCTACCTTCATCTTGTAGCTTCACCTTCAGCTTCACAGTCAAGTGCTGGATAGATACTTCTCGCATACCTGATATTAGAAAGTTTGCTTTTCTTTAATTGATTTGTTCAAATGTAAACCTATTCTGAGCACACAAACCTAGCAAGTCAAACAAATAAACAAAACAAGAAAAAAATCCCAGCACAGTAATAATAGCTTGAGCAGAGGGCAAAGCAGAATGTCTGAAACTAGTCAAAGTTATCGATAGTGTATCAATAATATATTAGGACGTTATGACTTGCTGTTTGAAACTCATACTCCATTAAAATCAGTTTATTGTCGGTTTAGTTTTCCCCACTTATGTTTACAGAAATAAGCAAGTCTTTTGGGGGGCTTAATTTGTTTAATCCCTTCATGGTTAAAGAAAGCCCATGCATCAAAATTACTGAATCAGTTTGCAGTGGTGTGAAGTGAGAGGTGCTCCAAAGAATCTCCAGGGCTCTGAATGCCTTCAGAGCTACAAATTGAGAGTTAAATATAAATGGTGAATAAGATAACATTTTGTGCAATTATAACCATAACCTTTATCTATCTATTATGTAGTGTATAGAAAGTGGATATCAGTCTCCTGTGGGTCATATTAGTTGGATTCAGATTGCCAAGGTGGTAGCCAGAAACATGCTGCTGCTTTGTTACATCTCTGTTTTATGCAATTTGATATGCCTGGGAATTCTGCCAGTACATGACAGTGTTTCTATTATAAGCCTGTCTTATCACGCATTTAAACCTTATACTTCAAATGTGACATTAAAAGGTCACAGATCAAAAGTTATTTTTACTATTTTCTGAATGCTTGCTTAGAAATATGATTTAATCTCATTTAAGTTTAAGAATCTTTTCTGTAGTACAAAAGAAATGGTAACTTTTGAAAAGTTACACAACATTGATTGAAATTATGAATATAAAATACATTTTTTCTAATAACTAGCATATAATATTATTAACTGAAGTTTCCAGTAAATTATTGTATTGTTTGTATTTAACATTTAATATGAACTAAAAAATGAACACTGCTATGCAGACTAAAATTATTTAACTGATGCAGAAACTGGAAGACTTTGAGGAATTTGTCTTCCAGAATTGAGTCTTTGTAGCAAAAAAACCCCAGACAGATAGTAAGCCTGTATTCAACTACATTAGGGTAACTTTCTAAATATTGAATGCATAGCTCCTCTTATATTTTGTTTGAGGATTTTGTTAGTACATATGCTGTGTTTGAAGACATGTTATTTTCTGGGATTTTTCTCTGCTTCAGACTACCATAGTAGCAAGTGGTTTCTCTGCTAATTTAATATTTACTTAAATATGAGATGCTACGGTTTGATGTTTTATGCTAAGAAATCATACACTTTTTTCTTTTCTGTTCTTTAGCTATTACTAAACTACTGTATATTGAAGTTATGGCATGTGCGGTGGTTTAATGTTGTCCACTTCCATAATCTTTAGTTTTCGCTACAGATTTAAAGATTTAATGTGTATATTAATGATAAATATATTTTTAAGTTAATTTAATTTTGAGAAATACTTCTACCAGCATGAGTTTATTTTGTATTTCAAAGAATGGTTTAGTAGCTGATGACTTAGTTTTCTGTACTACGTGGGCACACCTAAATAGAAGACTTAAAATTTATTATTTTATTTTGGATGTATAGGGTATGATAGGGTCTGTTCTTTTTATTTGTTGAAATCGAAGGAGGTTTGGTGGTTAAGCTCTCTTGAGGTATTTATGTTATTTTACAAATAGTGTGCAAGAAGTGTGTTCTGCCCCGCCGCCCCCTTCTCCCCCCTCCCAAGTAAGGGGGGGTGGGGGGGAACCCCACCTAAAATCCAGTCAGCCAACCAACCCCCAATATTTGTTGAGTTAGTTTTGTATCCATTTGTAAAAAAAATATCCAGGTGGAAACGCAAACTTGTTGTAGCTAGTCTGCAGGTATCTTGCAGGTTCTTTCTTTTTCAGATATTTGTGTGGTTCTGTTTACTGAATTCCTTTGGTCATGGGAAGAGAGGCTTCTTAATGTGCTCCTTTGAGGGCTGCTGTTATCAGTAATTCTCTTTCTACTTTTTGTCCACCTCACTATGATTGTTCTTTGAAGAAAGGTATTTTTAGGAGAGTATTATATCTCTGTACTTGAGAATTAAGTACAGAGAAACAGTGACTTTAGAAGTATTACAAAAAAGTGTGTGTATAGGGAGTACCAATGTCTGTTGTAATAGAATCATTGGAGCAGAGCCAGTTTTTATACTTCAGTCCTTTTTAACAAGCAACAATGTCCTGAGAAATTCTACTTAAATGGCTGCAGTAGTTAGTACGATTTTGGAACTTCAGCTACAGGAAGTCATCAATATATTGTTCTTGTACATTTAGTTCTGAGTAGTCCAGCTATGCAGAAAATAAAATAAAAAAACCCCAACCCCTAGTGTATCAGCAAACAAAGGGTAGTAAACAGTAGAATCCAAGCTCCTGTAAAACCAGCTTTTTTTTCCCTGGTTCAGCCATAATAGAAAAAGAAATTTGCAAGCAGTTGTAAAATGACTGCACATTCAGAAAATCTGTGGTGAGATAATAGGAATCAAAAGAATGCTTTTGTACGATTCAGCTGCTTAGGATAAGTTTCATACTCCTCTCTATTTTTCTCACATTCTATTGTAGCACCTTCAAATATTAAAGGCTTGCATGTGCTTTTGCTTGTAAAAGATGTTTGCAGGAGAAGAAAGGCTTTGCATTGTTAAATGAACATAGGCAAGCCCTCCACCCCATTGGTTGCGGTTATACTGATGAGTAGATAAAGATTTTGACTCTCTCGCTCACTGTTTGATTTAAACAGTAATGTTTAGACTTCTCTTGAAATAAAGTAGTTATTATTTCCTGTGAGTCACTGATATAGCATGGCATGGCTGCCTGACTGGGCAATTCCATTTTTGTCACCAATTTGAGGAACTTCTTACCATGCTTATGTGTGCTGTCACTACATGAGTTTTACTTTGAAAAGGAGTTCCTCTTGATTATGAGGATGAATGAAGACCAAAAATAGCTTGAGTATTAATTAGTTGTTGGTTGGTTGTTTTGTTTTGTTTTGGTTTGTTTTTTTAAATTAACTCGAAGGAAGGAAAAAAAAATATATGAAATTATATGTTGCTTTATGTAACTCAGGCTGAAGTGTCTTCTTTGGTTTGTTTTTTTTTTTTTAAACCCTTAGATTCAGAGACCATTATATTAATATTGGATAGTTTTTGTAAAGAACTGTAAAGAAAGGGTTTGGGGGTTTGTTGTTGGGTGGGTTTTGTGGTAAAGGCTATAAGATGTATTCTTCGAGTTTTTATGGTTCCCTTTGGTGTCCTGGTCTTTTCAAAGAAAATATGCTGCTGTATTCCATATTATATTTTATAAAGATAATTGTCTTATTCTTGACTTAGTGCAAGAACTGGGGCATCTATATGGTTCTTCACGTGCTTACAGAAATGCTATCTAAAGCCTGGGGTCTTTTGTGAGTGCTGTTTTGTTGTGGGCTTGTTTTTTTTTTTTATTTTGGTTTTGTTTTTAATGCCAGATCCCAACAGAATAGAATGATACAAATATTTGTAATTCTGTGTTTATAACTTATTTTATTTTATTAAGATTCAGTTTTCCATTCTTAAATTGAGATTTCATTCTTCAGTAAATATTGGTTTATGTCTTTATATCTTGCTTGGTCCAAATTTTGAAAATAAACTAGAAAGATGACTGACTACCATGCATAAAGCTAAGTCTATAAAATTTGACTTTTATAGAACTAAGCCATGGGAGAAGTTGGAGAGGGATATTTATAATACCTTGATTGCCTCCTGGATTCAATCTGTCATTTTTAGACTTTTGCGCTATCCAGTGAAAAATTAAAGAGAATGGCTGGTCACTCAAGTAGAGGTTCTGGACATCCAGGTACAAGGATGTGGAACATCATGGACTTGGAAGTTTCCTCAGAATTATCATTGATACTTTCACTATGTGCTGTAAGAAAAACATGTTGAAATGTGTTAAATGTCTCTGCCATGAATTCCTTTATCTTAACTGTTTCATTAACCTGCACCTAATATTGCTTTGTAGTCTGCATGTGCAACACGTTCACTTAATTCTATGTCTCAACAATCTGTCTTCACCTTTAGCCCACTTTTCTGCTTCTTCTTGCAACACAAATGAAGGTTTGTTCTGGTTAGAAGTGGGGGAAATTCCTCCTTCTCCCTCTTTAAAGCTTACCAATAATTGACGTTTGTCATTGCTTGGTTATTCTGTTGTACTTTCCCAGAATGAAAAAGTTGAAATGTTATTTAGTAATAAATAGTAAACAAGTGGATTTTAATACAAAAAAAAACCCCAAACAAACAAAAAAAAAAACAGGAGGAAAAAAGAAGAGAGCTTTAATCATGGCTTATTTGTATTTTACAATCACCAGTTAGATCAGTGGGTCTCGTAGCCCAAGATAGCAACTCCTGGTATCGGACAGTTTAGAAGTGATGAGCTCTTTCTTCGCTGCTTTGGCCATTTCTACTTTAGCTGTCTTTAGCTTGCTTTGGATTTTCTGTGTAACAATACATACGCCCTTTACATTGTCTACCTATTAATTTTTATCTAGTGTTCTGTATATCCTCAGGTTTGGAATTATTCCTGAGGATCAAGTATATCGTGTAGAATATATATCATAGAAAAAAATGATTGAGAAGCATGTTAAAAAAACAAACAAACAAACAAAACCCCAAACCAAACAAAAACAAACAAACAAAAAAAACCCCCAAAACAACAAACAAGCAAACTGCAAAACACCCCCCCCAGCAATTAGAGTCCTCACTTCTAAGCAAATTCAAAATTTATTATTCAAAAGAATAAATGTTATCCTTAACAGTATATCTGTGACAAGTTTGTTTAAATACTGTTAGCTTTTAAATGTTATTATTGGGTATTAGTTCCAAGCTCTCAAATTTGAACATGATGGTTTAAAAAAAAAAAAGGCAAATTGGATGATTTTAAGTAGTGGAGGATTACTGTTAAAAAAACTGTCTAAAGGTAAATGCTGCATCAAGAAAACTGAATATAAATGGATTTGGGTTTAGGGCCAGGAAGAAGGGAAAGCAAAGCTGCCGCCTTTTGTCTAAGATTTTGGCATAATATTGTGCATGTTTATTGTCCAAATTATAGTCTGTACTTCGAAAGAGTCAGCTTTCTAAACATCTTTCTATTTCCTATTTAGCATTCCTGTAAAGACTTCTGTCTGTGACATGTCTTTCACAGATCCTCCTTTTACAGTTTCCTCTTTCCACCTAACTGCTGTCTCTTTTTTTTTTTCCTTCCCTCTCTCTCTCTCTCTCTCTCTCTTTCCTCTATTCTTGTGTAGGCCTGACCAAAGATGGCAGTAATGAAAATATTGATTCCCTTGAGGAAGTCCTTAATATTTTAGCAGAGGAAAGCTCTGATTGGTTTTATGGCTTTCTCTCATTTCTCTATGATGTATTGACTCCTTTTGAAATACTAGAAGAAGAAGAGAGCGAAGCTGCAGATGATGTTGATGGTACGTCACAGAATGAAGGGGTTCAGGGAAAAAAGACTTGTGTTATTTTGGATTTACAGAACCAGTGACTGAGAGACTAATTTGATTGGCTTTCGAAAATGTCCATGAAATCATCAGTCTTAATATAACAGGAATTTATGGCATTGAGGGGGAACTCCCAAATGGATGCTAAAAAGATTGAAGTAAAGTCAGCCATGTGATGTAGTATCTCTAGATGAAAGCCTTTCAGTGACTTTCCCATTTTCGTGACAGGACAACAAATACTACACAGTTGTGTAAATATGTAGAATAAAACGTGTATCTGCGGTTCTGTAGTTGGTTTCTGTATGTGCTTCAATTTGTGCATTTTGTACACAAAACTAAGTGTAATAACCTCTACTGTAATAGCCTCTGCTGTTAACACTATAACATTTGTCTCTAGCAAACATTAACCGAAGCATTTTGTAACAGCTTTGATTGTATTCCAGCATGACTGCATTATGTAAATACATATTTATATGTTAATCCTTAATATAGACATGACAATGATAATTCTCTCGTGAAATAATTTTAATAAATAATTTATTTTGTGATTCACTGATTTCTCAGCTAGATTCTTTTTACCTGTTCAAATAAAAGCACTTAATTTAAAAGTGCTTGAAAATTTTACAGAAACATTTATTTCTAAGTTAGCTAACATCTGTTGTATTCAGAAGTTATAATGTCACTATATGGTTTATTCCCACTGATTTGTCTGTTTTCAAACTAAGTTTTCCATCATTTTTTTTAATATAACAATAGCACCACAAGGGCTGTTCTAAATTTGAGGTTTTTTAAGGTGGGCCTTTTATGGAAGTGGGAATCTGTGATTATGTATTTCTAATGTAATAATGAATATATTAAAGACTAATTAGAAAGTAGAATGTAATGTCTTCTATTCTTTGCTAAATTCAAGAACTTAATGCAGTTTTGAAAATTTTAGTCCTTTTCCTGTGAAACTGTTTTATGACAGTTGTTTCAAAACATTTTTGTGTTACATGTCTGCTATCATAAAGTTATTGGCATACAAAGGGGAGTTTATAATTGTATTCTGCAGTTTGTATCAGGTACTAAAAAACTGAGCTGTAATTTTAGCACATGAATAGTGTACTCAATCACATTATTATTAAAATTATATGAAATAGTTTATTGTGATGCCTGCTATGCTTAAGTTTGTATCTGTTTCCCATATAAAGTTTATACTCACATTTTAACACCAGTGGATGCAGGCTGAAATTTTAACCTGTTTTTAAATTAATTTTCACTTGCTTTGGCATGGCAATTTTAAAGCAATTTAACATGCCTATGACACAAAACCTTCCATTAAATCATCCAACTCAGTGTTCTACTAAATCTTTAAAAAAAAAAAAAGCAAAACAGAAAATGTGTTAGCGTTAAGCAAGTGAAGTGTTTAAAAAAAAAAAAAAAGTTGTGAAGTTTTAATACTGCTGCTTAAGATTTACAAATGAAATAGTCACATAAACATTAGTCACATTTTCTTCCAAATATTGGAGGATTAGGATATAAGAAAGTTAATAACACATAAATTTAATGGGTTTTAGTATGAGATATATGAAGCATAAAGCAAAGAAAATAAAAATAAATAAAAAAAAAAAACCAACCCAGAACATACATTATGAAAAATAAATGCTAGTATTAGATCTGTGGAATATTACTGAGAAGTTTCTTAGCAAGTGGAAGAAACTCATGAAGTATCTGAGACATAGGAAATAAAGCAAGCTTGGTTTGGTTGGTTTGTTTGTTTGTTTCCCTCTTTTACTTCTAGAAGCAGATTTGAGTTAGAAGTAAGACTTTCATCAGTGTTGTGTGATAATGTCTCTCAGTATGAGTTAGAAAAAGTGTCATGGAACACTGAATTCTGTTGTAGATGCTTCAGTAATGGAACTAGATAGCCTAAAAGAGGAGGAAAACATCTACACTGAGAATTCTATATCATGAAGTCTATACCAAATAGTTAAAATACACACTGATAATATGATGAAATTTAAAGTGAAATAGAGATAAATAGATTGCTTGAACCATGAGAAAGCTGAAGGCACTGAAATAGGTAATGGTTACATCAGTGAACAGTAAATTAGTTTGACTTGGGCTAAGGAGATGAAATGCAGGCCAAGAAAGTTCTGATCTGGTATCGTGGAAGTTCCTTGTTGATTTTATTGTGTGTGGAAGTCTGCTCAAAACCAATTACAGTGGGAATAAAGAATTTGTAGGAGGAGAAAAAGGAGTGGGGGTAGGGACATCTAGGGGAGATATTAAGAGTATATAAGTTTCTAGAGTATTCAGTTTCCAGAATACAGGTTTTTTTTCAGAAGTGTTGACTCTTGTCTGGTGTTGTTCCTGTTGAGTTTACAATTAAACCATCACCAGTGGTGAGCACAGCTGTCAAAACTCTTCTAAAGTTTTGGATTGTTGTGATTGTGAGCAGGACTTGGCTAGTAAGGGTAGTAATAAGATTTAAATGAATCTTAATTTATATCAACATGGTAATTTAAAAAACAACAACAACAACAAAACACAAAAAAGAAAACCAAAACATTTTAACAGCAAAAAGGTGAAGCTGAGTATGATACGCAAATAAGCAAGGAAAACTGAACTGTCTCTTGCTTCAAAGTCCACACAAATTGTTTGAAATTAGTTGAGGAAATTGACACCTAAATTTTTAGTTTGATTTGCAATGACTATCAGCTATATAAAATACAGTCAGTATATTAATGTTTTAAAATAAGTCCAGAAAACTTTTAAAGTGGTTTTAAACTGCAGGTAGAAAGCTGTAGCAGCTTTGCCTTCTGATATTTTTATGGAATAATTACGTTAGAAGGCAAAGCTGCTGCTTTCTACCTACAGTTTTTGGTTTAAGAGTTTAAAATAGGAGCAGATTAGTAGCAAACAATGTTTTTAATGAGCAAAATATATTCTTTAAGCGATAGGAACTTGCTAGGTTTTGTAGCTAGAAAAGAATGAAAATTTAATGATTTTATGTTAAAATGGATGCGGAGCTTTCATTAGCTACCTTCATATTCCTTGCAGGTCATTTATATTAAATTTTACAAAGCTCCATAAATAAACGTCTGTGACTGAAGTTGTAGTCTTCCAGTTTGGTCAGCATTTTTAGAAACACGTGGAATGTTTTGCTTTGCCATTTTCTCATGTTGGTAAATGTTTGATATTTAAACTGCCAGTCTTCAGCAGTAGTTTACAACAAAATACCGCATTAACCCTTGTAGCCTAAGCTCTTGTTTGCTTTGTTGTGATGCTAATGTAAAGAAATCATAGAGGGGAGAGGAAACTTAGTACCCGTATATCTGAAATGGTTGAGAATGTATGGGAGGTTTGAACCCCAGATTTCTGTGACCACCTTCAACGATATTTAATTTGAAAGTAAGACGGTGCTTTATATGGGGAGGATAGGAGATCGCAATGATTGTAATATATAGAATAACTTAGATTTGAATAGAATAAACAGAAAATTGTCTTCTTACCTGTTGAAATTCTTATTGCAGCAATTCATTGCCATTACTTTTTTTTTGCCCCCTCAAAAAATTAGCTTTTTTGAGAGCATGTTCAGTCTTCCACGCTTGAAATTTGTTTCAAGGTCAGTGAATAAGGCTTACCACCTGTAGGTTTCATTTTATGGTAATTTTGCATTATTAGTTACTCTCCATTGACTGGCCTTATAAGAAATTGAATTTTTATGACAGTTATTCATATAGGTTACAGTTGGATGGAGGGGTAGAAGAATGCACTGAAGCATTAGAAGGATTTTCATTTCATTTCATGGTCAGATGAGGGGAAAGGACTACCTATATTGTAAACATGGTTTGATTAGTATTTGGGAGCTGGGGAAAGCTATTGCATACGGTTCAATCATTTTGGACAGATGCATACTGTTTTCCCTCTTCAGTTGCCATCAGTTAAGCAGCTATCATAATGATGGTCAGTTAGAATGGATTTCTCAAGATGAGGCTAATAAAGGCAAGGCTTGCTTGTTGGTTTCTTATATTTTCTCATACAAGATGCAAGGCCTCTGCGACTTCAGAAAAGAAAATGCTCTCTGCCCTGTGTATTTGATTACTTGATTGGCATTTTTCTTCTAATTTTAGATTAAATAAACAATTAAATAAGCAAGAGATATTAAAGCAACTTACTGAGACTGTATTTAGATTTTTTTTTTTTTTATACTAGTTATATGAATTGAAAAAGCTCTCTTGTATTTGGGAGGGTTACTGGCTTTGGTATAGCCAGCAAACTGCATACGGGTAATGAGTTCAGTTTAAGGTAAGTGGGTGCTAGCCTTCTGTCAGTAAGCTATTTTGTTTAGCTGAAGACCTCGTATATCCAATGTAGCATATTATAAATGCAAAATAATAGTAATAATTACGTGCAGGTGCATATGCAAACAGTGATAGCTTTTTCTGACTTGCAGTTCTAGAGAAGGAAAAAAGGTTGATAAATGTTTGGCTTATGTATTTGTATTTCCTTTTTTAGGTCAGCAATTTTAACACTTTTTGCTTGTTTTCTGTGGTGCAGGGTTTTTTTGGTGGGACTTCATGAATTAAGGTGTGTCTGAACACAAGCCATAATGTTTAAAGCTTGACGTTTTCCGGTCTCTTATCCAGGCTTTGCACAAGTTGCAGAAGGGTAGCAAGTTGTCTGTCACCTGTTTAGTGCTAACTTTGACCATGTGCTTTCTGTGGTAAATAAGAAGTAGCCCCTTCCTTTTTCACACGTAAGTGGATAAGCCACCTTAATTAGCTTACATTTGTTGCATGATGCTGTAGGTTAAAAGGGTTTATGCAGGTAGATGTTTTGGTGAAATTGATTTATAGGACTTTTTTCATGTGGCAAAACCTTTTGTATAGCAAGGATATTAAAGTTTTCAGTATTATTAATGAATAATATAAAATTTGCGTATGCAAGAATAAACTTCTTTCTCAAGAACAGTAAGAAGATAGAATAAACAGTTTTCTCAATGTATTGTTAAATATGAGAGTTATCTTTCTACACCTGTGAAACTGCTCAAAAAGACTGAATGCTTCGAATTATCTATTATTTTTGTTTTGCAGTGCTTATCTTTCTCAATAAAAGTAGTATTCATATATTTTTCTTTTGATGCTAAAATTCTAAAGTTGTACTCTCACGGGTTCTTTTTGTGGAGATTGTTCTTGAAGATTTTTAGGAGGAAAAATAGAGGAAATGACTGGATTTTGTTGCAGAATTGGAATGCTCTGTAATATTCAAAATTTCAAAGAATCAGTTAAGATACTAAGTTATCTACCATTAAGCATGACCTAAAAATAACCACTTTGACATGAATATTTAATTTTTAGTATGACTTTTTAAGCAGTTCTTTGGAAAATATTGGAAACCTATCCCGCTATGTTAACTTTGAAGTCTACTTTTAAATTCACTGACGCCAATAGTAGCCATTTCTGACATTCCATTGTAACCACATAAGTGGTTATAAATTCTGTATTTCTTTTTGTATTGCCAGCACCAGACATCTATAATGTAGGACTGAGTGGAAAAAAAGAAGGAACTTAAAAACTAGCTCAAAAAAAGTGTGAAGACACTTGAATTGGAACTTAGAATAAAAGTCCACAAGTTCAGTTACATGATTCATAAAATTCTGGACATTGCTTTGTGTGCCCCAAGACTGTAAAAGTCTAAGTTTTTGCAAATGAGTTTACTTAGATTTTATCATGTGCCCCAGGACATAGCTGTCTTGGAAAAGTGAAGTGTTTTGCACCTACGTTTTGCTTCAGCCTGTCTGGGGCTCACAAATGAGAGTTCCCTGTGCTGTAGCTGTTGTAGGGACCCAGCCCAGGTGGAAATCAAGATGCAGCAGGATTTCTGTCTTGTGATTATTACTTAATATTAAGACTTCAAAATACATTATTCTACATACTTTTCCTCTAAATAGGTCTATTCGTAATATGTTAAACTATACATTATTTACGGGATTATGTTATCAGTTGATAATTTGCTGAGAATCTTAACGCTATTCATTGTATTAAAGCAGGTTGAAACAAATTACTGCTTGCCTGAATATTTAACAAGTAAAATATCAATAATCAGTGAACGAGGTATTTTGTAACCTTTCAACATAGGGCATATACTTATATTTTTAAATAATTTCAAATATCTGTATGATAATTTTTGTATGTACAGGTCTTTGTAAAATTTTCTTTTTTCCCTGTCAAGACATGGTTTTAAGAGTCTATCTTAAAATATCTAGTAACATTTAATTTTACTATGAAAAGAGGGGAAGAACTGGAAATTTAAATATGGCTTTTGTGCAACTCTGCTGAGTACCTTTTATTATTTATATTTTCATTGATGCTGTAGTATAACAAAGTTGAAGTCTATTTTTCCTTTTATATGAGAAAATTGTTTACTTATTGTTCCACGCGCTGCTTAGGAGTAATAAGATTGAATAATGAATTTAGTCAAGTTACAACTTCAGCAATGATGGTAATCTGTGGGGGAGGACCTTAAAAAAGCTTTCATATCCCAGGTGTGTTTGTAAGGAAACTGATGTAAAAACTGTATTTTTACCCGGCTAACCTGTTTTTAAAAATTTTGGCCATAATGTCAATGCTTGATACTTTCAAAACATGTAAGATAGGAAATAGATGCGGGTTGATTGCAGTGACTTTAACGGCTACATTCTTTAAATTTATGATTTTTTTTTTTTTTGTGTAAAATATGGGGGGTTTGTTTTATTTTTTAAGAATAAGTGTTGAAGTACATTGATGCAGTTTGGGTAGTTACTAATTGTTCTCTGGAAACCTAAGGTCAAGGTTCAGATGTCCAATGTAGGTGCTTTATATGTCTGAATGAGAAGCCTAATATTGAGACATGGGAATATCTCTTCTAGTCTAATAAGATTATCTATAAAATATATTTACTGTAATTTTTCTTAACTTTCTGGTTGGTTTATGAGTAGCAATGCAAATGATTTTTGTGGCTAAGGTAGTTGTGTTTATGGCATTTAGGTTATAATCCACAGCAGCACGATGGTGATAATCCAGTCTCTTTTTATGGTTTTAGAAAGACAAGATTAATTACTATTTGCATTTTGGGGAGGGCTTTTGCCTTCATAGCTCTTGTGGAACTAAGTATAAAGCCCAAGCAAGATGCTGAATGACTTTAATTTCGGTTAGCTACAATGGGGAAAGAGGGCAGCACCTGACTTTGGAGAGTAAGGTTTATTTTATTAAGGAACAGTCTTAACAGTCTTAAATAGTCTTAAGTAAAACAGTAAGTATTTTAACTGAAATGAAATGACAATTGCTTTTTAAAATATGAGCAATACCTTTGCTAAAACACATATTTTCCATTGGATAAAGAAACATAGATTGTAATTCATTGTAAAAAGATACTCAGTTTATAAAATCTACAGTACATAGGTGCTTGGAGATGAGTTAATATGTTTATTAAATATTTATAAAATTGCATAGAAATATAAGTTAGTGGGTTTGAGAGGAACTGGCACAATACCTAGCAGAGAAATCAGCTGGGGTATTGGTCATAATTATGTGGCATCACACTGTCTGGAGAGAACTGAGCTAGCTCTAAGATCTTAAGAAGCATCTCAAGTAGCGTGCATCCGGTAATGTGATACTTTTCTTGGATTTATTAGTCTTCCATCTCAGTACTTGTGGTGATCTTGCTACTGAAGATGCTTTATTCTTAATGAGTTAACGTTTGGTATCTCTCCATAGCATTGCAGTGTGCTATGTAAAGATAACTTTTTTACATGGCATGGCAGATTGGGAAGTTTTGTCATGCTTGTTGAACATCACAGATATGTTCATAACCTATTTCCATTTTGCAACAAATCAGGTGAGGATCCAGGAGGGGTAGCCAAGAAAAAAACTAAAGTAAAAGGTATTTTAACATTCTTTTTCTTGTGGAACTTTATGTAGATATTGGTGTCTGAAATGCATGCGCATTGCAAATACAGATTGCAGGTTATAATACTGTTTACTAATACTAGCTATGTTGGCTAAGTGTTGTCTAATGGTGCAGCAAACTATTATACTCCCTGTTTTTCAGTAAGTGGTTTTTTGGTTTTTTTTTTAGTACCAATTACAATTTAATGGCAATGTGAGTGCTTTCCTAACTACAGATTATATTTTGTTTGTGCAAATGGTTTTACCACAGCTGTCTTGTTTGGGTTATGAATTGTCTATGTTAACTTCATATTTTGCATGTTTAAAAAAATGTTCTGATGTATATGCAGATTTTGCTCTGTGTGAAGTCCTCCTTTAGTTGTTTTATATGAATTCATGGTACTACTACTATATTGTAATTGGACTTGAGCACTTTCATTTCTGCTTAAGTCTGTACTTAAAAAGTTTCATCTGTTTCTTTCTCATGGGAGGAGAAATTTAGGTAAAGTTCAATAACTTCCTCTTTAATATTATTTGCAGGATTGATTGCAGTGATGATATTTATAAATTTTCCAAAAGTTTAAAGCAGGGTAGCTTGCAACTGATTTATGCCATGTATTTATTTATAACTACATTGCTGTATGAACAGGACATAATGGTCTAAATGTATTTAGTGCAACAGAGAGACTAAAAAAAAAAAACTAATTAGCCTCAGCAAAACACTGAACTACCAGCTGTACTTCAGGTGCTTAACTTTTTAGATCTGCTCCCTTATCTCCACACAGCATGGTGCTATGTAAAGAACACAGTCTCTTTGTTGCATTAAAGACACATAGACTTTAATGTGTTTTTTTTCTAGCAGTATGTGAAAAATGCACCCTGTTTGTAATATTAAGTCTCATTAAGAAAAGAGTGCATTTGCTGAGGGAAGCTCTCAGGCTCATATGAATATGACTTTTCTTAGCATCTTGCATGCAAGTTGAAATTTTTGGCATTTGTTCCAAATTGTGCTTGGTATGACTTGGTTGTAAATTGCGTGTTTCCAAGAATCTAATGTCATTTAACAATTCATTCCTGAGTTTTGGATTATTTTTCAATGTTTGATATGGGAATTAAGAAATGGTACGATATATTTCAAATGCTTTATGCCAAAAAACAACTGGAAGGAAACATGATGTATTCCTTGTATTCTCCTTGTACGGGAGAAATGTTGTAACTTGCCTGCTTTTCACTTCAGCAGACCGCAGTTTCTCTGAAAAGTCTGAATAAAAATAGAGCTGTTTTATTTTATGTATAAAATCTTTATTTAATAATGTGGGAGTATTAATTTTTAAATTAAATAGAAATACCGAATACAGAGATTTAATGGAAAAAAATCTAAATTGTATAGAGTTAAAAAATCCTTATTCTGGAGAATGCTGCTGATGCTGACAAATTTTTTTGAAACTGTGGGCAAAGTGGCAGTAAACTTTGAACATTTAAATTTCAAGGATGCTGTTCTGACTGTTCCTCTGATATATTATCTAGATACCACGTCACAGCCAAATGTGAAATATAATAGAGTAAATAATTATAAGAGATACAACTCCAAAAGTAAAACAAACAAAAAAGCATTGCTAATAATGCTACATATGGAAAACAAAGATGTAAGAATTAATTTACAATTGTTACTGTGATTTCACTGAATATGGTCAAACCAAGTTAACTTTTTTGGCGTTGATTTAATTCACCAGGACATTGCTGTTTCTTCGTAATTATTATGTACTTATTTCTTATTTTTGTAAAATATATACTTCGGATATGGTTTTAGTCTTGGCTTAATCTGAGGTAACATGTCAGTAAAATGTGGTATACATTTTTGTTATAACACTTTCATTTATAGTTTTAGAAAGCTGAGAAAATGATGAAAAAAGCTTCTTTTGGAGATGCTCTTGGGGTTTCTGGATCCTACAATTGTCATACTGTTGTCCAAGATTCAAAATTTACTGTGATTTTCATGCTCACAGACAAAACTGGTTTTAGCACTCTGCAGAAGTTAGCTAACAGTAAGATAATAGAGGCATGGTTTTCACTAGATTAATGCTTTATTCAGATGCAGTTGCAGTAGCTAAGGTTATTGGCTGGCTGCATGGTGTGAGATATTGCTAAAAGTGAAAAATACTTTGTTTAAATTGTTTGAAGCTTAAATAGTTGATTTTACAAGTTTAAATTGACATCTAACAAACATTAAGTAAGAATTCGATCAAAGCTTTTAGATGGTTGTTCATAAGATGTTTTCTGATCTAAGAATGATTCTCTTATTGAACATTTCCTCTTTTTTAAATGAAAATCTAAAAAGTAAAAGAAGCTATTAAAGAACCGCTCAAGAAATTAAGGGAGAAGCAGGAATCCAAGAAGGAGGAAATCAAAGATGAGGAAGAAAAAAAGAAAGCCAGGAAAGGAAAAGAAGCTACTGATCGAAAGGACAAGAAAGCTGTTGATATGAATAAATTAAAGAAAGATTCTGACAAGGCTAAAAGAGACAGAGGAAAAGAAAAGGAAAAAGGCCTAGACAAAATTGTGAAATCCAAGGAGACTACAAAAAAATCAGCCAGTGAAAAGGATGGTACTATTCAGGTGGGAAAAGACAAAGAAACAAAAAAGATAGTTAAAAACCCATCGAAGGAAGACAAGAAAGAAAAGAAATAAACAGAGTTCCAGTTCTGCTAATTAGGAACAGACCTGAAGGATGAGAAATTCAGTGTATTTATATGAATGTGGTAAATATGGCAATAAGAAGATAATGTTTTCTGGGAATAAGTGTAAACAAAGGGTATATATAATATTTTTTTGAAAAGAAGTGTCTACTGGCATTGTAAACACAAAGCAAAAATGTCTGCTGTGAAACTCAAATATGTACATATGTTAATATGCCAGGCTAACAACGTGTATTGAAAACAGAAATGTGAAATTGATGCCAATTACTTCAAGCATACTCTAAATCTGTGGGTTTGTGTTATTTTTTTTTCCTTTTCTTAGTTTCTTTATATTATAATGCTGTTTTCTTGATGTGGGGATGAAAGAGTAATGTTGTATATCAAATGCAAGTTTAAAATCAGTATTAAGGGTGTTATCTGGACACATATAGTGGAAACTCACAAGAAGATATTTCAGTTTCACAAAAACAACTAAGAGGAGCATTAATGGAATGTATTGTCATAGGAGTTTAAAAAAATGTAAATTATTCCCTGCTAAACTTTTTTCCCCTAAGTAGATTGAGAAAACTATTTTATACACAAACACTCAAACCAACTTTAGTGTTGCATTTATTTATGAGACTTCAGTGTATATGCAACCAAAATGTTTCAAAACTTTTGTTTACTGATCCTATGACAATACGTTCTGGTTTTCTTTATTTTTTAGCTATCTCTAGGTCTGAAAACTTCATTCATTGTCACTTTTCAGTTAACTGTGTCCTGATTTTTCTGAGTTTTCCAAGTTTCTGGTAATGAATGCTTATGAAAATTAGGCCACATATTTCACCATTGATGGCTATTGTCGGATTCCAATAGCATTTTAAGAAGTGATATGCTACTACTACTGTATTCTGGTTGAATTTGATTAGAGAACAGCTTATGTATTTTTGCAGCTATTATTTTCTTCAAACAAAACTTTTCAAGTTCATGATACTTCTGTAAGCAAGCTTCTGTGTTAGTTTGCTCTTTCAGCTTCTGTATTTTTAGCACCAAGGAATGATTTATCCAGCAGTCTCATTAGCATAAACAAAGTTACAAAACATTTCTGCAGAGATATTTCAGTATGTTATTGAATCTGTCCTTGCTTTCAAGTTTATATGGGAAAGGAATATTTTCTAATTTTATTAGACAAATATCATAGCTTAGTGTATTGAAATATTAATTGCACAATAAAATTATACAAGATTCAGAACAGAATTTGTATAAGTTAGAAAAGTTTTAGATTTACTATTGTTATACTGCAGTATTATTTTAAAGAAAAGAAACCTAAGGCATGAAATTGAGCATGGGTATATGCATGTGGGTGGTGGTGTAACATAATTAGTCTTGAAGGATGATTCAGTTCATGGTTTTGGTTAAATTTTGTGTATTATAATAGTTGGCAACACATTTATCTTGGACTTTTGGTACAGCACATGTGTCTATGTAAGATTCTTTGATCCCTAGAGGTATAAGATGTGGTAATAGTGTAAGATATAAAACTTACGAAAAATAGTTCAAATAAAAGCAGTAGAAAATAGTACTTAAGCTTAAGATTCTAGCTGTGATAATTAAAATAGATGATATACCGAGCTATTTTCTAAATATTTATATGTGTGTGAAGAAAGAGGGAAAAGATGTGTGTGTTATGAACATTATAGTGCTTAGCAAAAAACTTGAGAATGAAGATCTAATAAATGCACTTGCATAATGAGCGTTCTCTTTTAGGTTTTGGAACGATAGACATATTTTTTCATCTTTGCTCTGATAAGTGTTAAGATACACATTTGACAGAGGAGCACTCAAATCACACTTCAAGAATGATGGCACAGTGGCATAGTGCACATTGCTTTTCATTTTCTCTCCTAATGTAACACAAGTTGTAGCTGTCTGGGAGTGAAATTTGGAATGAGTTGCCTTTCTGATTAACATATTATTGTTATCTATGACCCAAAGTTTATCTGCTTCTAAAAAAAGTTTGTTTGTTTTTCCCCCCCAAAGAATGCTTTATTTGAGCAGCACTCTAAGCTATACAGATAGCTACACAATAAAATGAGATTTTTGCCCCAGAGATCTGTTGTGCTGTTGTATATCTCTATGATATCTTATTGTCAATCAGTTTAACTTGGCAAGTTACCACATAAGCTCAAAAAATGCACCATGCAAGTAAAAACTGAGTGCAACTTTATTTTGATAAAAAGATGAGAGAAAGTAGTATCTTGCAAAAAGTAAAGGACTCTAACTTATTACATACTCAACAGGATTGAATAGGAATCAGTGATAAACAGGTAGATGTGTATAAAAAGCTTGAAAGCAAAGTTGAGAAATGTGCAGGCAAATCGAAAAAAACACTCGTTCCTTTTACACAACCCAAGTGTTCGTTGGCTGTGAAATATTGAATATCTTTTGAAATTATTTGAATCTATTGTTTGTGAAGCAGAGCGAGTGGTTGACTGGAATTGGAGATGTGGGTTATTGGAGGATATGAGGACTTATTTAAAGAGGTGTGTATGTAAGGGAAGTGAACTGAATTTGTGAAAGGCTGTTTCTACGCTTCTAGACTCTGAAGCTGAGACAGTGGCAAATATAAGTAACTGGTTTTACCTCCGTATGTAATTAAAAGTGATTGTAGAAGGAAGCAACTTCTGACTCTTGTAGCCATTAATATTACTGCAGCAAAAGATGAATATATATTAATAATATTTTTTAATACTTCAGTGTTTTTTAATGATGCAGAAAATTGGCAAAAACTGATGTGTAAGTTTGGCTTTTTTCCTCTAGCTTCTGGTCTTGACTGCTTAGTAGTGGACTCTTATTTATAATACTTTTAAATATAGCCTAACTACTTATCTTCCTGTAATTTAAATAATAAAAAAATGTGTAAGTAGGATTAATTCTGTTCACATTACTTATATAGCATAGTGAAAAGAATATATGTTTTTCTCACAATGCATAAAATAAGATCTCGCTAGTTCACACAAAGTTATTTTGAGGCATACTAGTCCTGTTTGTATTGAGATATGTTTGACTCGGATAGAAACCTAGTAACTTTTTTTTTTTTTTAATTTTATTGAGTTGAAACGTAATACTTACATTTTTCCACTTAGAGTTATTTTTACAAGATTGTTAGCAGTACAGCAGTTTTCATTACAGTGTAGCCTCTTCTTTCTTAAATATTATTTTTATATTGATTTATGTGCATACAGCTCTTAAGAAACTAGTTTGTTTGGGGCAGTGTGAGTATTTATTTAAGGATGTACCTTAATTTACACTCTTAATTTAAGAATTTACCTTAATTGACCTTGGAACTCATACTTAAATATGAACCTAGGAAAAATGACATAGGATTATAGGAGAATTCTGTCTGAAAGGGACTTCAGGAGATCCTTATTCCAACATCCTACTCAAAACAGGGTCATTTCAAGAGGTATGACCAGGTTACACTGGACGTTATCCAGTGTGGTCTTTAAAACTGCTGAGGATGGGAATGCACAACTTCTTGGTACAGCCTTTTCCATTGTTTTGATTGTCCTCATGGCAGGGTGTGGGTGTGGAAGTTTTTTCTTAGTTGTGGCGTAATCTTTCAAGACCATGAATTATCTTACTATGCTGTTGGTCATTGCTATTATTGGTTGCTTTCTTTTCATTGTGTTTTGATCTGGAAAGACTCTGTGGTGTAGATACAAAGCATTTTGGTGAAATTCTGTCAGTTGTACTTTTTCTGTAGTATTTTAGTTGTCAAAAGAAACTGGAGATTGAGATTACCTTATTTTGAAGAAACTTATTTTGAAGTTCTCTGAAGCAGACCTGCTAAGGTTTAATATAAGAATTCAAAATACCCCTTCTCATTCTGAGCAGCACGTTAAAGGGTTCAAATTAGTTCTTCATAAAACCTATCAAGTTGGTCATATTTGGGCACTTTTTGCCCAAAGAGAAAAACAGTGAGAAAACCTGCTGCCTGTTTTTCTTCTGGATGCTAAATATATGTCGAGAATAGCATAGTCATTTGTTCAGTTACTTTGAAACAAAGGCAAGTGCTTAAATTTCTGTCACTTTTTTCCCCTAATGGTTTGTTTGTCTTCAAAATGCGTTTGTTTATTATCTGAATACACTTTAGTCTTTGTGTATATCCCTGTATATCAGGACAGCCCTGTAATCATGATCAATTGTTTGGATATATTTTGGAGCATTTATGTCAGTTACTTTAATTAAAACAACTCTCTTAGTTTATAATTGAGTCAGATCAAAAAGAGCATAAATTTAACTTTATAACTAAAAAATGCAGGCCTTAAAGAAAGATCTGTCCCAGCACAGCCAACATCACCAGACTCTGAGGAGACCATCCAGCCTGCTGACAAGTCATATGTCGAATCAGGTAAGGCCTTTTGTAAACCATAGATGAAACAATAGACATGATGCTTCATTTGAATTATAATTGTTTCCTCAGCATGCACGCTTCGTTGTGTTATTTCTTTGGGTAGAAAAATAAATCTTTAATCGCTTTTATGTGTTGCTTATCCACTATAGTTTAGTTAATGGGAATCACTGTTGATCACTTTATATAAATTACTAACCATGAAAAGTTTATAATTTAAATACATAGAAGGGATTCTTGTCAGCTCTCATGGTTACCAATGGAACCATATCACATTACAATAATTTTCTGCTGACATATAGTTGTGGTTTTGATATGTATGCAATAATATACCCAGTCAGAGTAACAGCAGGTTCTCCACCTTAAAAAAGCAACAACAAAGCAAACAAACAAAAAAACCCCAAACCAACTTTATAAGATTAACCAAATATTCACTTTTCTACTAAACCCAGTAATATATCATAAATACCATTAATACAGCTTCTAGTGTTAAAATAAATAATTTTAAACATTTTAAAACCCCCATAAGTATTAGTAAAATTTATTAGGTTCAAGAGGAATTAAAGAAAAAAATATTTTTACACATCAGATTTCAGATGTGTGATTTGCATTTTAGTGTTATTCAGAGTACATATATATTTTTTCCTGTTCCTTGAAGAGGCATGTACTACTTGAATTTTATGTGAACCCAACACAAAAACCTACAAATGTGGAGCATATGGTCAATAAAATAGAATATAGAATTTGTTTGAAAAGATTTACATTAATTTTCTTAAGTTATCATTTATAAAATATATCGAGAAAGTTGTTTCTTTCTTTTTTTCTTTTTCCCCCATAACTGGTACCATTTTGGATCTTTATTTGAAAAATGCAGCTGTGATTTGGTTTTGTGCTGTTGAGTTTCTCAATGTTAATTTCAGGACATTTATATGAAGGCAACACTCCATACAAATTCCTGTTATGTCCGGGGCTGGTGTGTTAGATGACAGTCCCTTGTCCCAGAAATCAGTTTTTGATTTATTCTGCTGTGAATTGCCAGAGGACCTTGATATTGTAATGTTCGTATCTATTTTCCCTGTTTATAAAGCCAGCAAACCCCCACTTCTGCAAGTAACAATTTGTTGTCAAATATGACATGCTAGTGCTCCTGCCTAAATTGTAAGAAAGTAATGGATGAAAGAGTTAGTAAAATAATTACTTAGAAGAGAATTCTTGGTTTGAATAGTTATCTGAGCTTATTAATGTTACTGCCACTGAGAAAAAGATAGGCATAGAAAATCCAGTGTAGATAAATTCTTCCAATTCATCTTCAGAATGAATCTGATGTGATTGATACAGTATTTTCTATATTGGAGAGTAAGCAAAACCAAATTGTTTTTGTAATTGAGTGAGTTGCAGAGGTTCACCAAGTTAGTCTCTATGGAGGCGACTAAAATCTACAAGCCTTGAGCTACTGTTTAGACTTTGCCTTTTGCACTTACCTTCATTGCAATTTATAATCCTTTTAGAGCACAAGAATGCTGACGTAGAATTGGAAGAGGAAATTCAGTCTGATCTTCATGAAGCTCTCCATTACCAGCCTGGTAATGCATTAACACTTAGAAATCACTGAAGAATTTATAAATACTGCCATAGGCTAAACGAATCTCGGAGTCTGGTTTTGGTATGCACTTTAAAGAACTTTTGCCTGTGCAAAATATTCTAATCAGGTAATTTGTCATCTTCAAGAAAATTCAGAAAGTTCAGTCACCAAACCCTAACACTGTGGCCTCTTACCGAGATGTGTATTCGGCAGCAGTAACTCAGTTGACAAAAACTTACTCAAAATACTGCATATAGTGCAAGAACAGGTAATCAGAGATGGTTTTTACTGTGCTTTTCTCCATGAGCAATGAAGGCGCTGGCAGGCCAGTGCAGATACTTCGAGTTTATACTGCTGTAAGATGCAGACAAGTCATCTGTCCCCCTCCCCGTCCCCTTTGGGGACTAATTGAAAAAGACAAAAAGTGTGCTGAAGACTGAGTATTTGCTGGTAATGGAATTTACCAAAGAGTATGTATTCTCTAACAGTCTGTATTGTTGATTAGGAGAGAGACACGAAGATATAGATGAAAGAATAAATGACCAGTGGCAAGAGAAGGAAGAATTACATGGACAAACTTTTGAAGCTCCTGCAACAGATGACTTGCTCAGAGAATTAGAGAATGAAATGCCAGAAGCATATGAGACACCAGACTCAGATCAAAAAGGTATCTGGATGACTAAATATACTTAAAATTAAATTTTACCAAAAATAAGAATAGACCAATAGAAGTATGTCTCATTAAAAACTTGAATCCTAATTTCTACTTGCAATACTTTGCAAATATCTACCACAGCAAGTATTATTTAGCAAATACTTTTTTTTTTTTTTTTTAAATCAAAATGGGATATTTTAATGCCATGTAATTGGAATCCAGGTAGCTATATATTATTGTTTACTTAATGTTATATTGGCTTTCAACAAATCAAATTAATCTGTGCTTCAGCTATGCATATTTCCCCCCTATAAAGGGAATTTGTAATATCTGTATGGAGTCTGTTCTGGACTTTCTAGTTTATTAAACTAAATTTTAAGAGTTTATTAGCACAGCCTTTTCTAGACTTCTTCTCACTCTAATTTCATTTTAATGTGGCTCTCTATAAGAACGTTATATGTAAACTGTATCGTAAGTAAGAAAACATAGCATCATTTAAAGAAGATGCTTATATCCTGCTGCCTTGAGGCATTGACAGGATGATAAAAATTGTTTGTATTTAAAAATAGTAAAGCAGAATCATATGATCTAAATCCAACTTAAGCAAAAATATTTCTGAATGCTTTTTATCTACAGTACTGAAAATTTTACCTATGCAATGGATATCATCTAAAAGTTTTGATTACTGAAGTACACGAAGATTCTTTCTTCACGACTGAAGTAATACTTTTCAGTCTGGGTCTATTATACCTCCTTGTTTCTGTATCTCATTCTCAATATTCTGTATAAGAAATGAAATTATAAACTTTATTCTTTCAAGCTATATATGTATCTTGCTGTCATTAGAAGAAATTTGCATAGGATTTCTTCTTAGAAATTTGACTCTATTCTTACATAATATTCTGTTACAGGGTTTGTGGTGTCATATATTGATTTAAATTTTTTTAAATTTGTAAATACATGTTTGTTTCTCAGATGCTGATCTTTTGGCAGATGATCTTGGAGCAATGGAGTCTGAGCCATATGAAGCTCCAGGTATAATTTTCTTTTTCCAAACTCATTAATATTTGTTTTCTGCCTCAATGTAGCAAATTATATGCGAAAGTAAAAATAAAAGGTTAGACTGGTTTAGTAAGGTAAAATTTTGAATATTTTTTTTTCTCCAAACAACTCTTCATGATTGTCTTGGATATTTTTACTCTGACTGAGATGATTGTATCATATTTGCTATTGCAAATGATTCTTAAAAAGAAGGGATGGTAGGTATGGAAACTACTCTAATTTGTGCAAAAACTTCATTTTTACTTTTTCATGTTTTTCTGGCTGTGGTGCGTGATTGGGGTCTGTAACCTGTCACCTTTCAGAAGCATCCAGTTTGTAACCTTTCCTTCAGGACTGTTTGTTTATATTTTTTCTTTATCTTCAATTACACTATCAGAGAGAGAGTCAGCACCAAGGACTTCATTCTGAATTATCCTTGCACTGTCTTTTTGCACACCCTAATATATCTTTAAAACTTTTTTAAAATCTTTCTGGACTAATCCAATTAGCTTATAGTCATCTTTATATTGTGCTTGATACCTCAAGATGAGGATTAGCGCATCTTTCCCAATGTGAAGAAATGTTAGGTGGATTTTACAGTTTCCCTGCTATCTGGTAAGTATTTTCTTCTGGATGTTAATAATGCTTCCTGATACTACAGGCAGCCTCTTCCATTTGCGTTAGACATTGATTTCTGTTTGGACTAGGCTTCTTATCTTTGGCTCAATGTTAGTTCTGGACTTTACAGTCTTGTTTGATGCCAGATATGACCGAAAAATAATTTTGTTTGATACAGCTAAAACTGCTTATTCCTATCTTTGTGGGAGATTATTGCTTTCCAGTTACTGATTTAGAATCCAAGCTGCAGTGTTTCTGAAGTAAAAGGATTGTTACTTTACCTTCAGTACTATGTGTTGTCAGATGTATCATACTAAGTATATTAATAACATTGCAAAGAATTGTAGTCACAAAGGAATAATCCACATATTTAGCTATGCAATGAAAAAAAGTAAATTGCTCTAAATCTGTTGATGCCAGAAATGAATGTACGTATTTCTCAAGGTCTGATTTCTGGCTCTTATCTTGTATTCTGTAGGTCATCATCAGCAGTCTTCCTAGACATTGGTAAAGAAGCTACTTTAGAACTTTGAGGGTAGGGAGCAATTACGTTTTTTAATTCCTGTTAGAACTATTACAAAATATTCATGGAGTCTTATGGCTCTCATGGATCTAGTTTTCATACCGAATTATAATAGAGGACTAGAAGAGAGGATGACCCAACACCTTCCATTAGATTGCCGTGTGTCAAGTAGTAAGTGTCTGTAAGGGTTTCATTTGTCAATTTTCAACTAGGGAACTACATTTAGCTATTGACAGACACCTTATGGAAACAAGATAAAATAATTGAATGTTAATATATTTCATATTTTTTAATTTAAAAATATATTTTTAATATTTAATTTACAGTTTCATATGAATATGATATGGATGTGGAAAGGACTGTAAGTGATCCAGAAGCTCCAGGTTTGTAAATTTTCGTGATTTCAGATTACAAATACACTTTTTTAAACATGCCTCAAAATAATGTCTTATATTGACTGTCTAGTCACAGTTTTATTTTCAAACAGTTTTTTGGGTAGTTTCAAATAAGCCTGATTTCTGCGGCTGTGTTACCATTACATTTGTGAACACAACACTCCACAAATCCAATCCACAAATACTTACATAAATATCTTGTTCTGTCAGGAGTCTTCCAGTTTAATCAATGGGTTGTCAAAGGTCTACTTGTGTTCCTAATTTTAAGCCTAAATACAAATATGCATGAACTACTTGTCTTGTGTGACTTATGATGTAGCTTCTGGATATGTTTTATAATCCAGCTGTCACTTTCAAATAAACCACTGTAGTACTAACTCAGTATGTTTAGTTCTGCTGTTCTTGAGATAAATATGTGACCGTTTTGACTTCTTATGTGTTATTTATCTGTTGCATGAAAATTTGATTAGAATATAAAATATTAAGTATTTTTGTTTAAGGTGACTCTGAAATAATGCCAGAAGATGCTACTGAACATTACACAGGTACAGTCCAAAGCCTTTTTTCTTTCTATTGAAGTTTAATTGAATTTTAGCCCCAAACCAAGACCAAAAAAAATTCAAAACATTGGAGCTTATAGGTAGCATAAATTCCTTAGTAAGTTGTTATGTCTATATTTTTATTTACGTTTTGAAAAAATACAAAGACCTGCATGAATACTACTTTTCTGTAACATCAACCAAACAGGCAGAATAATATTTTGAGAGTTAAAGTTGCAAGAGAATGGATGTTTGTATTTTAAATGGCATGGAAGTTTTTCTGTGGATAAAAAATAATCTGAATTTGCCAAAGATGTTGAAGTTAGTCTGTTAAGTGTCAGGAAAAAAAGTAGTATCATAAAAAAAGAAAAACAAAACAAAACCCAAAAACGGCAAGGAAGCCATAACAAGTAGATTCCAAAGTCCCACTGTAGAAGTTTGCTGTATGTAGAAATGATTTATGAGTATTTCCATTCTAAATTGTAGGTAATTACTAGATGATTCCATTAACAGTACAAGAAAAGCATACTGATGGTGCTTTATCTTTTTTAAGTCGATCTTGTTATGCCAGAAAATTATTCAGTTCTTTTCACAGCATCTTTTAGAAATCTTCAACTTTGAACTCTTATTAACTTCAATACAGTATAAAATATAGTTTTGAATATTTTTTTTTGTCCTGACTAAACTTGACACTGTATTATTTGTGTGTATTTATTTATTGTCTTAAAATTCCATGAATTTTCATATTGATTTTTTTTCTTTAAACAGATGATAGCGTGCATGGGGATTATAATGAAGACCATGGTATGACAACTGCTATATTTAGTGAAATGACAGTATCAAAGTCTTTCATTAATATGAAAGTGAAAGTACTTTGTCTTTACATTTTTCATGCTGTTGTATTACTTTGTGAGTTCTTAATTAAGGAGTTTGTTTTATGTTCAAACCCCCTGAGGATGTAAGCAATCAACTTTAACACTGGAACAAACATAGAGTACGTGTATAGGTTATGTTCCCATGTTGGTCCTCTGTGTCATACTTTGTGCTTATGTGGCATAAGAACGTTGAAGACTTTGCATGCCCTTTTTCTTATGAAACCCTGGCCATGTCAGCTGTGGTTCTGTATAGCTCAGTGTTACCTTTTCATCTTGTCCGTAACTACCAGTTTTTTGGAGATTACTCTGTTTTAGTTTGATTTGGTTAATGATTTGCTAATGATTTCTGAGACCAAATCAAAAAGTTAGCAAGAAGACTAGTGGTTGCAGTCTTGAAACAAAGGTATGTGGTTGTGATTCCTTTTCTGAGATCCTTCTGAGGACTACCATACTTGAGAAAAGTTAAGCGTATCTTTGAAGTGCTCTTGTTTATTGTCCCTGTTTATGTAACCTGA
The DNA here is from genome assembly GCF_965231255.1 of Vanellus vanellus. Taxonomy (NCBI): domain Eukaryota; kingdom Metazoa; phylum Chordata; class Aves; order Charadriiformes; family Charadriidae; genus Vanellus; species Vanellus vanellus. Next base: position 130,134,925 of record NC_138906.1, on the reverse strand, counting down.
GCAAAGGGCAGAAATTCTTAACTTCAAAATATTTGAGACAGAAAAACTTGAGGTTCGTTCTTTGTCATCCGGAGGGAAATTACGACATTCACCTTTGGGATAGAAGTCAAAATCACATTGAAGGACTTTCAGTGGCCCAAAGGTGTATTCAGCCCTTACTCCATGTCTTTCTCAGGCTGCAGAAAAGAATTATTTGCCTCAGTTGAGATACCCTTGACAAAATGTGTCAACATCAGTAGGATGGAAAAGCAAGAGAGACCTAGTTTTTTCCCAATCACTTCTCTTGCTTCTCACACCTAGATATGAGGAAGTGCAACTTTTAATCTTAACTTTTCATGCTCCTTCAATGTGTAGTGGTGGCATGAACAGAGAACACTTACGTGGTCCCTGCCCTCGGAAAGAGTCATCTATACCTGTTTTTGGAGTAAGATGATCATGGAGGTTCCCAAAGTAATTTGCATCAGTTTTCTGTAGAATCAGTTCCAAAACCATTTCATATTCTGCAATCTCTTCTGGCCCTGGCACAATAACAGTGAATCACTCTATTTTGTGAGTAGTTCGTATGCTTCGGCAAGCAGTGGTTTCATGTGCGATTGCTACCATGTCCTGCAATACAAGTTTTAAATAGTATCAGAAAAATCAGATTTACGTTTTTTCTACTTTTTCTTTACTATGCCAAGTCCTCTGATTAGGCTGATAAAGAGAATAGGAAGTTCAATTCTTTTTCTCAAAAGGAAATTCCAAGGTAGGAGGTGATTGTCAAAAAATTATTATTATTGGCCACTAAATTGCTAGGCTTTTTACACAGCAACTTATGCCTGGAGTTAAACGTAATCCATGATAAACAGCTTTTCTCTTGATAAAAGTTCACCTTTTCATGGCAGAATTTTGCCTTGCTTTCAAGTTCTTCCTCCAGAACATCATGGTTATGAGAGAAAGCACAATGCTTCCTTTGTACTTTTTAGAGGAATTTCATTTGAGAGCTCCAGCCTGGAGCAGTGTAGAAGAAAAAGACCAATCAGGTGAGGCATTGAGTGTTCCTGACTTTTTCAAGAGTTAGTTAATTTTATTTATTTTTTTTTAATTCACCCCACCCCGTTCCCCAGTTACACAATGAAGTTACATGAAGTTACAGAGTTAGTTGGAATTCCACTGTTCCGAGGGCAGACCTGTGTACAGGCAGCCTTATTTCCAGGCCCTCATCAGTGTCTCAGAAATAACCAGAGAAAATAATCGGAAATTACTATCAGGATCCCTAGAAAAGATGAGAAAAAAGGCTAGGGAAGACGGTCTAATCACAGTCAGTCCTATAAGCTCATCTTATGTTGTCAGTCCTTTAAGGTTTGAGCGAACCAGCCAACCATGGATGTCACTGAAGATGTGCTGAAAGATGAGGCTGTCTTTCTGTGACGCACCGTTTTTTCCTTTTCAGTTCAGTCTATCTGGTTTCAGGGCATGGGACTTGTAATTGTTCATGAACATGTGCTAGACACCGTTTTAGCAGTTGTAGTACCTAGTTTTCGTCCCTGTTGTCTCCTGACCCATCTTGTACTTTTCAACCGGCTTTTGGTTGGATTGAAAATAAAACAGATTTGTTCTTTTTGTGGAGGAGAGAGTTTTTAGCACCTGTTTTCTAAAGTCAAAGAAGGGACGAAGGCCATCATGGAGATACGTTTGACTCAAATGTAAAGCTTGTGGTTTTGACATTAGCTTTAAAATGACAGTTCACATCCACAAGAAGATTCACTTTAAATCTTCAGATACAAATATCTGCAAAATCAGCAGAACTATAAGCTTCTCTATTGTAAAGTCAATGTATCTTCTCCATCTCTATCAGATGTATTTCCTCTCTTCTGGCAGACCCTCTGATGTAATATTTTTTTTCCAGTCCTGGTGCTTTCTAGAATTCTCAGAAAGCAGAGAGGGCAGTGCCAAGATGATTGTTGGCTAGAGCAGTTCAATTTCTTTTCTGACTCTTGCTTTGTATGACTTGGTTCTTAATTCAGATCAGCAACCAGCTCTAACAGAATTGCAGTTCCTGTAATCACTTCTACTTGCATGGTGTTGGGAGAAACTGAAGGCCTATGGTGGGCTGCACCCACTTTGTGTGTTTGGCATATTGAAAGGAACTGTTTCTTCATACCTTCTGCAGTTATTGTTAATGCTAAAAATTTTTCAGTTGAAATGATTGTATGTGCCCACAGTGAAGTGTGTAAGTGGATTGATCATGTAGATTGGAATACAATAACTCAGTTATTCTACACAGCTTTCAGTAGTTTTTCGGACAGTTTTATACAGTTCATAGCAATGAAACTAGAGAAAGAAGGCAAGTTAGAGATTTTAATAAGAAATTAAGAGTTCTGGGTGTTTTTTTAAGAATCTGTTGTGAGAACTTTTTTTTTTTTAAAAAAAAAAAAGGGGATGGAGGGGGAGCCATATGACTATTGGTGCCTTTTAGGATAAAACAATGGTAGGAAGACTTTATTTTTTAAAAAAATCTTATGTGAATAAACTTTTTCAGATGAGGGTTCATACCTGTTAAGATAATGAAATCAAAGCACTGGATGAACATTGAACTTCTTTAGTTATAAAACTCACAATAAAAGCATATTGAAAATTCAGACAATTAATGGATAACACTTTGTATATTTTCAGACATTATGGGCACAAGTTAGAACACAGGAAGTTCCGTTCAAATACACGGAAACACTTCTTTACGGTGAGGGTGAGAGAGCACTGGCACAGGCTGCCCAGGGAGGTTGTGGAGTCCCCTTCTCTGGAGATTTTCAAGACCCGCCTGGTTGCAGTCCTGAGTAATGTGCTCTGGGCAATCCTGCTTTAGCAGGGGAGTTGGACTAGATGATCTCTAGAGGTCCCTTCCAACTCTGATGATTCTGTGATTCTGTGATTAGCTAAAGTAATGTAATGAATATTCTTAACCTATTTCTTCTTCAGAGTGACAAAAGTTAGACTGGCATTTTACTCAAAGATTAGGAGTGTAGATGAATTATAACAATTGTACAGAATGGTAGTGTTATTGTTGTCATTGTTTTCAGTATTTCATCTGTGTAGATAGAAATGCGTGAAATTTCAGCATTATGTTTGCACTCGGTTTATGTCTAGAATTTCTACTACAAGCTCCAGTAAAGGTTCATATATCTATTCAGGCCTCAGAACTGGAAAAAGTCTTTGAAAGTTTTGCATTTATCAGTAAAGAAATGAACTGGATGATTGGCAACCAAATTTTTAGGATGCTTTGTGCATATCAACCACCCAGGAACTTTATTTTTCTTTCCTTTCAGAACCAAAACACGAAAAGCAGACTGAGACTCAAGATACAGGTATATACATATATATATGTATGTATATATATGTGTGTGTATATGTGTGTGTGTGGGGTGGGTTGTGTGTACACTCCCATACACATCTCCCTATGTATATATATTTATATATATGTGGAGCATGTTAAAAAAATCTTAGTTTCACATGTAATTAAAGTAGAAATACCTCTAAAATCAATGTTATTTGGAATAGGAATTATTTTCAAAATCAGAGAATTTTTTTTGTAAATTTAGCATAAAAATCATTAACTTAATCCTGCTATTTATGTATATTGAAGTATGTAATCTGTGTGATTGTCAGTCACGATATATTGCCAATTAGGGCAAAGGTGAGTTACGGTCTATGTAGACTGTAACTATAGATGTAACTATAAAGTTAGGGTTTTGATGATGAATTGAGACACCTTCTTTTAATATACCGTCCTTGGGATTCATCTTTAAGGTCTCAAGTCACCTGGGGTCTCAAGTGACACAAAGTGGGGCATGTGAGGCTTTTTGTAGACATTTGGAACAGTAATTCAGCATAGACACTCAACCTGCTGCCTGCCACAAGCCTTGCTCATAACCTTGCAACCAGCGCTTAAGACCATTCAAAATTTAAAGGCTGTCAATACTAGCTCTGCTTTGATGCATAATTTTTGCTAGTGTCTTTGTCTAATTAGCAGAAGCAATTAAAATTATTCATCTGCAGTCCTCTCTTTGGGTCCTGTATACTTTGTTGTCTTGAAATACCAGCTCTTTTGAGAGTTAGCTTGGACAGCTGATTGAAAAAGGCACAATTTAGTTTAGAATGTAGTCAAGAAATTCTCTAATGAAATAAATAAATTGTAAGTATCCGTTTTGTCACCTCATAAGCTTACAAGGACAGTCAAATGAGTTAAAAGGTGCCAGATAGAAAGAAAAGAAAAATAATTTTTCCATGGAATCAATAGTTTAATTCGAACTTGCTCATTGTCCTGATGAAGGAAAGTAGGACTGCCAAGGAATTGACGTTTATCCAAATGAAAAGACTTTTCAAGTAGAAGTTTATAGTGTTTGTTTGTTTTTTAATACGTCTAGCAGATGGAGTAGATGTTGCAAAAGGTGAAAGTGGGAGTACTAATTATGCTTAGAAAGACCAAGGAATGTTTTTAACATTTCAATTTTTAAAGTTACTGTGTCTTAATCCAAAAAACATTTGTTCAGAAGGTACAATTTTGAAATGTTTACCTAATGAACACAGCAGTTTAGTAAAAGAGGGAAGAAAATTTAAGTGATTTCTTTTTTTCCCCTCAAACGCATCAAAGTTTCTCTTTGTTTATAGCAATTTACTGTTCACTGTTAAACATGGTGTGCTAGCTATGTTCTTTTGTGTTGTATATAAGTTTCATCAGTTGAGGGCTTGCCTTCATTATTGCTCCAAATTGAATGTTTTCTTAGCTGTTGAGGACCTTCCGGATGAGGTGAATGAAGCCATGGAGCCAGGTATATATTTTGTAATTGTGGTTTTACAGTGTTTTGAAGAAATATATGCATTTTGAAATCCAATGTTAAAAAAAAAACAACAAAAAACAACAACAAAAAAAACCAAACAAAAAAAAAACCACCAAAACCTCATTATATAGTTTTTTTCTTATTATTATTTCTCTTATAGATGAAATTATTGAAGATTTTGATATTGATAAAGAGCTGTCAGGTATGATTTTTTATAGTTTGTGAAAGAAAACATATTTTTCTTCCATTTCTATTTGTTAATATAATTTAAAAAACAAACAAAAATGAAAGAAAGAAGCGTGCTACATAGAATTATAGAATGGTTTGTGTTGGAAGGGACCTTTAAAGGTCATCTGATCCAACTCCCCTGCCATGGGCAGGGAGATCTTTCAGTAGCTCAGCTTGCTCAAAGCCCCATTCAAACTGTCTTTGAACACTTCCAATGATGGGGCATCCAGAACTGCTCCGGACAACCTGTTCTGGTGTCTCACTAGCCTTATTGTAAAGAATTTCTTCCTTGTGTCCAATCTAAATCTAACTTCTTTCTGGTTTTAAAACCATCGCCCCTTGTCCTGTTGCTACAGGCCTCAGTAAAACGTCTCTCTCAGTCTTTCTTATAACCCCTTTTTATAGACTGAAAGCCTGCAATAAGGTCTCCCCAGAGCCTTCTCTTCTTCAGGTTGAACAACTCCAACTCTCTAAGCCTGTTTTCGTAGGAGAGGTATTCCAGCCCTCTCATCGTTTTTGTGGCCCTCCTCTGGACCTGCTCTGAGAGGTCCATGTCTTTCTTGTGCTGGGGGCCCCAGGTGGTGTCTCATGAAAGTGGAATAGAGGGAATCACCTCCCTCGACCTGCTGGCTACGCTTCTTTTGATGCAGCCCAGGATATGGTTGGGTAGCCGGTTCATGTCCTGTTTGTCATCCACCAGGATCCCTAAGTCCTTCTCTGCAGACCTACTCTCAATCCCTTCATTTGCCAGTCTGTACTGATATTGGAGATTGCCCTGTCCCAGGTGCAGGACCTTGCACTTGCCTTTATTGAACTTCATGACATTCTTTTGAAGTACTTAGAACTTCGATTTGAGGAATGGAGTGTGTTAATTTCTCACATTCTCACTAAAAAAAAGATTATGTTGTAAATTTTTGTTTGTTCTGCTGATGTCAGGGAATTTTCAATTTTTACTGGGTCAAATGTAATTTGAAGTTTTGCCCTAAGAAGTTAAAAAATATCATTAAGCAAGATTTTTTGCAAACATGATGTTAATTCAGTCACCTGGAGCAAAGTGATCTAAGCAGTTTAGTCTAAGCACGGTGTTTAGGACTCCATGCTATATTTATTTACATTTTCCAATTGAAAGATGTTTTCTAATATAATTAAATGAGGAAACAAACATTACTGTTTTACTTGAATAAAAATTGTAACCAAATTCACTTTTGGGGGACATAATAAGAATGGAAGTCAGTAAGAAAAAAGGAGCTAAGCTTTTAGACATGAAGTACATTTAGTACCTTTTTTCTACTCTTAAGTTAACCTAGTTGGTGGTTCTGCAGTTTAGGTCTTCCTTTTTGTTTGATACTAATTTGATTGGGTGGCTGATGGGGAGTAAAACCAAAATTGTGAACATACTGTGTGTAACTTTCAACACTTATTTTCTTTGTAACAGTAGAAAGTAAGCATACAGAAGATGTCGCCACTGAACCAGAGGAATCAGGTTTGTATATTTTTTATAAAATAAAAATTAAAAAAAGGAGAATGGTAAATATCATATAATTGAAGTCTATGCTAAAAATAAAAATGCATGCATAACTTTTTCTGCAGCTTTTTTCTTTTAAGGACAAACATAATTGTGTTGTTGGAATCTGGCAGAGGTTTTAATAACAGTATTTTAATGGCTTACAGAGCACTCTTTAGTTTTTAGAAGCTCAGAGTGCTCCCAATTCAGAAAAACTTACAGCGATAAAAATGGCGATATCAGGTCATGTTAAGCTGAAGATTTCTTTGCTATGCTCTGTTTCCCACCAGCCAGTCAGTAGTGCATACTCAGGAACGAGAGTTTATGTAAGAAATAAAATAGAGTGTAATGTCTCCCCAGGTTTGAGCACTTTAGTTATGGGCTTCCCGAGTCAGAAAATATATTTCCCTCTCTTTGATTTTTCTTGGTGTCTACAGCCGACATCCTGGCTATTATGAATTCTTTCCTGGTGAGCCTGACTCCCTCCATACATGACTAGGGAGTTATGTGCAACCTTCAGTCTATTAGCAGTAATAGCACTTGGTGACATGTGACATGTCTAATTTACACATACATATGGAATTAAAAAGAACTGAATTTTGAAGGCAAATATTTCACAAGTACAGCTGGGAACACAATCAGTATATGAAAATTTTCAAAGCCTATGCTGTAGCAACATGTGAAACCGGGAGATTTGTGCTTTGGGTAGTACATTTTCAGAATTTTAAAATATCATTTCTTGAAACTATGCAATCCTGCAATTTACTCATTGGCCTACTAAAGTATTAGTGGAAAAACTGAGCTGAGGAAAATTTGCATCCCACTTCTGCAAAAGTAGTATTACAGAGCAGTCTTGGTAAGTCACTGTTTTGAGCATAAGGGGGAAAAATGCAGCTTTTTGTAAATATTCAGAGAACTGTCCAGTTTGAACTGTTTGTACAATTTTGACTTACAGAAATGCCTGTTCAAGCTGAGGATTATTCAAATGATGATCTAGTAGGTAAGTTAAGATTAAGTGTTTGTTTTTTTCCAAAAAAAAATAAAGCTATAGCTAGATGGAAAGTTTGCAAATTACTTTGTGGAGAGGAGTGAAGGAATATCTTTATTGTCATTTAAAGTTGCTTCCTGTTTTTGAAGCAATATTTTTTTATCTTGTACTGGATAAATGCTGTAAATAGCTACTGGGTTATATGAAAGCATTCTAAATAAAGCTGTGAGTGATTTTAATTTACAACTTGATTTTCTTTAATTATTTCAGAGCTGCATGCTTTTGCTGTAAAGAGAAATATAAAAATTTCATATCTCAAAATATCTGCATACTTCCTTGCTAGAGGACCTGATCATGGGTGGTGATGCTGTCACTTCTCTGTGTATGAATTGGATCTATTGGAGCCCAACTGTGGCACATTCTTTGGGCACTGATCTGGAAACAGGGCTGTTTTGTAATATCGTCACATTTTTCTTGACATAATTGATTTTAGGAACAAGAGCACTTCTAGCTCTTCCATCTATTGTCTGACAGTAGTAAACACAGAGTTTACCAAAACCATTTTTAGAGTACCTAAATGGCTTCTAAATTTGAAGACTGCATATTGTTAGATTTCATCTACTTTTTGGCATTAATTATTACAAGTTGCTAGTTTGTTCTTCATAACAAAGTAGTTGTGTTGAAACCCTGAGCTGTATCTCTGGGCAGTAAATCACAGAAGCTGCAATCCGGGAGCCCCGAGAGCTATATTTCTGTTTTGTTCTGATTAGCATGATCACCTTTCTGGGTTAGTAAGTCTTTGCAATATACAGAAGCTCTTGTGGTGTGGTGCCCAGGTCATTCTGTGGGGTTTTGTTTTTCCTTGCAGGAGAGGAAACTTGTATTTGGTTCTTGGGCATGAAGTCAGAGAAGTGAAAAAACATAGGAGGCCGTTGTGGTCGCCCAGTACAGATTGGAGGCATTGTTTAGCTCATGTTTTGATTTACATGCTGAACTTTAACTGAGGTGATTTGAAATGCTCATATCAATACATAACTGTTGTCTGTGAGGTCTTTCTATCCTGTTTATCAAAACAGCCGTGTGGTGTGTTGAAATTTTTGAAAACATAGGTGTTCATTAATCTAAAAATACTTTGTTTTGCAATTAATATGTAATATTTTTAACCAAAGCTTATAATTGGTGTAGGAACAACCTTTGACAGCATAGGCAAGAAGTTCAGCAAACGTTGTGTTCAGTTGGTTTGTTGTGCTTTGCATTGGAACTGTAGAACAAGAAAAGAGGTTTTCTCCAGGGAATGTTGCTGCTTAAAGTTAAAGTAACAAAAATGACCTTACAGGACTATTGTAAAATTTCAACAGTAGATAATTCCACTGCACAGTGTCAGTTGTGTTGAAAGGAGGATATTGAGATGATCTCTTGACTTACATACACTATTTTAAAACTCAATTCAGAATCCAAGTATCAACCTGAAATCTTTAATTTTTGCTTTTGTGGACCATTCCTATTGCTTTTTGTGCTATAATTTATGTCTTGGTCTTGCAGCACTAAATGAATTTCCTACCTTCACAAAAAATAATCTTATGTGTATTGTACAGTAGTGGATGGTTTTCCAAATATTCTATTTAGAATCCTAGAATTCCTTAGGTTGGAAAAGACCCTTATGATCATCAAGCCCAGTTGTAAAACTAACACTGCCAAGTCCACCACTAAACGATGTCCCTAAGTGCCACATCTACACATCTTTTAAGTACCTCCAGGGATGGGGACTCCCTCTGACTTGCAGCCTGTTCCAAAGCTTGACAATCCATTTGGTGAAGAAACTTTTCCTAATATCCAGTCTAAATCTCCTCTGGCACAACTTGAGGCTGTTTCCTGTTGTCCTACCACTTGTTACTTGGAAGAATAGACTGACCCCCACCTCGCTACAACCTCCTTTCAGGTAGTTATAGAGAGTGATAAGGTCTCCCCTCAGCCTCCTTTTCTCCAGGCTAAACAACCCGTTTTCTCAGCTGCTCCTCATAAGACTTGTTCTCTAGACCCCTCACCAGCTTCACTGCCCTTCTCTGGACACGCTCCAGCACCTCAATGTCTTTCTTGTAGTGAGGGGCAGTGAACACAGTATTCAAGGTGTGGTCTCATCATTGCCAAGTACAAAGACAGTCACTCCTTTTATTGCAGATGGACTTTCGAATAAGATGGTGGAATTGAGCCTAGTTGTCCACTCTCTTTTTATTGTATTGTGATACAAAGAGAGTCCTTACTGTTTTCAAACAGTAAGGACTGTTAGAATGAAAAATAACTCGGTTTACTCTTAAATAGTATGTATTTCTGATCCTTCTGAAAGGTTTTTTAGTTTTGGGGTTTTTTTTTACCTTCAGTTGCTTTCAAAACTAGTGTAATGCATGTTTTAAACCATGAGTAGCCTTCAAGGGTACGTTAGCGCTATCCTGGTGTATCTTGTGGAAACAGATAATAAAAGCAGCACTGGAAGGAGTGAATATTTTCTTTTTCCCTTCATGGGAAAAAGTGAGAGAATCAATCAAAACCAGTTTATTCAGTTATTAAACACACAAGTAACTATTGTAACTATAAGAAGTAGTACCATGTATGTGATTCTTCCTTTATGAAGTAGAAAATGAAAATAATTTGATTGGCACAATATTTGCAACAGTGTACCAACACACTCAGGAACCTTTAGTAATTTGTGTAGTTATGAAGGCCGAAGTATCATTTATCAGTCTCTGTAAAAAGCTTACTGTGTCAGCACATAAAGTAGAGTTCAAATATAATTTCTGAAAACTGAGAAAAGAAATGGGACATAAGTAAATTACTGACCAGGAATAAAAATTTTATTACTATTAAATTGTTATTTTTCCCTATAAAGTATTTTTACATGCCTTTTTGGATGTGAAAATTTCAGTTTGAAGGCAACATTGTTTTCACATTTTCCTCTTAGAAAATGAAAGTCATATTTACCAGTGTCCTGGTTTCAGCTGGGATAGAGCTAATTTTCTTTTTTCGTGGCTGCTGTGTTTCAGATTTGGCATGAGAGGAATGTCAATAATGCGTATTATTTTAGTTGTTGCCAGGTGATGTTTTATGTTACTCAAGGACTCTTTTTCAGCTTCCCATAGAAGCTGAGAGGGAGCATAGACAGGACAAACTGCCCAACGGAATATTCTGTACCATAGAGGTTATGCTCAGTATATAAATGGGGGTTGGCTGGGGGCAGGGATCCATGATCATTGCTTGGGACGGGCTGGGGAACCGATCTCTATGTGGTGAAGAGCGACTTGTGTTGTATTGCTTTATTTTGCATATTCTTTTACCACTGTTATTATTGTTATTTTCCTTTTTTGTTATTGTTCTGTTAAACTGTATTTAGCTCAATGCATGAGTTTTTTCTCCTTTCCCTTCCTCTTCTCCCTCTTCTCCCTCCCCTTCTGCTGGGGAGAAGTGAGCAAGCAGCTGTGTGGTCCTAGCTGCTAGCTGGGGTTAAACCATGACAACAAGGGATTTTTATTTTTTTTTTATTTGTGATGGGGGATTCAGTGTGGGGGGGTGATGTCAGAAGTCTTTTCTCCTTTGTTTATGTGTTTTCATTTCATCAGGTATTCAAAGCTAGTATTTCCTCTTATTTCAGCAATAATAATACTAAATTTAATTGTACTAGAGACAGTCAAGAACTCTCTTCTGAATGAAGAACACCTGTATACACATATGCACTCTTTACATATATGAAGAATTTATCCATTCATGTAAAAAAAATAACTTCAGTTAGTGTAAAAGATATTCAGAGATGTTACTATAGAGTCCTTATTCTCAGGTAGTATAAATTCATGCAACTTCATTTGAAGCGTAGTGGCACCAGTTTGTATCAGGTTAGAAGCAGTTTGATTTTTATCTGAAACATAGAAACTTACTTGTTTTGGAAAGAAACCAGGAGATAGTTCAGAGGATTAATTTTTCTGTGAGGAACAATCTGACATTGACAGTGAAGAGATCAGGTGTGGGATTTGAATATGCTGGAGTGCAAGTCAAAAGTTTTCTGCTGACCTCAGGGCATTTCACAAAAAAATTAGCAGTAAGCAACTGCATCTTTAGGTATCTGTACGTACTATTTTCCAGTTTTCTAAGTTTAGTCCTAAAATTATTACCAATATTACTTTCCAGCAGTATGCTATTTTAACTACAGTTATAGCCTGTGTTTTTGTAAACTAATGCACTTGAGTGGTATGATAGGCCAACTTGAAATATTACCGATTTAGGATTTTTGGCTAATCCTGTTTTGCCCTGGCACATAAATTGCAGTTGTTGTGATTGAGTGGTACTTGTTGGAGATGTATTTTAAGGGAGACACATTACAGGTTTTGGGATACCTTTACTCTTTGTATTTGGATTTTGATCCCTTTTGTATATGTTCATATTTAAAATATCTAAGGGTCGTTTCCCCCTCCACCCCTTTGTTCTTGTATTCTTGACATTTTTATAACCCTGCATTTATTTTACCAACTGCTGAAATCCCTAATGTGTAGAGAAGTTTCCACTTTACAACTTTGACCCTTCCTCATTCCCTGGCTCCTCTTTTCCAATTCTATGTGTCCTTGACCTTTAAAAAAAAAAAAAAAAAAAAGTTTTAATGTACTTGTGACATGGCCTAGATTTCCTTTACAAAGTAAATGAAGTGCCATATCCTGAGGAAAAAAAATTACTGCTTAGATAAACATTTAAAAGTTTACATTACCCACTTTATACAGCAACTTTGTGTATATTCATTATGGTAGCTTCTAGAAGTGATAGTTTTCTCAAATTAACTAGTCTGTTACAAAGTTGCGTTTTTTAGCATTTAATATTTTTTTTTGCTGTTGTTTTAGAGTAAGTTGTGTTTTGGTTGGTCCTTTAATATAGATTTCCCCTTATTTTTTCAGATACTTAAAGCTTCAAAAGAAAAGTCCCTACATCAGGAGGACCAGCCCTAACCATACGCTACAAAAGGGGAGCAGATGGTTGTAATAGATCTTATGATGTAATTACCAAGCAGTTCAGGGTTTGGGAAACGAACACTAAGATATTGTGAATGGGTTGTAGCCAGCTGTCATTTTAGCAAGCTTTTTTAACACTTGGATGTTTAATTTACATTCCTGTCTGTTTCTTTTTTTTTTGGTCAAATTTAGTGAATTCATTGGTTTTCTTCTGTGTTTGTGACAGAGTTGCAACTTTGAGCTGCATTTCATATGTGCTGTTCAAGCAATTGTTAATATTCTATTTATAATGTAGCAGCAAGTACATTTTTTCAGATTTTAATATATAACTTTTGTTGTGGATTCCTACAGTATGTACAGAGCAGTTTGGTCAAATGAAACATATAATACTATGAATTTTTAAATGTTTTATAACTGCTGATATAGCATACAGCCTAACTGCATTTTATTGAAAACACTAATGAGGCACACACTATGCTGTGAAGTTTGACTTGTATCTCTTTGCACTGATGTTATGTCAACAGTTACACTACATGAATTTCAGGTGATTTTTAAAATAGCCTAACAAGATACAAAATGTGTATGTTTTAATTCATACTACTAAAAGGGCAGATTACTAAGTTGCTTTTTTTGGAAACCCTTTATGTATGAATTAGAAGTTTTTATTTATGTACATTTGATTTTTAAAGCAAAAATGTCTTGAAACTACATAATAGCCTGGCAGGGAGTCAGTGTAGATTGCAACGAAACTGAGTTGCGGGAATCGGGTTGAGTTCAGTAACATTCTTCTAGTTTACCTACCAATATAATGATCTCAAAGCTGGATTTAACAAGCTTTATATTCAGTGAATTATTTAAAAAGTCAAATTTGCATACATATTTGACTTGTAAATTTTATTAAAAAAAAGGCTCTGGAAATTCAACCTTAAGAAAAATTTAAGACCTATAATCCTAAATACTCTTGTAAATGGTACGTCTGAAGTTTGGACTATGAGTGATTTCAAATTTTAATATAACAGGTGTACTTTTTACCTGTTCTGTGCTGCTGTTCCACAATTAAGAAGACATATTTTATTCTTTGGCGTTTTGCATGTGTTCCTCTTTGGCTCAGGAATAATTGCTGTGATTTTTAGGAAATTGCCAAGCCTGATACAGGAGCTTAGCAGAAATAAAATAATACAAATTTTTAGGAAGAAAAATCAATTTGGTAACCATAACAGTGGTTGCCTTTTGGCTGACAGGGAGATTTTAAATTTTTGTAACACTGTTTTGAAGTCAGGTTTTAGTTGCTTACATTTATAGTGAAAGGGGCATCATATATGCTTGCCTTCTTTTGTTTGGGATTTCAGTAAGACTCCCACATAAGTGAGTGTTACAATCTGATCAACAAACACAGAAGATGTCCCACACTGATCTCTTAGTCTTTTCAGGAAAGCAATAATACTCTTAGACTGTGATGTGGTTTGGGATGGGATATTCTAGTAAAATTACCTGTGATTGTGAATTGCAGAGCAATAATTTTTACAAAGCCATATTTTGTGAGGAAGCTTGGAAATAATTTTAGAATGGTGAATGGAGGACTTTTTATATAACAGTGGCAGCCTATTTGTAGAATTGTGGGACTGTGAGAGTGTATTATGCTGTGATCAAATTTTAAGTATTTTGTAACTGGGTATGTGATTTTACGTGCTTCATGTTTACAAAAATATGCCAAGCTGAGCAAGGTCAAGAAGATTATTAAAAAAATGTATATTTAATCTGTTTTAATGTTTGGCTGCAATAAAACACAGAAGAATATCTTTGTCTTTCTTGTGTCATTGTTTTTTCCAAAACATGGTGGATATTAACTATGGGGATAAATATTTGCCTCAGCCACTAGTTAATATTATTATTTTTCAAAGTAATAATTTCAAATGTTTAAAAATATATATGAAAGTATGACTTACAAGGAAGAAGAAATATGGCAAGTAGAAGTAATTTTTATTTCTGGGTGGTATTATGTGAAGGAAGTGGGCATTAGATTAAGATCTGTGTCTTCTGTAATTGTGGTGCGTTTCTTCTTTTGGAGTATTAACTATTCCACAACCAGTCTGGCCCGAATTTTCCCCGTGTTGCCTAATTTCTATTTGTAACTTGAAATGGATGAAATTTTGCTCTTTAATGAACGTGAATGTGTGTGGGAAGTATGATATCTAGCTTTTCTAGAGAAATATTCTAGGTTATGGTCCATAGTTTGAATCAGAAGTGTAGCAAGGGTGTCATGTCTGCACAGTTCTCTGTTTGAAAACAAAAATATTCCTTTACGTTTTCAGTTCTCAAACACCTCCGTATTTTTATGATGAAATAATGCTGAATAAAGAACTGTAGTGTAAGAAAAAACAAAGAATACATTTATCTTTATATTTTCACATTGCTACATTACTTCTTGCTATATCTCAGTGAATCTATGAAATCTTGGATTCGGTTGCTTTTTTGGAAATCATAGGGAGAAATACCAATAAGGAAAGCAAAATTTAAATGAGTAGGATAACAAAGTTTTATTTTAATATTGAAAATTTACTACAATTTTAAGTGTCTTTTTCCCATTCTCAGTAACTGAAAAGGTATCATATCATGACACTATTCTTTCTAAGAAGGAAAGAAAATGACTAAGATTGGATATAGGAAAGATACTCAAAAATGTCATGTTTTCACTGAATATCATTGTGTAATATTACATGTTTCAAAAATGAGGTATATGTAACAAATTTTATTGTACATTTATATTGTTGGTTGGGATTCATGTGAAAAGTCTGCAAGGTCTGAAATACATTTTAGTTGTGACTTGAGTCATTGTCACATGCATTCACAAATACTTAGACATATTGTAATATGAAAAATAAATTTATTCTTTATTGTAGAAACCTTCTTGACAATATCTGGTTCATACGTTACACAGTGGTAGTGGTCCTAGGCTGTAGGGATTGGTTAAAGCAGTTTTGTCTGTGCTTTTGCTCTAGATTTGTTTTGCTGGAAATGGAGAAATTGAATAAAGGATGAGAATAGTTTGAAGACCTAAGAAAATTCTTCTGTTTGAGCTACAATTGGTTTAAGTGGGTGACAAAATAGTCTCAAGATTTACTGTCATATTCCTGTCTTTGAGACAGCACATTTTTAAATTTTTGTCAGAAATAGCATAATTAAAACCATTTGCACCATTGAAGTAAGCTAGGGATCAGCGTGGAGGGAATGAAGCAATCAATATGTGCTTAATATGATGCTGAAGTGAATTCTTTTTTCTCCCAGCTCTCACCATACTTAACTAAGATCTTCAGAGCTAACAGGATCAAATTGTGATGAATTTCAAAAGCGGCTACCTAGAAGGAGAAGCTGGAATATTTAAAGATTATTGGAGAGGCTTTGGTGAAATCAGAGAAAATGGGTGGCTAATCAGTGTGCTGTATCCTGTAATGAATTGTTCGTGTGCTTTGAGTTGGTAAAAATAATAGAAATATTAGTATATAAGCTGTTCTGTGTCTCACCTGGAGCTGCAATATTGCTCTTTTTTAAAAAGTATTTCTGGTGACGTACCAGTGGACATAACCATTTATTTCTTGTGTGATATGTGCAAAAAAAATGAAAACAAAAAAGCCAGTCTGTTAGGAAATGATGACACCAAGTTAAACAGGAGTGTTGACTCCCAGGAGGATAGGGAAGCTCTACAGAGAGACCTAGATAGATTGGATCATTGGGCCAACATCAATGGTATGAGTTTCAACAAGGGCAAGTGCCAGGTCCTGCACTTGGGCCACAATAACCCCATGCAGCGCTACAGGCCTGGGGAAGTGTGGCTGGAAAGCTGCCTGGCAGAAAGAGACCTGGGGGTTCTAATTGACAAGCGGCTGAATATGAGCCGGCAGTGTGCCCAGGTGGCCAAGAAAGCCAACGGCATCCTGGTTTGTATTAGAAATAGCGTGGCCAGCAGAAGTAGGGAGGAGATTGTGCCCCTGTACTCAGCACTGGTGAGGCCACACCTCGAGTATTGTGTCCAGTTTTGGGCTCCTCAATACAAGAGAGAGATCGAGGTGCTGGAGCGAGTGCAGAGGAGGGCAACGAAGCTGGTGAAGGGCTTAGCAAACAAATCATATGAAGAGCGGTTGAAGGAGCTGGGACTGTTTAGTTTGAGGAGGAGGAGGAGGCTGAGGGGAGACCTCATCACTCTCTACAACTATTTGAAAGGACACTGTAGAGAGGTTGGTGCTGGTCTCTTCTCGCAGGTAATTAATGACAGAACAAGAGGGAATGGCTTCAAGCTCCAACAGGGTAGATTTAGACTGAACATTAGGAAAGAATTTTTCACAGAAAGAGTGGTCGGGCATTGGAATAGACTGCCCAGGGAGGTGGTTGAGTCACCATCCCTGGATGTGTTTAAGAGATGTTTAGATGTGGTGTTGGGGGATATGGTGTAGGGGAGATCTTTGTAGAGTAGGGTAGATGATTGGACTCGATGATCCCAAGGGTCTCTTCTAACCTAGACAATTCTATGATTCTATGAAATACTGAACAATGCTTTAATTAATATACTGTTATAGTAATAATATTCCTTCTCCGTTATCCCATAGTATGTAACTGACTCTATAGATCGTTTTGTCATTTCTTGCAATTTAATTGACAGTCTGGATTTTATGATGTAATGGAAGAGGTGAATGACTTTCAATATGACCATATTTCTTTAATTTACCATATCATAATGAATTTAACACGCATTCTGCCTTGTGCCGAATATGAAAATTAGTGTCATACTGCCTGCACCTTCAGTAGTAGCAGTTGTCAGCTTGTAGTAAAGGGTGAAATTAGAATGTGAAATAGTTTGATTTCATGTGTGCACATAACCCAATTTCTCCATGGGAAAAAAAAAAAAAAAGCTTTTTAGCATTTTTACATGGTGTGTTTTAGTCACAATGTAATGCTTCTGAGCACTCAGTTTAAAAAAAAAACACGAAGATTGAGTATTCTATCAAGATGTCTCTAATTGACTTGGAAATTAAAGAAAATGGTTTTTCTATATGCAAGAATACATCGAAATTAGAAAGTGTATCTTAGAGAGGAAAATAACTGTAACGGAAAAGCCAACTGACCTCTCTTTTTAGTATTCTCTATTAAATTTATTGGGAGGAAATATTGGAAGCTTATTGGGATGAAATTGAAACAGAATGATAATGTTAGAATTTTGAGGCAAGATGCTTTAAATGTTCTAGAGTAGGCCAGGATCAAAAAGTGTTTAGAGAGGAGAAAGAGGAGAGGACAAGCTTGTCTCTGTACATACCACCTTCACGATATATGTGTACATGATTTTGGTACAGTATGTAGTCTATTTTTTGCTACAGACTGTCTTGTGCTTATTTAACATTTACCTGTGCATTCAGATGTTTACAAAATGCCTGGGTTAAAGTATCTTAAAAGTTGAAGTAAGACTAAAGCCTCCAAGTGCCCAAGTCGCTTCTGAAAATGAGACCTAGCTTCCCAATTGATTTTCATGATTTTATGTTTTAATCAACTATATATATTACAGTACTGTCTGTTCCCAAGAGTTTTTAATCAATGAACAATTTATTTTTCTTGCAAAATAGCTTGCATTGTAAGTTGTGTATCACTAAAAGCTACCAAATATCTAAAGGGGAAAGCTTCTGAAATATTTTGTGACAGAAGCATGTATCTGCAGAGAAAGACCTTTTGTGTAACTATAGTTCAGAGAGCGATGGTTAATTTAAGAAACAAAAACGAACATGAAGTCTTGTTGGCTCAATTGTATTTTGAGTATAAACTGTGATTTTATTGCGTCTCTTTTCTTATCATAAACTGTTAACATAATTTTATTTCATTGACATTATATTTTTAATATTCTAGGGAAAAGTGAAAAAGAAACTGAACAAGACAAAACAGAAAAAGGTAAGTCTGAAAGTAACGTTCTGTTCTTCTGAAATTCAAAAGTGTGCTTTCTGGGAGGACTGATTTACATCATATTAAATAGTAGTGAAGCTTATCTCCTGTACATCTCATGTGGATAAACTGGAGTTGAATAAACATCCAGAGTGCATCTGCTTTTGTAAGTAAACTCACCGTCATTTCCAAAGCTGACATAAATGTATTCCCCTCTTACATGGTCACAGGCTGCTGATAAAAACTCCTGCTGTTTCAGGAGTAAAATATTCAGTGTTGTGCTCTTAGTTTAGGACCCTAGAGGTCACAGCTTCACCAGGCTCCTCTGGTGTCCATGGACGAGAGGAAGCCTGGCCTGCCCAGCCCCAAAAGCCAGGTTCGTCACTGCCTGCTGTACTAAGCTTGGGGAGACAAGTGGCACAAAAATTGGTCCTTGTCAACTCTGTTTACCCAATAAGGGTTTCTGTCCAGCTTAGTTTAGGTAGGAACATGCAGAGGCAGGTTTGGTGGGAAAGAAGTGAGGTTTTGCTAAGAGCACTGTGAATCTGTTCTCCTTACGCTGACATGGGTGCTGGCCCCTTGCGTTCCCTGTCACTGCATGAAGCTTGCACAACCTCCTTCGTTGGGATCGAGGTTTGTATCTGACCCTAGTTACATCGCTACAGCTAGCAATATACAAAAACCTCAGGGCCTGTACCTGCATCCTTTTCACTTGGGTATGGCCTACAGAGTAGTGCCTGCCGTAAGCAGCCACCGTGACTTTTAGGTGGAGGAAAAGGGATCCAGTGACTCTGCTGGTGTCCACTGCACCTTTTTCATTCTCTGTTCCCATTTTTCTGTGTGTCTGTTATTTTATATTGGAGTACTTAGCAATGCTACTTTTATGATCTTTTGGTAAGGTTTATTGGCTTTGGTTTTATATATTTGTATTTTAAATATAAGTTTCTAGAACTATCAAACTTCAAACATTTTATTAAGTATTAAATATGTCAAATGCAAGCATTATATTTAAACAGTAAATATACCATTAGCCAGCTTACTTGGACAGCAAGGCAATTATATCCATATTTCCATTGATAAAAGGACAGATTTGGCAGGAAATAGCTTACTGCATTGGGCTTACATACGTGATGGTAGAAAAAAAACCATTAGGTGCTAGTTTTATTGACCTGTTAGAACAGTAGAATAAAATGACATACAATACCTATCCAGTATGGGTAAAAATCATTCATAGGTAAAAATACTAGCTTGTGTAAGAAAATGAAAATGGACAGACTTACTATTAAATGTTATTAATCAGAACTTGTAAGAGAACTTTATGACTTGAAAGTATGACAAGGTGAAGCTACTTTCCTTTTGCACCCTAAGTGCTGTCTGGTTTTGTTTCTTTTTAACACCAAGCAACTAAATAAATGCTTCTGCTAAGTCCTGCTATTGCAGATTACAGGATTTCTGTAAGTCGGGAAAAAGTCTGGTTTTGTTTTCCAGGTTAAGTTGATAAAATTTTGCATCCTACACGGAAAGACAATCCTCTGTTTGTTTTGTTGTTTTTTTTTTATGAAATTTGTTTATATTGAACTGCTGGTGTGATTTTCATTCAAGTTGAATTTTGTTCAACTGTTTAAAGTTTTCATAGTTTGAAGTGTTCATGTTTTCACTTTGTCTAGCTGTACATAGCCTAGTCATAGAAAGTGTATTTAAAAAATACTGTACTGTGGCTGTTTGGTATATGTAGAAAACTCAGAAATCTAAGGAGTTAGGAATTTGAAAATTCCTCTTTGTCTTGGTTTTAGGGATTGCTTATGATTCTGACAGTGCAAAGATGTATGTGCAAGACTGCATTTGGTTTTAGATATTTGGACACACAAGCTCAGAACATCCTGTGCAGAAACTGTTTAGAGCTTTGAGTGGATCTTACAATGTTAACATTTTTCACTGCTGCAGTCTTCATAGTACTTTGTTAGCAAAATGTCTTCAAAAATCTGTAAATTTCAGTTTTTAATAATATTTCATTGTTTATTAAAAGTCTCACTTCTGTATTAGCACAAGCTCCTCTGTAAGCTCCTCTAAGAAAACAAAAACTAAACTAAACTCGTTTGTAGTGTACTATTACTTCAAGGTTTCTTGATTATATTTAATTGAGAGAGATTTTTTGTCTTCTCCATAAGAAGATGATCAGACTTTAAATATAAACAAGTAATTTAAATGGGATGGATGTTTCAGGTGAATCTGAGAAATAATTCTTTAAAATTTTTCACAAATAGTACAATCAAGGGCAGATACACCACATCCATAAGACATCTTTCCGTATGAGGTGGTTTTAGTTGTTTTTGATCACGTAGGCTAACAAAATTTAAATTTAAGTAAGGAGCTTAATTTTTCTACTTTGACTTATATTGGCATATATTGAATATTCATTTATATTGGTGAAGAATGGATATAAAAACTGGAACAATCTTTTTCTGCAATGAAAATGTTTGTTTCATATGCTGAACATTAGGTAATTACAATAATCATTTTCACTTTTGAAAACTGATAAAACATGAAAGTGAAAATGAATGCTGTTTGGTTGGAGCACACAGTTGTGTTGCATCAGGGTCAGGGGTATACGTAAGCCAGGCTTAGGACAATGTCATTCCGTAAGTGACCCTGCAAGTGTCATTCTGATACCAGGGTCAACATTCACCTCGGTTTACTCCAGGTATTTACGTTTGAACAGGATATGTACGATTCCACTATGGTACCAGTAGAGATCTAACCTGTATAACCTGTGGAGCCTAAAGTACTATTCTGGCCAAATGTAGGTTTTTGCTGTGGGATGAGATTGGTTGTCCCCTAAAGTCCATTGAGAACCTTAACCAGAGGTCCCCTGGCTATAGAAAGAGTTTACATGCTTAGCTCACCTCCAGCTTTGTCGCCTTAAGGGTATACATACTACCTATTGATTTATTTACATATTTAATTGAAGCCTACATCAAATATGAGTTGTGGGTTGAATGACCAATGTTGTACTTCATAGAAGTGTAGTTCTCCAAGTCCGAAACTGCTGCGTAACACCATGCTGAACTAAATGTATAGGACATTACAATATTAGTGTGTATTTTTCTACAGAAAGTCAATGAAGACATTGATTTCTGGTCTTGTCAAAGTGTTGCTTGATTCTAACCTTTGAATGAAGCCAAAAGACTTCTTGATGAAAGGGAGAGGTGAATGATGGAAATACATGCCAAAAATAAAGTTGTTATCCTGGAATCGTTTCTTATGATCAACATCTAACCAACCAACAGTAATTTCAGACAGAAAACCCTGTAGAATACTTTTTACTGCAATGGAAATTGTTCTGGAATAACTGCAGCTGAAGATTTATTATAGTCATTAGATTCCACAGCTTTATTAGTCCCTAAAATGCCTCAGTTTTTATTGTCTGATAACGTCCCCAGATAAGTTGATTATAGAGCTTTTGCCTGTCTACCAATACAGTTTAGAAAGATCTTTTAATTATTGTAGTGCTACTGGCTTTAAATTGTCTAGATGCAATTACTTGTTTTTATACCTTCTAAGTTATCATTTATAGAAGCCCATAAAACAAGTAGATCACTTACACTGTCTGAATCTCGCCTAATGAGCTTCCCAAACAACAGGACAATGACAGGAGTTTTTAATCATCATCAAATTCTCATTCAAGTGCCCATTGAGAGACAGCACAATTTCAAAAACTAATTTGGGTAATGATATGGGTCCAGTATGAGGGTGGAAGACAATTACTTGAGCAAATTTTTAATTCCAGGTAAAAGTACTTGGTCTCCTAATATACGTGTATGTTTTTCAGCCCATAACTGAAACTTTGAAACTTGGACTGGGAAGGTTGGGAGTATATTTGAGGGGGGAATTAGTAAAACAAAATATTATAAAATTCCTTTGAAAACTTCAACAGACCATGATTGTCAGTATCTGCTTAGCATTGTTTTTTAAGGTGCCCATGCACAAGTTGTCAAGAACATTATAACAGAATTTGTATCACAGCAAGGATAGGAGAGTGTTTAGAAAGAAAAGAAAGCCTATGGGCCCTTTGGAAAGGAGGAGCTGGAAGCCATATAGGAGGAGCTGGAAGCCATTTTGCAGCAGAAAAACTACGATACAGTTGCTGTCATGGAAACATGGTGGGATGACTCACACAACTGGAGTGCTGCAATGGATGGTTATAAACTCTTCAGAAGGGATAGGCAAGGAAGGAGAGGCTGTGGAGTAGCCCTGTATGTTAGGGAGTTTTTTGATTGTCTAGGGTGTAGTGATGGTGACAAGAGTGTTGAGTGTTTATGGGTAAGGATTGGTGGAAGGCCAACAAGGCAGATGTCATAGTGGGAGTCTGTTACAGACCACCCAACCAGGATGAAGATGCAGACAAAATATTTTATAAGCAGCTGGGAGAAGTCTCAGCTGCTTCAGCAGTTCAGTGGGGCTTCAGCTTAGCAGATGTCTGCTGGAAATACATTACAGAAGACTAGAAACAGTCTAGGAGGTTCCTGGAGTGCGTGGAAAATAACTTCCTGGCATAGCTGGTGAGCGAGCCAACGAGGGAAGGTACCCCACTGGACCTCTTTTTTCTGAACAGAGGACTGGTGAGTGATGTGACCCAACTTGGTGTCAGCTGCAAACTTACTGAGGGTGTACTCAATCTCCATGTCCAGATCACTAGATCACTAATAAAGATGTTAAAGAGAACAGGGCCCAGTACTGAGCCCTGGGGAACACCATTTGTGACCGGCCACCAACTGGATGTAACTCCATTCACCACCACTCTTTGGGCCTGGCCATCAAGCCAGCTTTTTACCCAGAGAAGCATACCCCTGTCTGACCCATGAGCAACCAGGGTAGGAGGGTAGGAATGCTCTACAGAGGGTTCTGGACAGACTGAATCAATGGGACGAGGCCAACTGTGTGAGGTTCAGCAAGGCCAAACGCCAGTCCTGCACTTGGGTCACAACAACCCCATGCAGCGCTACAGGATTGGGGAAGTGTGGCTGGAAAGCTGCCTGGCAGAAAAGGACCTGGGGGTGTTGGTCGACAGCCGGCTGAATATGAGCTGGCAGTGTGGCCAAGAAGGCCAACAGTGTCCTGTCCTCTATCAGGAATGGTGTGGTGAGCAGGACTAGAGAAGTGACCATCCCCCTGTACTCAGCACCGGTGAGGCTGCACCTCTAATACTGTGTTCGGTTTTGGGCCCCTCACTACAAGAATGACATTGAGGTGCTAGAGCATGTCCAAAGAAGGGCAATGAAGCTGATGAAGGGTCTAGAGCACAAGTCTTATGAGGAGTGGCTGAGGGAACGGGGATAGTTTAGTCTGGAAGAAAGGAGGCTGAGGGGAGACCTTGTGACTCTTTACAACAACCTGAAAGGAGGTTGTGGTGAGGTGGGGCTTGGTTTCTTCTGCCAAGTAACAAGTGATAGGATCAGAGGAAATGGCCTCCAGTTGTGCCAGGGGAGGTTTAGATTGAATATTAGGAAAAATCTTTTCCCAAAAAATGTTGTCAAGCATTGGACCAGGCTGCCCAGGGAAGTGGTTGAGTCCCCATCCCTGGAGGTATTTAAAAGATGTGTAGATGTGGTGCTGAGGGACATGGGTTAGTGGTGGACTTTGCAGTTCTAGATTAACAGTTGGACTCGATGATCTTAAGTGTCTTTTCCAACCTAAACGATTCTATGACTCTATGAAATTACTTCCTTTTTGACTTTTGATGTTTTAAGATGGCGAACTGGCAGGAGGAGCCTTCACTGCCAATGACTGAGACTGTGTCACATGGGGAGGTTTCTATTTCAGATTTGGTTTAGAGTTGACACCACCTACTTGTCTATTTTTGTCGATGTGGGAGAGAAGTAAGGAGGCATCATTATATAGTTATAACTATAAAGGTTATAACTTTATATAAACTTTATTTAAAAGTGGTAGGCACAACATACAGTCAGTGCAACAGGATTGTTCCAGTGTAATTTTCAATTCAAAAACTGTGGACTGTGTGTCCTCAAGGTGACTGTGAAGGCCGTGGTTTATCTTAAATCCTTAGGTCTTATAAAGGTAACTAACTAAAAGCCAGAGTCCTAGCTGCTTT
Source organism: Vanellus vanellus (assembly GCF_965231255.1). NCBI lineage: Eukaryota > Metazoa > Chordata > Aves > Charadriiformes > Charadriidae > Vanellus > Vanellus vanellus. Next base: position 130,110,381 of record NC_138906.1, on the reverse strand, counting down.
CTGGTTTACATGCCAGTAGTAGCATGTGCAAGATTGAGGAAGCCACTGGGAATGCCCCTTTGCCCTTATAGTGATGATAGGAAAAAACTAAAATAAAATAATCCAATGGTAAGAACTAAAATCTGCTCATGAGGTGGTTTTTCAGATAGGAAGCAGAGTCTTTCTGTCCTCATGTTCTCTCTCCACGCCCTTGGAGAGATTGTGACATTATCATCTTGCCATTTCTGAGGAACTAGAAATTTCACAGAATCACAGAATCATCAGAGTTGGAAGGGACCTCTAGAGATCATCTAGTCCAACTCCCCTGCTAAAGCAGGATTGCCCAGAGCACATTACTCAGGACTGCATCCAGGCGGGTCTTGAAAATCTCCAGGGAAGGGGACTCCACAACCTCCCTGGGCAGCCTGTGCCAGTGCTCTGTCACCCTCACCGTAAAGAAGTGTTTCCGTGTATTTGAACGGAACTTCCTGTGTTCTAACTTGTGCCCATTGCCCCTCGTCCTGTCACTTGGAACCATTGAAAAGAGCCGGGCTCCATCCTCCTTCAACCCACCCTTTAGATACTTGTATGCCATAATAAGGTCTCCCCTCAGCCTTCTCTTCTCCAGGCTAAAGAGTCCCAGCTCTCTCAGCCTTTCCTCATAAGGCAGATGCTCCAAGCCCTTAATCATCTTAGTTGCCCTTTGCTGGACTCGCTCCAGCAGTTCCCTGTCCCTCTTGAACTGGGGAGCCCAAAACTGGACACAGTATTCCAGTTGTGGCCTCACCAGTGCCGAGTAGAGGGGGAGAATGACCTCCCTCGACCTACTGGCCACACTCTTCCCTATGCAGCCCAGGATTCCATTGGCCTTTTTGGCGACAAGGGCACATTGCTGGGCCATGGATAATTTACTGTCTACCACAACCCCCAGATCCTTCTCCTCCAAGCTATCTCCCAGCAGGTCAGCCCCTAACCTGTACTGGTGCCTAGCATTCTTCCTCCCCAGGTGCAGGACCTTGCACTTGGTTTTGTTGAACCTCATTAGGTTCTTCTCTGCCCAGCTCTCCAGCCTGTCCAGGTCATGCTGGATGGCAGCACAGCCCTCTGGGGTGTCAGCCACCCCTCCCAGTTTTGTGTCATCAGCAAACTTGCTGAGGATACACTCTGTCCCCTCATCCAGGTCATTAATGAATATATTAAACAAAATAGGACCAAGTATTGACCCCTGGGGGACACCACTGGTTACAGGCCTCCAACTAGACTCTGTGCCGCTGATCACAACCCTCTGAGTCCTGTCCCGCAGCCAACTCTCAATCCACCTCACTGTCATTTCATTAGAAGACATGTTATAGTCAAGCTAGTAGTATACTGTGGGCACTTTTAATCACAGAGGAGGCTACTGTCCCTCTCCATTGACTACAAATCCTACAGCATCAGTTTCCAAACATTAAAGCAAGACAACTTAGCCTGTATGGAAGCCATTCTTCCTCCCAGTCCTCTCGATTACACCAACCAGGAGTCAGTCATCCCTATCAATGCCCAGGACAGGACCAAGGTACAGAGCTCCAGTGCAGCAGGTAAGCTTCCCCTCCCATTCCACACCTTTTCATAGTTTCTGAAGATAAGAAAAGCAGCAGAAAGGCTTGGGGAAAGGTAATAGTTGCTACTGAGAGCAAAAGACGGAGGAAGAGGAGGTAAGGGTAGCAAGAACAAATGGAAAACTGCCTGACCTGGCCCCAGTTGAGAATTCTTCCTGGCCACAGTTGGACATCAGCTAACAAGGTCACTGTTTGTGGTGTCCTTTTTCCTGACATAGCTATTGTGTCAGAATAAAATCACAGAATTGTAAAGTATCTGCACCCGACTTTTTACAAGGCACAGGAGTGAGAGATGATTTGTGTGACGTATATGAAAGTGCATACTGGTTTTTAGAGATAACCACTAATTGTTACAGGATTTCTAATAGCATCATGATATTATCTCCCATTTACTTGGAATGTCTTTGGTCGGGAACAAAACTGTGCATGTATCCTTTGATCAGAGGCTCCGGGTATCTCGGCAAGGACAGAACAAGTCATGCTATGTGTTGCACTAAAGGTACCCCATCCTTTAAGTGATATTTTCAGAAAACAACTAGTTTTTTTACAGCATAGACAGTATCAGAGACCTGCTTAAAAGTAACTTGCTATCTATTAAAATACCAAGTGCATGCTATATCTTTAGGATAAAAAAAAGTATATTCATCAGGAAAGACAATTATGATAGTATTCAATATGTTTGTCCAATTCTGGCTAATAAAGTATTAACTGTTTTGGGCTGATGTCTAATCAGTCAGGTCAGCAGTGTTTGCTCTTTTAGGAGGACGAGGTTTTCCTTAGCCTGGTTAATTATTGTGTATTTCAGATGAAAATGTGAAATGGAGAGCTAGGGTTTCTTTTTTCCTCTTCTGTGGAGGCTAGAGAGGACTAGCTTACTGCATTACAGAAGTATTATTACTAGTTATTTCTGATATAATATTTCTACCAGTTTGTTCTGTATTGCTTTGGATTTATGATCAGATGTAATCAATTTTTTGCCATGTACTAGTCATCACTCTTTTTTCCATATGTTTTTCCTTTTTACTTTATGTAATTGGTTTGGATGCACTTACCGCATTAACATAATTGGCTTAATTGACATTTTACACTGATTTCAAGCCTTGTGTTCTGCTCAGTTGCACAGGACCATACAGACGTTTGGTTGTTTGAGGCAATTTGTATAGAAATTCTAGAAAAGTTTCATTCCTTGTTTGTTATTTCGTTAGGCAGCTTTTTACAATAGAAGATGTAAGGTATCAAGAAATTATATCTGCATTGCAATTCTGTGAATAAAATCAACATAGAAGTTGCAAAATTATTTGCCTGATACTGTCTGTCTGGGCAGTTACTTAAGAGAAAAAGATAGATCCACTTCGGATGAAGATTCGCAGAACTTGATTTTTTTAATGCTATTAGCCTTTTGGTTTTTACAGAAAAAGCTAATAATAGCACCAGTAATTGAGATTGCTTTCTATTGCAAGGCACTGTTTTTAATCACTTTTCTGAAATTATACCACTGAGATGAAATTTTTCATTTTGGAAGTGCCTTTCTAAAAATTTATTTTGGAAGGTTTCAAGGAAAAGATTCAGTAGCTTCACAAGATGTACTTTGCACTGATTTTTTTTTTTTTTTTTCCCCAGTGTTTAAATGAAAAAAAAAGAAAAAGCATTTATTGCAAACTTGTGTGTGGTTTTTTCCTCTGCAAGACTGTGTGGTATTAACAGTTATTCAGACCTGAGCAGGATTTCTCCTGATGCTATTCCTTCACAGCTCTGAAACTTTCTGTGAGATCAGGTCCTGAAAGGAAGGAATGAACAGTTCTCTGAGGCTTTCAGTGTTCACGCTACTGGCTTCCAAACAGCCTGCAGGAGTAAGAGTTAATGTCTAACAGTAATGGCAATGAATGAGGAGAACAACCTGGACAGGACTTGATTCCAGATCAAGACATGTGCATGTGGCTTCATGTGCTGGTGTGGTGGCCAAACTGTATTATATAAAGTGGTCATCTATACAGTCAGTGGAGCCTTCAGCTAACCACCTAGTAGGTGTTTACTTCATGCTGAACTCACTTTTTAGGCTCCATTGACTGTAATGACTGGATTTCTGAAGATTACAGCAGGGTTTAGGTGTCTACATAGAAACCTAAATTTAGTTGCCTTAATTTTAAGCTATCACTGCACTCGTGACATCCTCAAATGATGGCGAAATGAATGAGCTTTTAGCTAGAGTGCAAAGAGCTATGCCATCAGGTACTGCTGCTGAGCCAGGTAGTTGTATTGCTTCTTGCTCAGACTGTGGTAATTTGCGGGTAATTAACGCAGCGCTGCATCATGTGTAGATATAGGTGAAGTATTTCCCGCAAAGGGATACTTGGGTTCTGTTAGCACCATTTGGTGTGGGGCACATGTAATTAATTATGTGGTAGCAGAGAGGCTTTGTCACTTGCATTCATCTTTCCTTGGGTCACTTTCATGGCTGCTTACAGCCCTAATAATTTTCTGAGGTATGCAGCAGAGATGGAGAGTAGCAGTAGAGTAGATGGTCAGCAGGGATTTGGGGCAATGGACTTGAGGGGAAAAAGACCCTTAAAGTAGGGCATGAGCAAGAAGTGTGTGGAAGACAACAGGTATCTAAAAGCAAGTTGGGGATAAATAGGAAGGGCTGGACCAAGGAGCAGATTGTGGGCAAGCGTAGAAATGAAAGGGAAGAAATGTGGTAGGGCACCAAGGTTGAGAAGGGGAGCAGTTGAAGGAGAGGATGGCAGAAGAGGGAAAGAGAAAGAAGATGAACAGAAGCTTAATGGTTGAATAAAAGCTGCAGAACATAAAAGCATGACTGTTAGACAAATCAGATAATCTGCAACTGATACATTTATTTTTGAACTTCAATATTCTATTGCTGGCACAGAGCTAGGAGGAGTCTCAGTCACAGTGATGACTGGCACAGTGAGCTTCTGGGAGAATTTCTTTAATTAACAAATGAGAGAATGGAAGTTCCCTGTGTAATTATAGTCTTGGCACTCAAGTGCATTGACACATAGCAGTATATTACAGAAACTGTAGAAAATAAGACTAGGTGGGACCCCGAAGCTTACTTTGTCAATTCTGTTGACCAAAGGCCTTATCAGCTGTGTGCATCGTTCCTGGCAGATGCTTATGCAACTTTTCTTACAAATTTCCAGTAACCGGAATTCCCCAACTACCCTCAGCAATCTTTCCTACTGTGCTTGCTCATAGATACTAGTTCCAGATGTGCAAGCCAAATTTTCTGTTGTATCAATTTTAAGCCTTTTATTCCTTGTCCTGACTATGGTGATATAGAAAATAATTTATTCTTTTCATCTCCGTAGCTACTTTTTACAGTACCCCTCTTCCAAAGGCAAACTCTTTACTGCTACCTTTTTCTCCTTTGTTCTTGCTTACTCAGATGTAAATGTTGTTCCCCTGCTTGTGACAATTAAAGATAAAATATTTTTAAACTATTCTTCAAAAGTAAGTGATTCAATCACCTTTAATCATTTGCTTACTTTTCCTTATTTTTCAAGGGATGCTGTTGTGGTCTGAAGAGTATCTAGCAGTGCCTTAATTATTTTTCCAAAAGTATTTCTCTGTCTTTTCTAGGCAAAGGCTGTCACTGCTTTTTGGTGATGACAAGGTGCCTTTCAACATAAAAATGTAAAATATGCCTGGTATTTCAGTTTTCATATGCCAAAATAGGTACATAAAATAGCTATTTCATCATCTTGCATTGGATGACATTGCACACTATTAAGTTTACTGCACATTTAATACATTACCACTTCCAAAATATTTTCCTTCTCTCTTTTTCTCTTCTCTTCTCTTCTCTTCTCTTCTCTTCTCTTCTCTTCTCTTCTCTTCTCTTCTCTTCTCTTCTCTTCTCTTCTCTTCTCTTCTCTTCTCTTCTCTTCTTTATCTTAATACAGGGAGACAAGAGATTGCTTTTCATCACTGGTCATTGTTTATTCTCCAATAGAAAGAACTAAAGAACTAGCATGGAGTTTCTTATAAGACTTCCTCCTAGTTTCTTGCTTTGGCAGCGGAAACCGGTTTTCTCTGAGGGAGTCTTCAGCAATCCTGTAACAACAATCCTAGATAGAAAGCCTGTCTTTATATCTAAGGCCATTATTGAAAATCCTCCGTATTATTCTTGCAAGACCAGAGTATGATATTTAAGAGTTATTACCATGCTCAACCAGATTTGGACTACAAATCACCCTAGCAGTTGTGTGATCATGCATTACTTCAGCTACTTGGTGAAATCTGTGTCATTGAAGAAAAATTACATGTTTTTTTTCCTCTGAAAACAGATAAGTTAACTTCTTTGGAACATTGAATCTAATATATTGGGTCACATCTGCTAAAAGATTATTACACTAGAAGGAGGCAATGGATAATTTATTAAAATACCCCTGCAGGGAGATCGCAGGCTATCTGGTTAATATAGAGGAATGCTTGATGGTTATGCTGAACGCTCCCTGGTGAATCCTTTAACAGAGGAGTAGAATGGGAGATGAAAATGATTGCTCGTTATATAATGTTTGCTGTGTTATATTGGTGCCTAGCAGCTGAATAATATTTATGTTAACAGCTCCTTTCCAGCTTTTCATATTGATCTCCTGCTGCTCTAGAGCTGGTATATAATTGTGCTGAAAACGGGAAGATAATACTTTTTTGTAATGGAGGGCGGTGAAAAGGTTCTTCTAACACATCACCAAAGTCAGATATTATGAGGGGAAAATTGTCTCATATCTTTGTGACACAGACTTGTGAATGAAAATCTTGCATTTTCTTGTGGGCTGTTTCTGTCTCATCTCCTTGTAAACTCAAAGGAATTGTGGAAACAGTGTCCCACAGGCATTAAGAGTTTCTTGGTGAGTGGGAAAGCTTCTTTCCGTTCCCTTGAAGGAACCTCACTATTGCCATGCTTACAGAGTTTGAGAAGGACTGACTGACTACATCTTCCCATGAATACTGAAAGATAGAAAGATGATAAATAGCTCTCCTTACTTACTACACAGTTTCTGTGTAACTGGCCAGTCTTAGATAAAGATTTTCATTCATGCCATAGGAACTAAGGATTGACGTTTTAGTTGTGGTTTCACAGAATCACGGAGTTTTCAGAGTTGGAAAGGACCTCTAGAGATCATCTAGTCCAACTCCCCTGCTAAAGCAGGATTGCCCAGAGCACATTACTCAGGACTGCATCCAGGCGGGTCTTGAAAATCTCCAGGGAAGGGGACTCCACAACCTCCCTGGGCAGCCTGTGCCAGTGCTCTGTCACCCTCACCGTAAAGAAGTTTTTCTGTGTATTTGAATGGAACTTCCTATGTTCTAACTTGTGCCCATTGCCCCTTGTCCTGTCACTTGGAACCATTGAAAAGAGCCTGGCTCCATCCTCCTTCAACCCACCCTTTAGATACTTGTATGCCATAATAAGCTCTCTCCTCAGCCTTCAGGCTAAAGAGTCCCAGCTCTTTCAGCCTTTCCTCATAAGGGAGATGCTCCAATCCCTTAATCATCTTAGTTGCCCTTTGCTGGACTCGCTCCAGCAGTTCCCTGTCCCTCTTGAACTGGGGAGCCCAAAACTGGACACAGTATTCCAGTTGTGGCCTCACCAGTGCAGAGTAGAGTGGGAGAATGACCTCCCTCGACCTACTGGCCACACTCTTCCCTATGCAGCCCAGGATTCCATTGGCCTTTTTGGCGACAAGGGCACATTGCTGGGCCATGGATAATTTACTGTCTACTAGGACCCCCAGATCATTCTCCTCAGAACTACTTCCCAGCAGGTCCGCCCCTAACCTATACTGGTGCTTTACATTCTTCCTCCCCAGGTGCAGGACCTTGCACTTGGTTTTGTTGAACCTCATTAGGTTCTTCTCTGCCCAATTTAAATCATTTCTTGTATGTACAGCCTCCTACCTAAAGAACAGGAACAAACTGAGTGTTTGGTGGTGATGTCCAGCTGGAAGCTCCCCAGGTCATGTACCCAGAGGAATTGGCATGCTTCAGTTTTCCTGCTAACAACAAATGACAGTTTCGGGTAGCAGCTGTGGGCTCAACCAACCTAAAAAGCCTCCAGGGACACTAGCTTTTATTCATTCCTTGGGCTGATGCTTCTGGGTTCATCCACATCTACTGTTGAGCAAGCCAGGCCTTAGAAATAGAAATGGTTTCTTGAAAAAGTGAGCTGGTGTATTTTCAGAGAAAAAAACAAACAAACAAACAAACAAAAAAAAAACACCACAAAGCACAACAAATGTTTTGCATCTTATGGATTGTTCTCTTCAGGCCCAGTGATGTTATGTCAGAAACTTCTGTCCATACCTGTTAGTCACTGTGGACTCAAGATCTTGGGCGGTGGGATCCTTGCTCTCATGGTGCGAGCTGGTTCTGTGAGTTCTGCTGGATTCAAGGTGTATGAACACTTGGAATAGAGCCAGTGCTGTGTTACTTAGTCATTATCATTAACTGCATGAAAATGCAGTAAAGACACCACTTTCCTAGAAAATGGTTAATGCTAGAGTAAGACATAGCAAGACTGGAATCAGCCACAGACTGAAATGCATTTCTACTATATTCCCTATGGGGGAATGAAGAAAGGTTGTGAAAACCGTCCATGTTATTATTTTAAAAAAATAAAGGAAAGCATCTCCTTGGTCAGTTCAGTTCCATGATAACTACATTCCTTTAGTGCATTATTGTGTGCTTGAGTATAAATGCTTGATTTAAAGTCATAGCGTACAATGAAACCCTGAAATGTTTAGGGGAGCAAAACGACTATATTAAAGTATGCTATTTGGTGGTTTATCCTGAAAAAGGAGTAAACTCCTGTATGTCAGACAGCTTTTTTCCTTCTTACCTTCTTGGTAGCTAATGCCTTGGAAAATTAGTCACTTCTATTACAAGAAGGATCAACAGGGATTTAATACTCCTAATGCACTGCTTCTTTAGTACCTTTCCTTTGTAGATCTGATGACATTTTTATATTTAAAGTGTCATACAACCTTTGTGAATAAGTAGATGGAATTTAGCTTCAATCCTGCTTAAACTCTATTTCCCCCCTGCCCCTGAAAAGGAATAGCATCTCTTTAACTGTGCATACCAGTGCTGCAGAACAGTTTCTAAAGGTAATGTAAGAAAAACTGTCTCGGTGCAGAGCTGTCTTGAGTTCGGTGTTGAACATCACAGTAAAAGTCTTACACAGAAAGGATCAAAGGTGGTCAAGTGTTTTTTATCTCCTACAAAGCAGCTCTGACTCATGAGATCCTCTAATGCTTGGATGGGGTTAGCATTGGTTTAGCATTAACTAAGGCGTTGCTCATTCTCTGAGGTTTAGCATAAACGAAGTGATTTGTCCACCTAAAGCTCTGTGTAAGATCGAGGTCTTGGAGAGAAAATATTTAGTGAATCTTGAGCACAGCTTCCTGCAGCCTGTGGTGGCTCTTGTCATCCCCCAACAGTGCACCTGAGGACTTAGGAAGCAGAATCAAATGTGACTAGTTACAATACTTTATAGTGGTTACCCAAAATACTTGCTAAGGTATTGCAGCAATCTTGTGAAGTTAAGCTGTATGGTGTTTGGGTTTAGCTTTATATGTACCAGTTACGGCGTTCCATTCAAACTTCTACAAACAAAATAAGAATTTTACTTCTTTTCATGTTATTTGTCCATAGACGGGGGGGGGGGGGGGAACCAATAACACATAATTTAAGCAAAAATATGTGCTACTAATTACAGATACGCATAACTAGTAGTTACGTGTGTCAGCCAATATACATTTCCCTTACTTGTGTCAGAAAAGGGTTGTTTTTCTAATTAAGTGCAAAAGCAAATTTAGCTATAGCAAACATGGAGAAAAGCAGTTATGTGCTGTCATATCCTTCAGTAGTGTATTTGCATTTTTTTACTATCTAGTATACTTAATGCAACCAAATAGACATTGTTTAAGAGTGAACTGCTATGAAGTAAAGAGCAGTTTCAATTGACACAATTTACTTCAATTTGCTTCAAACACAAAGTACTTTACAGAATTTACTTCCCGACGGGCTCGTTCCATACTGCTGCTGCTCTGCTACTGTGTGATAGGTTGCTAACCTGTGGAAACTTAATCACTTAAAGAGGTCTTGATCAGACATTTGTGTTAAACCCATTTTCAGCAGGAAGTTGGACAACATGACTTTTTGAATCTCTCCTACCTTGAGTAACTGTTTTCTATCAACTCTTATAATTGTTTTAGAGAAAGTAGTAGGCATATATAGGCACAGGTTTAGAAATTATTAACATTTTCTGGTAATGATATTTTTCATAATACCATACAAATATGGAAAAATAGCAGTTCTTGCTGTTCTCCCATGTCTATTGAACCATTTGGAAAAAAATCCTTGACCATACGACCTGAAAAATCTTTATCAAAAACTTGACCGCAAAGTTATTCAGTTTGAATGGTTTGAATGGCTGAAGATTGCTTTTTCATACAGGATTTTGTGATTGTAATAAGTAAGAAATCAATTTCTTTTCAGTGTATTTTGAAATTGCCTTATTTGAAAATCATATACTTCGCGGGCACAGTACTAATCTCTAGTTAAAGGTTCCTCCAAACAATTGCTGTGAAATGCAAAAGTAGTAATGAACTGTGTGTTTTTAAACCTCTTCCAGCTAAAAAGAAAAAGAAGCCAAAGCTCTTAAACAAGTTTGATAAGACCATTAAAGCTGAACTAGACGCTGCAGAAAAATTACGTAAAAAAGTAAGTTTTGAACGTTTCCCTCAGGACTGTAAATAGCAGACAAAAATACATACAATAAAAATTAACTTAGAAAAAAGAAAAATTACTTTTAGTTTACTTTCTGTGAAATTAAATTTTTTAAATTAAAAATTCAGTGCATGTTTGTCCTTCAAGTTTTATTTCTGTTGGATAGTTTATCTGAAATTTTTTGAAGCCATGAGAGTATGTGTATTCATGTGTGTTTGCTCACTTTTAACCTTGAAAATATTTAGCTTATCTATTGAATTCCTATTATCAAAACGCTGCTTAAATTAATCACATGGAACAGGGTTAGATCTGTCCTATCACCCTTGCCCATTTGAGTATGGAAGTCAACTATTATCAGAGAACTTAGATAATATAAGCATGTTAATTGGGATCTCTCAGTAAGTATTCACATGCTTCGTGAGCATTAGGTACAAATCTTTGTGGAGGTGTTGTTTCTGCTGCATTCTGTATGTGTCCTGTGAGTGTCTGGTCCCATACAGCTGCTTACAGCGTAAAGCAGATGTTCCTACTTCTCACCAGTGGCAGCAAGACCTTAACATCAATCAGTCACTTTTGGTAGTTTTGAATTTAATAATTCAAAAATTGACTGTGAAAACCAAACAAAAAATTCCCCAACAATAAACAAAAACTTCAGTCATTGCCTCTGATAACTTCCTATTTTATTCTTTTATTTGAATGTTTCAGAAAACAAGACCTTTGCAGAGGTGTCCCTTTTCTAGATGTGAGATTAAATAGTGAAGCAAGACTGTGTGACTGTTAAAAATGAAAGACCTTAAGTCTTTTGGATGTAAACCTTGAAAATACTCTGGTATGCCTCGCAGACAGTCCTAGCACATGGAGGACAACTGCGGGTCTTTGCTCCACCCTGAATTTGAGATGACTGAGCAATGAGATACACTATTTTCAATAGGGTGCAATAAAAAACATTTTAGTCACTGCAGGTGTGGGATTATTCTTGATTTTCAGAAGACTGACTGTGCAGATTTAGCTTTACATTGCCATCCATGGAGCCCCAGAGTTCCTGTAGGTCTATGATGGGGCTGAAGGTCTACTACGTAGGCAGCACTAACCTCAGGCTGCTTCTGCTGCTGCTTTTCGCTAGAACCGTTGTCTACGTGTTAAAATACAAAAATAAAAAGCATTTTCATGCTTCTTATTACTTAAACAATTGGTTGATCAGAGAAAGGCATAACAGAAACTTTTGATGAGCCTATCGGGTCAGTTGGCTGACTCTCTTTTCCTGCCTGGGTCTCTTGGTGAGTTGCAGACCATCATGCTTGTCTTGTAGGAAGCAGGATAAATTTAGTAACACAAAAGACGTATATAATGTTTGAAGATAGCAGGACAGTTGTGTATAATAAACCCTCATATTTATAAAGCTGTAAGAGTTGGAAGTGGCAGTAAGGTCTGATGCCAAATGTTGCTGAGCAGTGCTCAGCTCCTATTTAATAATGCAGCTGGTTCTTCTCAACTTCCATCCTTACTTGCTAGTCAGCATCAACCATGAGAACACCATAGTTATATTTGGACTTTGTATGGGACAGGGAAGAGACACAGAGCACAAGTGAGGTGTCCTGAGGGACATAATTATTCAAAACATTTGGAGGAAACAGCCATACACTATGGATGAGTTTAGTTAATTTCCCCTAGAAGAACCATAGTATGATACTGCTGGTCACTTGAGGTATGCAGAGAGGAAATTTCTAGGTATGCATAGAACTTGCTTTCTGTTCTCTGTTACATTCAGTTTGGATTTTGTTATTAGCAATAGGATCTTTACATTTTGATATAGATAGATTATTATCATGTCAGCATTTTTTCCAGACAACAAAGCAAAAGTGAGTAAAATAAAACCAAACTTATTCATTTTAACTGTGGAAAGTGGATAATATTGTTTCATAAATAGCAACAATGAATTTCTCTTAAATAAGCAGGCAATCACCCCAAAAAATGGAGAAAAAGAAAAAAAAGTTAAAATTGTTGATTCGGCCTGCGTTTGTTTTGGTTTGGTTTGGTTTTGGTTTCTAATTGGGGGAAAATAATGTGCAATTAGGTCATGCATCCTTCAGCATTTTTATTAGCTTGAATGGCTGATAAAATCTCTACCTTCCAGGGAAAAGTTGAAGAAGCTCTAAGGGCCTTTGAAGCGTTAGTGAATCAATATCCACAGAGTCCTCGAGCAAGATACGGGAAAGCACAGGTACTAAAAAAAAAGCCATAAATGTTAAAAAGGGTTCATTTTATATTTTTTTTTTTTTAACAATAGAGTTCTAAACCCCAGTCAGACTTCATTTATAATTTTATGGATGTTTCCTAAGGAAAAAAAGAATTACATGATCTGTCATGTTATATCTGTTTCAGTCCTCTGACCTTCCCAGTTACTTTGGGAACTTCTGTCTTACTTTAGTCTAGTGAAAGTATTGTAAATTACACAAAAATAAGATACATCCTGTAGATGTCATGAAAATTATCAGATGAACGGGTAAGAGAGAAATCCCATCTCATGTCCTAGTGCAGGAACAACAGGCAGAACTTAGTTGTTACATGCTGTTTGCTGGAGCTGGTATATCAACACATTGGTCAAATCTGGGCTCAATGCTGCTTTTGGCTTAGTGGGAATAGGGAAGGCAATTTGGAATTTTTATATAGAGAGTGTTAGAGAATAAAGAACCTAAATTTGTAGGCAAGGGCACTTAATTAGCCTTTTCTTGTGAAGTGAGTTCTATTTCAGGTGTTCTCATCCAAAAAAAAGACAAAACATTGGAAAATAAGCTCTGCATTCATAGTACTTTTGAGCTGTGTTGGGATATCTCAGAAGAGAATAATCATTGTATTTTCATAAATAGTAGGATAATCCCACTGCGCTAGATGTAATAAAAGACTGCTTGAATTCCTGTTAATCAAGATGAGCAAAGCGAAATCCTCTTCTTAGAAGGGAATTGTGCTGTTATACAATTAATGAGGCACTTGAATTGGAGTCACAACCAGTTTTCACATGGTTAATAATAGTCATGCTAAAACCAAAGCCATGATTATCCAAAAAACTGTTACACAAGCACTTGATACACAGCAGACCAAATACTTTAGTGTTCTGTGTGAAGGATATTCTGTGTGAGGGATAGTCTGATGAACTATTTGCCTTCTTACCGTAGGAGACCACTTCAGTTAATATATGTGATGGACTTAAGTCTGTTAACTTACACTTTTAATATTTACCTTTTTTATGAATCTACTCATTATATTTAAGAGAGATGTTTCCCGCCTCCTCATGAGCTCACTGCTTTTAGGGAGTAGGGCAGATCATTGAAGCCAGCTGTGAAGCTTATTCTCGTTCAGAATTCCCCCCAGTGATACGACTTCCCTTGTCCCTGTACAACAATTTATAGTCTGTCCCTTTACAACAATTTGTAGTCACAACCTACTGCTTCAGTAATGCTTAAAAGGTCCTACAGACCAAGATCTGAAGCCATAATTAGTATAGACTTTCTGGGAATGTGTAAAAACAACTGTAAATGAATTTCCATTTTCAGTAGCCTTTGTAGGCTCATACAAGTCTCTTTATTGCACACTCAGATTAACATGACCAATGGCAGTTATTGAATCCGGTATGTGTAAGTTGAAGCTGTTTGAAGGAAGGGGATAATCATGAGCTTCACGAACAGATGGATTACTCTTAAGATTTATGTTGTAACACCATATTACTTTTAAATTCAACTTTGCTGTCTCTCATTGCTAACTAAAGGTAAAACTGCAAACAATGTTGTAAGGGTAAAGGCCAGGAATTCACCACAACAGTGTACCTCTCCATTTGTATGAACCATGCTAATTTTGTAGATTCAATTTCTAATAAGACATTAGGATTCATTTTTCTGGATCTTAAGGCAAATGTTTTCCCTAAAATTCTGCAAAAAACCTTCATAATCAGAAGCGTTTTTCAGAAATATGAGGAATTCCCAATTTGATTTCTGGAGCTACACTTAGGCTGGATGAAAAAAATCTTGTACAGAAATTGTTAACACCTTTAAGGCTGAGAAGAAGATCTTAAACCTCCTTATATGATTTATAGCATGGGTACTGGTGAACGTATGCAGAAATTATGCTGACAATCTTTGCCTCTTGCTTATGTATCTTTTACTATTCTTTGCCCTGCAATTCCCTCAAAAAAAGGAAAAGTGAATTTCCTAGTGATTGTACATATAATAATATATATAAAATATGTAAATAACCTTTTCAAACTGATTTCCAAAGCTATCTCTGAAACCAACTGATCAACTGTTTGACTGAATAACCATATTGTTTGGTATTTCCCATATTCAGTTTCAAAGTAGCCCGAGGGCGGAAGAAGGTAAAGGACAGAGGTGCAAAAAGATTTCAGATATTAACTACTTGCTACAGCGTATGCAATTAGCACAGTTGAAACTGTTTCACCTAATGTGTGTGTGTTGACAAAACAGTGAATTTAGTTAGACCAATAAGAGTTTCTGCACCTGCAGTGCTTGTAATGCACCTACACCTTGTTCTGCTAATTGACTTAAGAAAGAACATAAGCCAATAAAAATAGATGTATTTGGGAAGAATGTGTTAAACACAAAAATGCATACATTTATATAAACAACATGAAGTAAGTCTTTAAAAATTCAGCATTTGAGATATAGTCATATTTTTTTCAGCTGTGGAAACAAATTGTGAAAATGCCATACCACAGGTGAAATCAGTAGTAGCTTCCATTGGCTTCACTGAAGTTGTAATTTCACAATAGAGATCTCATCTATCCTTTGGTCTGCTCCTGAGTTTGATGAACAAATTTAAGTTCTGAAAGAGCTGTAGGGTAGATATTCTATCAACATATGCAAGAGTAAAGCCAATTCCTAATTAGCTTTCTAAGAAAAAGTGTAAATCTGTGTCAGAATATATGAAAGAAATGTTTGTTGGTGTGTTTTGATCTGTGTATTGCTGCCAGTGTGAGGCTTAGCATACAAATGTTCTTTAGGTAACCCTTCACATTTCTTCCATATTATTAAAACAGATTGCTTCATTTACTTTCGAAAGCAGAAATTATGACTTCTACAAATGTTAACCAAAAATCTGTGTTAATGTATGTTTTAGGTGCAAATTTTCTCATACTTATTCTTTCAAACACTTTGCAGGAAACAAGAATTAACGGTAATTCTAATCTGCCTTACCATAAAGCACAACCAAATAAGTTTTTCATTGTTATGCCAAAATTATATAGGTTAAAGATAATTCTAAAGTTTTTCCCGTAGTCTAACAATTGCATGGTTTGCCTTTTGAGAAAACAAAGTTATTTTTAATACTAATGGATTACTATGTGTTCTAATAATGGTTTTGTGATTCTAGTCTGAAGATGACTTAGCTGAGAAAATGAGAAGCAATGAGATGCTGCAGAAAGCCATCAACACGTATGATGAGGTGGTTAGTCTACCAAATGTCCCTTCAGATCTGATAAAACTGAGCTTGAAACGAGAAGCAGACAGGCAGCAGTTTCTTGGTAAGATTTGAGGATGGCGTAAAAACGATGGAAGTTGTGTGAGCAAGACTTTGAAAAGATCACGAAGGACTTAAAAGAGCCAATTCCATTGAATTTTCAGTAGGACTTGTGTTTCTAATCTCTGAAATGTTTATGAAAAATATTTTAAAATTCTTTAAAATTTTTCTAGGGAACTGGTGTATAGAATTGCTTGTATGATAATAGTGCCTGTGGACAGCAGTGCGCTAGGTGCTATGAGAAGCTATAGTGAGAAGTGGTCAAAAAAATTTCATTGACTGAGAAAGAAGAAAATGTTTGTCTTTTTCTACTGAAGCTGAGGGAAATCACGAGGAAATTAATGGCATACAGAGAACAAACATACCTAGACTAAACTTTCAGTAAACATAGAGAAGAACAAAATTGAACTCGAGGATAACATCTGAAAGTTTAGATCTCAATTCTGTGATGTATGAGAAGAGCTGATTAGAATAGAAGGCACAGCCAGCTTTGGTGGAGAAAAGAGTTCTGTTCCCATGGGCTGGATTTTAATATCAACTTGTTTTGATCTTGCTGTTCCTCTGCAAGGAAGGAAAGGAATTTAGAAGTCAAGAAAAGTACTTAATTTTAAGCATGTAAAGCGTGATTAATTTTGTAGTGAAAATATAGTGGAACTATTTCTTAATCCTAGAAATGTGTTTAATTACTTAATCAATTAAGACTAAGTTCCTTTTGATATGTTTGCCTAGTTTTGTTGAGCACTTTGACAGCAGTGTAGGAAAGAGCAAAGCTGAAGTAATGTTGTTACTGCTACACTGTGAACGGTTCTCCACTAGAGGCTGCCATAACACTGCATGATCTGCATTTGCAGTGATCTCCTGAAGTGTTCCTTGTACATCTACACCCCCGGTGACAACCGAGCAGCTGAGTATGCTCTTGTCTGCACACATTTTATTTTATTTTTTTTTCAAGTTCTGCTTCTTGATTGTTAGTGAAAGTGGAACAGCTGGCTCTGATTTATGTTTTCTTAGATGTTGTATAAGTGTCTTACTACTGTTACTCGTATCTGTAGTTGTAATTAAGTCTTGTTCCATCAAATTAGGTCGCATGAGAGGTTCCCTGGTTACTTTACAGAAGTTAGTTCAGCTGTTTCCCAGTGATACTTCATTTAAGAATGACCTTGGTGTTGGTTACCTCTTGATAGGAGATAACAGCAATGCCAAGAAAGTATATGAAGAGGTAAGCTTCCATTCCAGCCAAGGAAAAAAATTACTTGCACTCATATGTTCATTCTAAAGACTACCTGCTTTTAACTTTTTTATTTGTTAAACACTTTGCATGTCTGATTTTGAAGGGTTAATATAGGTATGATTTTTTTCTAGTGCAGTTATTAATTATCTTATAATTTTAATTCAGATTTCCTGATACATGACAGTAATGTTTTTTCTCATAGACTTAGAAATTCAGATGTGTTTTATATGCTTGATAATATTTGATTTCTTATACCTTCTGGTAGCCAGGTTTGGAATATATTGACAATGCATATAGATGTACTGCACAGTATAAAAAAAGATATCTTATCTGCAAGACATAGAATGCAGGAGTAAGCCTGTTTCTTTACAGGTGCACCGTCTCTAACCATGTGACAAAGTAGTTTAGTACTCAACATAGCTATTTAACCTTTGGTTTTTCGTTATTTTTGTAAGCAGCCTCAATTCTTTTTTTCTTTCATGATGCTTGTAGTGTGGACACTTAATTGGATTTATATTGCTATCTTATATATGGTTATCAAGCTGGGGAAGGTTCACTGCCAGGAAGGGCCACTCTGCTCCTGTGATCTGGAAACCCAGTTAACATCTGGAAACTCTCTGATGGATGCAGAGCTTGACGTCACTGGTAGAGCACAAGCTGTCAGCACCACATCTGAGATGGTCTTGTTGATGTTGGCACACTTGTTGCAGTGCTTGTTTAGTACAGCCGTAGTACGGTAATTGGCTGGTTATGTTGCCTGAGGACGGGTCAGCATGACTAGTACCACCTCCTGAGAATAAAGGCCCAGTTTTCCGTCCCCCACATCTGGGAGTCTAAGGGGATTCTTATCTCGGGTGGTTGCTCAAAGAGAAGGACATTCAACCACATGGTTGGAAGAAGGAGGAAGAAGGAGCTGAACCCTAGTAATACCTTTTTTTTTTTTTTCTTTTTTTTTTTTTTCTCAAGCCTCTCTGGTAGTCTCAGATGTTGCCAGAATAATGTTTGCTTTGCTATGTTGGCTACATTGTAGGTCCCTCCATAAAACATTTCTGTTCAATAATTTTTGGCCTGCTGTCAAAATTTCTCAGGGGATTGGAAACATCAGCTTTTAAAGACTGAATATATTAACCAAACCTGCTTCTCAAGCTGCAAGGAACTTGAAAAAAACAAAACCATACTCCTTTGGGGCAAGATTTTCCTTTGCAATTTTTCAGTATTTTGCTGCAAACAATTTCTTAATATCAATAATCACAGGACTTTTTTTATAAATGAAAGAAGGTAATGAGTTTGCTATATAATTACTTTGATACAGAGTTTGATATACTTCAGAAGAAGCGTATACTGCTCTGATGAAGAACAAATATACAAAATAAGAACTGGTCTGCTTTTAATATATTGTTTTCCATGCTTCCATAGAATCCAGTGTAATTAGTTTTGCAATTCACTAACCACTGAAATAGTGGTGTTCTGTCCTTGTAAAAGAGCAACAAATAAATCCCTTTTAAAAGGAGTTGGATTTATTCTTTTCAAAAACTCATGTGGGTTTTGTCCATATTCTGGCTATTCCTTAGGCTGAATTCCAACACATTAATGTAAATTTTTTGTTGCTGTTGTAATTCAGGATAAATTTGCATAAAGAATTTTAAGAAAGGGAACATAGCCAAAGAAACAGGGAGAAGCTCATGTGTACCTGCTTTGTTTCTTCGTTGGACTGAAGGCTTCTTACACGATTTTGGGCAGATTGCTTAGGGGCCATATGGTCTGCTCTTGAGTGCTTCACTCAGCTGTTGCAATGCATATTTAGAAAGTGATTGGCATATAGTTTGGAGCTCCTACCATAGGTGCTCAGGCTCTGTGCGTAGTCAATAAATAGGGACAAACTGTGAAGTGTGGTTCTGAGGGCCTCCAGGAGACATCTTCCTCTTCCCATCATTCTTGAAAAACCTGGGAAGCTTCTGTACTGTAATTAAATCCTTCTTCTCACTAATGTAGGACAAATTAGTCATTTGATAGAAAAAAAGTAAGAGAGCATGCACAGACAAGAGCATGAACTCAGTGCTGCACAGCAGATGCCTCCAATATTTATGAATCCTGGGTTCTGGTTCCCACTGTAAGGATGTTCATACATCCTTATTCACTTATTCAAGTGTTCTTTAACGCAGAAGGCATTGACATCTAGGAAGAGAGAGCAGAGCTCAGGACGCATTCTCAGGAGAACATACCCCTTGTTCGACTAAACACTCAAGCTTTTTGCTGATTCCCCTCTGGTCCCATTCTTTTCTACGTGGTTGTCTAACTTCTTGTGTGTGTGGTACTTGTTTCTGCTCCTCAGGCAAGCTCCCAAGTAGCTGAACACTTTGCTGTGCAGGAAAATCTAGACTCCAAATTTCCCATTTCCTGGGAATCTGCTAGATTCTTGGCCAAAAGGTACCGGTGTCCTCCCTTGCTTCCTGCTGTAACTTTTCAATCTTAACTCAGCGTTATCAGTTTGTGTTAAGCATGGGCTGAGCACACGCAACAAGCTGGACCCTTCACAGAAACCGTGGGATTACAGTATATACCATTTCAGACCAGACTAACTGTAGCTGCCATCATCTCCAAGGAACTAGTAGATGCCCAAGGAATCCTAGTGAATGAAACCTTTTTCCTTTACATATAATAGCCAGTTTAATTATTTTTTATTCAATTCTTGTCTTTTTTGTATAACCAGATTTAAAAATTGGGAACCAATCACAATTGGTTTAAAATTATTTTCCCCAAATTTGTTATATCTTAGCAGCTGTTGAGGTGTTTTATTCAAAAGTCTTAAATATGATATGTTCCTTCTTTTAGCTACAGAAGCAATGTCTATAAACATTGAACTTCAGATCAAGAGAGTTTTGTACATACAGCTGTAGTGTGGTATAGTTTACATATATATATACATATGCATTTACTAGACTTTGTGCTGAACCACAAATGGAAAATGACATCCAATTGGAGAGGATTTTTGTTTTCCCTAATATTAAAGTATTTTCTTTTGAACATTACACATTCTCCTGCACCTGGGGAGGAAGAATGCTAGGCACCAGTATAGGTAAGGGGCGGACCTGCTGGGAAGTAGCTCGGAGGAGAAGGATCTGGGGGTTGTGGTAGACAGTAAATTATCCATGGCCCAGCAGGGTGCCCTTGTAGCCAAAAAGGCCAATGGAATCCTGGGCTGCATAGGGAAGAGTGTGGCCAGTAGGTCGAGGGAGGTCATTCTCCCCCTCTACTCTGCACTGGTGAGGCCACAACTGGAATACTGTGTCCAGTTTTGGGCTCCCCAGTTCAAGAGGGACAGGGAACTGCTGGAGAGAGTCCAGCGAAGAGCAACTAAGATGATTAAGGGCTTGGAGCATCTGCCTTGTGAGGAAAGGCTGAGGGAGCTGGGACTCTTTAGCCTGGAGAAGAGAAGGCTGAGGGGAGACCTTATTATGGCATACAAGTATCTAAAGGGTGGGTTGAAGGAGGATGGAGCCCGGCTCTTTTCAATGGTTCCAAGTGACAGGACGAGGGGTAACGGGCACAAGTTAGTACACAGGAAGTTCCGTTCAAATACACGGAAACACTTCTTTACGGTGAGGGTGACAGAGCACTGGCACAGGCTGCCCAGGGAGGTTGTGGAGTCCCCTTCCCTGGAGATTTTCAAGACCCGCCTGGATGCAGTCCTGAGTAATGTGCTCTGGGCAATCCTGCTTTAGCAGGGGAGTTGGACTAGATGATCTCTAGAGGTCCCTTCCAACTCTGAAAATTCTGTGATTCTGTGATTAAGGACACAGAAACATAACATTAAAAGTAGTCCTAGTAGAATCTAGAGCTATTTTTATTTTCAAAGATCTACAGATTATGATAAAATACAGTAGACGAGAATTTTATAAGACCAGTTACTTTGCTAATAGCACTTTTTCTGCCTGCCATGCTGAGGCATGTCTGCATGGCTCAGTGCAACGTTATGTAGACACGCACAAGCCAGCTCTGATTGAGCTATCTCAGGTAGCAAAAGCAGAATATCCACATTAACACAGTACTCTGCCCTGGCTAATTAGCCATTGATAGCCCCAGAGGTTAATTTCTATATTCATGATTAATATTTAATAGGCTATGAGCAGTTTAGTAAAACTTATTTCTAAACATAATTAATATTGCATGCAGCAACAGCAACAGAGTAATACAATTTACATTAAATACTTCCAGTGTAATTTCTACTGATTATATCTCTTCACTTCTCTTTAGGGGCTCTGAATGTAGATCATGCCTTAATGCAACTCGGCATAGTTTAAATGAAGTGTAATACAGAAAATTCTATTCTGTCTTAATTAATCAGATAGCTTTATCCTATAGTTAAAGGAACTGTAACAAAATTATATGGCTAATAAATATTTCTGTCAGTCATTTTATTTTACCCTGCAGGTACAGATCCTTGGATCAAAAGGGTTATACAAAGAATGCTGTAGTCAAAAGGCATAAGATGCATAAGGTTGTAGCGTATTCTTATACTAGGGATCAAGCTTATCCTTACTATGAATTGCCAGGCTCACTTTTTGCTAATAATGTGCGTGTCATATTATGGACTTCAGATAGATTCTCAAATTGATTGTTCCTTCATAGTAGCTCTTTTCTGCAAAAAGTGAAATGCTGCTATTTTTCACTCATAACCTATACCCATACTGTGCTGATTTTAGTATTGCTTGGATGTAGTTTGTATGTAATCAGGTTTGAGAAAGCAGAGCAATTGGCCCAGAGGACTTATGATTTCCTTGTAATTATTTTGATTGAAAAATTAGGTTAGACACTGACTGGAAAAGGCAGAGGGAAATGGCTATAATGTATGCAGGCATTTTACCCATGTCGTAAGTTTAGTAGCTTCAAAAGTGGGTTTAGGCAAGAGAAATTGCTCATCTGTCCATTGCATTGTGTTTAGTGGTTGTGCTAGACATTCAGCAGGTATCAGCCTCTCTAATTCCACTGACTGCCAGGCTCTTGTGATGATTCTCACAGACTGAGGGTCTGTCCTGATAAGGCCATTCACCCTTATTTTAAGGAGAGAAGAGGTGTAACAACAGATTAACTTGACCGTGTAATTGATAACACATAGGGCTTCAACAGATACTGAATATATATGTCATAGAAACGTAGAGCTGGAAAGTAGATCATGACATCTTTAATTTTCTCCTTGGCTGAGGCAGACCAGATGCACTTAAATT
The DNA here is from genome assembly GCF_965231255.1 of Vanellus vanellus. Lineage (NCBI taxonomy): Eukaryota > Metazoa > Chordata > Aves > Charadriiformes > Charadriidae > Vanellus > Vanellus vanellus. The sequence goes on along the minus strand of NC_138906.1, from coordinate 130,088,068 downwards.
ATCTCAGTAATGTCGGGGGTATATGCTTCAGAACTCAGGCCAGCCAGCTTCACACCTCCTTTCCCTGAAACACTCCCCCGTACACTGATACTTTCCTACAGCTGTCCCTGTACTCACACATCTTCCTCTTTCGTAGTCCCTAAGAAATATCCATCTCCAGATATTTGCATATGGGTTTTCCTTTTCTGCAAAATTAAGTCAGGTTATAACTCAGACTTCATCTGAATCTGGCTTAGGATACAAAATCTTTTTGTTTAATTCGGCACACTAGGTCTTGGCTTTGGTCAAAGAGTGCAGCACACAACTATACAAGAGTAATTTATCCGTCACCACCTAGAGCGAAAGCGCATTGAATCACTATTGCATTAGGCTTTGAATTACTGTTTGATACCTTTCTCTTGGCCAAGCAAGTGCAAGCTCTTCCAGAGAGTGCTCCACTTCACTGGAGTGCTGAGAATGCCCTTTGCGTTCCCAGGGTCTGCGCAGTCCCGTTATGTGATGCGGGCATTATTTCACAGCATCTTTCTCAATTGTACTCGCTGTGCTTTGCAGTGTAGTGTATTTTCTCTTGTCAAGACTTGTTTGCCACCAGTATAAACCTATCTAACTTCAAACTATTTCAGGTATATTTCCACACTACGCGTCCCGTGACTGTGCTGTAGGCTTGTTCAAAAGCAGCTGCTTTGCTTCAAATCAGTCAAATCTGAGATATGTAACTTAAGTGTTAATGAATGGTGTTAATTCTGTAATGTAGCATGCTGTAACTCAAGAGAGAAGGTGGAGAAAGACAGACAACGACAAAAAAAATGCCATCCAGAGATTCCAGTAGGAATAATTTCACTTCTGAGACTTTAAATACTGGATTCTCATAGTTTTTTCTGGAGAAGCACAAAAGTGAATGGGGAAAAGAAAGCACAGCCAAGCCAAGAATTTATCTGAGAGTTGGCAATGGAAGAAAATGTCATTGCATCACTAAATACTAATATGTGCACAGGTTTGTTAATTTGCATAGATCCATACATGTGTATTTAATTCATTTGCTCTCAAACAGGTTCTAAGCCTGGCTCCAAATGATGGCTTTGCCAAAGTACATTATGGCTTCATCCTGAAGGCAGAAAACAAGATAGCGGAAAGCATACCCTATTTAAAGGTATTTTTATTTTCTGACCTACAGGAAATATTTTACCTGTAAAAAAATAATATGGGAATGTGTAAAACATGTCAAGGTAGAAGCATACTAATCACAAATCACAGTTTAAGCTACCTGTAGCTGTGATATTGCTATATCACTGCCTATGAACAGGAACAAGCTTGTACATTGAAACTCATCAATTCTTAAACATCAAGTATTTGTTTTATTGGTGGTTAACCCTAAGTACCCAGCTGTGAGTCTCAGATTGTTTTGAGTTTGTCTGGATGCTGAAATCTTAAGGTTCTTGAAAAATCCAGAGGGAATTTGCATATACTTTTGAGTGTTTGGGAGGAAGCAGCACAAAATAAAACCTTAATCCAGCTTTTAAAATGCTTGTGTGCATGTATATAGGGTCAGGGGCAAACGTCCATCTCTTGAATACATCTCTGTCTTGGAGGGACTGAAGAGAGAGGCCGTGGAATTTGGAAAACTGATAACATTTATCAATGTCTGTTTATTGAAGTGTGTATTCATTCAGCCTAATTTCCACATTACCATGGTGGTTATATTTTATAGCAAATTTGGTAGCCTGGCTCTTGCATATAGTTGGTAGCCTATATACAGCAATCAAATGAACTCTTTTAGAAGTCCTATTGAAATTTCTTGTATACTTTTTTTTTTTTATGTTTTAGGAAGGACTAGAGTCTGGTGACCCTGGCACAGATGATGGACGCTTTTATTTTCATCTGGGTGATGCCTTGCAGAGAATTGGAGACAAAGAGGTAAGCATTTAACACGTTCTTGCTTTAAAGTCTAAACCTCTGATGGACTGCAGAATCCAGAAAAACTTTTAAGCACGGGCTCATTGTTGAAAGCATGAGTTTTGCAATATTTAAAATAAAAAAACTATTGCAATAATAATCCAGCATGTGTGTAGATGTCTAGATGAGCAACAGCCAAGTACCTGCCATTGGTGTGACAATACAGCCTCTTAGCATCCCTTGCTTTCGAACTAACCTAAACTTTTGAAGCTTGCACGGGGCAGTTTGAACTGAGGGGCCAAACGTGTTTCAAAAATTCAATGAAGGTATTTTTAGAGTCTGTTTTCTGCTCCTACCACTTACAACAAAGATTTGAACTAGAGTTTTAAAAAAAAAAACAAACAATTACATGTATATCATTGTATAGAAGTTCTCTCATAACTGTGATATAACAGTGTACTGTAAACCTCCCTTCTTTCCCAAAGTGACTTTGAGCACATAATAAAAGAAGACCATGAGAGGACTGAATGTGTGGGCTGCGTTATGCTATTTGTTCTATAACTGAAGTAGCAAACAGATCAGAAAAGCAGAGATTTGTGCAACAAATCTGTTGCACGCCCAAGAAAAGCAAACGTATGTGACTGAAAACCATAAGAGTTTTCAATTTGTTAATTTAAAACAAAATTCAATGTAAAAACCAAATTTAAATTTGTGAATTAACACTATTGCCATGGTAGGGGAGCAAAGGGCTTTTGTTGAAGACTGTTAGTAGTAATGAACTTTACAGTGGGCATGAATTTAAAAACAAACAAAAAAACAAACCAAAAAAAATCCTACTCGGGTTCCTGGATGGGAAAGGTGAAAAGAATAAGAATAAAAAATCAAAATGGAACTGCTTTTTAATCAGTTAGCTAGTAATAGGTCTCAAATATCGATACCTGAAATACTGTAAAGAGTGTAGTGTAAAGAGTATCTTGGCCCAGTCGGTAGGTGGTTCTCAAGTATGAACTATAGACAAGTAGACTACAGTGAAGCCTGTGTTTAGTGATCTTTCTTAAGCCTAGCTCACCAGGTTAATTTTCTTTTTTTATAAATTGTGGAACTTTTATTGCAATACCTTATGTGTATGTTGAAATATAATAACTGTGTTTTTTAAGTTAGATTGCTTTCTCTGAAAGTACAATAAAATATTCTCCCAATTGAGTTTATTGAATATAAAAGTTCATTTACAAGTGAGAATTAGTTGGCTTTGTATACATAAACACACACACGAGTGTGGTTGCACACACATACAGAGCATCTGCTTGCACACCCGCTGTCTCTCTGTGTGTCCTTTTCTCAACAGAAAACCAATGAGGAAATCCCTGTATGCTTCTGTGGGATATTCTGGGTTGAATGTTTGAGCCCAGAGCATCCCATTACAATGTTTGACTGAAGATACCACACAGATGTAATTAACGTACATCATCTCAATCCCCAGGATAATTGTGTGTTAATGTTTACAGAGTTAATGGTCAAATCTGCTGTAGAAAAAGTTTTAATCAATGACAAATGAACTTCTTGGCATAGGGGAGACTTTTAAATTTATCAGTAAAAAGTCCTCTGTTAAGCTAAATTTTTCTCACTGACCTTGCTAGACTTGCTGAACTTCAAGATTTAATCAAGGAAACAGATCAATATTTAAAGAACATGTGAAATTGCTATCACTGAAGGTTTGTTGAAGGTAGATATTCATCTATTAGAGCTAAATTAGGAATTATGAATGTGGTCTTGGTAAGTGTTAGGGAAACAGTGTTGACTATGCCCTTTCCAACTATAATTTGATAAAATGCCAAATTGACTTAAAAAAAGATAAATTAGAACTGTGGAAGGTATTACAGAGCAAGGTGCTGTTCACATAGAATGTATAAACTGAGTGCATCTCAAACAATTGCTTTCCTGGAAAAGAAGCTATACTGTTGTAGCTGTCCTGAACAGTACAGTGGTCATTATTTAGTCTTTCCATTGCCAAGATCTGCATGTGAAAAGAAAGGTTTCTCATGGAAACTCGGGACTGGAAAGGATGAGTGAGGCAACCTAACCCTGCTCCATGCTATCAAAGGCAACCTCGTAGCATAATTCTTCTAATAGATAAGGATTAACAGTATTATACATCGTGATTATAGCTGATGTGTCTTTAAGAGCAGCAACATTCATACTCATGAGTCAGTGGCTGAAACAAGTAATTCATCCTCCTTATCATTTGGGCTAACTCCAGACATTGCAAATGAATGCAGGCAGCCAGCATGAACAATCTATTGATATCCCACTGCCCTTACAATTTACATCTTGGGGAGCATACGTTATGAATCATAATGCTTCCATTTCAGAGACTTAACCAAGATCACATAAAAATTTAAAGATATACTGTGTATTACCCAAAGATAATATCTAATTTATTTTTTTGGACCCATACACAATTTTACAAAGCTTCTCTTGTGAAAAAAGATGAAAGCTTATGTATGGTTCACTGTTATTCTGTTCATCCACACTGTTTTCCTGTACTTCAGACAACTACTGTAAGGCAACATTCTATTACGGCCTTTTCCCCATACTTCGAGAGAGTTATAAAGATGAGAGTACCACATTTTTTAAAAGCTTGAAGAAGATGTACAGACTCTTAAAAAATAATCTATGGTTGCAATATAGAGACATGTAAAAATTTGAAGACAAAGCCACCCAAAGTAATTTCTTACCTTATATCTGAAATCAAGGATCTCTAAGATGACACCTGGAAGTCCTTAGAAATAATCTATTACACGAAGAGTTTCCAAAAGCTTTCTGTTTTCTTGACTGACTGATTGCTAAAACTAAGTAAGTCACGCGCTGCTCTGGTGGCTGATTTGTATCCAAAAAAGTTTTGGTTTTCCTTCTAGTTTACTGGCTTCAAGGTAAATGTAAATAGCAATCTGACATGAACTGTTCTCCTAGAGATGTGTTTATTTGATTGTATGTTTCGCTTTCCATTAGATCCCATGCATAAAATAATTCTTCTTTAGCTTAAGAGTTAGTACTGTGGGTTTTGCCTCAGTAATTCTTTTGTTTTAGCCTTCATGTCAAATGTGGGCAGATTAATGGACAACTGTCATATGCTCGTGAGTTAGAATAAGAGAAATTACTCTCTTTGAAAAACAAATAACAATTAAAATAGTTAGTCATGCAGGGAAACTACCATTCCAGAATGCTACTGGGGCCAGTGTTCATCTTATCCAGATGTTGGGGTTTAACCTCAGCTGGCAACTAAGCACCATGTAGCCACTCGCTCACACTCCCCCACCAGTGGGATGGGGGAGAGAATCAGAAGAATAAATGTGAGAAAACTCATGGGTTGAGATAAAATCAGCTTAATAGGTGAAGCAAAAGCCACGCACACAAGCGAAGCAAAACAAGGAATTAATTCACTACTTCCCATCAACAGGCCGGTGCTTAGGGCTATCAACAGGCAGGTGCTTAGGGCTATCTCCAGGGCTATCTCGTTCCATCACTCTGTCGTGGTTTAGGCCAAATCAGCTACTGGGGACCTGGGGGACCCCAGATGGGACCAACAGATGCTCCCCTCTACCCCTCTTCAAAGAGAGACGCAGAGGAGGGAAAAAGAGACTTATGAGTTTAGAAGGAACTAAACTACTTTAATGAAATATTAATAATAAAATAAAAAGAAATAATGAAATATATACAAAACTGTATCAAGCTCCCGAGATGACAGTCATGACACCGGCTGGCACTGGGGCAGTCCCAGGCTGGACTCAGTGACGGACGGGAACTGGATTCCAACGTCGGCCATTGAAGAAAGAGAGGGCTGACCCTTTGATCCCTCAGCTTTTATACTGAGCATGAGGCAGATGGGATGGAATACCCTGTTGGTCTGTTTTGGGTCACCTGTCCTGTCCGCTCCTCCCCGCAGGTGGGACCCCACTATGCTCTTCCGCTTCCAACCCTCCAATGGGGCAAATAACACCCAAGGCCAACCAACTTTGTTATAGCGATAAGTATAAGCAGGAGCCTCTCTGCATACCGTGCCTGGGCATCAGCTATAAACATTGGTCTTATCACTCTGAGAGAGTGAACATTGTCTGCACAATGTGCTGTTAATTTCAGTAGTTAGAAGAGGCCCAGCTAAGAAGCAAAGTTACTGAACAAAATTGGTCCTGTTTTACCTCAAACCAGGACACGCGCCTAACGGTAACTTGGGAAGACAAACACCATAACTTCCAATGTCCCCCGCTTCCTTCTTCTTCCCCTAGCTTTTATTTCTGAGCATGATGTCATATGGTATGGAATAGCCCTTTGGTCAGTTGGGGTCAGCTGTCCCAGCTGTGTCTCCTCCCAGCTTCTTGTGAACCCACAGCTGGCTCGCTGGTGGGGTTGTGCGAGAAGCAGAAAAGGTCTTCACTCTGTGTAAGCACTGCTCAGCAATAACTAAAACTTCTCTGTATTATTAACACTGTTTGCAGCACAAATGCAAAACATAGCCCCATTCTAGCTACTGTGAAGAAAATTAACTCTACCCCAGCCAAAACCAGCACACCACATTTTCTGTACCCCTGCTGGAAAGGAAAGTGGAGGGTTTGTGGTTTTTTTGAGGAGAACTTGGCTGTTTTAAGTAGAGTGAAATAAGCATAAACATCAGTTTGGCTGAAGGACCATGAGAACATGGTCCAGGTTTGGCTGAGTGATGCTTAGGCAGAGGCAAACTGGACAGGTTGCAGGCTTGGGAGGGAGAGAATTGCAAGTGGTGTAGCTAGAGAGGGACTCAGCACATGACTCCAAGAGTGCTTTGGATGGTTTCTGTTTAAGGCAGGGATTGCTGCCTGCATCAGTCCCTCTGCTCTGGACTTCTTACCTCATATCTTCCTACTTAGCTGTCCTGTCATAGCATTATTTTCATTTTTAATTTTTTATTATGTATTTATTTTTATTGTTGTACAAAATATTGGAGCTGTAGCAGCAATGCTGGACAGGAAGGGGAGGCAGTTATATGTAGCCTTCTCTGCATATGGTTCATCATAGTGCTACTCATGCTGGATCTTTTCTTTCGGAGCATCCCATTTTCCTTCTTTGCCAGACTTTGTTTTGCTGCTATACAGGGTAAAGCAAGTTGTGGAAAAGGAGAGTAAGACAAGCAAAGCTCTATTATTAACCTCAGTAGGTTTGTACCATGTGATTAGCTCTGGTGTGGCAACAAATATTTGAAGAAATGCAAGTGCATATATGTATTAGATAATTAAGTAACAATGTAGATCCACAAAGACAGCACTGTTTCCATCATCACAGCATCTCCATTGGCAGCAGAAGGCAGTCATCTTTGATTCATAGGTAGAGGACTGAAACAGAGAAAATAAGGTCGACCAAGATGACAAACGATTGCATCTCCCCAGTCCAAGAACAGCACCTAGATTACTGACCCATATTTGGTGTGAGTGGTTGTGAGAAGGTTATCCTATTTTGCTAATGTTGGATTGGACAGCCTTGTCCAACTGATCTATTTGGGGATTGTTAATTGGGGTTTGGGGGTTTTGTTTGTTTGTTTTTTTCATTAAAGTGATTGTTACTACGTTACATTAGAAGAACAACCCCAGCATCCAAAGAGGCAGTCTGTTACCTTACCAAAAAAAGTGTGTTACTTTTTTTCTGTGGGAGCTTGGCTGATACGAATTTCATTTTTAACAACTGCAATCTTTTAGGCATACAAGTGGTATGAACTTGGATACCAAAGAGGTCACTTTGCATCAGTTTGGCAGCGCTCCCTCTACAACGTTAAGGGACTGAAAGCTCAGCCTTGGTGGACAGCAAGGGAAACTGGTTATACGGAACTGGTGAAGGTAAGGCAGTTTGTTTCTGTATACTTTGTTTATTTAATCAAAGGTATTATAATTAATTATTTAATCTAAGGTATTAAGCAGCGAAAATGCTAATCTGTATGGTCTGAATCACTGCTTGTGAGTACCAGACACCAATTTCAGACCCAGCACAAGATTTAACTAAGATACTGTAAAATGAGCTCAGGCATTTTCAAAATTGAGAATGGGGACAGGATGGCTGAAATTAGTAATAAATACAAAGTTTGCATGGTAGACAACTGTAATGTCTCAAGTGCTAAAAGGACTGCAAACTTTGGTAAAGTCTGGGACGCCCGTTGTGAATTTTTAATTAGTCAGGAAAGGCTGTGTCTTTCATCCTTTATGTAATATTTGGTGACTTCTTTGGAAGCTTTTAATTGCATAAGCGAAACAAGTGTAGATTCCCAGTAATGGATTTAATAAAAGATAAAACCATACAATTTAACTTCTTTAAAGTTCTGTTTTTATTTAATGCAAGGTAAGTAGTCTGGTTATTATTCATAATAATAGTTTGTGTTTCCAAAATCACATAATTTTTATTATTTTAGTTGTAATAATTTTAATCATAATTGCTAGAGGAGGGGAATAAAAAGGGAGGAAGAACCTTTTTTTTTTCCTGTATCTTTTAATTATTGGTATGGAGTTTAGCAAAATCATTCTGCACAAATAATTTAAACCCATAAATGTTTATTTGCAAGAGACAAGTTCCTTCAGAGTGGTTGTTTCATTATTCATAGTTACATAACATGTTAAAATACCTACTATGAAAGGATGATTTTATATAAAAAATAAAGAAATAAATTTAAAAAGGAAAATTACTCCTTGTTATGCTTTTGATGGCAGCATAAATAAGGCTAGGAAATTTAGATTAAAGTGTGATTCTCCAGTGTAATCTCAGTCACAAAAAAAAAAAGCAGTTAGCTTTATAGACTAGCGTTTGGGAAAATGTCAAACGTGCATGTATTGAACTCATTCTTGAGGAATGCATAGGAATAGATACTCCCTGACGTAAAAGAGATGGAGAAACTAAGAACTTGTTATCGTACTTTTGCCAAACAAAAAAGAATTATTTTATTGATGTTTTAGAGCTATCTGCTGTGATGTTTTACAGTATCTTACATGTAAACCATTCAAATTCCTGAGTCACAGAAGGTAATGGTCCCTTCACCCTTGGCGTGAGGAGACAAGATAGCTTTGAATGAATTCAGAAAGAATTCAGTTTCGTGTTACAAAATGGGCAGGGCTCCACCTTGAAGAGATTTTTTTCAGATAGATCAGACCATATATGGAGGTCTTGGGTTGGATCAGCATCCTGCATGGCTCCTAGAAGAGCCATTCAGAAGACCGACAAGGATAGAAATTCACCATGCCCTCCACAGCACAACCGCCTCTGAAATCCACTCATACCTCTTCAATCCAATCATTTTGTGGTATAGTTTTTAGCTGTTTTGTTAGCAATACGTCATTGAATCTGGACTAAATTGTGGCTGCTAATTTACTTACATAATAATATCATAATTTGGGGGATGGTAAGATTTATGTTCTTCAAGATAACGTTCACAGTTGAAAGTATAAACCCAAAATACAGGTTAAATGCATCAGGAAAAATATTTGTATTGTTGTTGTTTTTCCTCCATTACTCAAGAATGTACTTGAAGTTTTGAAAGAAACCAGGCTTTATTCTAATAACATACGACACTGAAAGCAAAATTTGAAGTAGTATTCTCCAGAAATTGGCAAAAAATCATTGAAGACATTGGGTTTATTAATTTCTGAAATATTCTAACTTCTGTATATGTTTTAGTTTAAAAAAAAACCAACATTATTTCCCCATTCCACAGAGCAAAAACCAATCACCAGTTATTTCTTACGGCTTCGTGTCGTTATGTTCCTCTTAAATCTCTAACATTCTCCTAGAGAAACTGGCTGCTCATGGCCTGGACAGGTGTACTCTTCGCTGGGTAAAGAACTGGCTGGCTGACCGGGCCCAAAGAGTGGTGGTGAATGGAGCTAAATCCGCTTGGCAGCTGGTCACAAGTGGTGTTCCCCAGGGCTCAGTATTTGGGCCGGTTCTGTTTAATATCTTTATCAACAACCTGGATGAGGGGATTGGATGGACCCCCAGTAAGTCCGCAATGACCCCCAATAAGATCTGTTTGAGGGTAAGATGGCTCTCCAGAGGGATCTGGACAGGCTGAATTGATGGACCGATGATGTTCAACAAGGCCAAGTGCCGGTCCTGCACTTGGGTCACAGCAACCCCATGCAGCGCTACAGGCTTGGGGAAGAGTGGCTGGAAAGCTGCCTGGTAGAACAGGACCTGGGGGTGTTGCTTGACAGCCAGCTGAATATGAGCCAGCAGTGTGCCCAGGTGGCCAAGAAGGCCAATAGCATTCTGGCCTTTATCAGGAATGGTGTGGTGAGCAGGACTGGGGAAGCGATTGTACCTCTGTACTCAGCACTGGTGAGGCCCCACCTTGAATACTGTGTTCAGTTTTGGGCTAAAAGAAAGACATTGAAGTGCTGGAACATGTCCAAAGAAGAACAAAGAAGCTGGTGAGAGGTCTAGAGCACAAGTCTTATGAGGAGCAGCTGAGGGAACTAGGGTTGTTTAGTCTGGAGAAAGGGAGGCTGAGAGGAGACTATCGCTCTCTACAACAACCTGAAAGGAGGTTGTAGCGAGGTGGGGCTTGGTCTCTTCTGCCAAGTAACAAGTGACAAGACAAGAGGAAATGGCCTCAAGTTGTGCCAGGTGAGGTTTAGATTAAATATTAGGAAAAATTTCTTCACAGAAAGTGTTATCAAACATTGGACCAGGCTGCCCAGGGAAGTGGTGGAATCACTATCCTTGGGGGTATTTAAAAGATGGTAGACGTGGTGCTTAGGGGCACGGTCTAGTGGTGGACCTGGCAGTATTAAGCTAATGGTTGGACTTGATGATCTTAAAGGTCCCTTCCAACATAAATGATTCTATGATTCTATCTGTGCGGGATGTGTGGGAAATGCCTCAAAATCTCAATGACAGAATTTGACATGGAAAACTGCTGTATGAAGGGCAAAGCACTGGAGGCCCTGGCCCTCTGATCCTATGTTTCACCACTTAACAGTACTAACTGAGGATTTACTTGTAGTTGAGACAGTGCTAAAGCCAGACTAGCAGCTCTTTTTGGTTCATTCAACTAACTACAGCTGTGTTCAGTAGCATCTTATAGCACTGGCTTGATTTTCTTTTATATGATCATGCAGTTTCTTGGGACTGGAGATGGAGATATGAATTTTGACACTGCCTTGCTTTTTCCACAGAAAACCTCAAGAAAAAAATGGGTTTTTTTCAGTATTCCCAGTTTAACAAATTCCTTCTGTGGGGCATTCAGCTCACCTAACTGTAGCCATACAGACACAAGGCATATTGTCCATGCTAGTGGTCTAGTTTACAGGTCAAAAAAGAGGTATTTCCAGAGGATGATTAATTTTTACTGTTAAATAACTATCTATAGATTGCATGTCTCCCTTTCTGGTGTTAACTTTCCTACTGCTTTACTGAAAAAAGAAGCCTAGACAACTAATTTAAGCCTGATATTTAACTGCCTGATGGGTGAGGTTAAAGGCAATCTCACACTTTCTTTACTTCACTATTACCTACTTGCCTGGATGTCTTAAGGAAGAGGGATTTTTTAGTTTCTTTGAAAAAACAAACAAACAAACAAACAAAAAAACCCAACAAACCCACAACTGAGAACATCTTAATAACACTTAGCAGGACGTGTATTATGTAGGTAAATCCTGGTTAGTGCTACTGTGCCAAAGGGAAGTGCATCTTTGCATCTCTTAGCTGCTGCCCATTAACACTTAAGAATTTTGTAGTTTCCTTGAAAGAATAGGAAGGGGCACCCAATTTCTCAGGGAGCAGAACATAAGCCTTTAAATTAGCAAGAGTGTGTCAAGTGATTTATGTAGAAATGTTATGTTAAAGTTTCTGATCTACAGTATTTCAGGCCTTTGGATCTGGAGATTCAAGAAACTTTCTTGTTTGAACTCCCCTAGAAGGAAACCTTACTTTTATCTTTGAAAACCCATCCTCCTCCCTTGGGGCAATTAGCTTTCCATGGACAGTCTTAACTGAGTTATTGCATCATTCTCTGGTACCTTTTGTAGAACCTCCGTATGGCATTATTTTTCTATTCTGGTGCTCATTTAAAAAAAAATAATGAAAGAGGTACAATGCTATTGGATCCTAGAGACTTTCCATCAGTCCAAAACTAATATATAGGTAATGACCCAGGGAACTTTGTCCTTTCCTCATGTTGTGTCCGTTGACTTTTGGAAAGGATGCAGACGATGCTTTGCCAATAATGTACTACAGTGAATAGCTGATTGATTAAAGTAGATCTTGTATTGTCAGTTTTCTCTGATGGCTTAGATTTTATTAATTAAAAGTTTAAAGTGCAGCAAGAAAAGAGCAGAAAGAGGTGAAAGTACTGGCAACAGCACATATCCGTAATGTTTTCTGTAGAGTGGCAACTAGGGCTTAATGGTTTGGTTAATAATAGCTAAACATTCATATTTAATGTAGAAATTAAACTGAAATATTCATTTAAAGTGTGGCTGGATGCTTTCAGGTGAGCCTTGTGTTGAAAAGAGCAGAGATTACGTGTATGTGTGTGGATGTTCAAGCACTGTGAGTGCCTGAATGGGTGCAAGGAACCTATTTTGAAAGATTTAAAATATTGCCCCTTACTTGGAGGTCATCAGCGTTCCCCAGCAGAGACACAGTAACTGATCGTGAATACTCACCTATTCTGTTACTGTAACAAACTGAAATAGATTGTAAGTCTTCACCATTATTGTATTTTATAGTCCAATGGATTAAAATGGATGTGTGGTCAGTAGTTATGCCTCGCATGAGGGCTAGTGACCTCTTAATCTCTGCCTGTGTCATTTATGGCCATGCATTGAAAGCATTTAACAGCAGAGTAAGGATTCTTTCAATATAATAGTCACACATAAAAATAAACTTATATTAAGAAATCCATATTTAAATACAGTAACGTCTTTGCCAATAAAATCTACGTTATTGCCAGATGTAAAGCAACTGCAAACTTCCATTATTGTTAGGAACTCTATTTAAAAAATGACATGGAAATTTATGGGAATCAGCTGCTCAGAAACAAGCGCATATGCTCCCAGTGCTGTTCGCCTCCTGATTCTTCATTTGAAATCAGGATATTGCACCGAATATAGTATGAATTTGTTGCTATAACCTGAGGTTTGAATCCCTACATATTAGGAGCATAAGCACATTTAATTTTTTTTTCTGTAGATACCAGCTCTTGGATCAAGAGCCTTAAGTCCGAGTTCTGGACTTAGCCATTATATTTTAATGGTGTTATGCATTCTTACCATTCAAGGTATGCCTAAGAGTCTGTAAAATCAGGGAGATCAAGGCTGAGCTGTGTTTGAACTCCTCTAACTCCCTGCTTCCCTTCTACCTAGGAGTTGGCTGTTACTTATGGTAAAGCACTGTCAGCGTCTTTTATCGATGAGATCCAGGTTTTCAGGAGTACAGAGATGCTATTGATTTCAGGGCAAGTTATGTCTAAAACCATTGAGGAGCTAGTTCAAAATCAATGATATGTATTTAAATCGCTTTGTATCCAATGTGTTAGGGAAGGAGTCTTAAAAGGCAAGGACAAACGTGCACCTTTGGAGGTTAACTTTCAGCCTGTGACACTTGTGAAGGATTAGAGGTGACAAAGCAGCTGTTGCCTGCAACTCCTTGGACCACCAGGGCTCTTCATGCATCATCTTGTCTGCGTGGGTGAATGCTCCCTCTTACCTTTTTTCAGATGAGGGAGCAGGAGTAGCTTGAGGAAACAGAGAAGCACTTGTAATATCTTTAAAGTTTTCCAGTTTTGTTAATCTGTATCACTTTAGTTTAAAGCCTGTGTAAATGTAAGTTATTCTTTTCTTTCTCTTCTCTGGCCAGTGGAAAATCGGGTACTCAGGGTGGTATTTACTTTTGTAGATATGGGAGCACTGAATCGGTACGAGCACTGTACCTCTATTCGTTTCTGATCAGGTGGAAATTTTCAGTCTTGTTTGGTTCCCTGCATTTTGGAAAAGTCAGTTTTCCAAAGATATTCTAGGAGACGTTTCTACTTAGTGTTAACTGTTAAACGAGTGTTGTGGAAACCCATCAGTGGGAGAGAATAAGGTGAATGCAGCAGGAAAAAGAAGTGCTTTTCCCCTGTAATGTATGGATGAGAGAGAAAACGATTTGCTAGGAAGAAGAGAGTGCTGTGATAACGGAAGTGCAATCTTAATTTTCATAGATCTTAGCCTGCCTAAAAATGTTCTAGTGGGAGAAAGTTGCTATATTATAGACAGCATGTTCTAGCCATGGCTTGCTGAGCCTCTTATGATATATCAATGTACAACCTTTTTTGTGGGATCAGCTTGTCTTTTAATTGAAAAAACTGAACTGAAAAATGCAACTGTTTAATTTAAATGGGGAAGGCTAATAACAATATGGAGTTTTAAGGCTAAAAAGGGCCAGTTATATCACCTAGTCCCACGGACTTTTGAGTTTTACTCAGCTTTACACATCATATAAAGAGGTAATGTGGGAATACACCTTAGCCTGTTTTCAGTATGAAATTGATTGAAAATGTCTTACAGAAAAGCTTTGTTCAAGAGCACAAAGGAAAAATGAAAACTATTCACCAAAAATAAGGTTTAGCGAGTAAAGAAAGCAGCTGGGAAATAAATGGAAGTCACTTTTATCTAGGTCCATTGTTATGCTGTGGGTTTTTCAGTTGTATTGCTGTAACATTAAAATGACTTATTATTGGTAGAACAAAAGGTTTTCTGATCTATCTGATTTTTACAAATATAATATCCTAAGGCAGCAGAGAACAGGATTTTCAATTCTAAAGTCTTGTGATTTTGGTATGTATGAAGTACAAGGCAGCTTACACATTTTTAATGGTTGGGTCCATAAATCAACACCTGGCATTTCAAGTCATATTTGATCTTTTTCAATAGCATCAGCATGTGCAAGTGAATCTTTGCAAACCTTTTTGAAGGTCTAAATCATAACTGTCAGCTTAAGTGGACTGTTTACATTTGTACTCCTTGAACCGTGACGTTCTGCCAACACCTGGAGTTCCAGGTTATGCGAGTGGTTTTCTAGTCGCAGGAGCGCTTCCAGGTAACATGTGCTGTCTTTAAGAAGATCAATACTCTTCCTATCTTGCAATACAAAATGATCTTGTAAGGAGCCCTTAGGCTAAGCAAACAGCAAGTCAGAGCAAGGCCTAGTCTGCAAAGAGGCTGAGGATTGTTGAAATTTTATGATATCAATGTAACTGAATCTGAGGAATGCTGTGAAAGTTGTTTTTCCTGCCTTAACATGTAAGAAGGGAATTGAATAGAAAGA
Source organism: Vanellus vanellus (assembly GCF_965231255.1). Classification (NCBI taxonomy): domain Eukaryota; kingdom Metazoa; phylum Chordata; class Aves; order Charadriiformes; family Charadriidae; genus Vanellus; species Vanellus vanellus. The sequence continues at coordinate 130,072,858 of NC_138906.1, read as the reverse complement.
AACTGTATAATGATGATGAACACTTTTTTAGTGCTTTTAAATAATAAAAAAAAAAAAGTTACTAATGGCAGGGAAAACCAGAAACAGTGCTGAAACCAAACACAGTAAGTTCTCAGCGTGGTAACATGGCTCTCTCAACAGTCCTTAGAAAAAAATTGGAAGCTCATTCGTGATGAGGGGCTTGCTGTGATGGATAAAAAAAGAAGCCTCTTCCTGCCTGAAGACGAGAATCTTCGAGAAAAAGGAGACTGGAGTCAGTTTACCTTATGGCAACAAGGTAAAGCATTCTGTACTTCTTCTCTTTCCCCAGTTTCACTTTCTCAGATTAATACAGTGTAATGAGGAGCAGTAACACATTTTTTTCCAGAACCGTTTTTGTAATCACTGAATCTGCAGAAGAAGGGAGCTAGTAAAATAGTGTCTGGGACCCTTGTGACAGTGACAGGCACTTCTAAGAATCCCTTGAGGGTAATACTCCTCTTCTGGCAAGGCTGCCAACATTTTGCATGGTAATGCATAGTACGGATCAGCCTGAGGGAAGACAGGAACATGGGAGAAGGCGCTTCCTTAATATTGTGTTGTCAGCTAGGTGAAATCGATCATTCAGAAATGGTATGAGCAAAAGAATATGAGCTTTAATAAAGCCTGCTGCACTGTCCCTGAGCTGGCAACTGGCAGGCCTAACTATTGGAATGACCTTAAATTCTTATAACACTCTGCATATGAAAGAGTACCGTAAAATAAAATATTAAAAGCAACTTATATCAAAATATAATCTGGTGTTGAAATGGTATGATGTTAGCGGCATTTTTCATGTTTTTCTGTGCAGCCTCATGAATGATTATACTTTTAGAATCATGTTTAAAAAATGGTAGAAAGCCTACTATTCACAAATAATTTACAGGCAAAGATGTTGCAGGCCGCTCTGATATTACAATGGTTAACACTTCTGTTTCATAATCTGTAAAATGGGAATAATGATATTATCTGTCTTTCAGTGTCAGCTCTTTGACAGCTTTGTTACTCTTCTGCAAAGCAGAAAAGGAAGTGTTTGTTCATTACTCTTACCAATGTTCTATCCATTATTTTCACTAGGAAGGAAAAATGAGAATGCTTGTAAAAGTGTTCCGAAAACATGTGCTTTACTGGAAAGATTCCCAGAAGCTACTGGCTGCAGAAGAGGGCAGGTACCTGGCAAATTTCTTCATTTTTGCAAATTCCTAATGCTGGGAGCAGGTGATTTTGAGGAATGTGTATAGAGAGAGGGATGCATGACCTTGGTATGTTTTATGATGCCTGAAGCACACAATGAAGTTAACAGTAAAAATATGCCAAATCTTGGCCCTCAGCTAATACAAGGTGAAGTATGTTAGCTGACGCCTTTCTATGGACTCTAGTTTTGAGCCATTTTACCTTGTGTTTCCTGGAAGCTCGTGGTAGGTAAGTAGTTATTTGCCATGGGTCAACCAATAAGTAATGACTTAGTAAACCTCAGCCCTAAGTGACCTGGTCTGACTCATAGCTAACCCTGCTTTGAACAGGAGGTTGGATTAGGTCCTTTCTAACCTGATTCCCTGCCACCCCCCCCCGCCTCCCGGGGGTCTGAACCTAACTTTGCAAGACTAATTCAGTGAGCCAGATTCTTACTGCGATAAACTTCACCCATCTACCCCAGCCTGGCTGCATTAGGCAGAAGGAGAATCACCTCATGGAAGCCAAACAATACGACTGCTGTCACACGCTTCTTTCCTAAACATAAAGGAAGGAAATTTTACATCCCTGAGCTGTGGCCTTGGGTGCCTACAAAGTTTGTTTCAAGTGCCTGGTCTAGACTGGCAACTTGGCTACAAATTAACCTCATTAAATTGTGCAATAGACTTATATGGTATGGATGAATACATATGCAACTGAATGAATGGCCCAACATAGATATCATGTGGTTCTGTAGGACAGCATTTCTCATTCTTCTTTTTTTTTTTTTTTTTCAAGTTATTATATTTTATCTATAAGGTCTACAGGAGAAAAACCTTCATGTTGCAAAAGTAAGGATACAAAAGTTGGAAAACACAGTGCTAGCATAATCCTAATTAAGAGCCTTGAGAACAGGCATTCAGCTTTTTCACTAGACTCTTGCTTTTGATGCACAGAAGCACACTAGATGGCTACTGCTGTGGGAACGAACAAGGCTATTGTTTCATTGATTTGTTGCAAAGGCTGTTTGTAGTGAATATAACTGATGAGAGAGGTCATCACACTCAGTGCAGCGAACAGCAAGAGAACTGCTTTCTGTGGCATCCATAGCCAAAATGGATGTATCCCAGAGAGCAAATTCTCTTTGAGAGCCACTATTTTGTTCATCATTTTTTGGCACCCCACATGTTATCGCCATGATGCGATTTGCGGAAACATTGTGTATTCACAGCTATAGCTGTAGTCATGTTTTTTGAATATATAAAATGTAAAATAATCTGCAAAATGGTGCTTTAGAAGTCTTAAGTTTTACATCCAATATTAGGAGATGCCTAGGACAATTTTGGTCTTACGCTAGCCATGCCTCAGATTTTACTTGTAAATTAAATTTAAAACATCACTTAATCTCTATTCATGTATTGAAGCACGTGGAAGCAGTGGGAACAAACACAATCAGGAAATCAGGAATTCTGTGGTAGATAGATTGTTTGGATGCTTTGGGCACCTCGTGTATTTACAAAGATAAAAGAAATGCAAAATAATCAACTACCTGCCCAGTGCTGCTGAGAGACTGTGTAGAACAATAGCAACTGATCATGTTATTAAAAGTTATATAATTCTTCTTAAAAATAGCAGTAAACAAAAAGTAGCACAGTTAGTTTTAATTCTGGGTATTTCTTAAGTCTTCTGAGTTTTACATTACAACTATAGTATAACTCCTTGGTAGTTCAAGGCTATTTATATATAGTACTTACAGCGCATGCATATAATTCACAGCCATATCTAGATTGATCTGTGTGGACAGATAACATATGCAACAGTAATCATTCCGCAGTGCTGGTATATTAACATTTTGAAAATTCTTTCTCTGGGATACTATGAACTATCCTGCATAGCCAGTTATTTGCATTGCATGAGGGTCTGACAAGGCAATCACGTTAAGGCATCTCAGTGTAGCAGAGGTGGCGGGTTGGAGCTTCTTGTGTTCACCACGACCACTGGAGCTTATCACTTGCTGTCATAAGAAACTGCTGGTAAGCTGAAACCTCAGATGGTGGGAACGGCTAAGGTATTGGACACACACTGTCTTCTGCTGATTTTGTTACTGTTGGAGACCAAGCAATACCTCAAACCTTAAGATTTATCAGATTTACCCTATCCCAGCCTGATGTGCAGATTCCTCAGTTGAAAAGACACTTCTCACCACTCATGCATTACTCACACTTCCTGTTCATTGCATTGCTGTAGAATCACAGAAGGGTTGAGGTGGGAAGGGACCTCTGGAGTTTACGTAGTCCAACCTCTTGCTCAAAGCATGATGAACTAGAGCAGGTTGCTCAGGACTGTGTCCAGTCAGGTTTTGAATGTCTCTGAGCATAGAGACTCAATAGCCTTTCTGGGCAACCTGTTCCAGTGTACAGCAAAAAATTTTTTTCTTACGTTTAAATGGAATATCCTGTATTTCAAACTGTGTCCATTGCCTCTTTGCCTTTCACTGGATACCGTCGAGAAGAACCTGCCTTCGTCTTCTTCACTCCTCCCATCAGGTATTTATATACATTGATAAGATCCCCCTGAGCCTTCTCTTCTCCAGGCTGAGCAGTCCCAGCTCTCTTAGCTTCCCCTGCTATGGCAGATGCTCCAATCACTTTTATAGCCCTTCGTTAGACTTCCTCCCATACATCCACATCTCTTTCATAGTAGGTAGCACAGAACTGGACCCAGCACTTGGGACATCTCACCAACTATGAGTAGAGGGGAAGGGTCATGTCCCTTAACCTGCTGCCAAAGCTCTGCCTAATGCAGCCCTGGAGCGTGTTGGTCTTCTTTGCTGCAAGGGCACATTGCTGACCATGTTCAAATTGTCGTCCGTGAGGTCCCCATAGTCTTTTTCTGGGAGGTTGCTTTCCAGACAGCTGTCCACCAGTTTGTATTGGTCCTTGGGGTTATTCCTTCCTAGTGCAGAATTTTGCACTTCTCTTTGTTGAACATCTTAAGATTCTTGTTTACTTCTTTCTCCAGCCTGCTGAAGTCCTTATGAACAGCAGCAAAAAAAAAAAAAGTAGCATATCAGCCGTTCCTCTACAATTTTCTACCATCTGCAAGCTTGCTGAGGGGGATGCACTCTGTCCCATCATCGGAGTCATTTGTGAAGCTATTAAACAGTGCTGGACCCAGTACTGAGCCCTGGGGTACACCTCTGATGAGTGGCCTCCAGCTGGACTTCGTGCCTCTGATCACCGTTCTTTAAGCCTGGCTGAACTGCCAGTTTTCAATCCAGTTCACCGTCAACTTACCTAGTTTCTGTTTCATCACTTTGTCAATGAGGATGTTCATGGCAGACAGTGTTGAAAGTTTTACTAAAGTTGAGATAAACAATATCCACTAATCTCTCCTCATCCACCAAGCTAGACATTTCACCGCAGAAAGCTGGTGAAATACAATCTCCCCTTCATAAATCCATGCTGACTGCTCCCAGTCACTTTCTTTTCCTTCATGTGTTTGGAAATGGTGTCTGGGATTATTTGCTCCATCACCTTCCCAGGGATTGAGGTGAGGCTGACTGGCCCATAGCCTATATATATATATCTTTCATCCTCAGATCCTCCTCCTTGCCCTACTTGAAGACAGGAATAACATTTGCTTTTTACAAGTCCTCAGGGGCTTCTGCTGGTTTCCAAGGCCTTTCAAAGATTATTGAGTGTGGATCCACAACATCGTCCAGCTCCCTTAGCACTCATGAGTGGATCCCATCAGGACCCATGGACCAGTTTGTTGTTCCCTAACCTAATCCTTCTCCACTGAGAGTAAGTCATCTCTGGTCCAGTCTTTTCCACTGGTCTCAGGTGCCTGGAATTCCTGAAGGTAAGTCATACCAGTAAAGATTGAGGCAAAGAAGACGTGTAGTGCCTCAGCCTTTTCCATGTCATCAGATCTCCTGCCACATTTTCCCTAGACTTCCTTTTACTGCTGATGTATTTGTAGAAATATTTCTTGTTGCCTTTCACTTCCATCTCCAGATTCAACACCAGGAGAGATTTGATTTTCCTAACTTCATCCCTGCGTGCTTAGAATGTGTCTCTACAGTGACCTGACCCTGCTTCCATCTCTTGCATGCTTCCTTTTTGTGTTTCAATTTTGTCTGGGTCTCCATGCTACCTCCACATGGGGATGAACCATACTTGAACTTGGACGAGGTGATCCTTGAAAATCAACCAGCTGTCCTAGACCCCTCTTCTCTCCAGCACTGTATCTCATGGGATTTTTTTCCCCAGTAGATCCATAGGATTTTTTCCCCAGCAGATCCCTGAATAAGCCAAAGTCTGCTCTCCTGAAGCTGTGGGTAGTAATCCTGCTTTTTGCCTTTCTCCCTCCTCACATGATCCTGAACTCCACCATCCCATGGTTGCTCCAGCCAAGGCTGACAGTGACCTTCACAACCCAATTGTCATCTGAGAGGGGCCAGTCAGTCTGGCTAACACAGGCCTTGACTCCTGTGGTCTATCCCTTTAAATGAGTGTCTATAAGTCTTTCCATAGGAAAGAAGGTATTTCTCAGATTGTAGATAGGAGATAATTATTTTCAGGTTGAAATAGGAATAGTAATTATTGTAGACAAAATTAAAAACTTTACACATGCACACACACCCCCCACAAGACGTTTTTTGTAGTATTGAACACCTTTAGGACATGAGAAATCACAATTATTGCTAAGACTCTAACAAAAGGTGACATTGTGTTTTTGGCCCATCATCAAGGATGAGACATAATGAAGTCCTGAACTCCTGGCAGTATGGTTGTGAAGCTGAATGTGATGAAGGCCTTCCTCTCTCTTCTTGCAGATCAAATATTCTATCATGCACCCAGGGACTCATGTCTGGCCTCACACAGGGCCCACCAATTGTCGGCTAAGAATGCATTTGGGTTTGGTGATACCTAAGGAAGGCTGCAGAATTCGGTGTGCCCAAGAGAACAGGTATGGTTTGGGTTTTGGGGTTTTTTTTTACACCTTCCTCAAGGCTGAAAAAGGTGTGGGACTGCATGTAATTAAAAAAAAAAAAGGTGTTTTACTGATCAGGAGGTATAATATATTTCATTGAACAGTCAATTTACACTCTAACTCTTGGTATAAACACACAAATATGATTTATCAAACAATACTGGAAGAATCTTGGGAAACAAAGCTGTTCTCTGCTATAGCATGAAAATAACAGTGAGTTTAGTCCATGAAGTCTCTCTGTGTTTACTTTTATAACACCAGTCTGATATACGTGCCCACAGAGTACCTCTATTTATTTTGATTTCTTTTTTTTTTGCTTAAATTCTTTGCTTATTCAACAAAAGCTGAGACTAAACTATACCTCCCTTTTTCACCATCATAACAGAATACTCCTGTATTTCTGCAGAAGCTTCTTTCCTAGCTAGTATTATTTGTTATAATTCAGTTAAAAATATTCCTATTGAAGTTAATTTGAAGGTGAACACATCAATGAAATGTTTGGCCCAATGAGTTATACAGGTAGCAAATTTCTTTAAAGTGCATTTTAAGTGAGAATTCTTACCCCTTAGGGAATAATTATGCTGACTTGAAGACCAGGTTTGTCTCTGTTTGCTCAGTGCAAAAAACCAAAATGAAATGCAGTAGTTATACATTTACAATCAGGGCATATACTCCCCTGGAAAATATGAGCAAATGTGATAGGTTTTTGCATGATATTATTAAATACAGACAGAAAAACATAGTATTAACTATATTGCTTTTTGCTTACAGACTTAATTTTCTGAGATTTCTGTGAAATTCTAATGATGCTTAATATCTATATGTATATTTTTGGAAGATTCTGTGTCTTGTCTGCAGCATCTGAGTGCAGCAACCGTTAATTTTGAATTCTGTCCATGTTATTAATGTACAGATATATTTGATACTGAGAAATGAAATGCCACTCCTGCCTGCATGACTACAATATGTAGCAAAGATATTTTTTAGGACATTTGAAAGCAACTACAACAAGAAACATCTAGAATTTTTAAGGACAGAAGTATCCAACAGTTAGTAACAAAAAATGGTGTCGCTATAGACTCCTGCCAACGTATACCTTATTTAATAATCTGTCACACTCAATGTTATAATGTACACTACCTACATCTAATTAGCGATGGATGTTTCCTTCCAGCTTTCCAATCCAATGTCCTAAATAAGTTTAAGATAGACATTTGGATGGAGAGAGAGGTAGGTAACGGGCTTAGAGGACTAATATGGAGACATGAAGTCTTTTCACTTTAGGACAGTATTGTGAATTCAGATTGGTGCCGACTGAATGACCAGGCACTTCAGTGTCCAGGCTCCTAAACCTGGCTTGGTCTTGTGCATCGGATTCACTCATTTGAAATGCAAAACATTCAAGAGCTGACTACAGCCTATGCTGGAATGTGTTAACTTTAGTTGCTTTTGGCAAGAGCTCTACATTCAGAATCAAAGGCAGGATTTTCCCCGAAAGCATTGAAAGTATGTCTGCTGATGGCAATGAAAGGGTTTGGTTTTTTTTCCATCCCTTCCCTCTTGAAAGGGGAGGTGGGTGAACTACTGTGGAGGGGAATGATGCTGGGAGGAAACCCTACCTTGGGCATTTTCAGTTTCTTCCCTCCTGGTGGTTCAGAGCAGCGGTAAACTAGTGGTTTCAAATAGGTGAGTTGGCCCTCAGATATGGAGGTTCCTGTACCTTCATAGAGGGTCAGGTCTTTTCTGGTCTCCTGTCCCACTGCTGGAGTGGGACACTCCAGCACCACTATCAGATAGAGAACAGAAATGAGAATTTTGTGCCCAGTTACCTCTGTGCCACCCAGTGTGGGTGTTAAGAGGGGCAACGTTACAATGCAACTCATCCTTTGATGGACAGGCAACTTGGGTGCATCTAGTACTGTGTTTTACTCCTTCACTTACAGAAGAGTCTTTTTGCAGCTTCTGGGAGCTGGTACACCTCACTGGTATTCTGTACAGCTGTGGTAATTTTAGGTCGTTGGGCTATTTTGAAGTCCCAGCTCTGTAAAGTGTAGGGTACAATGTACAAAAATGGTAGGTAAATAATATCTAGTTATCAAAATCGAACACCTCTGTCAGACAAGGTAGTCGTGTTTTGAAACGAAGGTGCAGAATTACAGCCATATGTAGAAACCAGTCCAACATCTCACCTGTAACAGGTGATGCTAGAGCTGGGCAGGTGAGATAGAAACTACCCCAAAGTGGCTCAGCACCAGAGCAGAATAACATGGTCCCTATGGTCCCACAGTGAAGTGTTTCTCACACCATGAAGGCTTCTAGAAAATATTTATTTGCATGCTAATGGTGGGGTTTGTAATCTATTCAAAAGGGGCTAATAGTTCTGTCAACTTATGACTTTTCCTTTGTTGTGCAAAACAGTCCATCCCATTATGATGCAAATGGTAGATCCTGGGTTTTAACCTCTGAAGCTACTTCATCTGCGTGCTTGGAGTTTTTATTGTCCTTAACTGAGCTGCACTTTCAGGCTATTTAGGGCAGGATTTTTCAGGCTTGGTTTAATTGGAAGAAAAAAAAAATCAACCCCCCAAAACCTAATAACCCCCCTCCCCAAACAACAAAAAAACCCTCCAAAACAAAATACATACCAAACAAAAATAAGTCCCCTAAACCTCTTAAAACCAACAAAATACACCCCCCACACCCCCAAATAATCCCCAGTCGGCTTGATTTTTTTTACCACATTATGTTAGAACACAGGAAGTTCCATTCAAATACACGGAAACACTTCTTTACGGCGAGTGTGACAGAGCACTGGCACAGGCTGCCCAGGGAGGTTGTGGAGTCCCCTTCTCCGGAGATTTTCAGGACCCGCCTGGACGCAGTCCTGAGTAATGTGCTGTGGGCAATCCTGCTTTAGCAGGGGAGTTGGACTAGACGATCTCTAGAGGTCCCTTCCAACTCTGAAAATTCTGTGATTCTGTGATTATAGCATTGCAAGTGTTTGACTCCCATTGACTTGAATAAGACCAATGTAACTTTAGTGTAGTAGCAGAGTGTCAGTGTTTGTATGACACAAAACATTTTTGTTATCAGATAACTGATGTGGTAGCAGAAAAAACCCACATGATCATTGCTGAAACCTGCAAAAGGCTCATTATTTGGGCCTTCGAGGCTGATGTCTGTGTGCAAGCCAGTATGAATTTTTTACTATGTTATGCTTCCTGGTTTATCTACTGTTGCTTAAAACATGTTTAGATGATCATTTCAGTTGAAATGATCCAATTTCCATTTCTCTTCAGAACATTACAGCACAACCTCATAAATTTTGATGGTTAATTTTTGCTTTTGTTGAATTAAAAATTAAAATACTGAGATGACTTGGGAATCTAAATCTCATTTTAACCCTATTTTTGAAAAAATAAAATTATTTTCTCTGTCAATTAGCACCGTTGAATGATCCAAACAATGCATTTCCATCTTTGATGGCAAGATCTTTGTTTCTTTACCATTACTACTGTTTACAGTTCCTAATTCCCTTTAAGGACATCCATCCTCATGGACTGCTTCAGTTCCTAAGGGATCATGTTAAATAAATTGATTATGTGGACATTGTAGAGAGGCTTTAGGAAGTAACACTTCTTTGACCAATATTGCCTCGACTCATTTTTATTCACCCAGTCTCACCTGAAGGGCTATGATCAGGTCCATGCTTTTGTGCTGCTGAAATGCAAAATAAATTTGCTTTGCTCATGCCACGGTCTGACTTTACAATAGACAAACCATGTAAGACATAATCAGCTGCTGTGTGTAAATGCAGTAGGTGAGATTGAGCTCTGAGGGGCAGTGACAAGTGACCAGCACAGTGACTTTTTGAACTGTTGTGACATTATCACTAGCGATCACTTATCAGTTGCTGATTTTTCACAGTATCAGGACTGCATTTAACCAGGAGTTCAACGTCTATTCAAAATTATGAATCCAGATCTCAGCAGGCTGGAGAAGCGTGCCAGCTCAAACTCCTTCAGCTTCAACAAAGCAAATGCAAAGCCCTGCAGCTGATAAAAAACAGATCAACACCTTGCAACAGTACAAACTGGGTGATGGCTAGATAGAAACCAGCTTTGAAGAAAAGAACTTCAGGGTCCTAGGGGATGAGTTGAATGTAAGTCATAATGTGCTCATCTTGATGAAGGCTAAGCGCATACTGGACTGTGTTAGTAAGTGGACTAAGTTAGTAAGTTAGTTAGTAAGTTAGAAAACAGTCTGAAGGGAGCATTTTTTTCCTCCTCTCTTTGGCAGTCAAGACGCTGTGTCTGGAGTACTGTGTCCAGTTTGGGGCTCTTCAATACAAAAAAAAAGTCATTAATAACTAGAGGGACTCCAGTGGAGGATGAAAAAGATGATTAGGAGACTGGAGCATGTGACACATAAGAAGAAGCTCAGAGAGTTAGTTTGGAGTCTGAAAAAGAGAAGGCTAAAGGGGAGCCTAGTTATCGTCTTCAACTACTAATGGGTGACTGCAGAAGACAGTGCCAGACTTTTCAGAGGTGTGCAGTTATAGAATGAGAAGTAATGGACACAAGTGACAGTGAAGGAAATTCCCTCTAGATGGAAAGAAATTTTCACAATGAGGTTGGTGAAACACAGGAAAAGATGGTGGGATGTCCGTGGTTGCAAATATTCAAAAATCTGCTAGTCAAGAACCTGAGATATCTCATCTAACCTCAAAGGTGGATCTAACTTTGCAGTGAGTCTTGTTTGAGCAGAGGCTTGGACCAGGTGCCCTTCCGAAGTCTCTTCTGACCTAAATTATTCTGAGATTCTGTCCTTCATAAAACTGACAGACACACTGATTCTTCCAGCAATGAATATCTCCCTTCTACATTGCCTTTTGCCATTGCTTTTCAATCTGGTAATTTTGTTAATTTTTCAAATGATGGAGGTGCTCAAAACCAAGCCACTTGGAATAAATTGCGTGCATCCCTTTTTGTGCTTAGCAAAGGTACAGATCTTGGAAAAGTACCACAGGTACAGATCTTGGAAAAGTACCACTGTTAAAAAACTTGGTTCTTCCATGCCGTAATGAACGCTCACCCAGGGTACTGTGATCCGTTCAGTGGTCTGCTCTGCCTAAGCAGTACTTGGCAAGTGAAGAGGCTTTAAGTTATGTGGGCTTATCCTTCTAGTTCAGCTTTATTTGTAGAGTTAACCCAGTGTACACTGTAGCATCACAACCTTCCTCTGAAGAAAAATCTTTAGACTCTGTGCCTTGAATGGATTTATGGGACAAGACTGTTCAAATCCTTGAAATTTTAAGCATAATTCTGTTGTTCTGATTTTTAGAAAGAGCAGATTGATTTAATGTAATTTGTTTTCAAACCATATGACCATATTACTGGTCGTTCCCTCAGTTTCCATCCCTCATTATGTATGTATCTGATTAGTATTAGTATGTATGTATCTGATTAGAACAGGAGAAAAGTGGATTACTAAACCAGTATTATACCTGTTCCCTGCTTATTGGATTCAACTCATTAAAAGTATATAAATAACAAAGTATAAATGTCTGAATGTGTATGTGGGCATAACTATGCAGAGTGAAGGAAACAATCCCTTGATAACATGAAGATCCATTAGACTGATCCTTCTGTAGTTTATTTCAAGTAAAACTCTGATATTCCAATCTCTTTATGTTAGGTAGTAAAATCCTGACTCTGAAATACATACTATTTAAATCATTCCTGTGTGTCAAAGAGCATCATCAGAGCTGATATATAGCTTACCTACTCCGTGGCACTTCAAATACTACACTAAAGCATGTTCTTTTTTTTTGTTGCAGAACCTGGGAAGAAGGGAAAGTTCTTATTTTTGATGACTCTTTCGAACATGAAGTATGGCAGGATGCTGAAAACTATCGCCTGATATTCATTGTGGATGTGTGGCACCCTGAGTTAACAGCACAACAGAGACGCACCCTTCCTGCTATTTAAGGGGTTCCTTCTGATGTGCGGAGCAGAGGAGCTTTAACCCCTTTGGAGTATGCCAATAGGATTAATTTATCCGGCATACAAAGAATACTAGTATTTTAAGGGTTAGAAGAGATAAAGATGACACTCTACAATCACAGAGGACTTGATTTAAAAAAGGAAAAAAAGAAGGAGAAAAAAAAAAAAAGCCATATTTTGTTTCATACTGACACAGCACTGATATGTATTGTTTTTCTGGCTGCAAGTTTGAGAATACTCATCTTGTCAGCCAAAGGGCAATAGGTCTGGATTTTCAAACTGAAGAATGTGCAGATGTTTTTGCCATGCCTGTATTATGCGTTCAAAACCAGTCAGTCAGTCACCTGCCCGGCCGTGTTCAGGCACAAGATTTGTGATTCTATGTCTGGGAAATACTTCCCAGGTTTTTATCTGGGAAGCAACACGTAGGATATTTATAAACATATGCACACAACCAACTTTGAAAATCAGTACGCAGTTGTAATGTTAGCTGCCTTTGGCATAGAACGTGTCCCTGTGTTACCAACTGTAGATAATGTGAATGGGTTATGTCTGTTTTGTATTTTTTCTACCTGAGTAACTGTATTTTTCTAGCATAATTATGAACAAATCTTCTTTAATCAACCACTATTTTTTAAAAGTCAATATATATGTAAGTGCATCTCTAGCTATCATTTGAAGGAAAACACTATATGTGAACGGATTTCATTTTTGCCAACTGTGGCCTTCTCTTGTCTTCCTGGAAATGCAAACAGAAACTTGCATAATCAGCTGCTTAGTGAAGCTGTGTTCTTCTAAAGCAAAGTAGTTCTCTTAGTTAGCAGGCAACCTTCAGTTTGATAATGTGATTTTGGAAGATGTTGAGCAAATGTGACATCTGTAGGCTCAGAACTAAAAGTGCTTGACAGTTCTTAGGATTATGTAGTGAACTGCTGTTTCTCCTGTCGTTACAAAAGCTTGTGTTGGGATAGCCATTTTCTACCCAGCAAGAATCTGGGGCACCTCCTTCCAGGGGCCCCTTCTCGGCTGCCCTTGGGTGGTCATTCAGCAGGAAAGAAAAAAAATAAAAAAAATAAAAATGAAGGTTTAGATGAAGGTTTTCTTGTGCTATGGGAAGGACAAGGTCTGACTTGGTTTCCTGCCAGAATGCAGAGCAGACGAAGAGCTTCAGGTTATTAACTTGTATTAACTTCTGCTGCCAGCATCCTACAGAGTGCTGGAATGATCCTTTAATTGACCTGATGGTGTTTTCCTTGTCTCAAAATGTATGACATAATGCTGAATTAAGTCTTATTGCAGTACTGTTTACAGTGTGCTCTGTATGTGCCATACAGAACTTACTACATGGTAAAAAGCCCTGTTTTCAAGAAAGAAAACTGCTCGGACGTTTAAGCGTTTGACTGGGCTTTGGGGTTTGTGCTGTTTAATGGGAGATGGAGGGTGCAGGGCCCTCCGCTGTTAACTTCTAAGAACACTAACAGGAAAGAGAGACCTGAGGTTGCACTGATAATGTTTAGGGCTGGCTGTTACCTACTCGCCTGCAGGACGAGCTGGGTGCGGATAGGTGTGCTAGGATGCTCCGGGCTTGTCAAGAGCAGTGGCATCATCACCGAGGGTTGTGAGAGACAAACACTAAGCAAGGAGACATTGAGGTTACTGGGTCTCCACAGCTTCATCTTTGTTGTCCAAAAGACACTGAACAGTCATCTTATTTGTTTAATGCTCAGTAGTTTTGTACTGCAGTGACCACATCGTGGTCCCTAAGTATCGTGACCAGAATGCGCTACGTTTGCTGAAGCGAAATACAGATAAGAGCTTTGCGTTCCCATAAACAGAATGCTTTTCAGATTTTGTATTTTACTACATAATTAAATCTTGTAATGCCATGTAACACATGGTGATTGCACCATAAGTTAGTGTAACCAGTTTCTGGAGGTGTGCACTTTAATTTCCTTTTTGACTGTTAAACTGATAAGCCCTCTCTGATCAACAGTCAGTTTTAGACAGCTATGCTAATTAGGCTTTAATGCATCGTCTGCATCAAAAATAACACTGAGACTATATACAATATATAAGAAGGTAACTGTTCTCAGTTAATCATCATGAAAGCTGAAAAGATTTATAAGTTTCATGCTTAAGAAATTATAAAAATACTTTTGGAGATCTTTAGGAGAATCATGCAAAACTGGAAATAAGGTACTCTTTATTGGGGGGGGGGTCATAGTAAAAAAAGTTTTTTAAATCTCCTGGTAGTTGCATAGTCAGAAGTTGTGTTTTGTATCTCTGCAAAGTGATCAAGCAGTACAAATTATAAACTATTTTGGAATTCTCTAAAATAAAGACATAGTTTGTAAAGAAGGAATCAAGAACTGTTTAAACCAAAATTTGTGGTTTATGAATGTTTTTATTAATGTTGCATTTTAGTTTCTGTAGCTCAGAGTAAATACTAAAGGAATCGTAAAAGTTTTGGAACTTTATTTATAAAAATCCATGCCGTCCTTCAGATTTTTTTCATTGTTCCTTTGAAGTCTTACACCTTATCTTTTCTGATTGCAATTGGCAAATAGATATAATCTACCCAAGGGGTGGGTGTCTGCCAGAGTAGCACTGTTTATTAAGTTGTGTAGTGACATATCGGCCATTTAAACTCTTAAGTGCCTTGAATATGACAAGGTCTATCATGAACAGCTCCTGCAACACTGAAGTGAGTCTACTCTATGCCTACCCGTCAAGGAGCTGAGAGCGTATCTTTTTGTCAGGTACAGTTATTGAATTAGCTGTATACATGGGGAGGATATATATAGCAAACTACAGAAATTATGTAGTGAATAAGTGGTATATTATTTTAGGTATCCCTGTTTGCCAACTGGTATTTCATCTTGAAGAAGCTTTTCAACAATGGAAGTGCCAATGGAAGAAGTGAATGGAAATGTTTTTACATGGAGAACCATTGCAATTTAAATATTTTTTTCTTTAGATTTATTTACAGAGAGAAATGACAGAGAAAGTCAACGTAGTCTCCCATTTGTAAGGCAGTATGTACTCATCATGATGTTAGGAGGTGGATTCTTCCCTGCCTGTAGTTACCTTATTTGCAAGCACAGAGTCTGTATAAGATCTTACAGTTAAATACAGGCATCATATAGTTATATACAAGGCATCGTATGTATTTATTCCTGTCACAGCTAAAGAAAACAAATAATTCTAATCCTCTGTGAGGTGTAATCCTCGAGGACTAGATTTCAGTGATATTTTCACTTCCTGGGCAGAAAAAGTCCCACTTGAATGAACAGTGATTGTAACGGGTCATCGCAAAGATTCAGTGGCAGTCAAGGTATGTGTATTAACAGAGAAAAATAATAAACCAAAGTATTTCTTCATTAATGCTGCAGTATAATAGTCAATGTCTGTCTGTCTGTTTGTGTTTTTTTACTTTCTGCTTTAAGCAAGTTCTCTGTGACAAATCCAAATGTCTGTGAGTCTTCATGAGCCCAGGGAAGGGACGGGAGCTGTGTCCTGTTACCAGGAGTTGACATCCTAGTTTTCTGTAATAGGTGGTACTGCCAGGGGAGGAGGGAATGGAAGAAATCCCAGCGGTAAAGGGGTTTAGTAGTCTTATTTGTTTAATGTTCCTGTAAGCTTCTGCTTCTTTTTCTGCCTGCTGTATTGCCTTGCTGGGACCATCCACTGCCTTAAAGGCTTCGCGCTCTATCATGGAGGCCGGGCTTTGTATCAACGACGTGCTGCTGCAGAAGGTGGTTAGTCTGAATGCAGCTATTTTGTACAAATACTAGCGGGTAAATCCCGGGTGTGCCGATAGGATCTGGCAGGATGTCCTTTCTGCCCTGTGCGGTTATAAAATGTTGTTGTAGATAAAGGCAGTATTTTGTTAATCCAACTGTTAGGGCTGACCATGTCCAGTTGAACATCATCGCTTCAGTGTATCGCTTATGAATTCAGTGGATGTTCCAGAGGCACATTAAAAACTCTTGTGACTATTATCATCTCATATATCTATGGTTTACACTGCTGTCTTTGATATGTTGTTGCCAACCGCTTGTTCTAGTAAATTGTCAATGTATGGCAGTTTAATTGAAGACTAAAAGGTGTGTACAGTGGTTGTAACCATTTTAAGAAATAAAGTCACTGCACATGTGATTTGATAACGATTTTTCTTTTATTTCTTTAATCTGGTCTCTGTTTCAGTGAAGGGATGGGACTCTTTTTGCAGTTAGAGCAAACAGAGCAATAACAAACTGATCTTTGGCATTTCAGTTCTATTATTCCACGTTTCCTTCTAGCAGAAGCTTGGTCTGAGTAATTAATTCTAAGTTTTCTTTTTTCATTTTAACCATAGCCTGCATCAGCAATCAGCATACCCTTCTGGCTACACCTTCCACTGACTGTAGCGGAGAAGGGGGTAAATGGCTCTGCAGAGCTTTCATTTGCAATTGTGACCTAAATTAAGCAATCTGGATTGAACCATTAATCACTGGTAAATGTGTCCAATGGGTCTCCCTAGCACCCCCTCTTCACACACACACGCGTGCGCGCACACAAACATCTAATAGGCTCCCAAGTTGCCTGTGGAAAAAACACATCGTTAAAATTAAATAATTGCATTTCAAAATTGTGTGTGCCTGCTGCCCACACAGCTCACTCCGCTAAACTGACAGTTTTATAAGGGCTTCAAAAGTTAAGAATAATTTTTGCTAGATACTGAAATAAGTGACCACTTGTAAGCAGTACGGATGAGGCAGCCTCAAATTGTCATGTTGAATGGCATTATACTGGCACTGATATTTATTTTTTTTTTACTTTTTTTAATGTAAAATCCTTCTATAAAACGAGCAATACACGCTGCTATTTCTGCCCTCTGAGCCAGACTAAACTGCTAATTACAGTGCAAAGTTTAAATCTGAGATGCATTTCTTTAAAACACATTTAACCTTCGCTTCTATAAAAGCAGAGCATCCCTGCTCGAGGCTTCAGGAAAACTTCTACTGACACACCCTGGTTTCTTTAAACAGAGAATGCAGTCCCATAATTTCCAATATTTTAATGTCAGAAGTCAAAAAAAAAAAAAAAATTCTGTATATATGGACAGACTGCTGCGTCAATAGAAATTTCTCAGTTTTTGTTCAGCGTCGGCCGCACGGACAGATGGCTGGTGACAGTTGTTACTCAGTCAAGAGACATGAAGGACTTGTTCTCAAGCAAAACGCGTGCGTGTGTTTGCGTGTGTGTGTCATGTGCTCTGTGGATTTCTGCTACGGTGGAAGTCTGTTAAATGTATCTGTGTATGTTCGGCGCGTGGGAGCTCAGTCCAGAGCCAGCAGCGGTTGGGTGTTCTCGATTTCCCCCTGGTCTTCGTGTTTCAGCGTGCCGGCTTCCACCACAGACTGGGACCTGAAAACAAGAAGACACGTATGCTAGCAAAGGCTGCTGCAGGAGCACTCACCTTCCTGGAGTCCCTTTGCTTCATTTCTTGATTTTTTTCTTTTGTCCACTTTCACCTTTGTGGCTTTCTATTTCTTTTCTGTGGAACGCATCAGGAATTTGAGAAGCATTCCTTTGAATATGAACAGGGATGTGACTCATTGCATGACTCAAACGCTTCCCAAATATTTAGCACTTAGCTACTATTCATAATGCTGAACGCGCTTACCAACTTAAAGGCCCGATCCTGAGAAAACATGAGGTCTGTTGGTTCTTAATATCTTCCCAGGCAAAACTGTTTGTGCCACTGCTTACTGGAATACTTTGCACAAGCAAAGTCACTCGTACAAGTGCTTGCAGGAGTGAGTGCCAGCTCATGCTTGTTACAAATCTCGAGAAAGACAAGTAGATAAATCACATTTTACTGATGTAGGAGTTTAAGGGGCAGAAGTTTCATGAGTTACAAAAGATCAGCGAAGAAGACAGAATTAATATGATAACGAGGGAGCTTCTGGTGTACCTAGTCCTGCAATTTATCCTTATCTCCTTGTCTACACTTCTGAAGAACTTTATTCAGGGCTAGTCTATTTTAAATTCATTTCTGTCTTCAAGGTAGGAAGCATAGTTTGTCCTTTGCTGCTAATGGACAAAAAAAAAAACCAAAACCACCAACAACAAAACCAACATGTAAAAAATGAGTAAACACTAGAGAAAGTGGAGCATTGTGATTTCTTGCAGTGACAAAAGCTGAATGGGCTTAAGCTACTGGGGAAAATTCAAGACTATTACTGAGATCTGTGTGCTCCACTGTTTGCTCACTGAGCTATGGAAGGAGGAACTGATGAGTTTATTGTTACAGAGATTTGTTATCCTCCATTTTCTCTGGCTTGGGCTACGTGTTGCCTCCCAGATTGGAGTGGGCAATGAGCTTTAGAGCAGAATCACTCTGTGAACTGGGAACTTTTAAAATGGGAACTTCTTCAAAGGTAGGGGAAGAATCATACAGCCCTGGCATTTGCATAGTGTTGTTTTAAAGGGCCAATTTTCTCACTTTTATATTTGGGCTAGCTCTCATTCCCAGGATGTGTTTGTAGTTCCCATTTGTTCATTATGGTATCCTCAGTTTAAGCCTTAGGTGTTTCATGAGATTAGATATCACCTCTCTTTTGATAAGAATCATTAATAAATTGCATCCTTTGGTACTGCAGCACTTGATCGGGACTGAGTGTCATGAATGTCAATAAACTGTACGATTATTTTTCTTATGCTTGGAGCTTTCATTAAAGCATAATAAAAAAATTCATTTAAAAAAACCTCCAAAGAGAGATAACAAAAACTGAATGTTCAATGGGAACACTTTATGCCAAAATTTTCAAAGAAAATATGTTTGCTCAAACGTTTTCTCTGGGTATTTTTTACAGTAATGTGACATGCATAATGTTTATGACTGCATTTTAATATAGAACAGCAGCTGATTCAGGAGATTATGCAAAATGGCAGTTTACATTTTTCTAGTATGTGGCAGCAAAAACTAATCCTGTGGCTTTGAAACTAGTGCAGAATGGATTCAAATCTCAACATCAACAGGTTTTTATTTTCTTTTCTGGACTACCAGATTAAATTATTAATAAATAGTACCTGATTAATTTTTGTCACCAATGTATTGTTTCTCTCTGAGCCACTGCCTTACAATGAATGTAAAAAGTTGCAGATCCGTTGCAGTATTTGTCAGCATCCAGCAGAAAGTTTCTGCTCTAAGTCAAAAGTGAAAAAGCTCACAATTTTGCCTTTTGTAATCACTGCTTATTATCTTGCTCTGATCTCATTACACCCTAAAACATTCTTGCTTCCGTAGCAGCAAGATACCAGTTTCTCCCCCATACTGGTACTCTCAGATGCACGCCAGGTTGGGAGCAACACAATCTCAAATTCTGTATGCAAGTCCCATGCTGCTCCTCTTCACACACAGCCAAAATAGCCAGAGCATCGAGTAAACACATTGCAGCCCACCTGACCTCCAAATTCAAGATTCCAAAAGATTCAAATGCTGTGCCTAGCCCTTCTAAATAACATGAAGAGGAATCCAGCTGAGATTTCAGTATCTGCCAAGCTCTGCAGCAACAATCTCTTTTCTTTTTCTGCTAGAAGCTGCTTAGCCCCTTATCCTAAAATAAGCAGTTCAGACATCTACCTGAAAGGCACAGTAGTAATTTAAATAATCATCAGTATTTTCTAAGACACCACAATAAAAGATTTCCTGTTGTTTGGCTTTCCATTTTCCAAATGCATCCGGGTTTTGTTGGTTGAAAAATGTTTTCAGTTTTCTTTTTAACTTAAAATTTATGTAGGAAAAAAAGAAAATTACTCAATTCTCAACAAGATTCTAAAATACTCTTTTCATATTCTTCATTTATGGTAAATAGTAAAAATGTAGACGTTCAGAAAAGCATTTTGGCAATATATATCAATGCAGCTATAGAATACATATTCCAGAATATCCTGGAATATGTATTCCATAGCTATACTTTATTTAATGACAAAGATGATTTGCAATAGGCCACTGTTGCAGAAAGCATTTTCAACTGACCAGTAACTAGATTTTGCAGCTGTAGAAATGAAGAAATACTGTTTGAAAGAATCCACCCTATATGTTGGCTTCACCTTGCTTTTCTGTATCTAACACATATTCACTTCAAGGAAAGCAGTTGTATTCTAGGTATATGCCAAGTTCAAGTTTACACAATATTTGTATTATGCTGACTGTAGTACTGAACCTAGGACTAATTTCTGTTTTAAAAGTACTGCTACCTGTTCTAACTGCATAATATTTTTTTTTCAGAGGACTTTACAATCATATTTCAAATTTTTAAGTAGAATCTGATCATGGTTCTTGAAAGGCTTTTGGGAATCTAACTCCACCTTAATTTCCTATTGAAAAATAAATTACATTCAGGTAACAAAGCATTTTGCCCTGACTAGTCCTCGTAATTTGCAACCACCTTTGCATTAGAAACACCAAAACCCTCTTGCACAAGAGTTTAAGTAATTTTGATGTAAAATGGTAAATAAGCAGTACCGACCCTTCCTTGTTTGGCAAGCTCGGTTTAAGCTTTGACCCTGTAAACGCTGTGGATGCTGTTCTGTCGGTACCCTACGGCAAGCAGAAGTTCATGGCACCAGACAAAAGCATTTTATTTTGCTTCCTTTCCATATCAATATGTACAAATAGCTGATGGGATGGAGTAGAGAACATGAAGCCAGCCTCTCCTCAGTGATGCCCAGTGACGGGAGAAGAGGCAATGGATGCAAGTTGAAATACAAGAACTTCCACTTTAATGTGAGAGCAAAAGTTTTTACTGAGGGAGTGGACAAACACTGGGACAAGATGCCCAGAGAGGCTGTGGAGTCTTCATGCTTAGAGATATTCAAAATCCAGCTGGATACAGTCCTGGGCAACCTGCTCTAGCTGACCCTGCTCTGAGCAGGGGTTTGGGTAGATCTCCAGAGGTCCCTTCCTCAACCTGTTTGTGATTCTGTGCCCACAGAAATACCAGCTTCTCTGAACCATGCCAAGTCCTGGCAGGGCAATGATTTTCTTTCCAAGCTCATTATGCCTTTAGGGTGTCAAGTTTGACAGCGTGGATGACATTCAGCTGTTAAACATAGATACCTACTGCCATTTAAGGCACCTTAGGGTATCCAAGACAGTCTTCCATGGCGGGCTGTTATGACCCAGGATTTATAGAAGACTTATAGAAGACTCATGTCCTTCTGGAGTAACAGATGGAGGCCAAGAGGACATGACAGTGCCTAAAATCATACAAGATGCCTGTACTTAGGCAGCAGAGCCTCACCTGTGCTGTTGTTTCTGCAGGATGACTGCAACTCGTTTGTAATGTTCAAGACATGTCAAAGTCATTTTGACCTGGGACAGATATCAACTAATCATCTAAGCAGGAAATAGTATCTGCATTGGCCTTCTCCTCATATCACTACATTTTAGTCGGTTGTGCTGTGATTTGTCTCACCATCGAACATCTATGGTCATTCTGTGCTATGAATGACAGAGAAATAGACATTCTTGGGGTGCAATTCATCTGACCTGTTCTAAACATATGGTCATATCATATGATTCATGGGTTACCTACATTCAGGTCACTGTTGTGATGAGTTATGATCTATTAACACCAGGGGGAACAGGTTCCGTGATTTACAAGGCAATGTTTCCTACGTATCATAGCCACAACTGCCTCACACTATGTGTTACCTTCAATAATCACCTGAAATGTGGCACGTGTCCTATGTTTGCTGCAACTTTGTAATTATAAATGAGTATATTTGAATTCAAAACCTTCTGGTTTTCCTCTTTTCTCAGCTAAATTTCTCAGTAACCAGTTTGGAAGATGTGGAGAATCCGGTTGAGCTAAATTTTAACACAAGTAGACAATTGTTTGTACCACACAGATAGGGTCGCTGTGTAAAGCCCTGAGCTGGCAGACCCTACGCGTGCCTTTCTTTAACATGATACACGCGAGAAACTTAGCTCCTGTAAAAGTACAATGTGATCACCATGGGCTGGGAGCTAAGTCTGAAGTAATTAACAGATAAGTCAATGCCCATGGACTTTCCCAGCCTAGTTTCCAAGGCTAGGTAACCTTGCTTAGGACAGCGAAACAAAACCAGAAAGAGAAATGAATTCTCAGGCTCAATTCTGAAGCCAAGGTACCATTTGAGCGTGCTCCATTTAAAGTGTCAATCAAATCTCCCCTGGTTGTTTTACTGTTCAGCAAGAGTATTTGGAAGTCTGGAAAATCAACACTACCCAGCTGTTTCTCCAGCAGGTCAGCCATGCATTTCGAATGACAGCACTGCATAGGTATGTACATCAGTATCTAAGAGAGCAGATGGCTTTATGTGTGTGGTCATTTTAATGCAACTATCTCAAATTCAGTCAAAAAATATGTAAGAAGACGGGATGCAGGCCTTCTAGTTCCATTGACTTCGGAAGGCTCTTGTCACAGTACAGCTGGAGTGAATCAGCTCCCAGGAACTGATGTCTGTTGGGTATCAGTTTTGTTTTCTATAAGAAATAAAATACCAAAATCCTGCACTAAGCTAACAGTAACTGCCAGCGTATCATGGCACGCTTGCCTTAAAACACATCTTCCAATTCTCTGATCCCTCGTTTTATGCTTTTCATCATGGCAATGCCGATGTGCCGCAGCCCACAGGAGTGAGAACGTATTACATTTGTGCTGGGCTTCCTCTGGGGGTTTTGTGGAGGAAGGAGGAGGGTGGCACATTTTTTTTTCCCCAAATGCAGGAGGTTTCAAGCTCTCAGAGTGACACACTGCAGCCAATCAATCAGATCACGTCGTGTGACTCTATTCATCTACCTCTCACCTCCCATCTGCTCATTTCCCTCTAATGCCCTTCCCATTTCACCAGCACCTCAGGGCTGTTCATCTCCCAATTATTCATTCCCTTTACAGAACATAATAACCATTGTTTTAAAATCACACCCATGAGTTTTTGTATTGATGAGGTCTGAGGGGCATTTCTGTCTCTGCCCTCCTCCCTCCCCATCAGACTGCAGAGGGGAGGGCGCAACGCCCCAGAGTGTGCTCTGCAACACACCTCAAGAGTGTGCCTTCGTCAGGTGGGAAAACCAAGGTTTTTCCCCGGTATTGAACAAACAATGCAGAGGTGCAGGTGTGAAGTAACTGCGGCAAAAGGCGCTCTTCTGTTCTTGAAAGCACTTGAAAATGAAATGCATGGGCAAGGCATCTTGAAAGACGTGTATGCTCCCGCAGGTGGTGCAGGCAGATGCAGCCAAGCTCTGCTCGGCGGTGCACGACTCCAGCGCAGAAGCCATGAAGTGTGGCGCTCTGCCCAGGCTAATAAGTGCTGCTGAAATGTCTGGCTAATGCAGCTCTGAAGCTTCTGCACTTGTGCTGGCTCACAGCTCTGCGTTAAGACAGCGCCGCGTTGTGCCGCGGAGACCTGCCCGGAGGGGCAGCTTTGATACACCAACCGCAGCGTTTCAAAGAGATGAAGCAGCATCCGTGTCTGGGGGCACAGCCGAGCTGCTTAAGTGATCCACCAACATGGTGAGTCAGGGGGCAAAACAGCATGTAAACTCTGGCTTGACCTTACTGCCAGCCCAGTGCTAAGCCTATGGGATGAGCTGCTGTGCTTCCCAAAAGGGAGCTGACTTTGTGGCCACCGTGGCAGCAGTGACCATCTTTCTCCCTGCTGGTTAGAACATCCTAGGGAGAGGTGTTTGAGTAGCACCTTGGCACATCAAAGCCAGGGGTGACCATGGCGCAGATCTGTGCTTAACTGCATGTGTGAAGAAGTCCCTGTGAGTTCATCTACACCGCTAAAGAGGCGACCGCTGCAGAGTGAACCCCAGCACGAGACCTCCTCGTTGCTCCCTGTGCCTGCCAACACTCTCCATGCCCCTCCTCTCCTGACCGCTGACCCCAACTGCTTCTCCCCACCACAAACCCTGGGCACCGCTCACCGCAGGGTCTGCATCGCGGAGCAGTAGGGATGGCACTGCACCACCTTTGGCTCCAACCATGGCCTGCCCAGCTGTGCACCCTGTCCTGAGCCATCCCTCAGCCCACACCACACCCCAGGGGACACAGCGATTACCCTTTGGCATTTGCTGTAAAAACAGTTCTCTGGTGGGCTGTGACGCAGCTCTTAGCTTACTGCAGACTCTCTGAACTATGAAAACACACAGAACTTCTTAAGTATTTGGCATAGCACATACAGTCTTATGCCGTAAAGCCACTGAGACCCGGAGGAGAGCAAGAGCCAGTCGCTGTGCAGGGCAGACACAGCCACGCTCCTCTGGCAGAGGCTGTCTCTGAGAAATACAGACGGGAGTGAGTCTGTGCCACCAATACTGAAATTCAGGCGCACATGTTGGTCTTTTTTTATCAGTGTGGATGTGCCTGATATCTCCTGCTCCTCGGTGCTCCGAGCTTTTGTATCAAGATCTTGCCTCGGTCACATCCCAAATCCAGAGCAGGGGAAAGGCATGGGTGGGAGTTTGTCCTCTCCATTTCCCTTCTCTGCTATAGACTGACTCCTCCACATCCTGTTTATCACATAGAAGGAATAGGAGCACCCGCTTCAGACAGGTGTTCCTGGAAGACCCTTAAACCCCTGGGGTGCAATGTGTCACCTATCAAAAGGTAAGCCTAGTCATGGGGACAAACAAAGACAACACTGCAGCAGCAGTCAACACCAATTTACAGCAGGTTCAGAGAGAGCGGCTAAAAAGTGTGCAGAATATGATATCCAAACAAAAGAAATTCAGGCCAGGTAATGAAGAAAATTATTTATATTAAGTGCAAACAAAACAAATTCAGGTCAAGCAATGAAGAAAATTTTCTTTTCCCACTTTATGAATATTACACACACACACAGTTGTCACCACCATTCACACTTTTCCCACTCATCCCCATTTCCTTGCCCACCAAGTGCTCTTCCTAATCCAACAGCTTCCAGTGCCTCTGCACAGACACTCCAGACCTTTAGACCTGCCTCATCTTTCAGTCTGCCTTTTTTGTTCCCATTCCAGCAACTCCAGTTCCCAATATCCCAACCATATTCACTGGAACAGGTTGCCCAGAGAAGTTGTTGAGGCCCCATCCCTGGAGGTGTTTAAGGCTGGGCTGGATGTGGCCTTGGGCAACCCGGTCTAGTGGGAAGTGTCCCTGCCTATAGCAGGGGGGGTGGTACCTGATGATCTTCAAGGTCCCTTCCAACCTAAACCATTCTATGATTCTATGATATTTACCCCTGAATCATAGTCTCTTCACTTCTGTGTGGCAATAACAGGGAAGATGGAGCTGCGAGAGCAAAAGGTGTCAATCTTCCTACTCCCCTGTCCTACATCAGAAGTTCCCTGTTCTTAGCAAGAACAGCACTGCAGAGTGAAAGCAACCCTGCAGATGTACTATTTAGGCTGGAAAGTCAAACACTGCCACAGCAGGAAGAGCCAAAATGTGGGTTGTGGGACAGCAGCGACTCGGCCGGGTGTGTAGGGGTGTTGTGACCCCCCGCATTGCGCCCCAGCCCCAGGAGCTCCCACTGTTCTTTCTCAGAGGGCTCTTTCCCCGCTCAGTGCTCAGGGTAGATAGTGCCGAGCTACTAAGTGGCTATTTATTTTGCTTTCTTCTAGCAGTTTGGCGTGTGGCTCTGTGACACATTTGCTGCATATTATTCCAAGCCTGCTCTGAAGATAGCCTTTGTTAATTCCCTCCTGAGCTTTTCTGTGGAGTTCATCAATGCAGTACTTGCGTGCCTCTTAAATGCTAATTCATTTACTGCCATAGCACGACTGTGAGGGTTGGTTTTTTTTGATTCCACTTTGCATGCGGAGAGCTGAAGTGCAGTGAAATTAGGGTCCGAGTTTTCCTCTGATGTGGGGTGCCCATTTCCCGGCGCTGAGGGTCTGATTTTGCGGGGCGCTCAGCATTACACGGCAGCTCGTGTGTACAAAGCACATGTCCCATTGATTTCCGTTGCAGGTGAGTGCTGAGTATTTCTGGAAATTAGACCCCAAAATGTACAGCTTGGCAGGCTGAAAATAAGTGATGTGCAATCTCACCATCTGTGTGACGTTTAGTTTAAGCAACTTCCTGGGCTGATGCAGGGGCTCGGGGAGAGCAGGAAAGCAGGATCTGCTCCTCCAGGGCTGTACCCCTGGCTTAACCAAAGGATGATTCTTGGTCTCCATCAGCCCTCCCTCTGACCGTCCCCATTTGCTTGCCCACCAAGTGTGCTTCCTAGCCCAGCTAGTTCCAGACCTTTATGCCTGCCTCATCTTTCAGTCTGCCTTGTGGCTCCCAGCCCACCAACCCCAGTTCCCAGTATCCCAGCTGGGTTCACCGCTGAATTCTCATCTCTCCAATTCTCCTGCCAACAGCGGGGAGAATGCAGCTTTAAGATCCTGGGGTGTCAGTCTGCCAAATCCATGTCTTGCTGCAGCCTGGCCATGTGCAGAGAAAGTTGTTGTGGTCACAAGTAAAAGTTGTAATTACCAAAGCCCTTTGCACCCCATGGCTTAGACAGGAGATGCACATTGTGGGCACCGAACCATCAAGGCAAGCTGAACAAGTTTATTTATTCTGGGAGGCCAAGCTAAAGCATGAGGCAATCCTTGGGGTCATTAAATGCTAAAATTAAAATATGTTTCTACAGAGCATGTGTGAATTGCCTTTTCAAAGGCTCGTAACTTGGCCAGATGTAGGTGGATTTTTTACAGGGCAGCAAAAGACATAAGCAGTAGAAAACCATTTGTTTTATTAAGTGTCATGTCTCTAATCTGAACTACTAAACTTTTGGCAAATTTATAGCCAGCTGAAGACATAATTTACAATGCCATATTTTAGGCAGCCTGAGCAGCACTGGTTCTGCGATTCCCACCTTCAGCCTGTGTTTGTGCACCCGTGCACTGGTAATCAAGTGCTGTAGACAGAGGAAACCGATGCTGCCGACACTCTCGGAGCGCAACCGATTTTCTGCCCTGCCCTTGGGGACCCCAGCACCGAGCTACCCGTCTCTCCTGCCCTCGTTTCAGCCGTGGCTTTGCAACTCTCATCTCCTCCTCGGCTCCTGAGGCTATTCTGCATCGTCTCCCCTGCAGCCTCCCCAGGACCTGCTAACGTGCCAGATCCACCGACTCCTTTCCATTTCTCTCTGATGTATTAGCACAATTCCGGTCAAAAGCTATAAAACTGTTCAAGAGCTAATCTATGTTACCAGATAATGCGTACATTATGTGACATGCACGTCCATGGGACACCTGCTTTACTATCAAGACATGCCGCATTCATAATCTGCGTATGGGGGAAGCATTTCCACAGGAGCATCCAGAAATTCTCCATTGTTTGAAATAATTCATAAGAAAATAGTGAACACGAGCCATGCACCATAGGTCTCACCTTCTATAGAGCTATTTTAACTGAAAGCTTACAAGAAGTATTTCCCTTTTCCCCCGACACATGTGGAAATGCACCCCAGCTACAAGCAGAGCAGCCCAGGTGCCATCCACGGGCAGTGAGAAGTTTTCACACATTTTCATACTGATTTTTATTTGCTGGTATTTTACTACTTCTGCAGTAAATTGGTGCCGACTGTGAACCAGCATAAAACATGACCCATAAAAGCAGAAACATATGGCAAAGGAACATTAAGGTCACACCAAGGATAACAACTAGAAAGGTCTGCCTTGCACAGCCCAGCTGGGCATATGGAGGGACCAGTTTGAATAAATAAAAACCTTACGTAAGTCACCCCCATGAATGGCCCTTTTTGGATCTAAAACGGTTCCAGTTGGCATTAGTGTGTACCAGTTGTGATACCTTTCCCTCTGGGAGCAGGATCCCATTTCTGAGAGCCAACAATTAGTTTCAGTAACAAGTTCATTTGAAGATCAGTCCTTTTGAAAATGCACACATCAGGAGGCAATAATGGCAAGCCCTAATCTGTACTTTAAAATCCTTTCACTCTGATCTAGGACATAAAAATCCACGTGCTCTGACTCAACAATGTGGGGCAACGCATTCCAATGTTGTTTTTTTTTTTCACTGCATTTGCAAAATGCCTAGTATGGGGGCTTTTGATGAACCACTAGGCAGTCATTGCATCTTTAGGTGCTCAAGTGCTTTAGGATGAGAGGAAACGGCCTCAAGTTGCGCCAGGGGAGGTTTAGATTGGATATTAGGAAAAACAACTTCACTGAAACAGTTATCAGCATTGGACCAGGCTGCCCAGGGAAGTGGTTGAATCCCCATCCCTGGAGGTATTTAAAAGATGTGTAGAGGTGGTGCTTAGGGACATGTTTTAGTGGTGGAACTGGCAGTGCTAGGTTTATGGTCGGGCTTGATGATCTTAAAGGTCTTTTCCAGCCTAAATAATTCTATGACTTTATAAGTTTCTACTTCGCAGCAGGAAAAGGTGATGGTGCCTTGATGCATAAATTGTGCATTTTCACAATTAGCGTGCTTGGCTCTGCTTTAAAAGTTTTACTCTGAATTTCCTGAGTCTCTAACGAGCTTGACTTGATGATAGTAATGCTCTTGCAATCCGTGTTATCCTAAGAATAATTTTTAATTCCAAATTTGATTAATATTATCCTTAATTAAAATTTGATTAAATAAAATTGGTTAAACAGCACAGGTTGTTTGGCCTGAATATATATGTAGCTGTTAGGTAAAATTTCCTTTCTCTGCGGGGCAATTTTAAATTGCACTAGGCTTTCAGACCTGTTTGCACCGGCAGCAAGTTAAAAGCAACCGTTCTTTTGATGCCTGGGAGGGCAGAGAAGGAACATTCAGCTCCCAGGCTGTGCTTGGTGACTGCACAGGGAAGAAGCGAAGGCAGAGAACAGTCTTTGTCACTTGGACTGAAGATTGAGTCCAGACATCAAGAAGTGACCCAGATGCAGCTGCAGAAAGGCAGATCTTGTAAAGAAAAGCAAGTCACGGGGAGGCAACATGCTACTGCAGGTTACTTGCTGCTGCTGGACCCAAATGTAAGAGCAGGGTGACACTGGGGAAAAAGGAAACTATTCAAAGAACCGAGCTCCTTCACATCTTCCCCAGTCACTGAATCCGTCTCTCCAATTGGGGATGCTCGCTCACTGCGGTTAGGTACTCAAATAGCGACAGACATGCTTCCCCAATGTGGCTGGCCATATAAGCATGCCCCGTTGGCACAGTGATATGTTGAGAGCAGCCTCTGACTCTTTAACTGCCAGGCTTAACCACCCGCCATAACTATTCGTTACACTGCACACCCAGATAAAACCTCCAGCTGTTCCCAAAAACAACAGCTCATCAACAAAAGCCAGCATGAGTGCCTCAGGCAAATGCTTTGCTTTTGTGCTAGCTCCCTGTTGACTAAAGCAACCCAAGGCCCCTTTCTGACCATCAGGGCTCACAGAACGGTTGGCCACAGCTGAAAGGGAGGTGATTTTCTTCCCTGTGCTCCGAATTTTCACACCATTTACCTTGCTTCGGAATCCCACAGCTCCTAAGTGACAGGCTCCCTGCGCGGATGCAGACCATTCAGAAGAGATGGCCCAAAACAGGGGAAGTGTCTGTTGCCATCGCTGCTCTCAGAACTATCAAATGGATGCGGCCAAATTCTCGGGTTGAACTGACTTTGCGATTACCGTATTAATGCTGGTTTGCATGTTTATTACCTTGCCCATTTCAAACTTCACTGCGTTGAATCTTATTCTGAATGGATTTTTGCTATTGTTGGTTTGTTGTTTTTTTGTTGTTGTTTTTTTTTTTTTTTTTTCCCCTGGCCATTAAGACTCATTATGTGGAGTCATCAGCTGTTTTGCTTTGTTTCCCATCTGTTCATACAGTACTTGGGTTCTGGGATTTTTCCCAGGGTGTGAGATAATACTGCAGATGGGAGTGCAATTTCCACTGTTTTGATTTTGCCCCAGTGGGACTTCGTGTGGCCACTGGTGGAAAAATGACATTTGTAATGGTTTTGATTAAAGATTTTCCATATTATAGGGACTTGTCAAATCTCAAGGTTTTCAAGATCATGTTGTTAAATAGAGTCAGTGGCAGTTTTTTTCTAGGAGGATTTTCAATCCTTTCCCCATCTACAGTGCCTCCATTCTCTGAAGTAAACAAGGACTCTTTAGAGAACAAATCTTGTGCAATTTCAAGTCACAAGAAAAACCAACCCTGCTTGTGGCTGGGGAGAAGATCACATTCTGGTCCCATTGCTGCTAAGGGGAGCAGAAATCAGAACCTAATGAGACTCTGAGGGGCAAGTCTAGCCTCCTGTGACCACTGGTAGCCACCTCATATCATACCTTTCACTTGTCTATCAGTTAGGTTGTCATATTCACAGCTGTTTCACTAACGCAGTAGAAAACCTACTCCGCTAATTTGCAGTCAAGGTATACTTCAGTCAGTCAAGGTATACTTTGATCTCATGCCTAAGTTGTCCTTTTTCTCAAATACCTGTTATCTCTCCCCAGTTTTCATTCCCTCCTGTACTCGTAGAGGATGATCATACCCATTTCAACCTTTGCTCTGCGAGGCTGAAAAAATGATTATTTTCCATAGCTTATTGCTGGAAAAATATGCTCTCTGCTTTCCTCACCCTCCTCGGAACTCTTGGGTGAACTTACTTCAATTTATATGGATCCGCCCTGGCGATGGGAGCCAAAGCATTGCTGTCAGTCCTGAAGCCAATGTATGGGCACGTACCTGTTCCAGCTTCACTCCCTCCCACTGCTGCTTGATGCTGCATTTTCTCCTGGTCTGCATTTTGAGATTTATTTTAATTTTCAGGTGATGCCTTCAGTTTGGTCTCAGGCACGCCTTGAAAACACCCTCTTTCTCCCCCTCTGCATTCATCGTCTGACATAGATTAAGTTGCTACAACTATAGTTCAGTCAGTTATTCTGTGATTCTATTTCCTGGCATTTTTCTTCCACATCTGTAATTCCTATCTTGATTTCTTAGCATCTCTGCTGACAAAATTGCTAGGCAGTATATTTGGAGTAGGTTGTGCCCAGGGTGAGCTTCTCTCTAGGTGTAGGGTGGCAGTACTACATTTCATAGGGCCATTCCTCTGTTGTGACGGTGCACGACTCCAAGCTATTCTAGCAACATTGAGCTCCAAGATGGAGAAAGCTTGAACACACCACTGACCCAGTGGCAGCTCTAGAGAGCATGTGCTTGTTTGGCTTTACAGCACGTGGCCACAGAGCCAGGAGGGGCAACCTGCAACCCTCTCTACCCCATGAGAGGTGGGGTAAATCCACCTCTCATGAGCACTGCCCTCCCCTGAAGCTAAATACTGGGCAGGGAAACCTGCAGTGACATTTGGGAAGTCAGAGAGAAGACCCGTAATTGTTCAGTAAGGCTTTTCATCCTTAAATTACAGAAATCCAAGAGGGCTCAGTCTTCGTATACTTACCCTTTTCAGAGCAACGTATGTGCTAAAGAGAGGGTCAGCCACATTTTTTGTTAAACCCAACATTTCAGCATAGAAACGCTTACAAAATTATCCTGTTCACGCAGGAGCTCAAAGATTTTTGTGCTGTGAGTGGAGGAGGAGGGGAGAGTTTTTTACTGGAAGTACAAAATTGCTCTAATACGGGGAAATAAATGATATGGCAATTGTGAGAGAATCATATTTAAGATGAAGACTAATGCTAGGACATCACCTATGCCTAAGTGTAGACCTCCCTGGAGTATCCAGGAATCTCAGCCATTGCCTGAGACTCTCATTGTGTTAGAGATGTATGAACCTACAGAAGTGAGGAGGAGGCAGGATATATAAAGACAGGTAACGCTGGGAGAATTCTGTAGACCTTTTCATAGGCCTTAAATATAAATCTGGTCTAATAAATCTAATAAAGCCCACGATTATGCTTCCTAAGCGTAGGCTTTTACCTCAAGTTAGGCCAAAATGTAATTTCGGGGGAAGAAGAATCAATGCAAATACTCATAGGGGAAAATCTGTCGAAGCAGTGAACTTTTCACCTCTAACAGCTAGTAATGACCACGGGGTACAAGATCAGATGGTTCACTTAACCGCCGAGTAATGAAATTAGGCTAAAAGTTAGATCTAGTCTGCCCAGGGGCAACATGACAAATTAGATTCATCCACTTGCCGTATTTGTATTAATGCACTTTTGTATTAGTGAACAGATTATAAAAGAAGGCTTTGCCTTGAGGCAGGGTTTTCTGGCACTGAACTCATTTTCAAGCTGAGGTTCTCCCCTGAGGGCACGGTAAGACCCTCCTTTCTTTGCAGCCGAGAACCTGAGCCTCAGCAAAGATTTACCTGTGAACAGCTCTTAACACTTCAGAGCTTTAAAAACTGCAGATTTCTTTCTATAAAGCTACATAAATTGTACACTCGATATGTGTTTTAATAATAATGGAATATTTAGTTAGCTTCTTTCTAAAATCATTCAATGTGTTCCACTCTTAATACTTAAACAACAAAAAAAAGAAAAAATAATAAAAAAAGATGTTTTAAAATCAGCTCTCTGGGACAGGCTCTGTAATCTCATCCTGGCTCCCAGTCTTGGATGGCAGTCAGTAGTGAGAACTGCTGACTCTGCAGATGGCCACCTCTCTTCATGCCGTGGCTGCAACCCTGCAAAGGGTCATAGCCCTGTGCTCTTGTGGCCCTGTGAGCGGTGGGACTCACAGCGCTTAACGTCAGTTGTACGTGCGAGCGTTTCCAGCACGAGGGTTCGCTTTGCAGCTGCAGCGGCGTGGCATCCCTCTGACCTGGGAGGGAGCTGTGAATTGGGAATGCATTTCTTTTTCCTCTGAAGATGAAAGACTTTTAAAATTAATTGCATGACATTACGGCTTGTCTGTGTTGTCAGCTTTGATTTTGCTGTGACAAAATGATGGCCGCTGCCTGTCACGCAGAGTGACGCCGTGGCGGTGAGCAACTGCACTCATCAAGTGGCAGCACCGAGTGAAGGCATCACTGCGATCTGCGTGGAAAGCAGTTTTGCAGAGTGCGGTGCGGAGGCTGAGACAAGTGCAGATGTTGCACTCGTGCAGGGGAGCACACCTGGCCACCGCTGGCTGCGGCTG
Source organism: Vanellus vanellus (assembly GCF_965231255.1). NCBI lineage: Eukaryota > Metazoa > Chordata > Aves > Charadriiformes > Charadriidae > Vanellus > Vanellus vanellus. The sequence goes on along the minus strand of NC_138906.1, from coordinate 130,039,599 downwards.
GTGGCGGCTCTGCTGTACCACCCATGAACCTGTGCTAAGTATCCAGCCCTCCTCACCCATCCCGGGCAGCCAGCGCAAATTACTGGGGCTGATACTCTCCAGAGGTGTAATTTGAAGCATTCAGAACTGAATGCACAGCCTCTAGATCTAAAATCAGAGATCTTAAAAGAGCAGCTCTGCTGCTTTAGCAGGGCTGGATGGGGAAAGCCGGAGCAGAAGCAGCGGGAGGAGACTCACCCGTTCTCCCTTTAGAGGGCAGTGGTGTTCATCCTACAAAAGATGCGTTTGCGGGGAGGTGAAACCCCCGCCGTTCTCAACTGGGGTCAGCAGCACCACAGCAGCAGCAAGTGAGAGGAACCAGCGCTGGTGTGGTGCTGACGGCCGCGCTGCGCTGTACAGAAGAGTGTCTGATTCTGATATCGTTTCTGTAATGCTCTGCGCAGGGGCTCATTAATTTCCCCTTGTTTTCCTTCACACTAATCAGACAGGTAATTACGGTTTCACGGAGAGGCCTCCTCTCTCCCGTCACACTGTGAACGCAGTCCAGGGTGAAAGCGCTCCTTACCATCTATGTTTTGCCAAATTACAGCTTCTCTCCGAGCCCTTCCTGCCAGATTTATGCCAAACCAGTTTGGAGAGCCTAATAAGAGATGATTTCAAAGGCATTACTAACCTTTTCATGGGCTTGGGCGAAGCCTCCCGCTCCAGGTTGGAGGACGCGTGCTTCACGTGCATGGCATTGTAGGAGGTGTGGGTATACTCATTTTCATCGCTGTAGTCGGGACCAAGTAACGTTCGAGCCCACGTCCCCATGTCGTACGGAGGAAGAGTCCCCCCAAATTCAGAGGGCAGGCATTCAGGGTGTATTAGCTGGTGAAGGCTGTTCAGGTTGTTACCATGAAGAAAGATCTTTAAGAAGAAAAAGAAAGTTCAAAGTCATGATCAATTCCTTACTTCGTTAAGTACAAGAATAACAGCACTAATGAGGTGGGGAGTGTCATTAGTTGATGCTGCGGTTTCAGGTGGGAATTTCTGGCTCAGGCGAGTGGGAGGGGAGGGATTAGCTTTGGGGTGTGCAGCTGTGGAATCAGTCTGTCACTGTAAACGCTTCTGAAAACCCCGATTCGCTTACTTTCGGCGCGTGACACTTTCACTTTCTAAAGTACCAGATCAGGGAAAGTGCAAGTCAGGAATAATAACTGATTATTGCTACTAGAAGAGCCTATATGGCTTGTACGAAGAGCAGTGAGAAGAAAAGGGAGACAGTGGAGCTCACCGAAAGAAGAAGTAAAGGTCCTCAATGTCTGAGAGGGCAACCCAGCCCTGCACCCCGGGACTGACCTTTCCCAGGGGTGTAAGTCTGCGTGGCCACTTTGCCCTGCTTTGGCGACATTTGTTTCTCTAATCCCTCTTTGCTTTCAGGCTGGTACCACCCTTGTCCTGCCTGGTCAGAGACACCCACTCAGGGTGGCCTCTGGGGCCTTCTGAGAGATGATCCAGTGGTCGTTTGATGGACTGCAGAGGACAACTGGCCGAGATGACTGCAGGACCACAGTTCACATGGGTTTCACTTCTGCAGTGTGAGCAAACAGCCTTCGGGCGCGGGCATTTTTTGTGGAAACAAGTGAGTTACTACCATGTGAAAACAGTCAACTTGCTGAAGGAATGAAATAGGAAATTTTACTCTCACAAAAAGGGTTGAGCTGAAGTTTCCCTCACTGCAGGCGACCTCAGCCAGGCCTGATAATCCCTCCACATTGCTAATTCTCTCTATCCCTCAGCATGTCCCATTAAAATGTATCTACACTTTGTTAGTGATAACAGCTTTCTGGTCCCTGGCTGAGTTATTGATTCAATCCAGACCATTGCAAACTCTTAAGTTTTAATAACAGCAGCAATTCTCTGAGGCCATATGAAAAATGCAGAGAGAAAAAGAAGGAAGAAAAGAAAGCAGGCAGCTACTCAGCTACTCCCGCCCTGCAGTTTCCTATCCCCCTCCCCGGCCCCGTCTAATTACCCTTTTCCTTGTCTTGTCTTTGAGGAACGGTTTGATTAGCGTGTACAGGGCATGGATGTACCAGGGCTGGTTGACAAAATGGACTCCTCCAAAACGGGCAGGAAAGCTGTCCTACAGAAAGAAAGAAAAGGAAGGCAGTTAATAGATGCAGTGCTTTAGTCAGGCAGTCAATAGGATGAAAGTCAGAGGACGAAGTCTGCCTCTTCCCACCCGCAAACGAGCACTGGGCTTGCTGGGAGGGGGCAGGAGGGAGGTGGAAAAAAGAAAGATGCCTGGAAACGTTTGCATCAATTTCCTCTGTTAGCAGACGCAGTCCCTTCTCCCCTCCACGCACTAACGCGTCAATTACTGATGATTTAAAGTAGGCTCTCCAGCCGCTTCGCCTGAACATTTTTTAACTCCATCAGGGCGTCCGACTTGGCTGGGATGGGAAGAGAGAGGGGCCCCGACGAGCACCGCTCCCTCCAGGGGAAGCTTTCTCATCCCTCATTGTGCGGCGCAAGGCGAGCCCCCGGTTCCCACGCACAGCGCTGCGCACAGCTCACCTTTTCACCCTCCGGCCTCCCAGCCTCCCCCTTGCTAAAATCATCATTACAATGGCTGACCTTTCGGGGTGAGCGAGCAGCATATTACGGGGAGGAGGATGGGTGGGAAATGCTGATAAGTGAAGGTGTAGGGAGAGCGCACCATGACGGCACCATGGAAACTGCCGGAGCCCGGCGCTCGCTGCCAGGCTCCGCACAAACACCCTCGCCATTAGCATGCAGGTAGCGTCCCGCCGGGGAGGTGTTTGCAATAGCCTCCTACTCCGCTCAGCCAGCACGGCACGCTTAATAAAAGAGGAGGTTGCTGGCGTGCCTTTAAAGGTTATTGTATATCGTGACGGGTATTTTGTACCTACACCCTCATCTAACAAATGTCAGTCAGTCAGGGAAGAGCCTCGTATTTTTTCGCGTCGCATAAATAGTGGGATGACCGCTGCTCCTGCGTGCAAATACGCTTCCAGCGAGAGGAGAGGTGCCTGTCTCTCCCCCATGAAGGGAGATCCCAATGAAGCCATCCTCATCCTGCCTGTGCTGCTAAACCCTCCAGCTCAGCGTATAAAGACAGAGCATAATCAGGTCTCTTCCTTCAGGGCTTTGGCTTCCAGGCTCAGGCAGGTTCATTCCCCCCACAATTAACGTGGGGCATCCTGGGGCTTTCTCTCACCTTCCTCCGGAGCATCAGAGATCGAGCACAGCTGGTGAGGATATGGGATGGATTTGTGAGATGATATGGAAAATCCCCTTTTACACCTGCTCGGTATAGCTTCCGCGCCACTTCAAGGTCTAATTGTTTCTCAGATTGAGCACTATGTAGGCATCCCACCACCTCTCACCGTCCAGGGCAGATGGGCAGGACTCTCTATGCTCCTTAGCACTGGCCACGTATTGCCCTGGCAGTCATCTTAAGCTGTACTTGGGTAACGTTTGTGAGCAGCCGCAAGCGTTAAGTGATGCCTTTTTCGTTTGCTATACAGTAAGTATAAGCTGCTTATACCTCAGACACATCAGTTTATCTGAAATCATTACAAATCTCCATATTGGATGCTCCGTGCAAGACTAGCGGATAGTCAGGCCAGCACGCAGGAGGCCAAGCAGAGTAACATAACAGGGGATCCCATTTCAAATCCCAGAAAACTGTGAGCTGATCTTTTTCAGGATGGCACACGCTCTCTCGAGGTGTTCCTTCACTATAAATATGATTCTATTTCCATTGCTGCTGGAATATTCATTAGAGTTCAGGGACACAGCTCTGACTGATATGAACTTCTGCAGTGCTGCAGGTTGTGGTGATTTCAACGGGGCTGCGCTGAGAAACAGCTGCAGAGTATCTGACCCCACCTAGAAAAAACACTGACCAACAACAGAAGTGTGAAGTGAAGCCCAAAGTGATTTTCTACCCTACCTAAAATTGGGTTTTAGGGCAGACCAGAACAAAAAATGCCCATCTCATGCAAAATTCACATATTCAGTTGCTTTCCTCCCACATGGAAAGGAAAATTTGAAGATTTGAAGCTTTTCACAGACTATCTAAAAAAAAGAAAAGTATTAAGAAATATTGGAATGTTCCATATTATTTTATTTTATTTTATTTTATTTTATTTTATTTTATTTTATTTTATTTTATTTTATTTTATTTTTAATTCTGTATTTGTCAAGGCAGCTGCCAGCCCACAAGCTGTATCTCTAAGGCAAAAGTTCTGGACTCCTTTACTCCTTGGGGCTAAGCTGTCACAAGCATACCAGGTTGTACCATAGCAGCACAGGTCAGTGTAGAAGACACAGGCTGAGGTTGAAGCAAAGGGCAGTAAAGAAATGGGAGATGGGAGGCAGGGGAACAACTTTAAGACACAGAGATTTATAGGGACCCAAAGAATAAAAATTGTTTTGTCTTCTCACTAGAATGCTCAGGTGATATTAACCACAATCTTCAGTGAGAAATGTCAGTCAGACTTCATTTCCAAGGTGGAACGTGGGGTTTTTTTAGAACATGTTGACCACCCTCAATGCTACTACTTTACCTGGAAAAGTCTGCACGCTGAAAATTATAGGAACCAGCCAGAGGTTTAAACTGGAAAAGGTTGACCAAGGAGAAGGATGTAGTTTCCTATACAGAATATGAATTTTATGTTCACCCAACATAGTGTTGAGTCCATAAACTAGATTCTGTCTGGTACATCAGTAGATTAAGTGTTACAGGAAAGCCCCTCATAGAACAGTTTTATTTAAAGGCAATTGCTTTCTTTTCATTCTGAAGGTACACCTGAGAATGCACAAGGACCCTTGAAAAGGCAGCACGATGGCCAGGAAAAAAACAACAGCCGAAGAACATTTATTTGTGTGTAACTTTCCACTAATTTTTGTTCCTTACTCTATTAAGCACAATAAGCTCAATTTGACCTTCATCCCTCGGTCCACCTGCATTTGTAAGGCTGTCAATTAGAACAAGGACAAAGACATAATTTTTTTTTTTTTTTTTTTTAAACCAAAGAAATTTGATATGGGAATCATCCAGACACTGTTTGGAACCGCAACATACCAATTTTGCAGAAGTCCCTAATTAGAGCAGAGCTGTCTTGGAAAGAAAAGCTCCCGTCTGGAGGTCTGCCTTGCGCAGTTCCAGGAAGATGTATGAGACCTTTCCCACACCCCACTTAGTGTCTCTGCTGCTTTCCCTGGGGCAAGGTGAAAGTAGCTGAAATTGATTTTCTGCTGGAGAGCTTTTGCTTTTAGGAATTCTCTTTTGATTTCTCACGTCTTGTGATTCCTTGGGAAGGTGTATTTTATAATGAGGTACATTTTTTGGAGCCTGCTGTGAAAAGGACCCTGGGATCATGGAGCCTTTTCTTAACCTGATTCCTTGTTAAAAATACCCAATCCTGCGTTTATGCCATTTTATTCCAACAGCATAAATAAAAGATAGCACTCAGCAATTAGTCTAATTCTTTGTGGGCACTACTGTCATTTTATCTGAAAACCAGGCTAGACATATTAATATGTTGCTCAGAGATGAAACTGCAGCGTGAATAAATACATCCAACCCGGTGCTAATCTAGCTAACTCGCTACTCGGCAATCGCAGGGAAGAAACAGTGAAACGACTCCAGCTGATACCCGCCTGGGCAGCTAGCTCACTCCAGAACCAAACCAGGTCTTCTTCATTGGGACCCGAAGTGAACTAAACCAAGGAATATATCTAACCATGCTGCAGTGGCACCTTTCCCAAACTGTAAAGGTGAAACCTAGAGAGACAAAGTTGTCCAAACACAGGGTTTTATATGTTCCTGGTGATTGGATGAAACTGGTGCCAAAGACGGGACTTTTCTTTTACCTGATTTGTCTTTTTTATTTTTTTTTTCTTTACTGTTTTCAGTTATTCCCGTCTGCATCATCCCCAAAGAAAAGAAACCATGAACGCTTGAGTGCCACAGAAGAGCTGCCACAGACACCCCAAAATCCATACAGGCCTCAATACATCTCTCATTTCAGATTGGAGAAGTGTCTCCAAGCTTGCAGATCAGAGGAAAAAGTTATGGAGATCATTGTTTCCCTTCTCCGCTGAGACCTCCTGCGCGGGGAAATGTCTGAATTGAAATGAGTCTGTGACTAAAAACCCTCAGTACATAATGTTCCACTAAATAGCTCGGGAGCGATAGCTATGAGGTGAATGAGAGACAATTTTTCACTATTTCTGCCTGTTCTTGCCTTCATGACATCTATTTCTTTTGGCATGAGTATGCATCAGAAACCTTTTACTGTTTTGTTGTTCTGAACTGCTTGAAAGCTAAAAATTAAGATGATCTTTCAGCATCTCCTCACACCAAAGCGTGGCAGAAAAGTAAAACAATCTTTGGAATACCAAAATATAAATCAAACCTGATGCTCAGAGCCAAACTTTTCGAACCGCATGAATTGGCTTCATAGACCAACGACCTGAGCTCAAAAACTAAATTACAGCATATTTCTAGGTTACAGCACATCCGAATTTTGTGACACAAATGTTTTAAAAATGCTTTCATAACTTCAACCCTTTGCAATCAGAAAAGCAAACGCCTGTCTTGCCATCCAAAGGCACTTTAATCTCGACCATACTTGCCCGTTTGCTGCAAATCAAAACATAATCCCCTTTGAAATAAAATAATTTCCCTCAGATTCAGGAAGATTTAAACCATAAACAATACTGTTTAAACCTAAAGGTCATTTAAACTGAGGATAAAACCAGCATCTTCATGCCTGTGCACTTACATAATCAGTCCCCGCAGTGGATTAAAGCTCCCACAGACTGTATTAATAGTTCAGGAAGATTTTATTAATAGTTCTGTGATAGTTTTTCCACAGAGAGTTTCCGTGAGTGTGTGATTTTAATGGATTGGCACGAGAAGGGAAGGAGGCTTTCCGCTCTCCAGCTCTGGGTCCAAATTCAGCCCCTGAAACAGTGCCAGTGATTGAAAGTTGCTGTCCCTTGATTTTACCACTTTGTCAGGTATTGGCCAGGTTGTGTCTATCACAAACACGTTCCTGAGGGCATTTGAATGGATGCCACATAACCCCTTGGTGCTGACAGACCAGGCTGTCTTATAGTATGTGCTAGGAGAGAAGGGAAAGTGTGTCCCCCCCACCAAAACAGCTTCAGCTTCTAATTTTAATGCAGCTCCAAAGAGGTGATTGCTTATTTTGGGAAATCCCGTGGGCAGGAGGTGGTGGGAGGCAGCGGCAGGGCTGGGGGCCACAGGGACCCCGGGACCCAGCTGCTCCCGCGCCTCTCTGAGCCGTCCCTGGGGCTGCAGGAGCCAGCACGGCTCCCACTCGCCTGCTGCCGTGCCTCCTCTGAGCCCGGGCACGTTTCAAGTCTCCGTCCGGACATGTTGCTCATCTTTCCGTTATCTCTTTTTGCTCCCCTGTGCTTTTGAAGAGACAGGAATGCAAAATTAATGTCGCCAGTGGCAATAATTGCAAACTCGTTTGCTTCTACCTTGGCATGCCCTCGGAGTACACAGAGCTTGGAAATAGCTGCAGAGTAGGGGAAAACCATTAAAAAAAAAGACAATAGTGGCAGCAATATGGCAATGTTGACCTGCTCGAATATGACCGTAAAAAGAATTCTTGCAATCAGAAAGAACTCACTGATTCGGGGTAAGCTGTGACTGTAACTGCTCCCAGCAAAACGCTCTCTTTTCTCTGAAGCATACAGTAGGAAAGGACTGGAGGAAAATCACAGGAAAATATGAGTGCTTGGTTTATTTTTACACTGCATACCCGCTTATGTAGATGAGTACGCTCTGAAGTACTGCTGTCAGGGAAATGGAACTGAAAAATGAACACTGGGATGCATTCTCTTAGACATTTTTTCATTATGTTTGTTATCTCTCCTGTTACCCTCAATAACTTTTAAAATTCAGTCATTTGCAGTGGGTTTCTCCCAGTCATTATTGCACATTAGTGAGGTCCTACAGAGCATCTGTTCATGGGTGTTGGCAGATGGCACCAATAAATCAGGTTATAGAACACAGATTTGCTCAGTAAACTTTGATTTGTCCTGATAGAATCATGCTGTCATATCATCTGGTCTAACAAAATAACTTGTAACCTTGGGGCAAAAGGGGGATTTCTTCACTACCTTTTTACAAGAAAACCTTTGCTGAACCCGCTCAGAATAATTTAGGAAGAGAAAATTTCCCAGAAGCAGTGACTGGATTAACACCATAGCTGGGTGCTGCTTTTTTGCTTGGCATGTGCCCCTGTTGATTTTTAAGTGTTTCACATACTTAAGCCACAGACTGAGTCTCCCTCCAGGAAAAAAAAAAAAAAAAAGATGAATAAATTATATTGATAGAGAAACAGCAGGTTCATTCAGGGGCTTGGTTGAGGAGCTACACGGAGAAGAGAGGAATTCAAAAGGTGATTAAAAGATAATAATACAAAGAGTGCTGCCACACTGATTTGGAAGTAGCCCGCTCACGTGTGTGACTGGGGCTGTGATCACACTGGGGCCGTGGTCACAGTTTGCTCTAGATTAGGTCAGATTAGGCGAGGACAGGTCAGGGAGCTTCTGGTGGAGCAGGAAGAGTGAAAGTCACAGGATAAGCTAAGGAGGGGTAGATTGGGTCACAGGAACAGGCGGCAGCATGGGAAGGGACATGAGTTTGCCGGAGGCTATTTTTCAGTGTTAATTTAGGAACTTGCTATGATTTTACAGCCAGCTCTAGCAAACTGGGCTAAATTGCCTCCAATGTCCCGTTTTTTTGGTGTAAACTGTAGCTCAGAAACACTTTCATACCCAGCTTTCTTAAGTGAGGGTGACTGCAAGCTGAGTTGCTTCTATTCCTGTATCTCCCTGAACATAAACGTCTAAAATTAGTTGTGGGGGAAGGGAAAAGCATCAGGAAGATCATCAAAGCTGAAAGTAGTTTAGGGCTTAATTAGAAACTGCAAAATGCACTGGGCACAGCGCAGTGCTTGCTGGACCAGCGCAGGTGCTGCTGGCTGATGTGTGTGACCACCGGTTGGCCGTGATGCTTCGCTCTCCCGGGGGTACCAAGCCTTTGGCTGGCTGTGACCTACAAGCTTTGGTCGCTCACTCAAAAACATCACGAGAAGAAAGTCCCCATGCAAACACCACGTTTCTGAGAGAACTGACGTCCCTCCAATCCTTTCCTTGACACCGGGAGTTAAAGCAATGCTGTTCATCTCTGAGCTGTCGGTGGGTTGTGTGGGTGTGAGTTGCTCTTAGTTTTGGGTGTCTGACAAAGAAGTGTTTTTTTCCTGTCGCCAGATTTTAATGCAGAACCTCCTGAAGCAAAATGGCCACCGGCAGAATGAGCACGTCCAGTAATGAAAGTAAAAGTCAGCATTAGGACGTCTTTAAGAAAAGACCACCCTAATCTCCTTGCACGTGGAAAAGGATCCACCCAGGGAGCGCTGGGGTTAAAACATTTGGCATGGAAAACTTGGCCCGAAAAAATGTTCTATTTTTAATGCACACTTTTTGAAAAATAATAACTTTAAGATTTTTTTTGAAAGCAACTTTTAAAAGTTAAGCTTTAAACAAAATTAATTAGCACCATTAACTACTGTAGCTAAAATCTACAATTTTCCTTAGCTGACCTGATTTAAACTTCTCTCTCCTTAGCTATTTCTGTTTCCACAGACTGCCCTTGCACCCATCCTGAAGGGCAGTAGATCTGTGGGGCACTGTGGTTGAAAGCACAGGGAGTGAAGGAGTTAGGGCAGAGAAGAAGATGACACTGAGGCAAATCCACTGCGATTTAGAAGTCTGTAGAAAGGCAAGAAAAAAGTGCATGCAAAAAGCCAGCCCTGAAAAGGACAAACCACAGCACCTTATTTCTTGTCCAGCCCTATTAGGATTTTAAACATAAAACCCCATACGAAGTCTGCCTCTTTAGATATGCATTGTTATGCTGAGAATCTACATCATATATGTAAAACATTTATTCAGTATTTTCGTCACATCGCCACTTGCAGTATCTATGTATCTACTCCCTGCCAAAATAGCCCTGTTTGAGCAAAGGGGCAATGAAGGCCAAACTGTCACGGTGAGGACAAATGCCCACAGCATTAGTTAAAGTCAGCCAAAGAAAAGCAATTAAAAAAGGTCTTGTGGCACTTGCCTTTTTTCTCAGGAGACCTATTGACTTTGCAGAAAAGCTTTCCATCTTGCCTGTGAAGACGCCAAGGCGTTACACAGAAATCGTACAGTCGTATTACACTTGTGTTGTGATTGAAAGCTGATGATGGAGAAAAGGAGATTTTTATTATTTATAGTGCTCGGCAACCTATTTGGCGCTGAACAGAAGTCTGCTGTAGCTTGGCTTGAACAAAGCCTGGAATCATCTTAAAGCTTTTGAATGTACATTCATATATAGAGCGGCATGTAAAGGAGATTATAAACTATTATTGTCATGAGATTATAACCTAGAAAGAAAAATGGGTTTTCTAACCCAGGTCAGAAAAAAAATGATCAAGCAATTTTTTTGGCATTTGTTGACTGACTGAAGCAAACTATTTGACAGAGATTATTCATTTTCCAGTAAATTTCTCTGCATCTAGCAAGAAGTTAAGAAAATCCTTTGTGTTGACTTCTCCGTACAACTCCTTGAAGGTATCTTTGCCTTCTAGCATTCCCATTTTTTCAAGGCTATCTGCTAAACAGAAGCTAGATTCTAATCTTATATCACTAAGAATTTCAGTTTTTACCCTAACTTGTTTAATATTGGAACCTCATTTTAAAATGGAAGGTTGCCGTTCACCTAGCTCTCACACAACCCCCTTTTTAAACAATTTCTGTGGTGTCTGTCGTCCTCGACAAACATACGCTGACCAGTGTCCCCCGGTGAAGATATTTTTTCAATTCTTTTTTTTCTTTCAATGGGAGAGAGCGTGTGTGGATGGGGGGAGGGAGAGGGAAGGGAGGTGTGAGACAATCCTGTGACCTACTTCATTTTAAAGGGAGTCAAAATGGTAAATGCCTGTGCAATGGTGGAAACCCAGCTCTGGGGGGATTCAGTACCAGGCAACTCACGCTGCGTTAGATAAACACTTGACAGCAGCAGCACCTTTGCTTCATGTACATCCTCTTATTCTTCAAAACAGTAGAAGTCTAGAGGAAAAAAAAATCTTTTATTGTTTGCATGATTCAGTCTCTGGCCTTGTTCTAATATCTTAGTGAACTTGCTTAGCTTTCTTATCCCTGCTGAAGGGAAACTTGTTTCATGCATTTATGTCTCACAAAGTCCCACAGTCGCAGAGCTGAATTGACAGGAGCAGACCAACGAGTTGGCTCTGCAATAAAATAGAATATCATTGCGCTGCCCTTTTGTAATCTCTTTCTCTCTTTCTTTTTTTTTTTTTTAATAATGGAGCATAATGAAAACCTGACCATATTTGAATGTCCTTGAAATAAGTTTTGAGAACAAAAAAAAAAGTGAGTAATACTAAAGCTGTATGTGAAAAGATGTAAAGATACATGTAAAGATACTTTGTGAAAAACATTTTTAGGAAAGCTGGTTTTATAGTGGCAGACAGCATTTTAAGTTTCGTGACATTTTCTATGCCCTGCATTTAAGAAATGAGTTATAAAGACCATTTTGCAGTGAAGAGCCTTGTACGGTGCAGTACAGAGAACACACTGATATTTTTCCCCCGTGGTTATAAAAGTAGGCGTTGCTAATAGCAGCACCAATAGCTAAGATTGTCTGATGCTCCATTTGCATTTTGTTATAACTTTGCCAGAGGTTTACATCTGGGTCTCAAACCTTTTGACATGGAGCTGGACACATTTTTTATAGGGACAGTTTTGGGGTGAGGATGAGGAAGTGATTTGAGTGTTTCTCAGTGGGCTTGGGGGGGAAACACTATTTTCTGCACCTCAAAAATATTTCTATAACTACTGGAGGGTGGAGATTCAAAGCTCAAAGCCTTTGGGGCATGGAACCAACCTTTCATATAAGGTTTTCCTAATGCATGTGGTTGTGCAGCCGCAGTGAGAATTTGCAGCTCTGCGTGTGCATATGCCAGAATGCATTCAAGGAAGTTTGGAAGTTGAGAGGTTTCATAAACTGGACTAGTCATCGTGATACCCTCTCGCCTTAAAACCTATGATCAGTCAAAATCCTTAGAGTTCATTAGCTACGTTCTCCCAACAGAGCGGTGCCAGCCCTGACCCGTGGGTGGGAGGCAGAGCTCTCCTTGCAGGAGTTGCTCCTACAGGTGTCGTAAAACACAGGTGGAGTCAGGGCCCCCTGAAGCTCTACTTTGACACTGGGATTTCTTCCTTTCCAAGTGCGTGACTTTGCCATTTTAATGTTCTTTTTGTGCTGTGTTCACCACCTAAAGCAATGCTAGGTGACAGCCAGTGCTGCTCATCACATAATCACTCAGAATCCAGGGCTTTTATCAGTCCGGCAGTGTTAAATGCTGCAGAAACTTCCTACACTTTGTTAGGCAAAATACACGCTTCTACTCTCTGCAACAGCTCTCCCATTTCCACAACACAACTTCCCTTCAGTTCACACTTCTTATTTCTCACTGCTTTGCTTTACTGCAACCTTAACTCTGACGTCAAAACAACTTTAAAGGATAGCAGTAGGCAAATTACCTCTGCTGTCTGTGCAGGTGCAAGGAAAGCAGGGCACTAATCAGTGCAGCTTCCCAGCCTTCTCCTTATCATCAGCCAAGCATGGACGTCAGGCTGTGGGGATAATTCCAGGGCACTGTTTCAGTCCTTTGACCTCTTCATATTATCACCTGCTCCCACTACAGTCCTTGAACAAGAGGAGTCTAGGGGTTACCAGTTACGTTTACTGCCCAAGTAGTGCTTGCACTGCCTACCCAAAAAGGTTATTCTTAATTATGTTTTCAGGCAGCACAGTGTCAATTTGCAAGCTAATGATTCCTCCATTCTCCTGTTCTACTCTTAAAAATTTGTTCTGATTTTTTTTTTCCTAAGGCCAAGAGCAGAAAAAAAGACTTCTCTGAATTTGCTAAAAGTACAGCTAGCAGGAAAGTGTGACCCCTCTTTCTCACTCACCTCAGATTAAAAAGCCATACAAATTTTTCTTTTCTTCTTTCTTCTCATATTGGATTAAAGTCACACACTAAGCACTGTTACATGAAGTCTTAAATGAATTAGGCTTTTTCCACCCAGAGACTTGAAGTATGCTCTGTCATATCCCTGGAGGTCATTAAATTTGCTGGGCAGATACAGGGCAGTCAGTTTGTACCTTCTGCTTTGAAGGCTTTCCATGGAGAACTCTTTCCACCCGAAGGCATGCAGCAGCCTATCCTCCTTATTAAACTCCAAGCACTTTAGTACTACTCCCTGCTTGAGTATCAGCATTTGCAAATCAGTGGGTGTCATTTCCCTTGAGTTTAGCAAGGCTTTAGGCATGGTGGCTTATATTGTCCCTCTAGCAAGTTGGAGAGATTTTTCGGGGAGAGGTGGAATACAGTGTGGGTGAAAAATTGATCAGATATTGCTGGGCATCCTGGTGAGCAAGTTGAATGTGAGCCAGCAGTAGTATACTTTGGTGGCAAAAGTGACCAACCGCTCCTGGGCTGCACTAGCAAGTGTAGTACCAGTGGGTGAGGGAGGTGATCCTTCACCTCTGTTCAGCAACTGTGAGACCACACCCGGAGCACTGTGTCCATTTCTGGGCTCCCCACTGCAGGAGAGGCTGACGTACTGGAATGAGTCCATCGGAGGCTGCCGAGATGGCTAGAGGCTGGAGCAAGCAGTGTATGAGGAGAGGCTCAGAGAACAGGGTCTGTTCAGCCTGCAGAAGAGGAGGTTAAGGGGGAATCTCACTGCTCCCTGCAACTAATTAATGGGCACCTATGGAGATGACAGTCAGACCTTTCTCAGGGAGAAAAGACAAGGTAATTGACCTGAGTTGCAGTTGCGGTGGAAAGCCAAACCACATATCAGGAAAAAGTTTCACGGCAGGCACTCAAGCACAGGAATGAGTTTCCTGGAGATGCTGTGGAAACCCCATCCATGGAGATGTTCATACCTCAGCTGAACAAGACCTTGAGTGACCTGATCTAAATTCAAACTTGGATCTGACTTCAAAGTTTGACCTCCTTTAAGCCATGAATGGGATCAGATGACTTTTGGAAATCCCTTCCAATCTTAATTATCCCATGATCCTGTGGTATTTTATATGTGCAGGTATGCATGCATCTGAAGTTGTCAGACTGTTCCTGCTCTGTACTTTATTTAGTCATGTTCCACACTTATCACTGACCGATCTTTGGTTACTCGGAGCTTCAGGTTGCAGCTTCCATTTAAAGCTGAAGCTTTTATCATCTTTAAAGTATGCCACAGAATTTATTATAGACTAATGGGCAAGAAAGTAAGGCTTATTTAAGATATGCTTTGCCACAAAACCCATATTATGCGCACAAATGACGGCAATAAACAAAAGGAAATAATCTGTTCAGACCAGAGGAAAATCTATATTGCTAACTCCCTGCATTGAACTGTTGTCCCAAGAATGAAGAATTTCCTTGTTATCAGGTATGTTCTGGGTGAACAGAAGTAATCAGAAAAGCTGCATTCCCTATTAACTGCTACAGTATTCGACACATGCCCCAATGCATATTAATCCCACTTATGTCCATCAACTTAATTAAAACCTCTCCATTATTGAAATCTATAACTGGCAGATAAAAGTATCAGAGCTTAGGAAAGAAAGAGTGTTCACTTCTGCTGTTCACTGGACAGCTTTCCAGTAGCGCTACCTTGTTCCTGGTAGGAAATAGATAATTTCAGCTGGAAATCCAGCAATTTGGAAAACATTTGGAGATTGCAACTAAAGCCAACCTTTGTCTGCGAGGGTTAGTGAGAAGTTAATAGTACTGCTCAACACATTGCAGATGCTTGACTGGGGATTCTTTTTTCTTTCTCCTTTTCTTTTGGCAATGGCAGACTTTTGTCATATATACGCAGTACAGCTTTGCACAAAAATTCAAGATAAGGGCCACTGACAACACACTTATAATGCTGAGGTTACATTAATATCTTGTTTCCTCACTTCTATCAGGGAGAAGTCTTGCTGGGAAAGTCAGTTCACTGCTTATAGGTATCATAATCTCCAAAATTTTAAGACCAAATCATTAGCAAATCTCCTTCTTTTTTCCCCCTAATTCTCTGCTCCAGGCACTATATTATTTCAATTTTGAGATTAAAACAAATCTCGGGCACACTGTGTTGTTGTACAATCTGGGAAGGATTACTCTATTAATTAGGCTCTGCTATGTGAACTGGTTGAGTTGTGAAGGGGCTCAGGTTGTGAAAGCCTGCTCAGTGTGAAATCCATCATTCAATGCAGCAAATTCTTCACTCAAGGTGATTACTGCACAACTCTTTTCACCAAGAATAAACATCACGGAAATATCCTAAACAGAAAAATAAAGAAGTTAAAAGCTTTGCCATCACCAAAATTCTTTCAGACTACACAAGAGAATTGGAGTCATTTGCCTAGTACTTCAGTGTGTAGTCAGAAACCAGAAGTGCCACTGGAAAAGTAGCTTAATTTCTGACATGAAAGTTCTGAAGCACCTTGATTGTTAAAAATATTTTCCCATTAACTTAAGCAGAGGAGGCTAATTATAAAAGATTATAACAGCAATTTGAGCACTACTCTCAAGGTAAAGTGAAACATATTAGATGCGTGTTTTTAAACAGGCATTACAAAGAAGGTGGTAAAAATAAAATTATGTTTGTGACTGTTAGAAAGTTAGAAACAGTTTTTCAATCATGTGGTAAGATCATCGTTAGATTCTGGGAAAAATCATTCAAGGCAGCGTCCACTGAAATACCCAGAATCGACTTATGCGAAGCAATTAGTCTTTCTAAAGCAATGAAGGACTCGCCTGAAGTTTGAGAAGGTTAGATGTTGTTTTGACGCTCTGGACATGAAAAGAAACCCACAGTGTTTCTGCAAATGAGGTTAAGGCAAGAAAGCATAATGCAGTCAGTGTGGGAGTCCACAGAGTCCAAGACTCTGAGAAATTCAGAGTGGACAAACAACTCATGCAGGATAATATCTGCCATTTGTAAAAGGATCACAACACTACATAGACATTTACAGGTTGTTGAGGCCCCATCCTTGGAGGTGTTCAAGGCCAGGCTGGACGTGGCCTTGGGCAACCTGGTCTAGTGGGAGGTGTCGCTGCCTATGGCAGGGGGGTTGGAACTCGATCTTCAAGGTCCTTTCCAACCTAAACCATTCTATGATTTACAAATATCAGCAGAGATCTGTAGAGGAAGCAAGCAGATTTATTCATGGGAGTCATGGAAAACAGCATAGTAGAGGGTGAATGGACTGGCCGCCTGAAGGCCCACGGGACATGGACTGATTTTCCATGATGTTTCAGCGCACCAGGGACACCAATATCAGCAAAGACAAGTCACTGATGGTAGGAGTCAATGAAACTCTGGTCTTACAGAGCTAAACTTTATTCCATTGTAGAATCACGTCAGTAAATGTTTGGATGATGGAAAATATTGAGAAGTTAAAATTTATAATACTACCAGATGGAAAAAGATGCTTATTATTGATTTAAAAAGATGCCAATTTCTGGATCTCAGTGAATGAATTCATTCAATGGACAGACAAATGTTGACAATGGAAGAGGAAACTAAGGATGCTTTCAGGAAATACAGGAACGCTCAACAGAGTATGGAATAGAAATGAAAGTGTCAAAATGGTCCATGGCTCACCCACTCAGGAAAGTTTCTCTTGCCATAATTCAGGCAACAATAAGAGAAGCCTATTAATAGCTCTAGGGAGAAAAGTATAACTAAGAAGAACAAGTGAAGGTAGTGCTCTTACAGCTCATGTAAAAGCAAGCAAACCTTTTGTTTGCATATGAATGATCTAAAAATGGCATCTATTGCAACATCTCTAATGAGAAACCGAAAAGGCAATAACACTCTGGGAGGTGACCTTATGGAACTGGGCCATCCATTTGTGCATGATCATTATCTCTTTGGGAAACCATTTTCTTTGAATGCCATTGGGCATTCAAAGAAAGTTTTTTGCTTGGAAATGCAACACATTTGACAATGTAAACAGCACTACGTTATGCATAAATTCTGTTAGATATGGGGGAAGAGTGTAAAAGAATCCTGTCTGGACGCTTCAAGTGTCTCAGAAAGCACAACAAATTCTGACATAAAATAAAGGAATAAAGATGTAAAGTGCACAGATGTATTCCAGAGAACCTCATGGGAATGTCTCCCCCAGCAGACCCCTCAGATGGGCGAGCCATAAGGAAATTTGCACCTAATCAAGCTGCCTGCATCAGCAGCTCGACAGGGCTACTGAGAAGATACATGCAGGAGGGGTAGGTCACAACCAGGCCTGTATTTAACATTGTGAAATTACTGTGGCACCAGTGATTCACTGGAGGTCACATGAACTCTGAAGACAAGATGCCTGTGCTTGTCAGCAAGCAAAGAGTCACTTTGGCCTGACAGGTGTCTTGAGACAGACAGAGCAAAGCAGCAAGTCCAGTACGGTTTGTGAAATGATGCTAGCAGTGATAAAGGTGGGAAGCAGTCATACCAATGTGCAGTGGACTCATCCCCAATGCAAGCGACACTGCTGCACCAGATGGACACAAGCAGAGGAGAAGTAGGTGGAATAGGTTTTCTCAGCCGAGGCGCAGCTAAGCCCCAGGACGTGCGACAGCAGGAACTGAAGGACCCGGCCGTGGCAGAAATGGCAGCATGGATATGACAGCTGAGATCCAAGGGTCCATGGGACAGTACGGGACACCTCAGGAGTTAATTTAGCACTGGTAACTGATGGTCTTTGAGATTCTGAATTGCATTAAAAATCAGTGATGCTGTGCCTAGAAAGGGAAGTTGTGGGAAAATAAAGAACTTACAGAAGGACCTTAAAATAGCCCCTTGGTAGTAAATGATTATTGATCCCTTCCCTTCTTCCATCAATCTAGCCATGATCAGTTTATTACCCTCCACCTGTTGCTGTGCTCACAACTTGGAGTGGAAATGAGAAACAGCACTTTCTTTGTTTCTCCTTTAAACATGGAAGGAACAGCCCCTTCTCCCTTGCAGGGGATACGATAAGGTCTCCCACATTGCTTACAGAGACCAGATTGGTAGGAAGCAGCAGTAAGTAAGAGAAGACAAGAAGGAGGAAGAAGAAAGTAGGAAATTTGTTCTCCCCAATGGCATTCTCACAACCGGATAATTTCTCTGGCTTCAGATCCCCTGGTCATAATAGCAAACCATCTGCTCATGGAAAGAGCACACTTCAAGAAAGGATAGCTGGCTTAGTCATCCAGTCACATCACAGCTCAGCAGGGTTTCTCTTCTTTTAGTAAACAGGGTTTCATTTTTAATCCTGTTTCTCCATTCTTTAAAAAACATTTTGATGTCATTTGTATAGTTTAACCTGTCCATTCTTCTAAAAAAAAAGATAAGTGAGACAAATAATCAAGCATCCTACAAACATATGAAACTAATATTACCAGCAATTGCAGTAACAATAAAGCATAACTGCAGTTAAAATTATTCTGGGATCAGATACTCTACAAGAGAGTTTAAAGTGGTCATAGAGTCTTTACTATAAGAGTATCAGCCACATTTAATACCAGTGACAGCCAGGGATACGCACAACCCTGGTGTTTACAGCAAGGATGTGGGACACAGCTCACTGTGGCAAGTCCAACCCCTCTCCAAGATGCATCCCAAGTTATGGACCCATGTGGGCTAAGTTTTTAGGGCCAGCTTCACCCCGTGTGGCTGGACCTGTCCTATGCTTATGGAAGCATACATGTGCATGTTACACAGTCCTATGTTTTCTCTCTGACCTTCCCTCTGGCCTTTTCTGGCCTCTTCTCTCTGAGCTGCCAGTGTGATGTGGACGAGCTGGAGGCAGAAGTGAAGGTTAGTGGGACACTACTGCTCTGCCTTCTGCTGCCTTTTCCTACTCCAAGAAAGTCCCTGTCTAGCAGCTAAGGAAAATTTGTTTATGTTATCATAGAATCATAGAATTGCTGAGGTTGGAAGGGACCTTTAAGATCATCAAGTCCAACCATTAACCTACCCGACAAAAAACACTTCTAAACCATGTCCCGAAGTACCACATCTACCCTTTTTTTAAACACCTCCAGGGATGGTGAATCTACCACCTCCCTGGACAGCCTATTCCAATGTTTAATAACCCTTTCAGTGAAGAAGTGTTTCCTAATATCCAATCTAAACCTCCCCTGACATAACTTAAACCCATATTATGCTGCAAGGCTTGTCGCAATTTTCAGATTCACATGGCTATAGATCTTGAAGTGCCCCTTTTGTGCCTTTTTTTCCCCATTGTTGTCTTTCTTTCATTTTTCCCATCATCCATACTCCTCTCCTGGCTCAGCTAAGTTTGTTGAAGCAAAACCCTGGACAATACATTTCAGTGTGCATTTTGTCTTTCATTTTGATTGACTTCCCGTGTGTTTTTAGAGCCACAGGTCAAAAACTTCATTGCTCCCTGCTGCTTTATAAAGCGTTCTTCTAAATAAATAGTACATACCACAGAAATATCTGATCGTCTGAGCAAAACATGAAGCTAGCAGTGCCTGTTGGAAGCTGAAGAAAACAGCACCTGCCTGCCTGCAGCAATCCTGTGTAATTCTAAAGATATAAAGACAAACTGAAAAGCCTTGCCGCTGCTGAGACACAGAAAAATTAACTGTGAAGTGAAACAACACATGAATACAGGGGTGCAATACTGAAAAAGCAGAGAGGTTTATTGTCCTATGACTGCAAGTGCAAGGTCCTGCACCTGGGGAGGAAGAATGCTAGGCACCAGTATAGGTTAGGGGTGGACCTGCTGGGAAGTAGCTCGGAGGAGAAGGATCTGGGAGTCATGGTAGACAGTAAATTATCCATGGCCCAGCAATGTGCCCTTGTTGCCAAAAAGGCCAATGGAATCCTGGGCTGCATAGGGAAGAGTGTGGCAAGTAGGTCGAGGGAGGTCATTCTCCCACTCTACTCTGCACTGGTGAGGCCACAACTGGAATACTGTGTCCAGTTTTGGGCTCCCCAGTTCAAGAGGGACAGGGAACTGCTGGAGAGAGTCCAGCATGGGGCAACTAAGATGATTAAGGGATTGGAGCATCTGCCTTATGAGGAAAGGCTGAGAGAGCTGGGACTCTTTAGCCTGGAGAAGAGAAGGCTGAGGGGAGACCTTATTATGGCGTACAAGTATCTAAAGGGTGGGTTGAAGGAGGATGGAGCCAGGCTCTTTTCAATGGTTCCAAGTGACAGGACAAGGGGTAATGGGCACAAGTTAGAACACAGGAAGTTCCGTTCAAATACACGGAAACACTTCTTTATGGTGAGGGTGACAGAGCACTGGCACAGGCTGCCCAGGGAGGTTGTGGAGTCCCCTTCTCTGGAGATTTTCAAGACCCTCCTGGATGCAGTCCTGAGTAATGTGCTCTGGGCAATCCTGCTTTAGCAGGGGAGTTGGACTAGATGATCTCTAGAGGTCCCTTCCAACTCTGAAAACTCCGTGATTCCGTGACTGCTAATAACCTCTTTGAAGCTGCTGGTTACTATCCCTTGCGGTACCTGGCCTTGTGAGGGTCCCTACAGCATCACAAATAAAACTTTCCAGGATGGATTAGATGAACCTGATATATTCGCCTTGAGACATCAAAAAGTATTTCTCGTCCACAGCTGAGGAAAACTACAACACGAAGGGTGGATACTACTATGGGCCCATCTCTGGTACTCCTTCAAGTGTACACTTGTGAGGTTTGAGTTTCATAAACTGATCTTCTCAGAATTGTGGTGGGTTAACAACACGCACACTACCGTTTTTCACCTCCCCCAAATAAAATGCTGTAACATGTAAAGTCTTCTTAATTTATATCCTTTCTATCATATGTTTATTCTCTAACTTGTTTAGAAAATAACTTTTCATGGGTTAAGCTTTTTAGAAGCCAGATAACTGAAGAAAAGGTTAAAATCCAGTACTTGTGCATTTTACACAGAAAAGGTACGGACAATGCTTTGTCTATTTAGAAAACGACCTGAGTATAACATTTCTCAGTGCCTGAAGCAGTGAAATTTTCTGTGTATTGTTTTTTTCTGCCTGATGAGAGTCTTGGTTTTATGGCAGGTTTTGATGTCAGTAGAAACTGTAGCTCCAAAGTACAGTCCCAGCTCCAACGGCTTCAGGTTACAGAATTGTCAAAACGACAGACTTCTGAATGACTCTGGCCTCATGGGTCTAACTCCACTGAGGAGAACTAGGAACTTTTCCATCTAATTCTAATTTCCATCCGATTTTCCACACTAAGCTTTAGATCAGCCTTTTACCACATATGTATATTTTGTAATACAACCCTGGTGCGGTTTTGGTGGAACTGGCAGCATAACAAGAGGGAAGATTTCAGCCGTGCATTTTTGCTGTGCCATGCAGCTTCACATGCCTTGACTCCAGACACGCTGACATATGCAGTAAGCAAGTAAATGGGTTTCCAGTGGTGAACCACTGGGTGGAGAGAGGACAGATATTGCTTTGTATTTTACACATATTGCAGTGGCTGTGTCTGCAAGAGCTTCACGCACACAGCCCTAAAGAACCTGATGTTTCTTTTCATACTTTGTGGTATCGGACTTCGGGGAAACACCTGCAATATCATTGCAGTGTATTTTAAAAGCTGCCTTCATTGTCATGAGTTTGGGATGATGAAATAATCTGACATTTAAATGGAAGTAATACTGAATGCTGATTGTGTGTTATCTTGAAGGACTGTGTTTATTGGTAGAAGCCCACAAAGGAGAGTTGGCAGTTTGCCTTGATGTGAGACCACCAGGGGGAAATATTCATCAGACAGTATGCAAGGGCATCAAACATGCCTGACAGGTGAGTCTCACGGTGGCTTGACAGCTTGGACATTTGCATGAGAACCTGCTCACCCTTTGCTTTGCTTTTCATTGAATAACATTGTACGTTGAAAACTATACCTTGCCATCTTTGCAATCTCAACCCCTCTCCATTGCACTCAGTAGTTTCATGTGAGGCTATGTTTTGGAAGACTTCTCAGGGGTATCTTCCTCTCTAAGGTTGCCTACCAGCTTCTTCTCCCCTCGTACTCCCTCCTTTGTTCCTCGAAGAAGAAAGATATTCTTCAAACAACATACTGCTCTGGCAACACTTTAAGGTGGGACTCCACGTCTGATCAATGACCCGGTTCCCTTAGGTTTGGTACTTGAATGTTCCCTGGTAGTTTTGTTGTCAGGAAAAGCAGGAAATACGAGAGCAGGAAATTCCCCAAGAGCTCGGACTGTATCTGAGCATCACTTCCTTCTCTTCCATCCTTTGACCTTAATTGCTTGTGCTAATGGCTGGCTGCTGACACCAGTGTGATCTCTGATTGCCCTTTCTTTGCCTCAGGGTTATTAACAACAGGACAAATATTCAGGAGCTCAACACTTTCTTGTTCAATTTCCACTTTTGAAAAATCCTTTCATAACAGCACAGGAAAGTCCTTACGGAGCCAGATCCAGCTAGCCCAATAGTCTGTCTCTAGCAGTGGTTAAAGACAGACAGGCAAGAACGAGTACAAAACCAGGATAAAAGTCTCCAGTTAACAGCTTCCAGTATTTGCTCCTTTCCTGAAGGATTTTTCTGTCTTAAAAGACATGTCTATAATGAGAATTCATTCGTGATTCTCCATCCTGGAAATCTATAGATGAAAAAAAAAGATTGAGCTAAAGTGACGGGATTTTGAAGACTGTTGATACCTTAGGAGTCCAGCTTGCGTGCCTGGGAATAGATTACAAGGTTTAGCTTTCTGCTATCAAAACATTCCTTACTAAAGCAGGAGGGAGCCAGGCAGCTGCAGCGCTGTCCTTGGAAGTCAGGGTTTGGTATGAGAAGGGGAAGGGAGTATCATCATGATTTCTGTTTCTCTGGTTTTGCCTCTTCAGCATATTTTAGTATTGCCACAGTCAATAGCTCATTACTTGCTTCACTGAAAGGCTCTTTTGGGACTCTCTGAGCCTTGTAGGAGAATTTTCCACTGGAAAAAATAACAGAAAGCATTTCGGTGGGAGGGGTCCACCTATTATTGTCCTGAGAGCATGAATCAGGATCCCAAATGCTGCAGTACAACGTCCTTCCAGCCGCTCCTCCACCATGTCTCAGATCAGGTGCTGTCCTGTGTGCTCCAGGAACACTTCAGCACTAGCCAGGAAAGTTTTCCATGCACTCCTCAGATAGTAGTGAATCCGGTGAGAGTTCTGCTCTCCCACGCAGTGCTTAAGCAACAAGGCTTAAAAACTTGTTAAAAAAAAAAAATAAAAGCAGAATCTTTATGGTCACGTTGCTTACTTTGCTTTCTATAATAGATAATTTTGCAAGTCATCATTGGAGCTGAGAGCAATTGAGCATATTTCGCAGTGTGATGATGACCTCGGGACCCATACGGGAGCACATCTCCTCGGACTACCTGAGAACCTGACCTGGCTCAGCACTCTGGTGTTGAACGTTTACAAGTACAAACTCAGGACTTCCCAAAACTCTTCCTTGTTTTTCATTAGATGATTGATATTTCCTTTTTAGCTTCACCTCCAAGCCTGAGGCATGTGGGCTTTCAGAGGTGAAAAAGGGTTGAATAAAAGCTGATGACGGCTTGTAAGAAAACGGTTTGCAAGGAAAGCGAAAACAGCACTTCATCCAGAAGCACTTGCCATTTGAGAGCTCAGCATTTGCCATTCTGAGACATTCTGCAGCAGTACTTCTGGATCTCCTGATATTGCCAAGTATTTAGTAGGACTCGGTGTAGAGTAAAAGGGATAAAAAGGGTATTAAAGCTATCTCGGTTCACCAAAATGTGACATATTTAAGAATCCCTACAATTTTTTATACTTAACTGCCTGGTTGCTAGGAGTAAAATGCTGACTCTGAAGAGGCCACAAGGACTACGGTATCTTCTAGAAGGTATAATACCTCCCCTATTCTGGTGCATTTTATTTTTGTAGCTGTCTTTACTCCTGGGAATGCAATAAAGTGTATTTTATAAAAACTCCACAGTGTCAAAGTAATAAACACTGTGCATCTACAGCTACTCAAAATATTTTCTGTGCGGTACCAAAACAGGTGAAGATAGAAACAAGTAGTCATAAAAAAAATACCTGTTCTTGTAAAATAGAATGTCTCACCCATAAAGGCCTTTGGTTTTAGGAAAAAAAGCAACAACCCATGAAATCCATAAAGTGTAATTCAGCCTCTTAGAGGGAGCAATTCACTGCAGCTATCCAGAATGCTGGAGGGTAGCAGTGCTCGTAAAAGTCCCTGGAAAAAAAAAAATAAAAATGTTCAAAGCAGCAAAGAGGTAAAGTCTCCTCCGCTTACATAGGTCATATGGACCTCTGCACAGCCTTCCCTTAGAATCCAGATGTGAATATCCTCACTACAGGCCAAACCCCTGCCCCAAGATTTCTCTCTCTCTGTTGCCTGGCCCACAGGGAGCACTTAAACACTCCTCTCCCCTGGCCCTGGGAACACCATCTGTTCTGAGAAATAAACAAGCTCCAGACTGGGAAACCACAGGAAGCCCTTTATAAACACTTAACCACTCTTACATGATCATTTAATTGTTTAGAGAGGTAAACAAGAAATGATCTTGCTGACAACATGGCCAAATTGAGACCCTACATCCCTCAGTGAAGGATGTCCACTCTTCCATCCAGTACTATCTAGTTTTTAACATTGCAAGGTGACAGATTTCAGGTAGCAACAGCTGGACCACAACAAAAAAGTATTTCTGTTGGAGGACAATTTCTGGCAACACCAAGCATTTGCTGCCTGAGTCAGCAGTTGTTCAGGAAAGCTGCACAGCTACACTAACATAATGACATGTCCAAAGTAATGCATGCACTCACATCTCTAGAGGGCTTCTCAGCTCAGGTGCTTGTCACCAGAGTGGCCACCCGAATTTTCAGGCTAGCACTAGCAAGCCAGGGTCTCACAGCATCTCTCTGCCTCAACTGTAGAGACAAGGCCCTTTCTTTTTCTTAAGAAAGCAATTTATTCATGGAAGAAATAAAAGATTGACTGAAATTACTTGTATGTATCTGATGAAGCGCCTTCCCCCAAAAAATTAGGAAAAAAATCCAAGCAAATGCACAAACCAAACTATTTCCAGCTTCTGTTTTGAACTCTTATTTCTTTCTGATATGTGATATGAAAAGGGAGAAAGAAACATTCCAAAATGACACAAAGCCTTTTTGCAAATCAGGGAATGAACCGGACGTTTTCTGGTTTGGTTTGACCCACAACAATTGTGTTTCCAACTTTAATACTGGGACAACAACTTAGAAAATCAATTTGTTCGTCTCTAGCTGTTAAGTGGGTAATGAGGCATTCAGTGTGGTTCATGGCCACGTTGAATAAACAACTTATTCAATGTCATTAACATTTTCAGCCTATGAACTCATGAATATCCAACCACGCTCCTCACTGTGCAGTGTGGGTGAGATGGGTGAGACACCTTCAGTGTTTCACAGATCATTGTCAAAATTCAAGATAATTTTCTACTTTTATTGAGCCTTTTAAGTATTTCTTTATGGCAAAATCTTATCAAAATGGTCTGGACAAGGTGGTCTGATGATCTACACGTCTTTTCCGTCAGTGGAGCATTTGCTGGATTGCACTGAATTGTCCATTAACATAATGGGGAAAAAGCAGGTATACCAGGAGGGGGTGTGCATCATCCTGTCAGTGGTGTGATTTTGCTGCATTATGTAGATGTCTCCCATATTAAAATGTTGCGGGCATCTTATTGTCACGTTGAGGATGAATTTTAATTAGACACAGTATAGAATAATGTTAAGAATTAAACTCACGAGCATATATTTTACATGAAAAAGGTGCTATGTAATGCATAAAATTATAATCCAATTTCCAGATCCCCTTTTCCACAATAGCACAGAGGGAGTTAGACTGGACCTGCGATTTGTCTATTCTGGTATTGTGATAAGCTCTCTCAACTACTGATTTTAGTAACGATACCAAAAATACGGCTGTTATTCACACCTGTATAGCTGATACATATTCACAGTCTGGTCAGAAACCAGAAACCCTTAGCACAGTTCAGGCATATGACTTGAACGCGTGTCAAAGCGTAAGTGCTGTTCCTGCCGTTTAACACAGAGGAGCTGCGGGCTGTGAATTCCTGGTGCTAAGCAGACATGCCTAACTGAACACCTCGGAAATTGGAAAGCAATTCTATTCCTCCTTTTGTTTTCAGTGTTGTAAAATAAAGTGTTGAACTAGAGGTGGCCCATGTGAAGTGAGCGTGAATAGAAATTGAATAGAAATTGAATAGAAAACACTCCTCTGGTTTGAAAACCAATCTGGAAACAGGTGAAAATGCAGCCTTAGTGTGACTGAGAGGGCAGAGCCGCGGTCAGGTGTCAGTGGTTGACTGAAATCTTTTGGCTAGGGGTTGAAATAAACAATCTTTCCAAACTATTTCCCACCACCTAACATGACAAGGCTAAAGTCCCTCAAGCCCATTTATAAATTACTACTGGAAACTGTTTTTTGCTTGGCCAAGAAGTGGAGCCAGATCCTCCTACCTAAATAAAAAATACAAAATTCTCTTTATGCCATACATCCCGGCAGAGGAGAGACCACAATGAAATCTGGAAAGAATGTAAGGATGGGGAAGACTCAACACTCAAATGTTGCATTTATCTTAAGAAATTTACTCCTACTGGAGAATCCATTATCAAGTGGGTTCCATATTATTTGAAGAAAAAGGTGTATCACGTGTCATGTAACCTCCACAGAGATTTCAGAAGACTGTAAGACCCATCCTGGTATTTGTTCTATGGCTAGAAGCACAAACTTTATGTGACCAAATGCCACATCCCCTTCTCATTCAGAAATGTAATAAAGGCACCTTCAATTTGTTCATGTGACAGGGACATAGTCACTCAAGGGGAGAGGAAGATATCAGGACCCAGGGAACTAGGACATCAGAGAAGAGATTGTCAGATTTTTATTGCCGTTTGCCTCTTTTCTCTGAGACGGCTATAGCATGGAATGGTCTGAAATTGGAATTTTTCCTGGTTGGATGGTCCCACTTTTGTTTTAATATACAGTAGTCCTGTGTGTGGAAGCAGCAAAGCTTTGCTCTGTCACCTGGACAAACTAACTTTGAAATGAACTGACATGCTTAAATTGGTCTAAATTTCTAATTTGTTATTTTAGAGTTGCTTGGTTGAATTGACTTGAGCAATCTCATAATCCCACTGGCAAATAACCCTGCCTGGAAATCAGTGCAAACCTACTCTTAAAAGTCCATCATTTTTTGTTGATACCAGAATCACCTGCCCAGACATGTGCAGACATGGGATAAAATTTTGCTTTTGTTAACACTATTATCATAAGACTTTGAACTAATTGAGCTGGCTATTATCACTTGAAAATTGTACCATCCCCTGTTGAGTTCAATTTCTGGTATAATGAACACATATCTAAACATCTTCATTTTCCTTTTTGTCACAGCTGTTTTGCTTTAAAAACTATTTTGCCTGGGAGACTTAATACATTCATAATAATTTTACAGTCTGTATTTTACTTAAGACACAAAGCTATAAAAACCCTGAGAAAAATCTAACAGAAGTACTGGTTAAATGAACTATTCGAGCATGAGTATTTTATAACTCAGCATTCTCAAAGACAGCTCAACAATGAAGTTTTTCCTCAAGTCTCACTGGGAAAAGGATGACACATGCCCAGGATGGTACTGTATATTTGATATTTAGAAAAATAATTTGACTTGTGAAAGGAAAGAAAATGAGTCAAGAAGACAAGTCTAAGGGTATCAAAGTCATGCCTACACCTCACCGCAGAGTGCATCCTTTGACTACGCACAGCCTAAATATGTAAGTCCACTTGATGCAGTGTGGATCTGCCACATCACACCTGAAGCAGTATTACTTCCTTCACATCTCTCTCATTTAGCTCCCTGCTAGTTCTTAAGTTATTTATGGCAAACATCTTCTGCCCTTTCTCTTGCAGTATAGATAGGCCATACCATGCACCTCCTCTGACTCAGTCTCCAATTTTA
Organism: Vanellus vanellus; assembly: GCF_965231255.1. Taxonomy (NCBI): domain Eukaryota; kingdom Metazoa; phylum Chordata; class Aves; order Charadriiformes; family Charadriidae; genus Vanellus; species Vanellus vanellus. The sequence goes on along the minus strand of NC_138906.1, from coordinate 130,011,403 downwards.
AATGACTTGTTTGTCCCTCCCAGCATCTGAAGTTCCTTTAGCTGTGTCCTGTGCAGGTATGGGAAGACCTCTGGATGAAAGAAGGGCTGAGTGCTTTCACTCTGCATCGTTATTTTCTGAATTAGTAGGCATAGTTTGCTCTGTGTCAGTTCAGTCACCTTCATGCTAGAATAATGGGGATTTTAATTACATGTTGTTAAACCTCTCACTCTGATGTAGCCATGTATTGGAAGGCTCATCATCAATTCAGCAGTCAATTGAGGAAACCTTGGATAATGAGAGTTTATTAACCCAGGTTAATGAGCCTCAGGCGAAAATGACGGATTTTGTCCAACTGGAGAGCGGCACTGAACACAAATGTGGCTACATGAGCAGAACTCAGCCCTCTCGAGATCTGCCCAGGAAATGACAGAGCATTTGGTAAAAATACCAGTGACTGGATGCTGAAAGCAGAACATCTGTATTCTCAGGAGCTACATTTTTTAAGCATGTCCTCCAGATCTCTGAGGAGAGGTAGCTATCCCAGCAAGTGCACTGGCAAACGGGGAAAATGGCTGAGAGAGGCAGTGAGCATGAGGGGTGTCTCTCAAGAAGGCCCCTACACACCTCCCTCAGGGTCTCCTTGAGGGGGTCCTTCTGTTGCCCACCCTGGAACTGGTAATACCTCTGCTCCCAGCAACGTGCTCCCAGTCCTCCTTGGACCTCACCCCCTGTCCTAGGTGCAGAGAGCTGCCAAAAAATACGTGGTGCTGAACATAAACAACAAGCCACTTGCTGCCCCTGGAAGACAGCCCTCCGATAAAACACTGGCCCCATCACATACATTCACACAGGGACATGTTCCCATAGGATGACTCAACAGGGATAGGGAGAAGGGAAAAATCCCATGACATCTGAAACAACTGTTTACAGCCGTACAACTCCCCCTTCACTTCGGTCTCTGATGCACGTCTCCACCCCTGCTGTTCTACCCTGCCCGGGCAAGACATCGATAGATGAGGAGGTGAGAAGCAACATATTATTGCAGCACAAAGGTCATTTATTTAGTTAAAGCTATGCATTCTTAATTCATAAAAAAGTTTAGCTACGGAATTACTTTGTCTGGGTTTGGGTTTTTTTCTGCACCTTTCTCAATAGCTGTAAATGCAGCTAAACCGGCAATAGTACTATTTCAGAAGTATTTGCTTATTTGCGTATTGCAAGTAACTGTCATTCTCAGCTAGAAAGACAGGCAGGTATTAGCCAACAGAGGAAAATGCATGAACTTCATGAACTTCAATAATGCGAAATACTCCTCTTTCCCGTAATAAATGCATTACCCAATGAAATTATAAATGAGTATCTGCAGTTCAGAAACATGGTAGCAGTAGTCTTCTGGATTCCCCCTTTTGTGTCCCATCCCCTGTGATTGCAAACTCTGAGAAGAGCAAATAGTTCAAAATGACTCACTAGGTATAGGTTCTGAAGTCAGCAAAAGATTTGCCCTTGTTGTCAGTTCTGGGAATTCGTGTGAGCAGTACACTCACTCGTCAGATCTTGCTGTTGGCAAAATTCAAATGGATACAAAATCTTTAAGCTAGTGGATGGAAGAGAAAATGGCCCAAGAGAAAATGACCTTTGATTTTCTGAACTAAAAAATAGGAAGCTTCTATTTCATATTTCTGCATCTATTGCAAAATATAGCTCATGCATTAAAGTATCTTACCTCCTTCCCTATAGGGTATCTTATCAATATTCAAAGAAGGAAAAAAGGACTGCCTAAAATTACCTTTAACTTTTGAAATGAAAACAACTGGGAAATGACTGAATGAACTGTATATGGCCCGAAGAAAGCTGGGTGCATATTATTCTTAGTTTCAATATATGCCAAAGATGTATCGGAGACAGATTTGGGTAAGTTTATTGTAAAGTCTATTGTAAAATTTCCACTGTTCTTCTTCCTCAGAAGGCAAAATCTCGCAGTTCTTATTAAAGTAAGTTCCCTGCTAAACAAAACATACATCTACACACACATAGATACACAGAAATGGTCCACAGGTTTTGTCCCAAAATTAGGACCTTATTCAGTTGGGAAAAAGAACCCTTATACGGTTGACGACAAACAGAAGCTCTGCAGGGCCACGGGTAAATCCGTGCCTGCACAGGGAAGTTCTCATTGCATAATATTTCCCGTAACATCTATGCAAATATTACTATGATAAAAATGCATCAGTGTCTTTGTGAGGATGTGCCACTTTCAAATGACAGCAGACCCCACAGGGCCTTAGGCTCCTGGTGAGCATGAGCTGAGGGAACGGATCCACACCGGCTGGCAGTCACGCAGCAATCCCCATAACAACAGAGGTCTGTGAAGAGCTCTCTGGAGCTTCAGCAGGACATCAGTGTTGGAAGAGACCTCCATAGAGCCAGCATGACCTTACATATACGCACATATATGTATACATGCCTGTATTTATAAAAATATGTAAACAGACTGGTATTTGTAGCTCAGTTACTGAGATCAGGAAGGTGCCTTCTGCTATAGTGTCATTTCATGAGCCATGTGGGAAGGTATAGAAATGCATGGGAGATAAACACTAGATTTGCTCTGTTGGGCTCCTGCAGCAGGACCATGACTCCAAAAGGGCTCTTGCTTTTTACCCCTCACTCTATTAATCCACAAGGTGGAAAATGCCATTGCTCTCCAGTGTTGTAAGGCATATGAAAAGTTTCACAAGCCTCGGTGGTGAAATTTTCTGCAGTCTAGGGTATGTGTGCAGGTTGTAAAGTCATTTTCTAGCTCCCTGTGAAAGACCCCTGCAGTGAGTACTGCTGGGAGGGAGGGAGGACTTTAGAGGTTTGAGTTGGAGGATTTAAGAAGCAAAATAAATACAGTATCTGTAACACAAGGAGTAATATATCTAGATCTGGATTAAAATAGCCACTCATGGCTTCAAATCTTCCGATGAACTTTAAGAAATGTACCTGCACCAGAGTATTGTCAATTCAATTTATAAAATCCAAAAGCAGATAAAGAGCTAAGGGTATTGATTAAACTATGAACCAGAATACCATTTCGATTTTTTATATCTGCAGCTACAACAAACATATGTCAGATTAGAGTTTTAACCTGTTTGTTACCACCACCTGGAGAAGGCTCCAGACAAGGAGGTGAGGAAAACTAATAATCTAAGAATAGAGAAGCATATATGGCCAATTACTGTGGGGATTGAGACTCCATAGGGGGAATCCTTTCAATCTCAGTAAGCAAAAGGTAAAATATAAAAAAATACTAGTACCTTAGCGGCTGCATTACATTAAGTGGCTTATGAAGTTGAGGGCTTTTTAACTCTAGGAGACTGACTGGCAGAGAGCAGGGTACTGCAGTGGAGAGGCACGCACAGTTATCGTCAGAACTCGCTCTGGAGCTGACACTGCTTTCAACTCCAATTAGCTAACTCAAAATCATAGCCCTGAGATTTTTTTTAAAAAGAACAGTCATGTATGAATATACACAAACTGTATTAAAAAACCTGACGATTCAGTAAAATATGGTCCTTGGAGGTCTTGGTACCAGAAAGACCCTCCCAGCAGTGACCAAGGCCAGCTGGTGCTAAGCACTCTTGCCAGAAAAAGCTCTGAGGAGTAAGAAGAAAAGACCTGACTTTTGTATGGATGCTACCTACTTAAAATACTGCTGGTATTTTCCTTTGGATGTAGTGATGAGATCCTTTTGGCTTCACATGTTAATTGACAGAGTGAAAAAGGGAGGCAAACACACCCTACCCACCACCCCCCCCCCCCCCTTTTTAAAAATCCTATTTTCCATATTTAGGCCTATCAACAAGGCGTAGATATAGGCCTTGTGTAGTATTATGAATTATTAAAGCTGACTGAGTGCTTAATTACACTTGCAGGCTTCTTGCAGGTCTCCTGACAGGCCCTGGTGAGCCTGGTGGTATGGAAAAAGAGAGATTCCTTTGCTGAAGAATATAAGGTGGTATGATAGACATCTGTGTGTGCTCCCTATCCAAAACCAAGATCCCCGAAAGAATGCCTGAGTTATGCTCCATAGCGATCCCCACACAACCTCTTAATACTTCTCTGTCCTTTTTGGACTAACAAATTTGGAGTCCCCTTGCCACTTCCCCAACTGCATCACAGCCCACATCTCTTATCACTCCAAAAATCCCATTCATGGTTATTTCTAATTCCGCATGCCTGTCTCAGATCAGAGCTTCCCAAAACTTCCCAGCGTGTGCCAGATTACACATCCTCTTTGCGCCCAAAAGCCATCCAGTGCACCACTCAATCTGAATGTCCTCAGTTATCGCAGCCTCCTGCCCCAAACCTCCCTCTGCCTAAACCTTCCAACTTCCCTTCTCTTCTGCCCCAGGATCTCCGCTGCCACCCCTCACTGCTCCGTGGTCAGGATCCCCAAACTCTGATCTTCCAGCAGTGATGGCTACTCGGCTCTACACCTCTGGACCCCTCACCTCTGCTCACACCATCTACACCCACTGCAATGAGCTGCCATGGCTGCCTGAGTCCTACCATCCTCCACCACAGCACCTCCTCCCTCACCACCCCACCCCCCGGCAAGGGGAAGACCCAGCTCTAAAGACCCAGATTTCTAAAACCTAAATACAGGCTGTGGTTCCCAGAAATGTACTTTGAAAGGATGCAAAGAACAACAACAAAAAAGATCTATTTCAGGAAAAACAGGTGTATTGAGACCCTTTATTTCCTCACTTTTACTCTGCAATTGTATCTGGAACTTTGCTTCCTATAGGATTCGGAAAATAAAACTGGAGAAAATGCATATGTACATTTTTTTCTCTTTTTTTTTTTTTCTTTTCCCTTTACCTCTGTTTGGCAAAGAGATTAACCACAAAGAGAGCATTTTTACCTTTATCTCCCTCTCTTTAGCCCTGTATTTGAAAGGAAGGTGGGGGAGGTGAAAGGGGACTGAGATCCAAAGAATTAGAGGTTACTTGATCTTCTTTGTAAATAATTGCAGTGCCATTGACTGAGTGCCCCGAAGCCCAGCTGCCTGCTGACAGACTGCTGTGTCAGCAAATTTCCTCTTGTTTTGCAGGAGTCTTTAAAATCATCATGGGTTGTATACGCGGCAGAGTACAAAACAAATTCGCTACCAATCTTTGATGACACGCAGTCGCTTTTCACCAAATTCGAACATTTTTTTTTTTCCTTTCCACTTGCACCAGGGGTGTTACCTCTGTGGTGCTTATCAGTTCTTCCCTTCCCATGGAGGGTGGAGCGTTAGTTGCTTCATTCTCACGGAATCATTTTTTTTTCCCATTGAGATTTCTCATTGCAATCAAAATGCAGGAGGTTATTACATTGAACACTTTATTAGTCATGTTTTCACCTTTGAAAAAAAGACTCTTCATTCTCCTCCATTTATAGTGCACTATTTCCTAGAAGGCACTGTAAAAATGCAGCTATGGTTCAACACTCTTTATTAATCCTTTTTTATGATAAAATAGTGGGGTGAAGAGGCACAAGAACAACCTGGATAACAAAACCCTGGTAAATACCTCATTTAGACCTTTTCATATTAAAAAACTCCTTGTTCCAGTACAGGAACATGTGTGCTTCCTTGTAAATTAAACGTTTGCCTCCCAACCTCACACTGCTGCCAGTGTTAAAAAGGTGAACAAAAAATGAGGTACAAGGGAACTTACAGCAATAAAAGCACATTCTGAGTTTGAAAAGCTGCTAAGTGGAACTGGACAAGTAGGAGTCCTTGTTCTTCAGCCATGCAGAGCTTCAAAGGACAGAATAAAGCAAGGTGAAAACCTGGTCTGGAATATTGCTAAGCAAAAGTCACTAAATTTTCAGCAAGTGATTTCTGCAAACTGCCCAGTAAATCCAGCTAGGGATGGCACAAATCTTCAAGAAAGCCTTCAAGCCTTCACTAGCACAGCTCAGGCGGTGGAGGATCTACTGCACTCCTAGATAAGATGCTGTAGTGGTTGATAGTACACATCATGAAGTAGAGACCTGCTTTGTGGTCTGAATGGTCTTTCAACAGCTAGATTAAGGACTCTGTAATATCACTGGAACAATTTCCTAAATTTATAGTCTCCAAATAAAACAGTGCCCATTTTGAAAGGCACAAGATGAGGGTTTTTTTTCCAGCTAAAGCCTGGAATCGGCAGTAACGCCAGGCTCTTCCCTTTTCACTCTTCCCCACTTCGTGGGAGTTCAGGGAGTGTGCAAGTGGCAGTAAAATCAAGCTTGGCATCTCCTTTCTGACCTGATTCTGGGGTGCTAGTGGGAGCAAAGAGCAACGCAGCACTTCATCCTCAAGGTAAGCCTTGTTACTCTGATTTGAAGAGGAAGAATATGATTTCTTAAATATTAACCTTTCACTCTGAGCAAAAGAAACCACCCCACATTGTCACTGTGCAAAAGTACGCACACATTCTGTACAAATACAATTCTCTGTACAAAGAGTTCTTTTGACTGTAACCAAAGGAGGAGGGAGGTGGTCTTTAATAATGAACAACCTTAGCTGAAAATAAACAGCTTTTCCATGGAAAACACTTAGATGTGGAGCTGGTGAGGAAGGAATTGTTGGAGCTGCTCACAAAACCTTGCTTAGTGCAACAGATGCTATGTGTTTGGCTGAGAGCAGTGGTACCTCCCCATCCATCTTTCCTCCATCCAGCCTAACCATCCTGTTGCCATCACAACCATATCCAAGGCAGCTGTCTCTTCTGTAAGGCCAGCAGCGGCGGCAGCAGCCGGGTCACAAGTGGGCCTTGCAAGGGAGTGAGGGCGTATGTAAACCTCCCATTCTGTGGAGATACAGAAGCAGCACTGGCAATCCATCTCGTGATTTTCAAAGACTCACTTGAAGCCTCAGCTGCTGTTCCTGTGATATTAGGCTAAAGCTTGGCTTTCATTAAAATGATAGTTAAAATGTTTCCAGCCTTCATGGCAGCAGACAAAATCTTGAAGATATTGACTGAATGCACCTCAGTGACTAAAAACCCAGACTCCAAATGCAAAGGAAGAGTCTTAAATTTTCTGTTTGTACTTAGATCTCCATTAAAAAAAAATAAATCGTGACACTAAGGAGATAAAAGAGAGGAGTGTGGGGCTTTTGGATGTTTTCAGAGGGAGGCTGTAACAGTACTGTGGATCAGCTGCCCTGACAGACAGTCTCTTACCAACCTGAAGGAGAGGACCAGCTGTGAGGTTTCCATGAGCTCCTCAAAGAGAGCCAGGTGGAGCGCAGCGGCAGCAGCAGGGTTTTGGATGAAACTCTCTCCCTTTTGAGTCCTGTGGTTTGTGCAGAACTCCCGCAAAGAAGCTGAAAAGCACTGGGAAAAGCTGTGTGGTATTCTGCCAGAGCACAGCTGGGGAATTCAGGAGTCTTTTGCTCTTCCTGCGCTTCAGGCGCTCCGTGGGACGCTGGAGTAATAGTACCACAGTCCAGCTTTCATGTCATGATCACGGTCACTGCTTCATCTGGCCCCAAGACAGGGTATGTGGTGTGGGGGGTGTCCCGGAGGGGGTGAAGGAAAAGGCTCTGTGGTTTCTCCCTCTCTGCCCTTCCCCTCAGTGGTGCTCACTCCACCATTACTAGAGGAGACACAGACCTTCAGCTCAGCAGCTCCTTCCCCCACCCACCTTGGTCAGACCAGCAACCTACCAGGCCTTCACGCTGTTGTCTGCAAAAGAGGCCACCAGGATGGCAAAAATGCCATTTAGGAGCAGGTGATGGATCAGTGGGGATGACTGAATGCTCTGTGCTTTTAATCCACCAAACTCTGCTATGGTTATGCTTAGATAAGCACAGGGAGAAATACAATCTGCTTTCCACTAAATTTCAGAATTTACTACAATTTTACTAGCATCTTGTTTGCTTGAATATGTTTATTTTTATCCTTCAGGCAAATATTTCTGCCTCCTGTGAACCTTTTATGTAAATCAATGGAGGCATTTGGCAAGCCATATCAAAACTGCAGCTTTACATATCACTGAAGCGGAAAATAAATGGAAATAATTACTGATCCCTCCAAGTACAGATTTGTTTCAAAATGAAACATGTAGCTCAGAAGGGGTGGGCAGTATATATCCAATGATTTCCTGTTAGCTTACACAGCATTGGCTCAGACATTTTTATTTCATTCCGGGATGTGTTTTTTCCCTCTTTAAGGGAAGATCAGGGAGACATGTTGGTTGGTTGTTTGCTCATTTTAACCATATTGAACAGAATCAGATCTTTACTTACTTAGTAAACCCAGAAGACTATATTTGTAAATCCCTCCCTCATGCTAGAAATTGGAAAAAAAAAAACGTTTGAAGGAAAAAGGTATATGCTGCCATGCCAGTAACAACTGTAACAGAGCCACTGACTGAGCAAACCGTAGTTTCTATAGGATGGGCTTGATCAATAGTTGTAGGGGTCAATACTAATCTGTTTTCATGTATTTCAGTATAAACCAGTAATGCACGTCCTGATGCCACTGTGTTGCACTGACAAGAGGAGAACCGAGCCCTGCAGCGGTGCCGAGGGCTGCTCCTGAGCCATCATCGCAGTCCGTCGTCCTGACACTGGTTGCATCCCAGGGGAGAATTTAGGACTTCTGCTTAGTGTCTTTGGACTCTTGGAAACAAATGGTTTATAACTGTTACCATGACTAGACAGCACTTGAAGGAATCACTGAAGATGTGCAAATTTTGCTGCTTCTGGAGCAGAAGGCAGCCATGTAAGACAGAACAAAGACCCATCTAGCCCTGGACCCTCTCTTTAGACCCTGTGTAGGGCGCTGCCCCACACAGCCGCCGAGGGAAGAGGAGGAACAGGTATGCATGTCTTCATCCAACATGCTTTCAGCCTTCAGTTATTCTCAGATTTTAGTCAGATGTGATTCCTGTCTCCTTAGTCACCCTTGTTGGATTTCTCTCACGTTAACCTGTCCAGTGTCTCTTGATATCATGTGGCATCCACTTATCCTTCAAGACAAGGACTTTCAGCTCTACAGCGCGCTGCAGGAAGAGCTGCCTCCTTTTGTTTGCTCCAAACCTGGTTCCTAGTAGCTTCATTCGCTACCTCCTCATCCTTGTACTAGCGACTAGGAACAGGTGCCACTAGTCACAGTGGCAAAGTATCAGCCCTGTGCTCTGTTAGTTTTTCACAGCAATAGTTCCCAGATTTCAGTTATTACAGCCCCATTGTTAACATCAAGGCCACAGAGAGGTGGTTTGCTGTGAATTCTGGTTCAAAGCTGTGCTTCTGCTGGATCTAGATTTGAAACACACCATCAACAACTGGACTTCTGTGGGGGTCACACCCCACTTGGAATTGCCATGGTTTCACAAGCTCCAGTTTGTTTATTGCTCCCCTGCCTGCATCCCCAGGATATAAAAATATACAGACAGTTGTATTTTAAAGGTTGGCTCCAGTTCTATTTAATTTGTCCCAATTTTTATTTTATCTTATGCTGCTGGGTGAAAATGAATTGGTTTTTTGGAACACCACTTCTGTTGCATTCCTATAGCATCTCAGCATGTGCTGATAGTACACAAGGCCTGGAAAAGTCTATAGTATGAAAAAATGACCATCCCTTCTACCCCTCCAAACATCACAACTATTTTAAAGCTTTTAAAAATAGTAAAAGTATTAAATACTATCTGAACTTTGCTTACTGTAGATGGAAAATCTCCAAAGAGATAATACCTTGAAGTTCAGACAGAAATTATTTGAGAAAGAGCAGAACACCAAGAACGTGGGAGATGTGGCAACAGAAGAAACAGCATGTTTTCTGGTGTATTTAGCAAAGCAAACTACTGCAAATATCCTTCCAGTACTACCTCCTGACAGGAAGCTTATCAATGTTTGATGTGTTGCTGCTGAGCTCATTTACATAATTCTGATGCTGAACAAAACAAAAAAAAACCCCAAACAACAAAAAAAAAAGAAAAAAAAAAAGCCATTCTGCTTCATAAAACCTCCCATTGTGGCAGCGTAACAATACTTCAGCTTGTAAAGCTCTGCTGTAATTTAACAATTGGAGAAATGCAGAGGGAAAAGTGAGCTCATGACTGAAAGATAAAAAGAAAAAGAGAAATCACTTTAAAGTAGGTGGTTTGCTGCATTTAGCATGTACAAATAGTATTTTGAAATGTTTAAAGGATGCAAGATCTGCTTCACATGCAATAACAGTTGAATGGCAAAGAAATCAGAAGGGTTCAAAGTCTTCACCTGTGTCACATCTTCCAAGGCTGTCCCTACTGGTGGCAGGTTTCTCAAAAGGATGCCATATACACAAAAATCAATAGACGTTTCATCTTTAGTGAAATGTTCCTGCCAAGAGTTATTTCACATCTTCTTTCAGTGTGATGACCAGCCCAGATTCAAAGAGGTCTGCCTTGAAACCACAGCCTCCAAGATCTGGGGAGAGGAGGCATGAAGTTCCTCTCCGGGCTTGGACACAACCTCCCAAATACACAAAATGAGGGAGACATCAATTTTTGCCTGTGGTTACCACGGCCATGTTAGTAGTGCTGGTGATATATTAGGGGATTCACTGTGCTAGAATTCTGGATCATTTACCCCTGTTCATGCCAGCGGCATGGATGCTTACTGACCGGTCCTGGGGAATTTGAGGAGACCCTATATCTGAGATACTGCTGCTGAGGGAAAACTGCAGCCTGACAACTGACTGCATGGGAGTACATTTAAGTCAGGTATTTATTTTCAACCATGAGTGTGCCCAACAAAGCACTCTGCTGTTAAAAGCAAATTTCTGAAAATCATATTCTGATATTATTATGGAATTTCTACTAAGTAAAAATTCCAATTTAAGAAAAATCATCAAAGAGGACTAATTTGTGAAATCTCCCACAAACGTGTGAGATTATCTCCTGGGTTTTTTTTTTTCTTTTCGGTCTAAATCTGGAATCCTACAGATGTACTTTCTGCATTAGCTTCAAAGAAAAGGAATGCACTACTACAAAGTGTTACTTTTTTTCTTTTTTTTTTCCTGTATACACACACAGCGCTGGGCAATCCTTAGCGTTAGATACCAAATAAAGTTACTCAAGCTAATAGCAACATTTACTTCTTTTGTTCGTTTAACAAAAATCCCTGAGCTAATTTGCCTCGAATATCTCTGCAAAACAACCAACCTCAAAATTGTGTAAGCAGTCCAAAATACTTCAAACATTTGAATGAATTTTTTTCACAGATGGCGGGAATTTGCTAGTAAGGTTATTTATGCATTCTCAGGCAATACTGTTCAAGCATAAGTTATCTCTGGAACAAAGACAAATCTAAGTTATTTTCATTGTCTTTTAAGACAATTCAAATAGAATTTATTTGCCTTCCTTACCGGATAAGAGGTCTAGCCCTTTAAATGCTGTTGTTCCAGTTTTAGAGGAGAGAGGCTATAAAACGGGGGTGCTTCATTAAAATACCATAGCTGGCACCTCTCAGAGGCACAGGAAAAGAATATTCACTGAGTAAGTAACACATTATAAATTATAATTGAGATTCAATTCTCCCAGGGAGAAGAGAAGGTAACTTGTCATTTGAAGTGTTGTGCGTTTCTAAGAGTGGACTAGGAGTTTAGAGGGTATAATGATATCATTAAGAAATGCCCTTGCAAAGCAAGCAAAATTATACTGTGCTGTTTCTTGAAAACCCCAGGAACTCTTTATTGTTCTGTCAGCAGCAGTTCAAAGAGCTATGTGACCCCATTAACATCCACTCAGGCATATATAACAAATTGGAGGGGGGAAATTTCTTGAATAGTTAATTATATTTGGTATGTTTGAATACCTAATGCTGTTAGCCATGTGGGCTCAGCACCGCAAAATGCACACCTTGCACACCTGTTTTACCTCACAGCTTTATTTATCTTTTAATATTTAGAGGAGAAAGCAATAGCAAAGTTAGAGATAGAGCAGGGAGGGAGGAACGTGGAAAAAGCTAGATAATGACTAGCTGATTTTATGGCAGTGGCTGAACTGATCTAGTATTTGCAGTAGTTCTGCTTTGCGCAGAAATTGTTATTAGATGATGAGAAGACCCTCTGAACGCACGTAGTCATGGCAGGGCTGGGTAGGAATATGTGGGGTGATACACTGTAAGCTTAAGCTAGGATCTTGCAGAGAAACTGAACTTCTCTTAAGTTTCAACAAGAGACAGCTCTTCTGGCCAAACTATTTATTTATTTCTGTGTGAAAAGTTGTGGGCTTCTTTTAGAAAATGTTGATATTTTGTAGAAAACCTTAATTGCAGAAATTCTGATACAATATCTGACCAGGACTGCAGCTTGGCTGTTTTCTGCTTCCTTAGTCCTTTGTCAGTTCATTTGTCCAAGTGGCTCTTCTACACACGGTGCCAAATGACTACAGACAGTCTCCATGCTGCAGTGATCGTTGACTCAGCTTAAGGAAAGAGAGTGGCCAGCAACAGAAACTGAGGTTTGCCTGGTTGGTTATGAGTGCGCTCATTTTCTTTTTGATTAAAAAATGTTTGGGATTTGTCTGAAAATACAGAGGGTTAACTTTCTTGGCATAGTAAAATGATTAACTTTTCTTTTCGGAGAGTAAGTAGAAGATATTGTCTCCAACGTCAGCAGAAAGCCCACTCACACTGATTAATTAAGTTAGAAGCTTTATCTGTAACAATTCATTAATTTCAGTTACAGCAGAGATTCGGGAATTCTTATCTCTTTAAGACTGTCCCCTCGCAGATTTCCTCACACTTAGGAATCAATTTGAGAAATGATATTAAATGCGATGATACACGAAAGGACCGTCACAAGGAGGTTAATGCTATCTGTGCTATACTGAGGAGATATTCTTTCCCGAGAAACTTAAATTCAAGTTCTCTGTATTCGTAAATGAAGCCAGAAAAAGTTAGGAAATGCCAGTGGGACTCTTCATGAAATTTCACACAGAAATTAGAGTAGGACCCTTTGTAACTACTGCAGATGTCCATTTACATAAGCATTCCCACCAACCCACCAGAAACCATCTCTTCCAGACATTAAACACACATGCACACTTCTACTAATTCAAAGCTGCTTCTAAATTTTCTCAGAAAATAGAAGAATGAGATTTATATTACCCTATAAGCCTAGGCAAGCTTAAATTCTATTTTCAGTTTATTGAAAGTTCTGCTGTTATCCTCTGTAATTCTTAAACAGCGATCAAGTATTTTGCTCATCACATATATATTCATGCTTCTGCCTTCCTTCTGAAAATCTGTCAATTTGATGACATTCTAAATGTATCTGCTATTTGAAGAATATTTGCATTGTAATTGTATTAGTGTTAGCTATGCTTTTTCTTAACTGCATTTTCATTGCACATAGATTGGAGTTGATCAGAAAGCCTCCTCTGAAATGGAATTATTTTTATTACACTTCGGCCATGCTTTAAACTGGTTCTACTGCAAACAGTTTGAAATAGTGGGAATGTGCTCAGAGTGAAAAGCAGAATTTAAATGGTCTAATAAGTGTCTACCAGAAAGGGATGCAAAACACATTCTCAAAGAATTGTAGGAAGGTTTGAATTGCTGGGCAGTACAGCTACTGGAGGAATTTCCACTGAAAAGCTTTTTTCCTCAGAAAATGCCCATTTGTCGAAACCAAAGCTTAGCAGAGGGCAAGGGGTAGAAGGGGTAGAGAGGAGGGGAGAAGCAAGTAGGATGAATTTTTCACTGGATGTTTTCATCTTTCCTTGGAAGATTGCAATGTTTGAGATGTTTCAGGTTGACATTTTTGCATCAAGGAACCTCTGCTATTCAGGAATTCTTGTTTCAAGTATTAAGCTCTACACGGTTAAGAAGAGACATAAAAATGTTTGAGAACAAAACAGAGTGCTTCAAGATCACTAGACAAAAAGTCCTAATCCAAGTGAAAAATTTCCAAAAAGTGCTCAGATGTCGAGGGACATTTTCTGCATGCCTGGAAAACCCTTATGAAGTGGAAAATCTCTTCCTGCCACGGTGTAATAGGGGTGGTATTACAGCTTCCATCAAGGCAATGGCAAAAGTCCCATTCACATCAGTTGGGAGTTTACCTCAAACTTACTGAAAATATTGTATTCTCTTTTGACCGTATTGACCATACACATATTGACCATACAAATATATATGACCATACAAAGTACTGAGGAATTTATAAGTGGCTTTGTTTAGGAGGAGATAAGTAATAATAGATGAGGCTTTAAAGAGAATTTTTATGTGTGGTAGAAAAGTCTTGTTTTTCTGCACATAAGAGGAGTCAAACAAAAAGCAGGCAAACATTTCTCAAAATCGTTGCCGTTCTGAAGAATCTTAAAATGTTACCGTCTGAACCTCTTTGTTAAAAACTTTCACCAGAAATTATTGTCTTGCCTTGAGCAGCAGAGGGGACATTGTGAACACAGAGTCCTGGCGCGAGCCCTCCGTGCAGCCGTGCGAGCCGAGCTGTGGGCTCTTGCAGCAGTCAGGGACCTGTGGCCAGTTCCACTGATGCAGCACATCCTTGAAGGCATCTGCTAAACAGGGGACTGTGAGCCGGAGGGGTAAGGGGACAGCTGACCTTACACTGCCGCAGCTGTTTTCCCAGGGGACATGGATTTCAGGCCTGCCATTGTTCTTGAGGCTTCAGCATGAGTCCTCTCCTAGAGTGAGCCAAGTCTTTATCTACCGGTGCTCAGGGGATGATCCATGCCACATATCACAGTGTACAGTCACATCGTCACTCCTCCTCTTGCTCTGACTTCCTCTGTCTCCCTCCCTACAGGTACCTCCATTGCCAACCCACATCTCAAAAAAAATAGTACCCTTTCCACCTCTGTTGGCATGTAGCCCTCACTGAAATGTGAATACTCGTATCTTTCTGGTTGAGTCTTGTCTATGCAACCCCTTTTATAATTTTGCATAGTTGCTTTATATATTTATCATAGCAAAAAGATATCTGTAGTAAAGGGGATGCTTTCACTCAGTTTCCATGCTAAAAACGAAAAGAATTTTGAAGTTGTAAACCAAGTTAAACAGTTATTACAGATGCATCGGTCCTGAACTCCTATGAAATTAATGAGGATAGGGATAATGTAAATTAATGCAAGTACATTTGGCCACATACACATTTTAGAAGAGGAGGAAAGGTTCAAGGTACAACATGAGCTATTTATGCATATGTTGCTGGGAAGGATTGAGCACGATTGGTGTTAGCTCTAGCTGCAGTTTTACTGGCTACCAGTAAGAAACAGCTGCTTTCTGTTCTAACCAGACTTATTGCAATAAACTTTCCCATTTCCTTGCTGGGGCTGAAAGAGTATTTTCTTCCTGTCTAATTTTTATCAGCTATTCAATGAGACCTTTGCTAAAATGCAATGACTGGCATTAAAAAAAGACTTTCCAGTTAGCATATCCAGCCTCCCGGGCTGTCCACATTGCAGCTTGTCCTTTACTCACAGTCAAAAGCCCCAAAGCCTCCAACTGGCAAACATAGCTGGGCTGATCAATTCTACTAAGCAGTTAATTCCGAATTTCAATTGACAAATATGAGTCTACATCCTACTATGCTTTTCTTTTTCCTGGTTCCAGTCAACTCCCTAGAGATGATAGGCACGGAAGGAGCACAGGCTTTCTCTTGCAGAGAGAAAAGTCTGTTTATCTACCTTTATTTTATACATAATGAGTCAATCCCTTTTCTTGTCTCCTAAAATTTCAAAGGCACCCTCAGTGACAGCTCAGAGAGTACTCACTCTACATATCACAACAGCTGTTGGAGACAGATAGTATGAGTGTTTCTGGAAGGATTCAAACTGACCTTCTTTCAATGGGTACTAAGTGCTCATCATTAGCTGTGACTTCACGTTCAGTAGTTCAACAAAGATCTCTAACATGAAGCACATTCTAATACCGAGGAAAAAAATAACTAGAGAACAGATTTGTGAACTTTTGAAACAGCATTTAATGGAAAAAAAATGGTATATTTTTTATGCGCATATATTGGAAACGGTTTCATCCAAATACCTGTGTAAATATGCAAACTTAAATTTCATACAAATAGTGGATTTGAAATCAAGAAAATTTTTTTGCCAGAGATGTTTGGGAAAGCCCATTGCATCTTATAGCACCTGCTAAATTGTGATCTGTGGCTGTTTTCCAGATGCCAGATGTCATTAGATCTTGAAGCTGTCTCTTTTCAGAAACAGTTAAATAATTCTTTCTGGAAGGAGTTCTATATTTTCTTCACTGAACAGATTTGTCCCCCTCTGTAGGTAAAACCACATTTATATAGCTAATTTTGTGTCTATGAACATAAGCTTGGGTTATTAGCAGGTCTTCTAGAGTTAGGAGCAGGGACTCGAGTTTGGGAAGCTACAACGTGCCTTTTGGCCATATCAACACATTATGATTATGACACAGGAACATCCTGGTTTTATACTCTGAGGAAATTGTCCGCCCTCTGGTAGGCCACTACTAAAGAAGAGGTTATCCATCCTCAATAACTCAGCCTAAAATACCTCCTTTTTATTCAGTTTCTCTCTCTCCTGAGAAAGATAATGACAAAGCTTTTGCATAAAATCCAAAATCTAATTTTAAATTTAATTTTCTTTTTTTAAATTTTTTTTTTACAAATTTTTAAATCCTGGACACAAAAAAGAAGAAAAAAAATCCAGTCTGCCTTGAAGTAGGTTTCTTTCCAACAGCAGAAGAGCAAGAAGGCCTGATTCTCAGCTGCCATAAATCAGCATTACCCTGCAGGTGTGCACAGGTCCCCAGCCAGTTATACCACCCCAGCAACTGGCCTCAGCTGTCTGCTGATTTTTCTCTTTCAGATTTTGAACCTGAAAGACTGAGGGACAACAGAGCAAATGAATGAGTGACTTCTGAGTCTGGATTTAGTTTCCCAGAGAGAAACACTAGGTGCTAAGGTTTTTTTTACTTGTCCTTGTCCAAGTCAGTGTATACATGTGTCTGTGTATGGTTTTACTTGCCTGGCTTCTGTTACGGAGGATTTGATCTGTTTTGCCTTCGGTAGGCAATGACAGAGAGCTCTCTGTCTTTATGTTGTATGGCCTGTTATAAATACCTGATGAGACATAACAGCATCATAGGATATTTATAGCATAGACAGACTTCTTCCTACACTACAGATTTCTACAGAAAGGCTGAGCTAGAACAAGTCTTTTCAGAGTGTTCTTCAGTGTGTTACAACGGGGATTCTCACTCACTTTAAACTTTCAAGTAACAGCAGTATTACGTTCAGAAACTCTATGGAAAGACTAGCAGTATCCTATACTTACCGTATAAGGCATCTTATAGCCTGCATCCTTCACATGACTCATGGAGAGTTCAACTGGAAGGACTAAGTCAAAGGGATCACACCTACCTTGGGTTTCAGAGTATAAATGTGTTTAAGCAAGGAAAGAAGAGTCAGTTCCTTGCTCCGGGGTCAGGGTTGGTGAAGGAAAGACCAAGCTTGCAGGGAAAAGGGTTTGGCAAAGTCACCAGATGCATGAGGACTTCCTGGGCTCTGTTCAGATCCCCAGTTTGAGCATAATAAAGATTCGGTCATACCCATTAACCCAGATCATGCTAATCTGAAATACTGCTCCATTATCTCAGCTTGATTTCAACTCTGAAAAAGCAAGAACTGATAGCAATTAAGAAAGAAATCAAGTGCTTCTTACCACTCATAACAAAATGGAATGTTAAGTATTTTGATTTTCCAGATGAAAATTTTTGAAACTAACATATTTCCAGAGTTTTCCAGAGAATTTTGGAAATGTATTTCACTGTAATACTTCTATTCTGAAAAAAAAAAGGCATTGTTCCAGAAAAAAAAAATGGTTTTGAATGGAAAACTTTTATCAGCTCTAAAAGCTTATATTTTCACTAAGATTTGGAAAACCAAATAAACAAAAAAATTACACCTTTGCCATAATATTGGTCTACACATTTTTCCTACAAGGTTCACATTCTAGTCTACATTTTGAGCATGTGTTATATTTTAACTCTTCCTTCTGAAGCACAACAGGAAAAATATTTGGTTGTATAAGAGACAGGCAAGGGAAACGAGGAGGCAGTGTTGCCTTCTATGTTAACGAGCAGCTGGAATGCATGAAGCTCAACCTAGCGATGGATAAAGAGCCAACTGAGAGCCTATGGGTCAGGATTAAAGGGAAATCGGGAGCAAGGGACATTACAGTGGGGGTCTCCTACAGGCCACCTGACCAAGAAGACCGAGTGCATGAAGCCTTCTATAGACAGATAGGGGCGACATCATATTCACAGAACCTGGTTCTCCTGGGTGACTTCAACCACCACGACATCTGTTGGAAGGGTAACACAGTCAGGCATAGGCAATCCAGGAGGTTCTTGGATTGCATTGAGGACAACTTCCTTCTCCAAGTGGTTGAGGAGCCAATGAGGAGAGGAGCGATGCTGAATCTTGTTCTTACCAACAAGGAGGGGCTGGTAGACGGTGTCAAACTCAAGGGTAGCCCAGGCTGTAGTGACCACGAAATGGTTGAGTTTGAAATCCTCGAGGCAGCAAGGAAGGTGCACAGCAGGCTGACCACCCTTGACTTCGGGAGAGCTGACTTTGGCCTCTTGAAGAATCTGCTTGGTATGGTGGCATGGGATGAAGCGCTGGAGGGAAGAGGCGTCTAAGAAATTTGGCTAATATTCAAGGACCACCTCCTCCAAGCTCAGGAGCGATGCATCCCTACAAAGAGGAAGGCAGGCAGAAAAGCCCAGAGACCTGCATGTATGAACATGGAGCTCCTGGACATGACCAAAAGGAAAAAGGAGGCCTATAGGGAGTGGAAACAGGGGAGGGTAGCCTGGGAGGTATACAGAGGAATTGTTCGGGCAGCCAGGGATCGGGTTAGACAAGCTAAAGCCCAGATAGAACTAAATCTGGCCAGGGACATTAAGACAAACAAAAAATCCTTTGTTAAGTATGTCAACGAGAAAAGAAAGATTAGAGAAAATGTGGGCCCTCTCTGGAAGGAAACGCAAGAACTGGTTACCCGAGACAGAGACAGAGCTGAGGTACTCAATGACTTTTTTGCCTCAGTTTTCACTGGCAAGGACTGCAGCCACACTACCCTTGACACAGAATGCAAAGACGAGGATTGGGAAAATGGAGAACCGCCCACTGTAGGTGAAGATCAAGAGCGAGACCACCTGAGGAACCTGAAGGTGCACAAGTCCATGGGACCTGATGAGATACATCCGCGGGTCCTGAGGGAACTGGCAGATGAAGTCACCAAGCCACTAGCCATCATATTTGAGAAGTCGTGGTGGTCTGGCGAGGTTCCTGCTGACTGGAAAACGGGAAACATAACCCCTATTTTCCAAAAGGGAAATAAGGAAGACCCAGGGACCCATAGGCCGGTCAGTTTCACCTTTGTGCCTGGCAAGATCATGGAGCAGATCCTTCTGGAAACTCTGCTGAGGCACATAGAAAACAAGGAGGTGATTGGTGACAGCCAGCATGGCTTCATCAAGGGCAAGTCATGCCTGACAAATTTGGTGGCCTTCTACAAAGGGGTTACAGCGGCAGTGGACAAGGGAAGATCAACTCATGTCGTCTACTTGGAATTGTGCAAAGTGTTTGACACTGTCCCACACGATATCCTGGTCTCTAAATTGAAGAGACATGGATTTGACAAATGGACCGCTCAGTGGATAAAAAACTGGCTGGACGGTCGCACTCAAAGAGTTGCGGTCAACGGCTCAATGTCCAAGTGGAGAGCAGTGACAAGTGGCGTTCCTCAGGGGTTGGTACTGGGACCTGTACTGTTCAACATCTTTGTTGGCAACATGGACAGTGGGGTCGAGTGCACTCTCAGCAAGTTTGCCGATGATACCAAGCTGTTTGGCGAGGTAGACATGCTGGAGGGGAGGGATGCCCTCCAGAGGGACCTGGACAGGCTGCAGAGATGGGCCCAAGCCAACCTCATGCAGTTCAACAAGGCCAAGTGCAAGGTCCTACATTTGGGTCGGGGCAATCCCAAGCACAAATACAGGCTCAGCAAGGAATGGCTGGAGAGCAGCCCTGAGGAGAAGGACCCGGGTATGCTGATTGATGAGAAGCTCAACATGAGCCAGCAATGTGCGATCGCAGCTCAGAAGGCCAACCGTATCCTGGGCTGCATCAAAAAAAGTGTGGCCAGCAGGTCAAAGGAGGTGATTCTGCCCTTCTACTCCACTCTCGTGAGACCCCACCTGGACTACTGCATCCAGCTCTGGCGTCCCCAGCATAAGAAGGACATAGACCTGCTGGAGCATGTCCGGAGGAGAGCCATGAGGATGATCCGAGGGCTGGAGCACCTCTCCTATGAGGAGAGGCTGAAAGAGTTGGGGCTGTTCAGCCTGGAGAAGAGAAGGCTCTGGGGAGATCTTATTGCAGCCTTCCAGTACCTAATGGGAGCCTACAGGAAAGCTGGGGAAGGACTTTTTACAAGGGCATGTAGGGACAGGATGAGGGGGAATGGCTTTAAACTAGAAGAGGGCAGGTTCAGATTAAACATTAGGAAGAAGTTTTTCACTTTGTGGGTGGTAAGGCACTGGAACAGGTTGCCCAGAGAGGTTGTTGAGGTCCCATTCCTGGAGGTGTACAAGACCAAGCTGGACGTAGCCTTGGGCACCCTGGTCTAGTGGGAGGTGTCCCTGTCTATGGCAGGCGGGTTGGAACTCAATGATCTTCAAGGTCCTTTCCAACGTAAACCGTTCTATGATTCTATGATAAGATAGTGTCAAGAGACAAGTAATCTGCTGCTATAATTTAACTGACATTAAGTTTCTCAATCCCACATAATTACAGTAGGAGGGAATTTAAAAAAAACCCCAACTTTAAAAAAACTATTTTAACTTATTTAAATCTATTGCTCACATTAAAGGTAAAAAAGCTTCACATAATTCTAAGCAGGCTGAGATTTCCCTAATGTGGTATTTCATTCCAGATTTCAAAGTGGGATAACCTCCAATAATGTCAAATAAAAAACCTGTTAGCTTGATTATCTGACTTGATCTCAGCATTGGTGCTATTCTGGATATGTGTACCTTAAACAATTTTCTAAGAGGAGCTTATACAAGTTTCCCTTATTTGAAGATTTTTTTCAGAATAATTTTATCAGTACCAGTATCTGATTAAGATGTTCTGAAGTCAAGCACCCTTTCATTTCTCTCTCCTCCCAGAAATACCAGCTTCCAGATTCACTGGATGATGATAAACTTAAGATAATTTAAAAAAATAAAAGAGCCTTAATGGATGTCCTAATGGGCATTGTTGGTCATACCTTCTGCCAGGCTATTACCAATGAAAATCTGGGAACAAATCCCCGTTTGCTGATCTTGGTTGTTCCCTGTTGTTACTGCTATTTGCTGCAACGATTGTGAAATTTGAACCAAAGCCCTCTTGAACTCTAAAGAACACTCCTGCAGTGATTCATCATTGTCACAAAGTGGGCATATGGCTTTTTTTAAGAGTCACCATCTTCACATATGTGAGTACAATCGCATGTTACAGAAGTATCCAAGAAAAAAAGAATCCATGCAGGATATAACCATTCACCCTACTTCCTTCAGTACCTTGAGACAGCCTTGGGGCATGTTAGCCTTTATGTAAGGCAGTACTCGGTACACTGGTGTGCAAACCTGATCTCCAGGTCAGTCTTGAATCCTGCTTGCTGGTTTGTGCCACAAGCCTCTCAGCTGGGTCTTGGTAGACAGTGACCTTCTGGCTTTTGTTTTCACCAAAGCAATGGGAGGCTGGATCAGACCTTGTGCTGTTTCGAAAGTTTAGGAATATTTCTGGATGCTGTTGGAGAAGTTGCTGCATTTCAACTCAGAGTACTAGTTGGTGGAATTTCTAAATTGGCCTGTGCGTGCATGTACACAAACCGCAGTACATAGCCCTGGTGTTGGATAAGGCAGAAGCAAAGAGTGTTTCTCTATACTCATTGGCAGGAGCACCCTAAAATCAAAAGTCCTGTCTGGAGGCAAAGCAACTACATCCTCTGAGAAAAAAACAACCAGCATTAAAAAAGAAGTCTAGGCTTCACAGGACACCCAGACTATGTTCACTGTAAGACTTCAGCCCTAATTCCAACGTTTATCAGAGGTCTTCAAATGCAGTGGTCAGTAGCAAACATCCCACATACTAAGACATCACCATTTTTAACATGTTTTACCTGCTTCACAATTGTGACGTGGGTTTCTTACCTTTGCCATTAGACTCTGATGCTTTTAAACTGCTGTGCAAAATGCCTAAAGATCAGTCTCTGGCTAACTTAAGCCACAATTAAATTTTGTCTACCATCACAGGGTAATTATAAAATCAGCGTGACACACAGAGAAGTATAGCTTCACAGATGAACAGAGGGGAGAAATATGCTGTGAAGGGGAAAAGCTGTTCACATTAAAAGAATAAGGATCAGAAGTCAAAACTCATCAAGTTATTGGCAAAATATATTGCTTTTATACACATCTTTTTCCCCACCTTTCCATCCACATGAAATCTTTTCTTTAATGTTAAAACTCAAAAGATCAGTGAGGTCTATGGTATGGTATGAGCTCAAAGCATACAATAGCAATTGTCTTGTAATAAAAGAGCACAGCTCATTAATCAGAGATGGTTTAGGCACTAAGAACACATTTGTCCCTGAACTGCTGTGGCATAATGAGAATTGCCATACTGTACAAATACTTGTTTAGTGTCTGAACAACTGTTGTTTAAAGTGGAGACATAAGGCTACTTCTAGGTCATTAAATAACATAACTGAGAAACCAAGTAGGTGCCCTGTTGGGTTATAATGAACTATCTTGTGTGATGCAATGTATACAGAAATCCAAAACAGAACAAAGAGTTGTATTGAGCAAAATGTGCTTTCAGCTATGTGGCGGTGTAACTCATACTTCATGTCCCCAAGCATTCACAGACTTTACAGTATTTGGAACTGAGAATCCTATATAATAGCAACACAATCTCCACTGCCACATCTATTAGATTCAACTAGTGTCGGTTTTACAACACAGGATGAATTAACATATGCACCTGTGTAACGTTTGTTCTCTGCGCTTAGTGATAATGCACTGCAGTATCAATTTAAGGAAAAAAATAAATTGAATATAAATGCAAAAGAATGAACTGCCAATATAATAATTGGTTTAAAGCAATTTGAAAGTAAGATCAAGATTGCCAAATGCATATATTTAAATTATTAAATACACTACTGTTTATTTTGTAGCAGTGCTATATTTCAGAAAGTGATGGTCTGAGACACTGAAACAGATGAGAGCTTAACAAGGCTATGGGAAAATGGTTCAGCTATGGCATTAAAATTGCTGTCACAGACAGAGAGGCTAGCAGTTTCTGGCTCAGATACCAACATGTGAACATACGGGTTCAACCCCACTAGAAACTCTAAGAGAGAATTATTTTCCTGCCATCCACTTCACTAGACTTACACAGGACTTAATATGACCCAAAATCTCTTCTTAGAGAAGAGGACTGGGACAGCCATGTAACTTGCCTGTCTGGGGATCTGTACATGCACAGTGCCTTAGCTGTGAGAAATAACAAGGAGCTAAAACAATCTTGATTTTTTTCAGACGTCATTGTCTCATGAGAGTAGAACCTGACTTTTTCACTTTCAGTGACCTCCACTCCAACTCATATTGTGACTCTTCTTTTTCCGTATGTAGGTCTTGCCTGCATTTCAATTACGTTTTACATAAATTTTACATTATAATAGCAGTAGTTCTTTTAAAATAATAATAGAAGAAAATCTTAATGAAGGTACTTCAACAGCAACCATGAGAGCAAAAAAAATCCACCCCTAAAAAAACCCCACCAACATTGCTTGCTAAATACATGCTTTATAAGCATGAATGACTCGCTTCTAAACCTGGTAAATCGGAGTGCAGCATTCACAACTCCTACAACTCGTCAAGCCTGCCAGTGGTTAGAAAAGTCTAGGACACATTATCCCAATTTGTACTTTTTAGAGCGAGAGTTATATTTCTACTTAGCATGGAGAAGACAACAGTAACTTGACTTTAAATGAGAAATTAAATGCCCACGCACCAGCAAGAAAGGCAGCCTCCTTAAATTGCCCAGCGCGTGATGTCAGGCTAAAGACACGATCGCAAGATCATCTGTGGTACTCCCAGGCTTCAGTAGTTCCAGAAACATATTGTTGCCAATGACTGCAAATAAACTGTCGGCAGATATCCTGGCAGTGCTGTGGCCAGAAATCAGATGGGATGAAGGCTGGACTGGCCTCTTACTGGAGAGCTGGAAGCGCAAAATTTGGACAGGCACAAGGACACCTTGCTGGAATTTGATTTCATTGATTTATGAACGCCCCTTGGCTATATCTTCCTTCTGACTGGAGGGTTTTTTTTGCACCACAGAACGTTATTCTGTGAAGGAAGGCAGATGAAGTGATAGTATCAGCAGGAGAAGATAAGGTATTGTCCTGGGGACTAATTGCACAGCTTGATTTTCTAATTTGTTAGAATAGATGAAAATTCCCCACACAGGGGAACACAGGCTTAAAACTGCTGGCAGATTCTTCTATCTCCTATTTGAATAATAACATAAAGTAGAGATAATCATGATCTAATTGTAGACAATTTATTAGTCAAAAAATTAGTTGAACAAATTGTTCTTTCTGGTATATAAGTTAAAGTTAAAATACACACACACCAGGGAAGATTATTCCTGAGGTATTTATCACCGCAGGATACCTGAAAAGTACTAAAAATAATATGGAAAAACAATGACTTTTAAAAACTCTTTTAAATATGTAGCTACATGAAACATGTCGTCCTTAAGCAACTTGGTCTCAGATTGAAGTCAGCCCTGCTTTGAGCAGGGGGTTGGACAAGGTGATCTCCAGAGGTGCTTCCAACCTAAATAGTCCTTGGATTCTATCAAATGCACACAATAAATAAGGGCAGACTACTTGAAACTGAAAAATCCACCTCAGGTCAAACAGCAGAGATGGGCTCAGACTCTAGTGGAAAGGGCTAAAGTCCTCTCTGAGCACCACAGCTCATCCTCATCCTCAGGTTGCCCCATCAGGCCCCAGCTGCCTTGTCCTCTCTTTCCACCTCACCCGGTAACAGCAAGCGGTTTTAGCTCGCTCCTGTTTATTTGCAAGCACCAAGTGGATGCACAGCCCCTGAACAGCCTGAACCGTAAAATAACAGGATCTTGTGTGACAAATTAAGGCAGTCAGAATGGGGGCAAAAAGGGAGCCTGTCCTCCCTCTTCCTCATTCCCCTCCGACTCAAATGCATCCACACGAACACGACGGCACATTTCCATCTGCTGAGGGAGCTGCTCTCTTCTCCTGCCACCATCCCTCCGCATACAGATGTGCTTGCGTGTGGACTGCACACTCCAGAAGGCTGCCGGATTTTAATCCCTCCGAACTCTCTGATGGATTAAACCTCAAATCTCTAACTGTCCTTCTTAATGCGGCAGTAAGTAACACACACATCGGTTACACTGATTTACAGCTGAAATAAAAGCGAAAGACAGTCAAAATGAAACGTCTGAAAATCCGTCTACGCTGCTAGTGGATGGGACACTAAAGCATTCTGGATTATTTTCTCCCACCACCCTTGACCCTGGCCAGTGTCTGATGAGGCAGAAGCCACTGGCTGCAGCAATAAAAGTTGTGGGTACATGTATTACCCTCTACCTACCTGTAACCCTTCAATGGCCAGTTTGAGGATAGATGGCGTAAGCTTGGAGGCTTGCTTGAAGGAGAAGTTGCTCCAATCTATAATTAAAATGAAGCCATTTATCTGAAGCTCCTGATCTTCAATGAGCACTTCCAACGACAGCAGGATAGCCCGAAGGATATCTATGAAGGAGTTCCTAAAGCCAAAGCAGAAAAGAAACAAAAAAATTAATGGTTGCTGTTATCTTCAAACCTCAAGATATTCAGCTTTGCTGTGGATGGGCCATGAGCAAGGCCCGGGGATTTATTCTGGTAGAATTCTTCTGAAAAGAGAGTTAATTCAGAGGTGTCACTAAAGTGCTCCTGCTCCGAAACACGCATTCCTCTGCTTGATGTGATAAGTCCTGCTCACTGGTGGATAAAATAAACCCTGAATTAAATCTTTCTGATTCTTCTGGCTTCCTTATAATAGATTTTAGCTAAGCTACTTTGGGAAAATATTTCTCTGTGGTGAAATGAAACGGATTCAGGCTATCAGTTTAAATCCCTGCTCCTTTGGATATACTTTACCAGGTTTTTTGTTTGTGGTTTTTTTTCCCTTCTTTTCTGGCTATTATAAAGCGGAAAATCAGAAAAGGAAATAAATTGGTACGATATTAATATAAATGGTATGGTTACAACTAGGCTCCCTGGCTTCCTGCTTGAGCGGAGGGAACGATCCAAGGCTTTGCACAATAATGTCTGACTGTTCTCTTATTTCTGCAAACCAAATGCAACATAGAAAATAGCTGAATCCACTTAAAATAGGAACTCTTTATTAATTAGCAGCTACCAATAAGCTGGCTGCAAGGCTTCCCTCAGCTCTGGGAGAATAATTAGAAACCCTGGAGGCCCTGAAGGAGATAGCAAGCGACAGAGAAGAAAATGTTTAAATGTTTTCTTTAATGTGAAAGTCTGTATGGAGAAGCCTGGGCCGCTCTCTACTTCCATCTCATGCATTTTACAAAAGCAAGTTGGACACTTCAATGACTTATTCCATATTTACACCTGACTAAGCTGAATCAGGACCTCTCATCATCTGTCCTTCCCCTTAAGATGATTTACAAACAACAGATTCAACAAGCAAGGAAAGCTTCAGAAAGTACAGCTTAACCTTATTTAAAATGAAACTCTAACATACTGCTATTGTGGTCTGCTATTCCTCTGCATAAATCTCAAATTTTGATGAAGCCTGAGGCCTATTATAAGGAAGGCTCCCACCATGTTCTCCCACGGAGATTTTCATTTAATCCTTTTCTGCTGTTTTCTTTAATTTAAAACAAGTCATCTAAGCCTACAAGATTGTTGTTTCAAATTCTGCCTGAGAGAAAAAACCTTTGTGCAGTCAAAACAAACTTCTCTACCATCAAGACCTCTAAGCCTGAATGGCAGCAACACATGATAAATTTCTATTAGAAGTAAATGGTGAAGTGTTTTCTTATGCTTTCTTTTTTCTTTCAGCAGGTTTTGAGTGGAAATGTACGTTCCTTCTCTAAAGACACGGTCCCTTGAAAAAGCTGTTTCCGAACTGTGCTTCGCTGCCTAAGTTAGAAGCTTCCCTGAAGTATAATTGCTGAGGCAACTTGCAATATATAGAGCTTAAGGATATTTGGCTTTGTTGCTGCTGAGTACCACACCACCCCTCCCCCATTTGCAGTAAGAGGACAACCTTGACCTTTTCAAATCATATGGGGAAGCTGTGCTAAAGAGACAAACTGAAGGAGTACTTTCCTTAGCAACGTAAGGT
Organism: Vanellus vanellus; assembly: GCF_965231255.1. Taxonomy (NCBI): domain Eukaryota; kingdom Metazoa; phylum Chordata; class Aves; order Charadriiformes; family Charadriidae; genus Vanellus; species Vanellus vanellus. The sequence continues at coordinate 129,983,940 of NC_138906.1, read as the reverse complement.
GAGGGCATACCTACTGGATTGGCAACTGACATTCATTTTCGGTCTAAATTTATTTTAAAAAACTTTGATATGAATGTACTACCCACTGCCCAGCAGAAATGGGTGATGACTTTCACACGGCAGCATTAAGTTACTACACTTTCAGTCATGAAAAAAGCAATTGCATCCCTAGATCGTATCTACTTAATACATCCTACATGACTCTACCCCCAGCAGCCCCGTTCAAGGGGGTCCGCCTTCCACAAGAACTGCCCCATGGAAGGTCTCAGCGGTGTGCAGTGTCTCCTCACACACATGCCAGCCTTCTCCACTCGTTAGTTGTCATCAACACAGAATGATATCGTCATTCATGGATGGTCTTTCTGGCTAGATTGGGGAAGATGGACTAATCCAGAGCTCGATTTAACCCCACATTTGCAAATCTTATAATGAACTGTAAATTTGTTATTACTGAAGGTGTGAAATTAGGGCCACATTGTAATCAGAAAAGGTTTAATCCTTTATTTTCGTGAAGAAGTTTTCTTAATAGAAGATGCAAACTCATATTCATGATCCTGCTACCTCTGATGCTTCTAAAAGCTGTGTAATGATTTCAGTAGGTTTATATGGAAATGGTGCATACAACGCATCTTCCACAATTCACTTAAACTCTAAATCAGAATGAAATGTTTAATTTGATTGAGCAAAAACTTCCTCTCAGACTCTATCCTTCAGCATTCCAATCTTTGTTTAGATGTCTATGTAAATTACCAGGTTGTCAAGCAATTTCTCACCTGTACATCCCTGTACTTGCAGTAGAAATTATTTGCCTGCGAGATACAGCACCCAGTTTTCTTAGTGCGTATCTAATCTGGCTGTCCCCTGCCCGGATCCTCCCCCCCCTCTATGTATTTGCGGGTTTAAGACATAGTGTAGGAAATAACTCAAAGTGAACACAAAGACCTTTTTCAGATGAGTACAAGGAGACATGAAAGCAGCACACAAGTCCTCCAGGTGGGCTGTATGCAGGCACACTGCTTTGTGAATTGCAGGGTCTGGATAGAAATCAGAGTGAGTGCCACTTGAGGCTGAAGCCCTCTGCTCCCCAATCTTGAGGCTTTGAGACAAATCATTCAGCTGTGTGACTGATTTGCATCCAAATCATTTTCTATGCACGAACACAGAACCACTTTCTATTAGTCCACCTCTTTTGTTTCTTTGCTTAATGTTCCCTTCGTTCCTCCAACCTCCCTCCCCACCAGTTTAACCCTCTCACAAAAAAAAAAAAAAAACAACCAAAACCAAACACCTAAACCTGAAATAAATTACTACTACACAAAGGGAAATGTGTAAGGTGCTGTAAGGGTTCAGCATGGAGCCTACTGAAGTGAGCCACTAATGAGTTACAAAAGATTTGCACAAGCCCCAGGAAGACAAAAAGGAGGAGGGAGGGAGAGTGCCTATCTGCCTTGGCTGAATGGAAAGGTACCACAAAAGAGGCTCTTCAAATACCCTTTGGAAAATGGGAAGTTAGCCCAACAGAAGCCAGTGGTAAGGAACAATAATGTAAAACAAAAATGAAGATGGTTTAGCTGAGGGATTTGGTGGAGAGATTAGCCAAAGGCATAACATGAAAATAAATAAGAAGAAATTACTTAATTATAAGAGGCGTAAGCAAGCTGCAAGAGAATCAAAAGGCTCAGTGGAGTACCAGGGTGCAATGGGAACAATTACAGGGGATAAAGACATTGCAGGAAATTAAATGATCTATTTGCATGTCTCTGCCACCAGTCATTTTGAAGAGATACATGGGTAATAAAGCTGAGGGACTGTTGGAAAATAAGGGGTCAAATAAGACACGCTGCAAGAAAGTGATACATTTCAGAGAAGATAGCATCAGTAGAGACTTTTGACATTACTGTCCCTGAACAGTTAAGCACAGCCTCTGTTTTAGGCGTGCTAGTGAAATTAATTGGATTATTCAGATGGTTAAAAGCACGAACGTACAGAAGTACTGACAGCTGAAGCCATTAAGATTGTCTGGTAGTAAGCAAAACCAAATTGTCTCTAAAAATCCTGACTATCCCACAAGACAGCAGGCTAACAAAGTTTGGACCAGTGCTGTTATCCTGGCGGCTGCAGACAACTCAGCTTAACATCCCTAAGTTAGTACGTGGTAAGACCCTCTCTCCTGTAATACTTAAGAGGTGGCTTAGTTAAATGCAAAGGTACATAATAGGGGTTTCTTGTTAAAAAAAGGCTTGGTATACCAAATCAATGAATTTATCACCTTTTAAATGTAACAAAGCAGTGAAGCTACACCATCATATTGAACATAAGCTAGCAAAAGGCTGAGCAATATAAAACTGGTTTCATTGGGTCTCTTTGAACATCTAAAAGAAGAGACGACAGTGTAGTACATCTCGCAAAAAAGCTACTTCCAAAGCTGAATAGCATTTAGCAAACTGCAAACATGGCAAAGAAATAAATCAGGTAAGACACTACATCTTGCTTTGTCCTTTCCCCACACAGTAAATCATCCATGGAGAGCAGAAACGCATGCTTAGCTTCTAGTGAGGGGAGAGCTGGCACTGCCCAGCAAGGAGGATTCCCACTGGGAGTAAAGCACAGAAGAGGAAGCAAAAAGAAGGACCGGAAAAACATCCGCAGGTTGTCCTGAATAATCTGAGGTAATCGAAGCTGAAGAAGCTGTAAGGAAAGGCTTAGAAAGGGAGACGTGAGCAACAAGCAGATCCATGCTGGTGGAGGAAGGGAGAACCCAGGAAGGATCATTTTGAATTGCTCCCCCACACAGCCAAGGTACACTGCTCATGGAAAAGCCCTTGGAATCCAGTCAGCATTGGGTTTTGAACTGGTGTTCATAAATCATATGAAGTCATTTATTTCAGCAGACTAAATTCTCCTTTCTGCTCATGAAGTACTGATAAGAAAGCCTCAACTTCTAATAATGTGTTCTTAGAAAACATCTGGGGTTTTTAATGCTTGTATTTATTTTAGAATTTTAAAACTTAACCTCTGCTGAGAAGGACACCCAGTCCTTGGAGATTCATGTCTTGATTCAAATTCATGAATATGGGTAGCTACCCTGCCTCTTCAGCATCAGAGGGAAATGGCAGTCGGTCCAACCACCGCAAGACCTGATCTTTGCATTTTATGACCTTTTGGTGAGGAAAGGCCCCTCATATGAACCCCGCATAACACGGGGCAGCCTTTGGCTGAAGAATAACCAGGAAGAATAACAGCAAAATGAAGAATTGTGAATAAACATGGTGACTCACTTGGCTAATCCTGCACCAGAGAAGATGAACAGTCGAACAGAGGAGCTCACAGCTGACTCATGCGTTGAAAAGGGCTTGTTTGTCTCATCTGTCTGAGGTCTGAATAGTGCATATGTGCGCAGAAATTAGCAAGGCTTATCTGCGATTCACAGAGAAAATGGGTTGCATTCACAGCAAATGTTCACAACAAATATTTTGACCAGCCGTGGGTAACTTTCTTCCTAGAACAATTCAAAGCCATTTAAACTCGTTAGCTGCAAAAGTATGAATAATTCACCAGCACACAAACTGGAGAAGTCCTTACACAACCATCTGAGATTTTTTCTTATTTTGTGGGGTACCAACCTTTTCTTTGCTATGCCAAAGTTAAGTCACAGATTTTTCTTTTATTTCTCTGTAGAACCAGAATATATGCAGATAAAACTCCTACTGAGGAGTAAAACACAGGTTGCATTAAATTAATATCATAGCTCCAAATTATTCTTCTGTCACATCCAGTGTAGCTATCTTGGGCTGTTCCAGTATGTCAGCTTCAGACAGGCATCACTCCTCTTTTGTAACGAAAAGATATCAAGCTTTTCCCCACAGCATCTGTGTGAGTCTATAAATAAAATTCCAAAGTAACTTTACATCCAAGATACCAGGCTGGATAGACAAGTGTACTGATTCTTTTTCTTCGGAAATGGTTAGTCCAACAGTGCACTGGATACAAGGAAGAGAGCAGACTAAGCTGAGACCTGAACTGTGTTTAACAACATCAGAAATCCATTGCTTAGCTTACAACTGAGCAGAGGCCAGTCGCCCACAGATATCTGGCTGGCTTTGAATTCCTGCTTGGAGTCAGCTGGAAGCCTCTGCCAGTGCCAGTGAATGAAATGTACCAGCCCGCAGAAAGAAACTACATCGGTTTATTCTTTTATCATGCAAAAATTGCCTCTCAGTGGCTTTCTAAAGATATAAAAATATTCCCCATGTTGTGTTTCTGCTGGAGGTTCTTCTATATACAAGTATTATGTGTTTTTTTGCTGTCACTTTCCACTTCAGTTGAACTCCATAGCAACCAATAGACCCTGAATTACACGCTCCGCATTCAAGTCAGTGTTACGAATCTCCTCCTACATACGCTCATTCATATTGCGGGCACCCTTGCCAAATGAATACTTTGTCCCCGATGTTAATGTGACTGTGCAAGAACCCTTTCTTATGTGTAATTTGCTTGAAAAACAGGGACCTTTGCAGTCCCTGGGCTCGGGGAGGGAGAGTGCAGGTGGTGGGGCTCTTTGGACCCCTGGTAGAACCAGCTTCCACCAAAGAGACCTACACAGGGGAGTACGGAGGTGACATCTGCTCTTCTCTTTGCCTCAGCCCAGGGACTTGTTACACCGTCTAGCAGGGAATCTGTCCAAGATAAAGCATGAAATTGTTATGCTCCTGAGAGCCCAAAAAATCCTTCCCTGAGCTCTCCAGATCCCAAAGGGAGCAGGCAACCGATTACAACCCAGCGTAGCACAAGCTTAGCGGTGCCACGTCGGGAGTCCACCGGGGTGCAGTAGGGCAGCCCAGCCCTCGGGCTAACGGCTTGACTGGGCTCCAGGCAGAGCGCCCAGCGCTGGGCAGGGTGAAGTCCCTCAGGAGCAGTGTGCAGCTCTGCTTTGCAGCCTGCTGCTGAAAGGGAAGGCCAGAATTGACTCTCGGGTACAATATGACTGTTCCTCTGGCTGCGGATTTGTTTTATTCCTTCAGGAGGCAGTATTTCTGAGCTACACCCTGGTGATTTTCTTGCCATTTTAGTACCCAGAGCATTGTCATGCTTGCACACTGCAAATTTCTCTGTTGAGAAGTGACAATCACAAACAGTGTGTTATGATACTGTGGAAGTTATTAGAAGTCCTACGCTACAAATCCCTAAAGGCAATCAATAAATCTGTGCTAGAGAGCCACTGCGGTAATTTGCCTGGATAGTCCCAAATGCAATGTCCCCTGCGAGGAGCGTGGGGAGGATGGGCAAAGAGAGCATTCCAGGATGAGTACAGTCGGGGAGTCTGACTGGTGGTGGTTTCAGGTTAGTGGTCCCCCCTGTTAGGAATTTAGGAGATGACATGTGGGGGCGGACTGATGGTCACAGCTCAGGATACTGATCAAGAGGCAGTTTTTAATCTCCTATCGTGATCTTACCAATGTTGCAATACTGTTCCCTCAAGGTACAGCTGTAGTATTAATGAACAAAATGAATGCTGGTACATGAATGGCTTATGGTTAGCAGCATTAGGATTAATGACTTCTGTTGTTTTATTTTATTCTGTGTGATTGCATAGCCTTTTCTGATTCCCTCTTGGCACTGCAATCCATCCTTGCATCACACTAAGCTATTTGCTCAATTTCTCACATCATTGCGTTCCACAAGTTAATTTTTCATTACAGAAAAGGAAAGAATTTTCTTTTGAACATTAAGAAACTTCTGTTTAATCACAGAAAGCAATTATACAGCTTCTTTGTTCTGTTATTAGAAGAAGGTACAAATGGCATCACCGATTTAATCTCCCTGCTATCGTTTTTTTCTGCATGATTCAACTATATCTCCACTAGCTGTATCTCTATTGCATCTTCAAAATCTTTTCATCTGAAATAGGCCTGGACTTTTTGCTCCCTTCTGATGCAATTAGCTCACTTGTTCATAACGCTAATGAATTCATTTCATTGCTCTTTTTTTTGGACAGTTACATTTTTTACATCCCCTTCTTTTTGAGATAACACAATGTAAAGTGAATTCAGTATTCAAGGTGAATTTGGAATATCAGCATACATAAAAGAACATTTTATCTTTTCCTATTTATCCTCCATCTCATTCTTAATGCAGCCTAACATCTAATTAACTTTTCTGACCACCACTGCACAATAAGCACACTTCTTAATTGTGCTGTCCATAATGACCTGACGTTTTTCTTAAAAGGTTAAAAGTAATTGAAAACCCAGGAGAAACTGTATAGAGTTGAGACGATAAAGGATCTGCACACAAGATGCGACCACATACTAAAATCCAACATGTTCTTGCACTGCACTTAGACTTCTTGGCATAATAATGCTGCTTTGCTAGGTCATTCTAGAGTTTTCCAGAATTTTTGCTAATCTTCATTAACCTATAAAACTTTCCATTTACTTTTTGTCACATCACCACTCCTCTATGTCTGCCAAAAGAATACTACCACTGGGCATTATGATAACATAATTTTGCCACTTACAAACCTTACTCTCTGCCTGAAGTATCAGGCTAACTTTTATGCGCCGGGCAATAATTCACCTGTATATTTATTAACTTTTCTGAAAAGACTTTAACACAAACTTGACAGGAAGATTTTTTGACTGGCTAACTAAAAAGTATATTTACATATTTTACCTGAGACAATGCTAACAAAAGTATCTAATTGCCCCTTTGGTTGCAACCTGTCATTCTTACAGCAGACCTCAGTGATGACTAGATCAAATAGTAAAGTTAAAATCAAATAACTGCTCACCAATGCATATATACTGAGAGTAGTGAGTTCAGAACTATGTAAGTCATATTATTGCTTGTGGATATTCAACCAACACCTGGTTACTCACATGGCACTCATCAACCCAGAAAGCTTTGTAAAGTGTAGCAGAATGCCTGGAAGTTCATTCAGAAACTCACTTTTCTCTATCTTTGTTGGAAAGTTTAACGGTTCAGCTAAGACGCAGGCTCCTTCTGTGTGCTTGAAATTACAGTAATGAACTTTCAGCTGGTAATCATAAGCTGACAATGAATTCAAAAGGTATGCACGAAGTCACCTCTTTCCTTCTAGTACCTAGTCGGAAATCTCTATGAACATTAACGCAGCTGAATCTTGGATTTTTAAAGCCACAGATAGTGTACAATTGGTGTGCTTGACAGATGAGAGTCAAAACTTGCCTGTAAAAGCAGCCCATATTTTGAAAAATATTCTGCTGAAGGGTGCCTTTTTCTTGTGTATGGAATTGTGGAAGGTACAGGCTGATTCTACAGGCTGAAAAAAGTCAGAAAAATCATAGGGCAACTGGAAAACTAAGTGAGGCTACATGGTCAGGAGGAGATTGCAGAAGGTTCAAGAAATGATGATTTATCCACTAGGAAGAGCAGAGCTGAGCTGATCATAGTGAAAAGCCACAGTAAACTGAGACTGAGTTATGGGTAACACCCTGCACATGAAATTCCAGGCACTGTGGGGGAAGGTGACAGTTGTGCAGTACTGTGTCGCTAATAAAAGCGTAACATGAAGAAGCAAAAGAAAAATACAACATCCCAGTGGACTTTATTAAGACAGTGTGACATCCTCCTTGGCCTGTGTGAAATGGATGCACACACTGATGCAGACCCCACGGTAGCGTCATGTCTAGAAATGGTTCACATGAAGATGGTCGGAAAGTGGCCTGTGTGTCTTCATTGGCAAGATCATCCTGTGGTAGTAATATACATCTCCACATAAAGATTTATCAAGTAGTTTTGGTATAACCAGATGGTATGATGGAGAAACAGAGAGAACATGTTTTATTCCTCCTTTCAGGAGGAATGAGAGAGAAAAGCAGAGCATGTATGGGCAGTGAGCAGAAATGCCACCAATGAAAACACAGAAATATTTTGCAAAGAAAGCCCAGTAAAAATGGCATTTTAACTATCGTAAGATAGAGGATGATATAAAAATGATGATGTTACTAAAAAGCTTGGAGAAGCTCAGCGGTCCCTATGCATGTCTGGTGGAGAGCATATTAAGGTTTCTCTAGAAAAGCGAGAACATATTGATGAAGCCATGTGGGATGTCATCACCAAAGGCAAATCATCAAAACTGAATCTCTTCAGAGATACTGGGTAAGAGGTTACCAAGACATGAGAAGAAGTGGCAAAAAATAGAAACGCAAGTATATCTTAGTAAACACCTAAAATGGTTATTAAATCAGGCAAATAAGCGTATACCTATGCTTATGACTGTATTTAAATCTGGGCGGTGAAAGTGGCAGACGTTAAAAAGTGATGTCAATCACAAAAAGGGTTATAAATTATTTTAGTTGGAGACCTTCAGGGCCAATAAAAAAAACAGACATGAAAATATTCAAATCCTTTCTTATAAGCAAATGAATAGATGTGTCAAGCATTATATATCAAAGAGGTTTCCCACTGGAAAAATAGGCAACTTTGATCTAGCTGACAAGATGGAGGAACTTGAGATTATTGATGTAGAAAAGATCATTGGAGAACTCAAAACAGATGCCATAAAGATTCATAAGACAGCCGTCTAGGAAAAATTAACTGCAAATCTCTTCAGAAACAACGATGATTCAACTGAGCAGGGGAGAAGGACCAGAAAAAATGAACCTGTGTAGATTTATGAAATAGAGGAAACTGTTAAAAGTGTATGGGTTCATGATGCTGCCAGCCACAAAGAAACTGCTTTGCACAATTGTGCTGAAAAGGATATGCAGTGCCATGAAGCTCAAGGAAAATGAGCAGTTTTCACCCTAGACACGCTTGAGTGGATTATATTTCATGAAACATCACAGAAGAAAGTGAAAGAATGAATAGCAACAACTATTCCTCCTAAGACAGCAGATTTTTTTTTTTTCCAGAAATTCACTGAAAGGGTAAAATGAGAGGTATCTGTAGAAGACTCCAGATTTTACCTAATCCTTAATGAGAAAAAAGGTGATGTGATCCAACCAACAATGAGGAGCCTGGTCAAATGTTACCAGTGGAATTAGAAGAAGGTATGTCTTCTTACTCACATTTTTCAGGTTTGTCTCAGACTTCATTGGGTATCAGATCTGCCATGTGGAAAACAGCTGACAAGAAGTTGCGTTGGGAGATCTGGATTTCATGGACACATGACTCCCTAGTATGTCCATCAACCAAAGACTGATAACCAAATGAATGAAAAATGAAACAAAAGTTGTGGAAGACACCATGAGTCTGAATCATACCCTGTTGTAGGAGAAATCTTAGGAACCAGTGTTGAATTTAATTCTATAGGCAGTATGAATGACAACTGTTTCACTTTCTACCTTTTTCTGTGGATTTTATTACCACTTACACAGAATAAGTCAGGTAAGAGGAACAAAATTGTTCAGATCCAGAGACAGCTACAACCTCCTGATGTTTTGCAAGTGAGGAATTGAGCTTTCCTGGGATGTACAGGGTTTCTTTGACAAAATAGTCTTTTAGAAGGGTTTGGGGTTTGTAATTTTTTTTTTTTTTGAAGTAGCAAAATACAGTTTTCTGAGAGAATTGCAAGACAAAGGGAAAGAAGAGGTGAGCCTAGAAGGGCTCCTTGCAACACAAAAAAACAAGTGGAAATTTTTCCAAAGCAGCAACCTGAACAAATTAATGGGACCAGCCCAGCTCATTCAGAAATACAACAGTGTTTAGTCTGGATTTCTCAAAACAGATGAAGTAATTATGCAACAAAAATGTTAAAACGCAGTTTTCAAATCGAAAATTAGAAACTGCAAGGGTTACTGTTGTACTTAGAATGCCACCTGTGCAGTATCAGTGGACAAAATGGGCTATAATCAGTTTTTAAGTATGATTTCATATACCATAATCATGAAGGGAAAAAATCAAACACATTTTAAAACTCTAAGACCAGTACTTCATAATTTTTAAGTGCTTCATTTTCTGTGAATAGTGTCTTAGTACATAATTTCCCTATTTAAAAAAAATATAAGAAAAGAATGTGCAATCTACCTGAAGCATTTAATCAATGCTTTACTTGTATTCCATTATCAGTATTTGAAACCTTAAATTTCTGCAGTAAACTCTGCTTTTTAACCACGATTTCTGATTCCATGATCTAGCAGCATGAAGGCTTTTCCTGGGTGGGCCAGGATGGATCTTTGTGTCTCATACTGACAGCAGTGGTGTGCAGTAACTGTTTAAGTTGAGATCCCAAAGAAGGCAGAAATAGGATTGCGGGTAGTTGTATCAAATATATGGTAATGGTGAAAGGAAGCCCAGCCTGCTATCTTCTATTCCCCTGAAGCCAGTACAATTTTTCAGTATATGCCAATTCCCAGTAGAGTACAGGTTAATGTTGCAGGTCCAGTGTGGGCTTTGCCTTGGAATAGTAACGTGTCCTGGTTTGAGGTAAAACAGAACCAATTTTGTTCAGTAACTTCGCTTCTTAGCTGGGCCTCTTCTAACAACTGAAATTAACTGCATATTGTGCAGACAGTGTTCACTCTCTCAGAGTGATAAGACCAATTGTCTATAGCTGATGCCCAGGCATGGGATGCAGAGAGGCTCCTGCTTATACTTATTGCCATAACCCCCAAGGCCAACCAACTTTGTTATTTGCCATGTTGGAGGGTCGGAAGTGGAAAAGCATAGTGGGGTCCCACCTGTGGGGAGGAGCGGACAGGACAGGTGACCCAAAACTGACCAACAGGGTATTCCATCCCATCTGCCTCATGCTCAGTATAAAAGCTGAGGGATCAAAGGGTCACGGGCTTCCTTCAATGGCCGATGTCTGAGGAAGACTCTGTTCGTCTACCTGTGATCCCGATCCTGAATCCAGATCCGGAATCCAGTTTCCGTCCGTCACTGAGTCCAGCCTGGGACTGCCCCAGTGCCAGCCGGTGACGTGATTGTCATCTCGGGAGCTTGATACGGTTTTGTATATATTTTTCATTATTTCTTTTTATTTTATTATTAATATTTCATTAAAGTAGTTTAGTTTCTTCTAAACTCGTAAGTCTCTTTTTCCTCCTCTGCCTCTCTCTTTGTAGAGGGGTAGAGGGGAGCATCTGTCAGTCCTGTCTGGGGTCCCCTGGGTCCCCAGTGGTGGATTTGGCCTAAACCATGACATAACGTTATGTTATTATTCTGGCAGACTGTCAAATTTTCTCTGGAATCGCCAGTGAAAATCAATTTAAGTGGTTTATAAACTATTAAAATTCAGTTGAGTTGAAAACAGAATTTCTTGTGAATTGCAGTGTTAGGAATTCTGAAAAAAAATGTTTCATTAATTTCTTATTACACAAGTTATCAGCAACCTCCTAAACCACTCTAACCTCTGTACAGTAGAGTATACTTACATGCATTGATGTTTAGTATCTGCCTTTTGGCAACCACTGTTTCAACGTTTGCATTTTCTGGGGGAAAGGGCTGCGTTTTAGGTTTCTGAAACAACTCAAAATTATACATTAGTTATGTAATCTTTTATACTCTTCTATTTCTGTTTGTATTGTTTTTTATTGTGAAGCTGATGTAATTAATTCTTTTTTTTCACACTTCTAATAAGAATTCTCACATAGTCAATACAGAGAATTACTGAAGAGATGTGGTTAATTGAAGTCACTACTCATTCAATTGTAAATAATTGCTTGTGGAGCAACATATGTAACAATTAAGTACAGAAAGTAATAGACAGCCAAAATTTTTGTGCTTTTGAACTCAATGCACAACGACGTCCTGCCAGACCTCACATTGGTATTTGTAGGAGGCAGCTGTGGAACCAGTTAGATGGAACAACCAGGATCTTTACTCTGAACACAAGGAGTAGTGATCACTTCAGTGAAGATACAGACAGCGGGGATGCCCTGTTTTGTCAAAAGTTGGCAAAAAAGAGGCAGTAAAAGGATCAGGTGACATTGCCACAGCAAGTACAGTTACATGGCCTTGAGAAAAATGCCAGAAGGAAAACTTCAGTACTAGAGGTAAATGCGGAAGTCCTGAACAAATAAATTACCTCTTGTTCTTTACTTTCCCCTCTTCTGGAAAACAGTTGTATGCAGTCATTGGTACAAGCTTGTTTACAATATAACACCTGGGTTTTTTCCTCTATTCATTCCCGTTTGAAAAAAAAAAAAAAAAAACAAAAAAAACCAAACCACCTCCATAAAAACAGAAAGTCACAATTAATTTTCCTTGAGATCTGACTGAACTGATGTCAGGAATGCATTGGGTGTTACAATGAACATATTATGGTTTATTGGAATAGGTGCACCTTGAAATCATTTCTAAAAGTAGCAAAGCCTACTTTTCAGCAGATAGCACTGGAGATGCTTACACCATAACAGGGAAGATATGGCCTTTGGAAGACTTAATATATAAAAGCTTTAATTTGGTATCATGTGATGGCTTGTCAAAAGTGCAGGGTTTGTTAATACCACATTGGGTGTCCTTTTTTGTCTGTTATTGCCTCACTGTTTACACTGTGTTGAAAGGGGAAAATTAGGCAGGGAGAGTTCATTCTTATAGATCTAAGCACAGTCTTACAGCATGTTTGTTATAACAGCAGAATTCATTTGCCTGAAAGCAAATGTAGTACATACTTCTCTTTATTCTAGCCAATGCTTTGACTTCGCAAGAATGTTACTAAAAAGGCCTTATGGCAATATCAGAGGAAAACTACAAGTGATCAAGTCTTTGCAAAATGAATCCCAATATGCTACAGTTAGTTTCACTCCACAAAAACACACGGAGTGCTTCCAGCCTCTTTGTGTTGTTTTTTTCCCTGATCTGCCTGAACTCTTTATGTTTCCATTCCCTTGCACTCAGTTGACTTAGCTTTGGTTAATATTTTGCAATTTTAGTATTAACCAACAGTGCTTAACAGTCAAGTAAATGCACTGTTTTCATTTCTGCATGAGAAGTATATTAAGCTATGAGGTGCTCAAGCAAATATCTAACATAAAGCACATGAATAGTCTCATTGCTGCATTTTATCTCCATAGCTGAATTTGTTGGTGCTGCTCACATGCATGTGAGTGTATACATGGTTGAATCAGATCTTAAGAAAAAACCTGTTGTCTTCTTGCTCTTTGGAAATGCATGAACCCTCTATGCTTTTGAAAGAATGAGATAAGGACGTTCCCTGGCTTTAGCCATGCAATCTTCTAACTCATAGTTTCATGAAAGTCAGAAAATAGACTTCTAGTTCACCTATTCTGACCTAGTCATGTGCACTAGTTTTATTAAGGGCCCCACAACATGACTGTAGGCACGAATTAGGCCATTTTTCATTCCAGGAGTAGGAAACTGCATGACAGAGTACAGCTCTGGCACAGTGGGACTTTGTGCGAGCAGGACATTGATGAACACCTTCCTCCCCTCTACCTGACTGCAGCACTTCAACCCTGCACTCTGCTGCTCCCTCAGTACTGACCAGAGCCTCTCCTCAGAGGACACATTTAATCAAGGTGTTGAACTATAAATCACACTTGCTTCGTGATGCTGGACCATTCTTCCAGCACAACTGTTTCCATCTTTTTTCCTTTGTTTTGTTTTCTATTATCTTGCCGTGCTCACACTGGAGCAATTCACCACATAGAGAAATGAGTTTTGTCCACAGCTTGAGTGCCCTCCTCAGTTGCTCATCACCACCAGCCCAGCAAATGGTTGTTTTCTTGACATACCATTAGTGTAGTAACACTTCTTATCATTATGAGTACTTCAGGATACCAAAATAACCATTCTTTTTAATTGAAGATGAATTTGTAGACATTTATAGTGAGCCATAGCCTAGGCCAGGCTTAGGTGGCAGCCAAGAGATTTATTTTCCACCATGCCTTTGGAAGACGTAGAGCTTCTTCAGGGGAGAAAAAATAGAAAAATGATCTTGTCCTGCACACCTTGGTGTAGGAGCTGGACCAAGACAAAAGTTTCTCTGTGGGTCAAGTGGTGGTCAGTTCAGGTTTCCTTCTGCGTCTTTTGGGAAGCAAGATTAAAGAAAACCTTGTCTTCAAGGCAGTGGTGTGACAAGCAGGAAACATTGAGTTATTTCTTCCCTGTGTCACTAATTTACTGCCTGCCTGTGTTCAATCCCTGCCAGCCTCCCATTAGGCATGGGGTGCACTCCTACCCCAGGATGCAGCCAGCTGCCCTGCTGGCTCCAGGGAGCCACCAGCGCTCACACCCCCCAGGGCACCCCTGACCCCCTGACACACTCTTCTTCATTTAGGGAAGGCATTCAATGTTTCTTTTCTCTTGTCCATTTAGATGGCAAACTTTCTAGGGTGGGTGTTAAGCCTTGTTCTATTTTTTCATCCGAGTGGGTTAGGACCCAGTTTAGGGCTGACAGTAAAAGATGAACCAGTTCACATAGGGAACTGGTTGCTGGTGAGCACAATGGCCAGTATGAGTGCAATGTCCTTTCAGATACATCATGTAATAATAAGCGGTCACCCAGCTCAACAGCCATGGTCTGGATTGACTGGGCAGGAGTTTTTATGCAGCTGCATTTAAAATCTATGTGTTTTATTACATTTGACAATTGCCTGTAGGTTACCTCCCTGCATTATATGTTAATATAACCTTTGCTATTCACTGTCTTTCCCTGACTCTAGTGCAGTTGAATGAGATGATAGCGCAGTAAACTCCCAAAGTTCAAATCCACTATACTAAGACAGTATTTTTGGCTTGATAGGTCAACTAGTATTCAAGAACAGCATTTAATATCCTGGAGACTCAGGTCTCAGTGCTCTTCACCATTCAGCTGTGCCAGAACCATACCCCACTGTATTCCAGAGTCAAGATGAAGGCGGCTTTACACTAACTAAATTTCCTTGGATGTAGGGTTGCAGCTGCTGATTAGCAGGGACAGCAAGAGTTCTGAAGGCCCTCCTTGTGCTATTCTACTCAATGGCAGCCAACAGGACAGGCCATGTGGCTCCTGCATCGTCTGAAGCACTCCTTCCAGGCACATGTAGCCAACATTACTGCAACTTTTAACAACCAGCCACACTTAGGACTTCAGAAACCTCTTCCCATGGGAAAACTCAATACCTTTGAAAGTAAGACAGACACAAGAAAGCACCATTCTCACTCACTTATCTGTATACTCCTCCTGACAGAGTATTTGCTCACTGATACTTTCTTTAATCCTTAGAACTTCTTTTACTGGGGTCATGTCAGAAAGCCCCCGTTGGAGGACTATTTCCAGATAGGCTACCTACCTAGAGATTCTGCAGTTTTCCACATCACAGGTAGGCATAGCAATCTTTTCACAAAGTTAGGATAGCTGCCTTATTTAGTGGTTTCAAGCAGGTTCTCATTCAGCAAGAAGGCTGCAATAGACCTCGGAGACAATGAGTTTTGGAAACATTATGCCCCTTAGTACACAGTAAGTGGGAGACACAGCTCCACCGTAGGAAACAATAACACTGGAGCACCATAAAATATCAGAGCTATTCATTTTCAAATATAATTGAGGTATAAAACACCCAGCATGTATTCAGAATCCCAAATGGAAAAATTGTTTTTACACAGTATTTCTTATATACAAGATAGTCTGGTGGATATTTAGATACCAGAGTTTACTGATATAGTGTTGATGTTCTTAAACTGCAAGATATCTTAAAGCACCTTCTGAGTTTGTCCTCCTCAGAGGCTTTCGACAAAGCAAAATTAAGCCTAGAAATAGGAAGTTACCTGATAGCATCTCTTACATCTCCTGGACTGCTTCATCATAAGTACTCCTAGTTTGTCTCTGACTTCTTCAGTAAAAAATCCAGTGATGAGGAGTCCACAGACTGCCTCAGTTATCTGTTCAGGTCCTGAATCAACTTAATCATTGCAAAATGTCTTCTAATTTTTGGAAATCTAATTTTCTTAGGATTACTTAATTTGCTTTTATTCTGCAAGGAAATGGGGAACTTTTCACTACCACCTTTTATTAAGGTAAACTTGCATATATAGGAAAATTTGTATTCCACCTCTTATTGTACTCAGCTTTTATTACATTGTCATATTTCCCAGACTTCCTATTTTACTGTTCTTTTCTTGACTTAGCTCAAATTTGTCTCTCATGCTAGTACTTAGGTTACAGGTCAGTTGAGGTGAGTAAAGGTGAATAACTGCTGGTTTCCTGCAGACAACATTCCTGTAATACAGCTTAGAGACATTCCTTCCTCAGTGGTATCACCTTACTGTATCATTCCATCTGTAGCCCATTCTTTAACCCCAAATCCTTTTGTGTCAAGTCAGTATTTTTTCCATTAATTAACCATGAATATCTTATTTAACAAACCAAGAGGTGACAAAATCCCAGTGGAGACAAATGTGTCAGCCGGGACTAAACCAACAATGGCAGGTATGTCTGGTGTCTCAAGGCTCGTTGGCTTTTAACATGGAGTCTACATCTGATATGCCTCTTTTTGAAGCAAACCCTCAAATGATCATGAATTACTTTTAAATGAATCATATAAAATGTTCTCTGAAAGAAAGGGAACGCATATGTACCTCTGTATACATTTTAGCAGAGAATAATAATGAGATGCAAGAAAAAGGAAAAGTATTCATTGGCAGCTACAGCATACACAAATTGCCATTTTCCCCAGACTTGGAAAGCTCTTTTATTCAAACAGAATTGAAGGCTTTATCAGAGTGAAACTGAATTTAAATTGCAGTACCCAGCTAAAAGTGGCTTACATGTAGATGAGAACCTAAGAAATGGAAAGATTTCCTACTGTCTCTCCCAAGATCAGAGTTTATTCCTCCTCCTTTTTTATCTCAGTTTTCAAATGAATATTGCAGCGCATTTGGAAGCAGGATTTTTCAGCAGTCTCTTCCTCTTTCAATATAAATCACATTTCTCCTTTTGTACTTACACAACAGACAGGTAGGATTATCCCTGGGACACCAAGGCAATACATTCCTATTCAGAAACCTCGCAAAGTAAGAACAGCTTAGAGGATCGCAAGTCCAAGATAATAGGAGAGCAAGGAGATGCCTTAGATAAGGTTATCGCACTTTGGTGTGGATTTTCCTGGTCAGAAATAGCTATGCAAAAGCAATTCTGTGTGCTAACACATACCCTAACACTCCAACGAGGTATAGGCACCACATATACTCTGCAGATTGATCTGCGCATTTTTAATATAAACAACTGGCATCTCTTGGATTTGCTGTGAAAGGAAGCCAGAAAGAAGGAAAGAGTAAAAGGTTTAGCACTGGCAAGGGAAGCGCATGTTCCTGATCACACCATAGCAATGGCCTCGTGCTTGTTAACACTTTTTTTCACCTTTATTACTTCATTCATATCTGAATGTATGGAATTCAGTTCCTCTGCTGACATGGTATAAAACCAGAGGAGATGAAATTATGGTTTTGTGGAAGGCAGCACAGGACTATCTATGGGAGAGAACAAGGAAGGCGTGGCAATGGCTTGTAACTTGAACTCAATAAAGAAAACCATATTGGTCTAAAAAGGTTAAAAAAAAAAAGTTTGACCTTCCTGCTTTGTTAATTCAGACCATCAGTTGCATGTCTTGTAAAGTATATGAGAGTACGTCTTGTAAAGTACACATGAGAGTGGTTCTACTGGATCAGACCAAAGGTTCCTCTGGCCTCAAATCCTTGTGACAGTGACCACCAGCAGGTGCCTAACAAGGGGTTTGATACACAGCAGGTTGGCAAGGTTAAAATAGAAAACATACTAATTTTCCTCTGAAAAACAAATATTTCTTCTTATCAATATTGATGCGTTAACTTCAAAAATATGGTATTCAACAGCTTATAATCTTACAGTTTCAATCAAATCCTGAATTTTGTCCCTCTAAAGATCTATTATGAGATATTATATAAATATTCCATATGCATTTTTCCAATAATTGTTATTGATCACATAACATCATAACATTACTTGGTGCTGTGATTTATACCACATGTACAAAAGATAACTGGCACCACATGCATTAATGCATACACAGACATGTGTCATCCCCTGTGTGTCTGCAATGGAAAAGTGGAAAAGTGATACCACCTTTCTAT
This sequence comes from Vanellus vanellus, assembly GCF_965231255.1. Taxonomy (NCBI): domain Eukaryota; kingdom Metazoa; phylum Chordata; class Aves; order Charadriiformes; family Charadriidae; genus Vanellus; species Vanellus vanellus. The sequence goes on along the minus strand of NC_138906.1, from coordinate 129,965,907 downwards.
AAAGACAAAGCACTGATGAGGATCTTTGCATATTACCTTTCCCTGAAAAATTAATCTTTACTGATGCGAGTTTGCTCAGCATGGGCAGAAAATAGGCAGTTACATAGGAAATAGTTCCAGCAGGAGGCTAGTGGGCTGGCTTTGCCCTCTGTTCCCTGCCACAAATGGACCCTCCAGGAGGTTTCCAGAGCTGAGATCATCATGGTCTGGGAGCAAGAGATAGATGCTTTTTACTGCCCCTGTCATCGCTGCACTTATTGAAAATAAAAACTTTGAGAGTGCAATCAGAACTTAAGACAAAAATTTTCTCTTCCTCAAGGAGTGACTCCATTTTCTTCTCTTTAGGAATCAAGTCTTCAGTCATGGCATATTAATTATGATGCTCCACTCATTTTATTGGCTTACCCATGGCAAAAGAGGCAAAATATCTTGTACAGTAGAGCTTTAACAATTTAATTTTTAGGCTGGTTTATTGGAATGTTTTTACTCACAGAATCAGAATCACAGAATCACAGAATTATCAGAGTTGGAAGGGACCTCTAGAGATCATCTAGTCCAACTCCCCTGCTAAAGCAGGATTGCCCAGAGCACATTACTCAGGACTGCATCCAGGCAGGTCTTGAAAATCTCCAGGGAAGGGGACTCCACAACCTCCCTGGGCAGCCTGTGCCAGTGCTCTGTCACCCTCACCATAAAGAAGTGTTTCCGTGTATTTGAATGGAACTTCCTGTGTTCTAACTTGTGCCCATTGCCCCTCGTCCTGTTACTTAGGGCAACTAAGATGATTAAGGGAGTGGAGCATCTCCCTTATGAGGAAAGACTGAGGGAGCTGGGTCTCTTTAGTTTGGAGAAGAGGAGACTGAGGGGTGATCTTATTAGCGTTTATAAATATATAAAGGGGGAATGTCATGAGGATGGAGCCAGGCTCTTCTCAGTAGCGACCAATGATAGGACAAGGGGTAATGGATTCAAGCTGGAACACAAGAGGTTCCACTTAAATCTGAGAAGAAACTTCTTCTCAGTGAGGGTGACAGAGCACTGGATCAGGCTGCCCAGGGAGGTTGTGGAGTCTCCTTCTCTGGAGACATTCAAAACTCGCCTGGACGCCTTCCTGTGCAACCTCATCTAGGTGTTCCTGCTCCGACAGGGGGATTGGACTAGATGATCTTTTGAGGTCCCTTCTAATCCCTAGCATACTCTGATACTGTGATACTGTGATACTTGGAACCATTGAAAAGAGCCTGGCTCCATCCTCCTTCAACCCACCCTTTAGATACTTGTATGCCAATACTTGTACTCTTCCATCCTTTCCCCTGGCCTCCACCTCTGATTGCTGTGCTAAATTTTCAGGTGCCCGTGGCAGATGGGTGCTGGTAACAATTCTTTCCTCACATCCCAGAGATACATAGTCAGGGCACTCTCACCAGTGCAACCAATGGGAGCCGTTTCCCTCATCCTCCAGCCTCACCATGGTAGACAAGCACCATGAAAGAGGGTGACTGTGGTGGCAGGGTAGAATTTACCCCAACGTGCTCAGCACACCCCACACCATGCACGTCCTGACCGAATTCATGCTGTCCACTCTAACTCCTCTGGGATCACCCAGCCTGCTAACCACACCAGTTCCTAAGCATCCCTTATGCTGCTCTGAGGGTGCTGGAAGTGGAGGATGCTCAACACCTGCCAGGGTGTGGTGAAAAAAGCACCTACTTTTATGTAAAATGCAATTGATACAGAGGCTCAGATTTCAGAGAAAAGCGTCTAAAATAAATCATGGCCTGGGGAAATAATGTATCAGGGAAGTATTAGAATTTAAAAATTTCAAATGTATTTAAGGATTCCAGCTCAATATCTCCACTCATTTCTGATGCTTCTACTGCATGTAGCCTATTAAATAGCTTGTCAGAGAATTATGGTTTTTTCCTCCCCTGACTCCTTGCAGTCTCTTCCTGCTGCAATGCATGAATTTGCCTTAGCTCCTTTTAATTAGGTTGTCAAGTTAGAAACTGATCAGAATATCAGATATTTAGAAAACTTGATTTAGGAAAAACTCAGGCAAAAAAAAGAATTCTGATCTCTTCTTACAAAGTCTCACCTCAGAAAACTCCTGTTTATAAAAGTATTCATTCATGGTTACCAGATGTTCCCAAGGGTCAAAGGGACAAAGAGCCAAGTGGGATGTCATATTGTTTGGCTCCGTACTATTCTGTTGATATAGCCCTGTTACAATGTCCTTTTGCAGAACCCAGCTGCGAGGATGACATACATGGCCCATGTAGGAGCATGGGTCATTTTCTAAGGACGAGGAAGAAGTGCTATCACAACTATAGGCAGTTTCTCTTTTCTGCCACCCAGACATAAACCCTCTCACAAATTCGGGTCTTTTGAGACGATCTGAGAAAGAAGAGGGGGTCTGTGCATGTGTGTGTATGTGTTTGTTGTGTACACGTGTTTGACTGTGTATTTTTCTTAATCAACTGTCCTTTTCTCCAGTTTATAAAGCTTGGGGATTGGACTTGGTTTCTTTTCTCCACAGGAGGGAGGTTGCACAGAGCCACTTTCCAATCTGCCCTTCGTTCCCCTTTGTTATTCCGCAGGCCAGCTCCAGCAATTGTCTATCTCACCCACTGGCACTGTCCTTCACAGCTCTTCAAGTCAGCCCTCAGCCTGACACCATCCACTCACCTTCTCTTCCCTCTCACTATGTGTTTGATTGCCTTACTCCCCCCCAGCATTGATTTTTTTTTCCCTTTCAGTCAGGCTTATCTTGTTCTTCAGCATATGCTTCATAACTTTCCCAGCTGTTGTTTTTCTTTCTCTTTTTCAGACATTTTCTCTCTCTTCTTTGATTTCCTTCTCAGCCTTATCCAGGACTGTCATTTGTGTATGTCATCCTTCTGTCATTCATATGGACTACAACTGCTTTCCCAAACATGGTTTCCGTAATAAATGGTACTAACTGAATTAAGTTGCCACCTCCAAGAAAATTAAAACATTTCAAAACAGAGGCCCTTTTCGTCGTCTTTGTCCAGCATTTAATTTGCACATCTGTTCCTCCCTCAGATGAGTATTCTGCCTATGCTATGCTTCCTTCCTCTACTACCCTGAATTCTGTTTCTATTGCAGACTATCTTAGTAATGTAATAATGTAATACAAATCCTTTTTAATACAGTGTGCTTCTAGGCTATCTATTAGTCAATGCAATGCTTGAACCACAACCTCAATCTGCATTACTGTAGGCATCTCCCAACGCAGAAGCACCATCTCTTAACCAAACCCGAAGACTCGCTGTGTAAAAATCATTCTGGCTTTAGGGGTGGCCATATTTCAGCCTTAATCTCTCATAATAAACAGCTATGGGGCTGAGTTATTGCCACAGTTTGCCTGTGACTATGAATCAGTATCGAAAGATGTTTATTCCTTCATATTCTATTAAGCATCTAAGATAATCCTTGAAATATATTGGAATAATCAGCATGAGACATATTCCTTTATACCAACAGGATCTGCTGGTGATAATATCCCTGTAATTACAGCACTATGAGCATTCTCAGCAAGGACATCATTTTTTCTATTGTGATCCTTTAAAATATTTATAGCTGTCAATTTACTGTTATGTCAGAGTATTTCCTTGCCCTTTAGCCTATCTCAATACACTTTCCTACAGAATAGTAAGTATCTGACATTTGAGGCTCCTTGGTTAATAAAAGAGAATTTACGGCTCGCAGCTGACTTGGGAATGTACGCTGTAAACAAAGCAGCATTTTTTTCTGTCTGACTTACTTACAGAATTTTTTGGAGCTATGTGACAGCTTCTGAGACACAACAGTCCACACATGAAGGCAGAAATTAATTACTATTTTGCTGCAAAAGACAATGGGCAACCTTCTGCACCCCAACCCCAAGACCCTGTTCACAGAGGATCTCGATTAGAAATAGCCCTTGTGCTGGCTCTCCTCACAGAAATAAATTTTACGCTGGCTGAACAACCTTGAAAGACATATCTTTACTTGGGAGATTAATGAACACCTTCTGCTGAACTACTTGTTCACCCAACCCCCCCCCCCATCTCCCCAGTGTACGGGCAGGATATATTAGGAGGCAGTAGCAGACCTAGAAACAGCTGCGATAGTTAGTGGATGCTTTCCTCAATCCAACAGCTGAAATGCTCTCTCTGAAAGGCACTCTCATCTGACTTCTTTAAAAGCTTCAGATTCACTAGAGGTGCATCAGAGGAGTCGAGGCTTAGGTTTGGCGAGACTGATGAAATGAGAAAGTGGGAGAAAGAGTATTCATAATCCAGCACACGGCACATTCGTTTTTGTGTGAAATCCTGGTTCAGGTCTCATCAGGTTTCATCACACATATGTTTGTATGTACACATGTATTTGTTTTTACAAACCAGGATTTGTTATGATGCAAATTATTTCATCAAAGAAGTTCCTGACACGATCAGTTTGACATCCTTATCTGTCAATATTACTCTATGATTTCCATTTAAAAATAATGTGCTCTGTAAGCAGTGTTGTATATGAAGCCTTTGCGGGCTTTGGGTGAGTTTGCACCTTGTAGTTGGATTATTCTGCACCTCTGAGGACTGAGCACTGATCAAAGTGAACAATGGTCCTCCCATGCATGGATTCTCTAGTGTACAGTAATATAGCTCAACATTTTTCCTCTCCCTCAGTGTGGATCTGATAACCTGATCTCTTTCTTTTCTATCCATCTGCTCATTTTCATGTATTCAATACCTCTGAAGTTTTCTGTTCTGTATCATATGTGATTAACTTTAACTAACAGAACCAAAATATACTATGCAGGACCTAGAGAGAAAGTGATGACATTATCTCTAAGAAACCTGTCTAAAAATAGAGTAAAATCAAACCAATGCAGCACTTGAGAAATGAATGAAAACATGGCACCATGATAGATCTCAGCTCATGATTTGGAGATAAGAATTATCATTCCTTGAGGCTTTTTCCTAGTTATCAAGCAGGTTTTGGTCAAAACAACAATCACCGTCTTTTTCAATGATGTAGAAGCAAAAATAAAATTCTTGCCAGTGAACTTTGCAGATGTCACAAAACCCAGGCAATGATAACTGGTGAGGAGGACAGGTTTAGCTCTGCTGAAGAGCATGAATCACATGCTAGACTGTGCCCACGTTATGGATAAGAATGTATGACACACTTATCAGTGGTGTTTGTATTTTAGGCAACAGTGACTTGGAAGCAGATTTGAGCTGAACATGAGCTCAAAATGTGAGAGTACCAAAGAAGACAGTGACAATATTATATCTAAAAGGAGGGAACTATTGAGCAGAACATACGGCGTTACTGTATGGTTTATTAGTGAAAGTTTGTATTCAGTTAATCTGTCTGCACATTAGCAACAATGCTAAAATGATAGGAAAGGTCCAGAAAAGAATGATGAAGAGTATTAGCAACCTGGAAAATCTTCCGAATTCTGACAGTAAGGAAGTTCAATCTATTTAAGCTTTGGCAGCATAAATATTTTGCAATACAGTAAGCTAGTGCAATATTTTGCAGAATATTCTCTTTGCTGTTCTGGCTGCCCACAAGTATGTTCTTTACCTTGTGGACAACACAAGGTTGTTTTGTCCTCGAAAAGAGGGCTAGCTGTTTTACATTCGCCATGGTTAAAAGTGAACACAAGAACCACTGCCGTAGAGTATCTAAAGCGCTATTCTTGTTGTCTGACAGTAACTTACCCTACAGTGCTGCATCCGCACTGAATTCAAAAGTTCATTAAAAGATGACATGGCCAGAACAAAAAAGTACAAACATAAGAAGCTGTCATATTTTTATGTTCCCTTTAAGCTAACACAATCCAGCAGCCAGAAGCTGAAGCTGGCAACATTGAGACTGGAAACAAAAACCTAGTTTTCTGGAGATGTTAGATCTATCAATTACATTATTGAAGCCAAAATTACAAATGTTTCTAGAAGATCACATAGAAATTTTATCTTTGATACAGAGAATCCCTTAAGAATATCTTGGATTTGATTTGTCCAAGCAGTCACATTACACAAATAATGACATTTCCTTTTAAAAAACAATATATTTGTAAGATCAAAAAGTTATGAGGCTGCTTCTCCCTCTTTGATATGTGATCACAGTATCACAGTATCACAGTATGCTAGGGATTGGAAGGGACCTCAAAAGATCATCTAGTCCAATCCCCCTGTCGGAGCAGGAACACCTAGATGAGGTTGCACAGGAAGGCGTCCAGGCGAGTTTTGAATGTCTCCAGAGAAGGAGACTCCACAACCTCCCTGGGCAGCCTGATCCAGTGCTCTGTCACCCTCACTGAGAAGAAGTTTCTTCTCAAATTTAAGTGGAACCTCTTGTGTTCCAGCTTGAATCCATTACCCCTTGTCCTATCATTGGTTGCTACTGAGAAGAGCCTGGCTCCATCCTCATGACATCCCCCCTTTATATATTTATAAACGCTAATAAGATCACCCCTCAGTCTCCTCTTCTCCAAACTAAAGAGACCCAGCTCCCTCAGTCTTTCCTCATAAGGGAGATGCTCCACTCCAGCCACCATACTGCCAGGAGTATAAATGGTAAGAATGCCTGGACTGAAAATCTGTGTATGGGTTATAGCCATGCTGACTTTCAATGATCGTTTATAAATTACGATTTATTTATAAATGACCCCTTATTGTTATGATATAATGATAAGGAAAGATAAGCCACAGCCAGCTGCAAATGAGACTGAAGTTAGGAAAGGCATGCTGAAGGCCAAGCTCTTACTCTTCCATATCAGTATCACAGCATCAAATGAGTTGGCTGCATGAGCATTCAGCTGAAATGAAAGCTTGTAAACATCTTGCCATCGCTGAAGACACGTCTACAGAAAGGTTGCCCAAGGTATATGTTTGTAAGATATAGACAATGCTTGTTTGTCTGTTTGGGTTTTTTTTTGTGAAATTTTATGAATATATATTTCTTCAGGTCAATAACCCTCTTTGCCTCTGCTTAACAGAACATTCCACTCATCATTTCCTGTTCCATAACAGCTTTTGCTCGTGTTGATTCAGACAGTAAAAACGGAGGAGGGTCATCCCTCTATTTACTTACAGCCTAAATCCTGTCCCAAATCCCTGCAGCACTTGCAGTGCTACAAAAGCCCACAGAAATGATACTTCTTGTCATTTTAATCCATAAAGGAGTTGAGCATCAGGCTGAAGAGAGGTAAAAGTTTCAATTTCACTGAGGAGTCTTAGGAAATTATATCCTATCCTATTAGCCTCAGCCTTTCTTCTTTGAAAGTTAAAATTACATTTTCAGAAACAAGATATCTTGCATGCAGGATCACTTTGGGTTTTGCCCACAAATAGATATACACATATACATGTATGCATATTAAAGGGCTTGCAGAAAATTTGAGCCAAAACCTGACAGGAATCAATGTTCTGGCAAAATCTCAGTGCAGGAGCCTCAGACAGCAGCACTCTCAGCTTTCCCAGAGCAGGACCTGATGTTCGAGGTTAATCACAAGGATTCATTTTGTTGAGGGATCAGAAACCCAAAGCTGGCTCTATATAATACCTAAATCCCTTAATGCAACCAGCAGAGCCACAGGGCTTCTGTCCTCTAAAGCTGATACTTTCTATTAATTCAGGATACCTGTTCATTCATCTTTCTTTCCAGGCCAATTACTAAAGGAAGGGTTTTGTGGTGGGAAGAAAGGCAAGCTCACAGTTCAGAAAGATAAGAGATAAACTACTGCCCCCTTTGTAGTCAATAGGACTTTTATCACTGTCTTCAGCTCTGGATTTCACCAAATACTTTTGTATATGAAAAGTTACATTTCTGTAACTTTTTCTGTACATTTATTCACCAGATCTATACATGAAAAGGAAAATGAGAAACTTCCGAACTCTGTTTTCACATGGAGATTAAAGGTTTTCCCAGAAAACAACTAACATGAAAAATTGTGGGCATATGCTCTAGGCATTCTCTAAGTTTCTATGATATAAATTAAAAGCTCCAATCTACTGAATCCTAAGGTTGAGACACTGTCATGGACATCTTTAGACAGTGCCAAGATAAAATCCTAACTGGAACTCATCAAAAGTTATGATACTCAAAATCTGAATCTGAATTTTGTACTTTGGTCTGATTTTTATCAAAATCGGCAGAACACATGGCAATCCTACAGTGGTTTAAATTTCTCTGTCTCACTGTGAGGGCAGGGAAAACAGAATGGAATGGTATGACCTCTGATGAAGAGGACAATGTGAACATGATATTCCTGGACTAACCCCTCTTCTCTGTATCACTTCAAATAGGTAGTGAAAGCTGACTAATCACATTAACATTTAAGGACATCATTTATAATAATGGCTGGAAGATATCTTTGTTCATACTATCCTGTAAAGAAATGACCTGAAGAGAAAATACACTTTGCATGAATCTCCCAGTTATCAGACTAACAAGCATACAGTAACCGGTGTGTGTAGAAATTACAATACAGTTTGTGGAAATCTCCTAACACAGGGTGCAATTCATGAAATGGTTAAAACAAAAAAAAAACGATCTGTTAAGAAGTCTGGAGACAGAATAAATATGGTCAGTTCCTTCTGCACCAGAAGAGCTACAAGAACCCTCATATGTTTTGAGACATTTTCTTTCTGTCAACCTGTTTGGCTAGTCTATGATGGTTACTGAAGCAATTGTATAACAGGCATTAATGTACTCATAGCAGACAGACAATATATGGCTAAAAAGTGGAAATATTTATGGGATAAAAAAAAGAGCTACTTATCTGACACACTTATATCAGCCAGTGGTATCCTGGACTGCATCAAAAGAAGCAGGGACAGCAGGTCGAGGGAGGAGATTCTACCCCTCTACTCCCCCCTCGTGAGACCCCACCTGGAGTACTGCGTCCAGCTCCTGGGGTCCCCAACATAAGAAAGACGTGGACCTGTTGGAGCGGTCCAGAGGAGGGCCACAAAGATGATCAGAGGGCTGGAGAAAGGCTATGAAAGCCTATGAAGACAGGCTGAGAAAGTTGGTGTTGTTCAACCTGGAGAAGAAAAGGCTTCGGGGAGACCTTATAGCAGCCTTCCAGTACCTAAAGGGGTCTATGGGAAAGACGGGGAGGGAGTCTTTATCAGGGAGTGTAGCAATAGGATGAGGGGTAGTGGTTTTAAACTGAAAGAGGGTAGAATTAGATTAGATACCAGGAAGAAATTCTTTACTCTGAGGATGTTGAGGCACTGCAACAGGTTGCCCAGAGAAGTTATTAAGGCCTCATCCCTGGAAATGTTCAAGACCATGAAGGATGGGGCTTTGAGCAACCTGGTCTAGTGGGAGTTGTCCCTGCCCATTCCATCTAAAACTAGATGATATTTAAGTTCCTGCCCAACCTAAACCATTCTATGATTCTATGATTCTATATACCCTTATTTCTCAATGGTGTTATGTCTGAAGAAAGAGAGCTGGTCAAATAAAATGAAAGTTTTAGAGAAATGGACTCATGGTTACAAAATATTTTACTGAAAATGGCCTTGTTCCTTCAAATATGGTCACATATATTCCATTACAAGTTAGGCATGAGTGTAAAAATATAAGGACACTATCTACATTTACCTACTCTGATCCCAGTTGGCTGCAAAAAGCAGAAGAATCTTCCTGCCACAGTGGTCGCGATTTTCCAGTACTCCCGGGAACCCATCCGTCAGAGCTCGCTTGATTCCTGGATCATCAGCCTTGAAGTTTTTAAACATATCCAGATTTAATTGGCGGTACTGGAAGTACTGAGCCAGCAGTCTGAACGCCTCAGTTTGGTGAAACTTTCTGGCTCGGAGAAATCTCAAGATGAAGGCATCATCTGTACGTAAAAACCCAATGTCAGGCCTTGTGATGATCATGTCCCTGACTTGCTGGATATCCTGATGCAAAATGTCTGGGTTTTCATTCAGTTCCAGGCGCGCTTTCTCTATAGTCTCTGGACTTAGTCCAGCTTGTAAATGGGTCATCTCTGCAAAAAACTCTTTTCCAAACTCTTAACTTCAGATATTTTAGTAGGAGAAGTGCTGATCCCATTCAATTGATGTGAGTGTGAGCCATTCAGAAGCTTTTTGCTATCAAGCTGATATTTAACAAATGAAAGGGAAGGGCTTTTCTTATTCTTGCAGAAAGAGTAACAGGCAGTTCACATGTAGTATAATCCATCCAAAGGAAAGAGTTGCTTATTCCATAACTTACTAAAAGAAAAGGCAAATACATAAAAGAAAGATTAAATATATATATAAGGCTTACAGAACGCTTTTCTGAACTTTCTATACCAATAAAATTGCTTTTTGTGCTTCATATATAAGATGATACCAGTCAAATAATTTCAGAATGGGTGCATTTAAGATAAAGTAGTCACTGACAGCCTGAATGTATATATTCAAGCTTTCAGAAAGACAATCTGATTAACTGACAATTAATACTAAGCTGTATCAACGTATTATTAGAATACACTTTGCAAAGTTATCTTACAGAAGTGTGGGAGTTTCAACATCCCATAACTTCAAGCCCAGGATGACAAAAGCAAAAATAATAGTCATTTTCCCCACCCCTAACAAGAACTACATTTCAGCTTCCGAAGTATGCAGATTTATACTTACCATATTCAAAATAATAACTGTTGATTTTGTTTTATCACCCATTCTATCAGCTTGTAGCTTTCCTTGAATTAGCCTCTGAGCTGACAGCAAATCAGATTTAAAAGCCCCCAAAACTCCACCAACATCAAGGGTATTTTCTACTTGGTAAAAGCTCACTGAAAATATTTCCCATTGAGACTTAATATATCTTCATGGGAAGCTTCCCATGAATAAAATAGAATAGAATCACAGGGTTGGAAAGGGACCTCTGGAGATCATCTAGTCCAACCCCCCTGCCAGAGCAGGGACACCTTAGAGCAGGTTGCACAGGAACACGTCCAGGCGGGTTTTGAATGTCTCCAGAGATGGAGTGTCCACCACCTCCCTGGGCAGCCTGTTCCAGTGCTCTACCACCCTCAAGGTAAAGAAGTTCCTCCTCATGTTTAGGTGGAACTTCCTATACTCAAGTTTGCGCCCATTACCTCTTGTCCTGTCACTGGGCACCGCCAAAAAGAGCCTGGCCCCATCCTCCTGGCACCCACCCTTTAAGTATTTATAAGCATGGATCAGGTCCCCCCTCAACCGCCTTTTTTCCAGGCTAAAAGAGACCCAATTCCCTCTGTCTTTCTTCATAAGAGAGGTGTTCCAGTCCCCTAATCATCTTGATAGCCCTATGCTGCACCCTCTCCAGCAGTTCCCTGTCCTTCTTGAGCTGGGGAGCCCAGAACTGGACACAGTACTCCAGATGCAGCCTCACCAAGGCAGAGTAGAGGGGGAGGATGACCTCCCTTGACCTGCTGGCCACACTCTTCTTGATTCACCACAGGATGCCATTGGCCTTCTTGGCCACAAGGGCACATTGCTGGCTCATGGTCATCCTTTTGTCCACCAGGACTCCCAGGTCTCTTTCTACAGATGTTTGATGAATCTAATCTGACAGGGTTAATATTTTATTTGAAAAGAGATGTATTTTATTCCAAATTCTTTTTTCTGTATCTTTTCTGAATACCTAGTTCTGAATTTCATTTTCATTCCTGTACTTTACCTAGAATTTGTTTTTACAAGTGTTAGAACAAAAGCTGCTTAAGCTGTTATGTATGAGCAAAATGGTACAGTGAATCTCTTACATTTCAGTGGCATAATTAGCAAGAGGCTGTCATCTAAGTCTGTGTAGTTACACTTGTGTGAAATAAGATCAAGGTCTGTTCCAATGCGAAATGTATGTGAAGAAAGATCAAGACCCATCCAATTTTTCAGCCATCACAAAAACAGACAAGCAAACAAAAAACTCCACCGCTTAACTGATCTCTCTCTCTTTCTAATTTCTGGAAAAGAAAAATTGGCTTTAAAAATTAAAAGAGAATCCCTCAGTGAAAGACATACTTTATTGTATTTGGAGAAAGCTGTTTGGAAAGTTATGAATTATTTATAGCAAAACAACCATTTCACTCAGCTGCTCCCCTGGGTTCAGCGTTCTCATATCAAACAAAGGGGAGAGCAGCAGCCAGAGCATTTCTTCATCCAGGGGCTGCTCAAAGTTACATTGCAGGACCTGGAAGTCAACCAGCACAAGAGATGCCGAGTTCCCTGTTTTGTGAGCTTGCATGTCATTGATAAAAAATGCATTTTAAATGCCACAGCTGCAGCCCTGGGATGAGATCCCTAAATTTGAACACAGACAGTTTCTGCATATTTGCTTAAAGGACATTTGTGGCAGGAGATAAGCTCTTCATTCAACAGCAACGTGCGTTAGACTTGTCTGTGGGTGATACAAAGGAGAGTTTGTTAAGCAGCCTCTTTCTGCATTCACCGTGGAGCTGGAGTTATGAAGAGCTACCTGCAGGGCAGCACAACTGGTGATTCATCAGCCTGGGAAAACTTGGGAAAAGGTAGAGCCGGGAGGAAAGCAGGCTGGCTGCCTTTGACAAGTCACTGCAGAGCACAAATGACTCCAGAAAAACAAACCCTGAAGTTTTGAAGGGGTAATCTATGGGTGCGAGTTATTCAGTTCTTAAAGTTGTATTAAAGGTGGATTGCACACATAAAAATAAACTAACAGTTGTTTGCTGTCTTCTCACCTTTATTAGACCAAATTAGGAGAACTCCGATGGTATCAACTGAATTCTGCTCATGTAAAGTTGATGTAGGCCACCGGAATATCAGGCCAATATTTTGTGCTTAAGATCTCAAATTCATGGTGACATTAGCATTTTCTTGCATAAATTGTGTTTTTAATTACAACTGCCTCCATGAGCTAGTTAGGGGAACTCGGTACATTTACTACGGCACTGTCATTGGGGGAGTGTAGTGAAAGGATCGGTTCTTTCCGTAGTTTTAACAGCAAGTCATAATGAGGCTGGTTGTGCTTGAGGGAGGTCAGCAGAGGGGTGGAAGCAAGGAGCTTATCTGACATCTGCATTACATCTGGTTCAGGGCTCAGTATGAATTCAAACACCTTTGGAGCTCCTGTGGCTTAGAATTACAGAATCATAGAATCACTGAATGGTTTTGGTTGGAAAAGACCTTTAAAGATCATCTGCTCCAACCCCCCTGCCATGAGCAGGGACATCTTTCACTGGATCAGGTTACTCAGAGCCCCATCCAGCCTGACCTTGAACACTTTGAGGGATAAGGCATCCACAGCTTCTCTGGGCAACCTGTTCCAGTGTCTCACCGCCCTCACAGTAAAGAATTTCTTTTTTATACCCAACCATTAGCCTGTGTCCTATCACTATAGACCCTGGTAAAAGCTCTCTTTGTGTCTTTCCTATAAGCCTCCTTTAAGTACTGAAAGGCTGCAATAAGGTCCTCCTGAAGCCTTTTCTTTTCCATGCTGAACAACCCCAACTCTCCCAGCCTTTCTTCACAGGAGAGGTGTTCTAGCCCTCCAACCATTTTTGTGGCCCTCCTCTGGACCGGTTCTAACAGGTCTGAGGAATTGCGGCGTTTAACTGTGACACCCAGTGTATTCATCTATTTTCTGAGAGTCTATGGTAGTAGCACTCTCCCTTCCTCTTCTTTTAGAATCATAGAATCGTTTAGGTTGATAAAGGCCTTTAAGATCATTGAGTCCAACCCTTAAACTAACACTGCCAGGTCCACCACTAAACCATGTCCCTAAACACCATAACTACACATCTTTTAAATATCATAGGATCATAGAATCATAGAATTGCTGAGGTTGGAAGGGACCTTTAAGATCATCACATCCAACCATTAACCTACCCTGACAAAAACCACTTCTAAACCATGTCCCGAAGTACCACATCTACCCTTTTTTTAAACACCTCCAGGGATGGTGAATCCACCACCTTCCTGGGCAGCCTATTCCAATGTTTAATAACCCTTTCAGTGAAGAAGTTTTTCCTCATATCTAATCTTAACCTCCCTTGGCACAACTTGAGACTATTTCCTTTTGTCCTATCACTTGTTACTTGGGAGAAGAGACTAACACCCACCTCACTACAACCTCCTTTCAAGTAGTTGTACAGAGCAATAAGGTCTCCTCTCAGCCTCCTTTTCTCCAGGCTAAACAACCCCAGTTCCCTCAGCCACTCCTCACAAGACTTGTGCTCTGTCCCCTCACCAGCTTCGTTGCTCTTCTTTGGACACGCTCCAGCACCTCAATGTCTTTCTTGTAGTGAGGGGCCCAAAACCAAACACAGTATTCGAGGTGCGGCCTCACCAGTGCTGAGTACAGGGGGACAATCACTTCCCTAGCCCTGCTGGCCACACAGTTCTGACTCTCATCTCCACCAAGATTCTTCTTTGGAAATAAGGCAAGTTTTTTTAAAGGTCAGCTGCAGTCTACTGCAGAAGAAAATGGGGTTACACCAAAGAGAGAAAGTCCAGCCCTTCAGATTTTCTTATAGGATCCCCAAGCATTTATTGTCAAAAATTATGCTACTTATTATCATTAAAGTTTCCTACTGTTTTTACTTTATTTAAATGGATTAGCACCCTTCATGCCTAGGATGATCCCAAGGTGAGGGAGATACGGTCCTCTCCTGTCAGACGTTGTTGTCAAAAAGCAACTGACAAATACTTAGTCTAGCAAAAGATACATTTTTTAATGTATTTCAGAGTTTTCTGACAGTGACCTGAGCTATAGCCATGGGTTACATCTTACAGAAGAGCCTCTACAGATTATCCTGATTATCAGCTGGAACATATTTTTCTCTAACATACTTTATTGGCATAATGTTATATATTGCAAAATAATCCAAAATATGTATGAAGAATGTTGTCGCTATCTGAACCATAACACATATCATGGGGTTAGCAATCCACTCTAGCACCATTGACTTCAAGGAGTCTGATTTATATCAGTGGATGATTCAGTTCTCCCACTGCTTATCTTGACAATAAATTTAAAGCTCCATAGCTACCTAGTTTAATTGTCATTGTGCTTTCTCCAATGGTACTGATTTATTCTGATTCCAAAGGTACAGCAGAAGCACCTTCTCTATTTTCACCCCCTCCCGCACATGGCAATTTCTCCTTCTCTTCTGGTGTTCTGTACAGCTCTGATCCATCTGCCAATTTTTCAGATGTTTACATCTTTGTTCTGGGTTTTCTTCCCCCCAAATGAAGATGCAGGCCTCTTTTTCCCTATCTTGAATATTGTTGCTGCATGTTGGCACGCTAGACTCTTTGTTATAGTCTCAACAGCTGTTTTTCTGTGTTGTGACTCTTTGTTCCCAAAGGACTATTTGCTCTCCTAATGTCTTTTCACAGCCACTTACAATAAATCATCCCTCCAAGGTAACAAACCCCACTTTAAACAAGGAAAAATAATTAACAGAGGTTTGAAACACAACATATTAATACAGAAAAAAAAGGGAAATTTCCACCAAAATTGTGGTGTCACATGCCATTTCAGATTATTCATTTTCATTCCCAACAAGAGAATGACAAGGGACAGAGAGTGGCTTTAGCATAGGTAAAATACTGAACATGTGTTTTCAGACAAACATCTTATATTCTTGCCTGACCCTCAAAAATAAGATTTAGTTAATAATAAAATTTACAGTAATACTTAATAATCAACTGAAATGAAAATAATTTCTTAAGGAAGTACATATAGCACTTTCCATCTGAAGATCTTAATATGCTTTACTGCTTTCTTCAATACAGCTTCTGGATCAGCATTCAATCCCCATTTGCTCTACATCTCCTGGAAAATTGGCCAAAATGTGCTCTCAGTGATGATGAGGCATGTCTGGATCATTTTGTTCCTGCCCGCTTAGCTGTCCCTGCAACACCAGTTGCCTGTTGAAACGTTGTCCTCATGTCCATTTGGCCCTTCCCCATCCACTTGAGTTCCAGAAAGATTGTAGTTGCCTTTGGCTACCGAGTGTTTTCCATTCAGTCCAACGCTATATGCCATGCAAAATGTCATTACTACAGCTTTTGTACAGGGAAGGCACTAGGGTTTGATCCTCACCTGGTATTAATAGGCATCACTGTTATGATTTGTCTCATAATATAATTCCTAACTCCTAGCATTCATACAGATATTAGCTGCTAAAATCATGCCAGAAAAGAAGGGAGTGGGCAGGGAGGGAGGAAAAATGGTAATCTAGAATGATTTCATCTCAGAGTGTGGGTGTCATCTCATTAAATTGCTTTTTAAAAAATATTTTGATGTTATCTGTGGAAAACATCTTTGGGCCATGTTCTGCTTATCAAGGATTGCTCCAAAGGGGCCGGGGAGGATGAATCCACAGCTGTATTTACAGGAATGGCTCCTCTGGCATTTTGTGGCCTTGTGGTACCTTAGTAGGAACCTGTACTGGAAACTGAGTGCTCAGACTTAGAAAGGGACGTACCCCAGCTCCGTGAGTTAATTTCAAAAGAGTGATGAGAAAAACTGGCTCTCTCTTGTCCTTGGCTGCTGGATCCTGGCATCCTTCACAGACACTGGGGAGAAGCACAGCCCTGAGTGATTTGCCTGAGGTCACAGAGGACACATTTCACAGAGCTGGGAACAGACCATATGTCTCCTGAATCTGAGCCTCAAGCTTACACGTTAACATCTGGGCAATCTTTTCCCCCTACGCATAATTCTCTGCATCATGAGAAAAGTGTGAAGCCATGTTGCACAGAAAGAAATGGAGACGTAGACTGCAATCTTCCCAGTGTCCCCAGTGTAACCCCCATAAGCACAATCAGGACCCCACAAGTGTACCATTTTTTTATGCTTTTGCCAAGAGCAATCCCGCTTTGGAGGAACCCGACAGGTCTATCTCACATCTCAAGTCCAATAGCCCAACCACTGCTCAGCTTATCACAGAATCACAGAAAGACTGAGAGATTGGAGGGCAACTAGTTCAACCCTCCTGCTCGAGCAGGGCCACCCAGACAAAGTTGCCCAGGACCTTGCCCAGATGGCTTTTGAATATCTCCAAGGACGGAGACTCCACAACCTCTCTGGGGAATCTGTGCCAGTGCTCAGTCACCCAATGAGTTTCCCAATGTTCAGAAGGAACCTACTGTGTTACCATTTGTGCCTGTTGCTTCTGGTCCTGTCCTTGGGCACCACTGTAAAGAGCCTGGCTCCATCCTCTTTACAACTTCCCTTCAGGTATTTGTACACATTGATGAGATCCTCCTGAGCCTGCTCTTCTCCAGGATGAACAGTCCCAGCTCTTGCAGCCTTTCCTCACAGGAAAGATGGTCCAGTCACTTAATCATCTTTGTGGCCCTTCATTGGACTGTCTCCAGTATGGCCATATCTCTCTTGTACCGGGGAGCCCAGAACTGGGTGCAATACTCCAGGTGTGGCCTCACCAGTCCTGACCGTTATGAACACCCCCTGCTTCCCTGTAGCCCTTCCCTAAGGGACTAGATTCTCCCAGTCAATCTAAACAAGTTAAATATCACAAGCCTTTCTCCTGCAAGTCTTAGTGCTCCTGTAAACCTTCACTAGGTAATTGTTGCTTGTCTTCAACATGGAAACAGGGAATGTTTGTGACTGTACCAGATGTGTGGAGAATTCGATGGTTTCTCACACTTTCCCAGCATGCAATCTCCTCACTCTGGTGCGGAAACTAACATTTATTTCAGTTCACTAAAAGCAATACATCACAGATTCCTATTCCCCTCATATTACAGTCTCCTTGTCAGCTTAAGA
This sequence comes from Vanellus vanellus, assembly GCF_965231255.1. Taxonomy (NCBI): domain Eukaryota; kingdom Metazoa; phylum Chordata; class Aves; order Charadriiformes; family Charadriidae; genus Vanellus; species Vanellus vanellus. The sequence goes on along the minus strand of NC_138906.1, from coordinate 129,948,141 downwards.
CAGTTACAGGTTACCCTCGGGCCACATCTGTCTGTCCAGCAGTGGTAATTTAGCCATGGTACAACACAAAACACAGCAGCAACTCGGCTGATCTTTGTAGCTCTCTGCACAGTACGTAGGGCAGGCACGTCAGTTGTCCTGCTGTTGCTACAAGCTGACGGGCATGGGGAGAGACTGACAACGTTGTCTAATAGATGTAAAATTAAAAAATTGCCTCATTATATTTTGACCTGAAATGTCCAAAACTTATTGCCTACATGAATATTAAGGAATAAGACCACATGCTGAGGAGGAGAACTTAAACAACTTGTAAATAAAAAAGTTAAAAAAAAAAAAAAAACACTCAGGAACTTAATGGGATTGCTTCTATCTTTCTCTAAATCATAGTTTTAAAGTTTTAAGTATTCACCAACCACAGGTAAACTGCAAATCCCTATGGAAACGTGAGGGCTGACCTGTGGTGTGTCAAAGAAGCAGCAGGCTACGAGGGACTTCCATCTCAGTTATGAACTAGTCCAAGTGTCACCATACCAAAAGCATCCTGGCTGCTATTGGACAAAGTGGTCACTTTCTTCAATACTATAGAAACTTCTTGCATCTGAAACTATCAGCAATATGCAAAACATGAATTCTGACCCCCAAGCCTGATAATTAAGTCATGTGTAGAAATCTGATCGTGTAGGATCATAATATTAGTCCCTGAAAATCCCTAAATGCACTGTAGAAGTTGCGTTACAACAACTGCACGAAGATATACAGAAGGAACAAAACTTATTATCTATATCTTTAACAACATGACATTTATTTAATTTTACAGTTCTTTTGCTCCACATTTTAAAAATTAAGTTCCTTTGAAAAATATGAAATGCAACAGTGATGCCCTATTAGTGGATGACTTCATTCTGCTTTCTACGTTACTCCAGAGAAAGGCATCGATCATTCTGTGGGGTGGCAGTGGAGGGAGGAAGGGAAGGAAGGAAAGGCAGGGGCAGAGAGGAAGGAAGGAAGGAGGGAAGCAAGGAAGGAAGGAACGGAGGGGAGGAAGAGGGAGGCAGGGAGGGGAGAAAGGAAAGAGGAAGGGATTTCTGCACCCAGGAATTCAAGCAATTGTCCTGTTTTTTTCTCTTGCTCTTATTAAAGTCTGAGCACAAACACAAAGATCTGCACGCAGACACTTGTCTGAAAACTGTAGAAATTAAGTTTATTATAATTCAATATTACCTTGTGGGTTTGTTTTCTCAGGGAAGGAACATATCAGACTTAAGGAGTTTATTTCTATAAATACTAATGAAGAAAAACAAAAACAAAAACAAACAAACAAAAAAACCCCACCCAAACCACAAAAACTTAAAACTCTTTGAAAATTCACAAACTAAGTCCTCAGAGCAGCATTAGTTTCAAGAGGGAAAGGACATACAACTCATCTGCCAAAAACGATGTGAACTTCTGCTCATTGAACTTCCCACTCCATAGAAGACTGAAGTTGCTTCTTTTTTATTAACTAGTAGGACCCAATTGTCATATCTTGTTTGTGTATGTGCCAGACACCACACCAGAGGGCTATGAGAGAAAATAATACTCGCTTACCAAACAATAGCACAATTGCTTCTGTGACTGCACACTTAAATTAACAATTACATTAGTTTATACTCTTAGTTTGAAGAGAATATTCTCCATCCTTTTGTGAGGCTGATCATTTGTAAGTTAACTGACAAGGTCCTCTTGTGGAAGATGAGGAGGCTGCTGTTACGTGTTTCAATGAAACAACCTCTGTGTTCAAAGCACATAGAGTTTAAGGAATTACGACCCAGTGCTATGGGGTGGATTCTGCCATTCTCGTACTGCTGAACTCAATTACACTGCTCACGCTACTGCTCAGCAGCACTCAGTGCGACTCAGTGTAAGAGTATCTCGCCTCTGCAACAGAATTTAAGTTATAAATGGTGATATAAACTAAGGACCTTTTTGAAAATGTCGTAATATTTTTCATTTTTTTGCATATGCCTTACAAGAGTCTAATTTTTAGAAAATACTCAATAGTTTTCAGAGCTGGATGCATCAACAGAATTCTTAAAATAATCAGCAGCATTTTATAACAGATACATATCAGACCTGATTATGCTGACAACACAAGCTGCCCCTGGAAACTTCAAGCTGGGATACGGACTGCAAACCGGGGAAAGCTGTATGAGGTTATCTGACATATCATCATATGAAAAAGTAAACCCTTACCTTTGCTATGCAGTGCGTGGCATAATGCTGTTACATAATGTCATTTAGATGTTGGCATTGCATTAACTTTTAGTACTGGAGAAAATCCATGTTATCATCTGATTACTCAGAAAGCACATGAAAGCAGCCTTTCTGTAATTTAATTTTCCCTTCTAAATATGATCCAGTCACTGTTTAGTGATGGACAATGAGTAACCATCTGCTCCTTAACTTCGTTATTCCTGGAGCTTGCTTAGATTGAGGAATCAGCATTTTGAAAAGGGAAAGCCTCCTTTCTCCTATGACCTTCCCCACCCTCCCATGATTAAACCATTGCAAACAGAATTAAAGTCAGGCCAGTAGCATGCATGGGGTTTCTCCAGCCATTATTTGCTTTGTGTTTATTTTCTGTATGAAGCTCTCACTGAACACCCTCACTCTTTGCACAGTCCACAACTTAATTCTTGGCTTCCTGCAGCAAAGGATCCACAGGGTAGGCACAATTCACCTCACTTCTTCTCTGCACCCATCATTCATCACTGTTTGCCATTAGGAAAGCAGAACCTTTGATTGACCCAGCACATTCCCTCCTCTGTTTAATTGCTCATCCCCCTTTGGGTCAAATATACCGAGTCAAAACAGGCATCAATTTGCTGAGCAGCAAACAGGTATCTGCTGCTGTTTGACAAACTCCTATCTGTTGGCACTTGGCTGGAGTCTTTACTCGGTCCCTTAACTCCCCATTTTAACCCTTTCCCCTTCATCCCTCTCACCTGTCCCTTGCTCTCAAATTTGGTCTGGACTTTCCCTTCCAACTTGTGTTCTTTCCCCTGCTTGTCCACCTCCTGAGCTGCTGAGCTGATTTTTCCAGCCCCCATGCCCTCTTTCAGGAAGGACTGAGGCTCGTGATGTAGAAGGAAGATGGGAGGGGTTAAGACGGGGCAGCAAAGTGAGGAATGGGGGGAAACAGGGGCAGGGAGAAAAGGAGTCAAGGGAGAAGGGCAAGAGGAGAGTAGACAGGGAAGGTAGAAAACAGGAAGGCAGGAGGCAGAGAAACAGGGCAAGGAGGTCTGAAGGCAGAAGAGGCAGGGTAGGTAGGAGGCAGGAGGCAGCAAGCAGGAATCAGGGCAGGAAGGAGCGGCAGGAGAGGCAGGGGAAGAAGAGGAGGAAGGGGAGGTAAGGGAAGTAGGGCAGGCAGAGCAGGGAGGAGAAGCAAGGCAGGCAGGGGAAGTAGGACAGGCAGAGAAGGCAGGGATCAGGGCAAGGAAGAGAGGCTGGGCAGACAGGGAGCAGGGGAAAGAGGCAGGGAGGCAGAATGAGGTAGGAAAGGCAAGAGAGGCAGCCAGGAGAGGAGGCAGGGAGCAGGATAAAGAGGCAGGGAGGGGGTAGTCCAGGTGAGAGGCAGAGGAGGGAGGGAGCAGGGCAGTAAGGGAGCAGCGAGTCAGGGCAGGCAGGGGAGGCAAGCAGTGGAGGCAGGGGATGTGGAAACAGGGGAGGGAGTGAGTAGGCAAAAGAGGCAGGCAGGGAAACAGGCAGGACAGGCAGGACAGGCAAGGAGCAGGACGCAGGGCAGGCAGGACGCAGGGCAGGCAGGAAGCTGGGCAGGCTGGAGGCAGCAGGCAGGGAGCAGGGCAGTAAGGGCAGGGAGCAGGGCAGTAAGGGCAGGCAGCAGGCAGGGCAGGCAGGAGGCAGCAGGCAGGGCAGGGAGCGGCCCCTGCCCACGGCACGGCGGGGCTGCGGCCGGAGCTGTCCGCCCGGCGGTGCTGAAACGCCGCAGCCCGGGCCCGGTGGCGCGGGGTGGGGGTGTGGGGGGGGCGGGGAGCGCGGAGAGCCGCCCTGCTGCAAACCGAGAAAAGACAAATCCAAATACCTGCACAGCGCCAGGCAGCCTGCCGGGGGGCGGCGGGGGGCTGCGGGGGGTGGTTTCTTCCCCCTCCCCCCCCCCCGTAGGTGTCCTTGCTGTTGAGCTGGGTGGGTGAGAAAGATCTCCCGGCTCCCAGGTTCAGGCTCAGATCTCTCTAGAAAACTGTGAATGAGCGAGCGCCAGCTCCACGGGGCTATGATTTTTTTTTTTTTTTTTTTTTTTGGTAGGAGGCGTGTGCACCAAAGCCTGGGTCCTTCCACTCCGCGGCTGCCGTCCCCCTGGGTCCTAAGCCCTCCTGCCGCCCGCCCGGCTGCCTCCCGGCGATCCCGGGCTGCGGGCTCTGCTCACCGCCACTGCCGAGGGAGAGGTGACAAAGGAGCTGCGGGCTGCTGACAGCCGGGAAAGCAGCAGCAGCACAGCCGGTCACCGGGAGCTTAGCAGCACGGGCTTTCACCGGGTGGCATGGTCTTCACCGCCTTTTTTCTCGCATCGTCCCTTTCCCAGTGAAACTCGAGGGGAGCGCAACCTCTTGGGGCGTTTACAGCAGCCATGGAAAGGGTAATCTTTGTGGGCCGTGTATTATAGATGGGCTGTCTTAATGAAAAGCAGCAAAATAACAAACTTGGAAAGGATCCATGTACATGAACTATAAAGGAAGCCATGGAAGGGGAGAGTTGCTGGTGGCTCTGTGGCTTCTGTGGCAGAAGTTTGTCTGGGTCAGACTACAGGTACATCTAGCTCAGGGTGCTGAGCAGGGCCACAGAAGCCACAGCAAATGTCTAGTGAAGAATATAAAAACAGGGCAAGCTTCAGCCCTGCACTCTCCCAGCCCCTCTCCCAAGCATTTTAAGATCAGGGGTTTCCCCAGCAATGCAGTGCCTCTGTTTTTAGGATTAATTTGTCCTCCTTGAACTTTCACAGTGTCTCCTAGAACACCTGTAAATTTCTAGAATATCCTTCCATAATATCCTTTGACAAGGAGATCCACAGGTCGTTTGTCTGCTTCACAAACTATTGCCTCCCTTTTGTCATATGGATCTGCAAGCTTTAGCTAGCATTGTAGAAACGAGAGGGGAACTTCTCTCATTAAATTAGGTCCTGAAAAATAGCTTTATGAGCCTCGTAAGACGTGTACTAAGATGTACTAGGAAGACTTTGGGTGACCTAATGGCCTTGGCAGCCAAACTCACACTCAACTGCTCTTATCAACACAGTAAGGCCAACTAAATGTACCAGCAAAGTGCATTTATTCTGCTGCTGCCCCTGTACATTGTGGAGTATAATTTCTGGGAAGTGGTGAGTTAAAGTCAGCTGACTGTCTTGATCTCTTTGCTTTTGTGTCAGTTACTGAAGGATCTTGTATAGCAAAAAGCTGGGTGATAATTGATAAATACAGGGAACAACCTCTGTGTAAGAAATGTCTAAACAGAGTAGGATTCTTCAGCATGGAAAAAAAATAGATGAGTAAGTGTAGATCAAATAGTGGTGTTTTATTCTTCATTTGTAGTATTTCATTATAATGAGCAGCATGAGGAAGATAAATTGGGGAAGATAAATTGGGGAAGGACTTTTTACTAGGGCATGTAGGGATAGGAAGAGGGGGAATGGCTTTAAACTAGAAGAGGGCAGGTTCAGATTGAACATTAGGAAGAAGTTTTTCACTTTGAGGGTGGTAAGGCACTGGAACAGGTTGCCCAGAGAGATTATTGAGGCCCCATCCCTGGAGGTGTTCAAGGCCAGGCTGGATGTGGCCTTGGGCAACTTGGTCTAGTGGGAGGTATCTCTGCCTATGGCATGGGGGTTGGAACTCGATGATCTTCAAGGTCCTTTCCAACCTAAACCATTCTATGATTCTATGAAATTGGAACAATATCTCAATATAATTTCGAGTTCAAGGAGTAGGAGAAATGAAACCCACTAAGGGCTAGCTTTGAATCAAACTGAAGGACATATTTCTTTGCAAAATATTTAGTGAAGCCGTAGAACTCATTTCCACAGGAATTCAGAAGATTGTTGGACATACCTATGGAAGAAAAATCCATTAAAGGCTTTTAAACATGAAGTCATGACCTCTGGCTCAGGAAGACCCTGTTCCATAAATTGCTGAAGGCTGCAGTAATGTTTGGGAAAGAATGACTATATCTTTGCCCTGCTCTTGTCTTTTGCCTTAGCAACCCATTGTTGATCACTGCTGGAGCCAGGCACTGGGCTAGATGGACCTTCGATCTGACCCAGTACTGGCTGCTCTTACACTCCTATATACAAAGTAGACTTTGAGAATGTGAATGCAACAGGACCACTGTCAGCTTTGCTTTCCCTTGAAAGGGGAAGAGCCAGTGTTTTCGTTCTATTTGAAAGAGTGTATATCCAGAAAGAGTCACTTGCTTTTTTGAGGAAACCCCACAATATTCATGAGCAAAGGCAAAAGGGATCCGTGGAGGAGATACCTTGTGCTTTTAGAATGATTCCGATGCACAGCCATTGATTTAACCCACAGCATGTTTAAAACTGGAATGTAGGGTTTTTGCATCCTGTGACCCAATCACATTGACTGGAAGAGATGAAGCAACAGCACAAAGACAGAGAGCTCAAAACTCTCACAAGAGCAATTGTCCCAGCACTTGATGGGAGAGCATTTCTAGCTCCAGGGAAGTTAGCAGTCGGTTAGTAAGTAGTCTCATTAGATCATTATTTTCTGCATAGAGATCAGTTTGGAAATAAAACAATAAGCATGTTGTTTTCATAATCCTGTTGCTAGCTTCTACTCTTGCACATATGATAAAGATTAATGTACTAGCTACTGTAACTATGCAGTACTTCCCTGGGAAATGTTAATAATATTAAGTGGAATGAATACGACTCTATAAACCAACTGCCTTAGGCAGTCAAATGAGTTGCCAAATTTCACGTATGCGTAATATTTAGGGATTTAATATTTTTATTTGATTTGTTAATTGAGGTTGGTTTTTTCCCCCTTAGTGTCCCTATTAGGTGACTGTATGATTGACATGTAGCACAATGCTATGGTAGAAGCAAGTCTCTAAACATATTACAGCATGGCCTTATATTGATCCCACTGCAAATATTCTCGAGTTCTTTCTCATCACTGCTTCATCACTTTCTTTCTGCAAAGTCTACTCTGTACTCTAAAAGCACGCTTCAGGTCTGCTCATTCTTTGCAGTGTCCCTTGCATTGCACTTCAACTGAAATTATGATCTCAGAAACAGCAGTTTTGAAGGTATAAAACCTTCGGTTTCATAAAGGTATGTCTGGGACATTAGGAACTCCTGGCTGACGTGCACAGGCTGGAGCTGCATCCCTTTCTCATTTGTAGTGTTGAATATGCAGAGTTAAGCGGAGAAAAATGTGCCTGTAATCACAGTTTGTCACTGAAGTCATTAGAACTGATGGAACACGGGGAGCGAAAAGATCAGTTTGGAAGGGGGAGGATATTATATGCAGCCTTTTCTGAAAGTAAAACAGAACTTTGATATTAAATTTATTCTGAGCCGGCCTTCCCTGCCATCACATATATTGATTCTCTGTTTTAATGAAAAGCAGCAAAATAACAAACTTGGAAAGGATCCATGTACATGAACTATAAAGGAAGCCATGGAAGGGGAGAGTTGCTGGTGGCTTTGTGGTCTATGTTTGACAAATAGTTTCTACTGAATCTACTCTCTTTGCAGCAAAACATCTTGCCTTCACTCAGTGACATTAAACATACAACCTCTTGCTGTATTTTTGACTCCCAAGAAGTGTCATCAATCTAGGAGCTACCTTGCACATTTTTGCACCTCTAATATTACTTTCTCATTCATACAAAGCCCAAAACCACTGAAATATTTTAATTCATCACAGTAAGGAATGGATTTTTTTTAATCCTAAAAAAAAAAATCCAAAGAAATGGATAACTGCTCTCTCTTTCCAGCTGAAACACATATATATCTACATTACACAAAAACATAGTGATCTTCAGCATCTTACACAGTTAGTGTTTGTGAATGGTGTGCATATTTAAGGAGGGAAACAGATCTTTGATATAATTTAGTATATACCTAGTGTCATTTACTTTCTCAATGTGGTTTCTCCAATATTTAAAATGTTCTTTACAGCTTGTGAATCAGGAATTTGAGAAATAATATAGGATTTCCCGGTATCTTTAAATTTTCTTTTATGAACAATTTTCTGCAAGTTTCTAAAATTAAAATCAATTTTAATAATTAATTGGGAGCTCATTCTTTTTCCCTAATCTACAATTACCATCTGGTTTTATTTCCTTTGAAAGTAACTGCATTGAAAGCCCCAGTAGATTAAAAAATAATAATGCTAAAACTGCTTAGACCCAATAAATTGTTATTCTTAAGGGAGAAGTAACTCTTAGATCACAGTTCAGAGGGATTCATGTTATAAATCCTCCCAGGTTTCCTGAACCTTTAAAATATTTAAAAATTTATACCAAAGAATGCAAAACATATGCAAATGGGTCGTTCATATGATTTATTTAACGAGAAGGGTCCAGTTTTTGCCATTTTTACTCTTGATGGAGAGAATTCACTCTTTTGCTGAGTTCATATACAATCACCACTTTTGCCACTCGCAGAATAGCGTGTAACTGGGACACAAGCAAAGTTTTGGCCTTGAGCATGTAGAGGGGTGAAGCTGAAGTGTTCCCAACTCCACAGGAATTCCAGGAGCTAGCAAGGACATCCAGCACAGAGCTGGAGGCCAGCAGCTGAAGTCAGGTAAAGTTGAGCTCTCAGAACTGTGATCCAGAATTTCCTGCCTCAGCTCTTGCCTAACTCTGAACTGGTCTGAATTCCATAGCTGTCTTATTTTGGGATTGTGAAGTTCCAGGCTGAATAGCTTGGTACCAAAGGTCAACCAGCATTCAAAAAATTACAGGTGACTCTCTGACAGCCTAATCATTCAGGTGTTGGAAACATTGACTTTAGGCACAGATGTGCTGTGTAAATTGGCTGCAGATTTGTCCTCATGTCTTTAGTTGGTTTAACTTGGTAGCGCTGACTTTAGTGAGATACCTGTAATTTAAATCACCTCGTGACCTGCTCCTATTGAGTTCAGTTACTCACAGTCACTGCTGCTCTGCCTAAACAATAATGGCGTTGTCTTGCTAAACTATTAAGTGTCCTTTTGCAGACAGAAATAAATTATGACATGTCATGTTTTGCATAGCTAGTACACAAATGATATAACCTTTAAAGAATAGCATGGCAAAACTAAGCCTTATGTCTACAAAAGTGAATATCAGAGCTAATGTTCTTCCTGATGCAGGAGTAAGAAAACCTAAGGTAGGCAGGCATGACAAAAAATCTCACGGGGAAGCAAGTGGTCCGGAAGGTAGATGAGTCCAGCAAGAAGGTTTAGGATGGCTGTTACAGAATAAATTCAGAAAAATCCTCTTGGGAAAAACCTGTCTGCTTTCTGGTGCCTTACAATGTTGGGATTGGTTTGCATGTAAGCATCGCTTCAGTCTGAATTCTATCACACTGATCTCAGATATGATTTGTTAAAAGCTTGAATTACGCATGCTGTTTAATGTTAGTTCTCCAGGGTGTTAAGTGCAGGGTTCCTTAACTTCTCAAAGTCTGTTGTATAGTTTCCTCAAATTGCAACTTGCTGCTATGCATTTGTCCAAAGTAGCTCTAACGGTTGACCTCGAAGTGCAAGAATATAACTTCTGAAATGATAAAAAAGGATTTGAAGGTTGGTAATTTGACCTGATAGAGATGAGGGGAATAATAGGATACTCATCCGATTGCTTAGTTTGTTATGTGATGATTTATTTCTGAAATATTTTAAAATGAATGATGTACATAAGTGCATGCAGCTTTGAATGGCAATAACATAAATCAGCAACAGTAATAATGACTGTGAGCTCTTGCATGTGTAAACAAGCATATGTGCAATATAAATTCAATTATCTCAGTGTCGCTGAAGATATAGAATAATTTCACATTTGTGACTGAATAACTGCAGATATTTTTGTTGGAAAGAAAACCAGATGGAGGACAATCTTATTCTGGATAGCTGAAGTCTCTCTGTTGAAAACTGAAGTATATGAGTGTATATGCATACATGTACAAAAATAGAGGCAAGCACTATGGCTGCAATCCTCAGCAGGCATAAATCAGCATAACTCCACTGACTGTGGTGGAGGTGTGCTAATTTACACTAGCCAGCATGGAGGTAAGTGCGTGTGTACATAAAACAACTATTACACCTGTCAGCAGTCTGAGGTTTTACATTACCACTTCATACAGGAACGTAGAGGATGCAACAATCTGCTGAAGCCACTCCGCAGTACAGTTTTATGCCTCCTAGGATGCAGTACTGGCATCAGGGTCTGAACAGCATCAACATCATCTTGCAAACACTGGGTATGCTTTAATGTCATCGGGGAGCCCTGGCGGAATCCATCTAGAATATATATCAAGCAGAGGGGCATACAGCAATCACGTACTTTTTAACAGGCAGGAGGCTTTTCGCTTGTCATAGGTGGTGAACCCCTAGGGAGGTGAGGCTGCTGCCAGCCTGATTCCCAATATATGCTGATTCAGTCATTAAAATGTGCATTCATCTTCCTTCTCCCAAGACCTAGCTGTGCACAGCAGGTTTAACTAAATTGCCAATAAGAAAGCCTCTTAAATCATCTGCAGTACTGACTGGCAGCCTCACAAGCAGATGCAGCAACCGATCCTGAGGCAGACGGAGTCTGTTCAGCAGCAGCTTTGCACTTCTGTGTATACCAGCGAGGTTTTTTTGTAATCATTAATGAGCGAGCACATTGAAGATGGAGGGAGGAGCGGCAGAGGAAGAGTGAGAAAAACAGTTGGGAAGGAGAAGGTGAGACTCTTGGAAAATTCTCATTACCTTATCTGCGGTGATACCCCCTCTGCAGCTGCAGGATAAAAGGAACAACCCCTTCCCTTAAGTGCCCCTAGCTTCAGGGTACAGAAAACTGTTAATCAGCTTGTTCTCAGGCAGCAGGGACCTGCAGGAGGGCTGGCTGGAGAATTGCCAAGGACTGTCACTTCACACATCCTGAGAAATCTCCCCCCTTCGGCTGAGATTTTAATGGCTTTGGGACATGTCTCTGTGTGTGTGTATGCGCGCGCGTGTGCGTGTGCGTCTGCGTAAGGGAGAGACAAAATGTATTCCCTTGTCACTCTTCCATGTCTCACATATGCTACTGCAAATACCCACTTTTTCCGATTGCACACATGAAAGGTGATTTCAGTAAATGTTTGCAAAAGTGCTAGAAAGGAGACCCGATTCTGGCAACGAGCCCTCTCTTTCAGGTGTTGTTGGAGTCTATCATGGCTGCCAGATCAGCTCTGGAGAGTCACAAAGTCCCAGAAACTCTTTAACCAGGTGTTCAAGCTCAGTTATTGCCTAACTAGATGGGCGCAATTAGCCTTGCTTCCCCTTTACTAAAAGGTCCAGATTTAACTTTGGGCTGTGATTTTCTAGAGAAGACTGTGTCTGGCCCTTCCCGATACAGGACTTGAGATCAATACCATGAAAGTGTGCAGCAGTTTGCTCCACACTAATGCTAAGCTTAGATTATCGGTCCGTCATTCTTCCTATGACGGGGTGCACACTATATCTGCATTGGACAAAAGTCTAGAAACTGTCATTAAATTGAATTGGCGCTCTCCATATATTGGACATCTCGTGGCAGAACAGAGGCTGGCTGAGTCTTGCTGTTGAATGTTCAATGCCACAGACCTGCAGCACCCTTCAGGAGGTGTCGAGTACTCTGCATGGATGAATAACCAGATGATGGAGTGGCTCAGCACGGGCACTTGTGTGCGACAGGGTTGCAGTCTCTCTCCTCTCGCCTGCATTTTTTTTCCTATGGAACTGCAGTATAATGTGAAGAGACGTCAAGTATCTACTTGTCCTAGACATTGCTGAAAACCATGTGATTCTCAGCATCTCTGAAAAGCTATAGACAAATGTAAAACCCAGGGGAAAACAGCAGGGCATGTAGGATTCAAAATATGTTTTTTAAAAAATCCCTCCTTGAATTCCAAACTAATCTCCATAATCACATATGACTGTGAGAGCTGGAAAAGATTAGAAAAAAAATAAAAAGAAATTAAATGTCTTTAAAAAAAGTACTCGGGGACTTTAGATAGAGGGGCTTCTCTGGCAAAGAGTTATAAATTGCCAGCCAGTAACTTGTCTCTAGCGGATCAGAAGGAAGACAAGTACTTTAGAGCTCCAAAGAAACGACTCCACTCTAAGCCACAGAGACGACTGGTGAAATATATGTGCCCAAAAGAGCCCTCATGAAGAACATTTGTCAGTATAATTGGTGTCCTAGTGATGAAAGCATCAATAGTTGACAGCAGGTAGTGGACAAATTATTTTGCCTCTTTTGCACCATCTTTAGTGTGAAAAAACTCATCTGTTTGGGGAGAAAATATTTCCGCGCACACCAGAAATTAGCACCGCGTTTCTGAATGCCCAGTTCAGTCTGCTGACTTTTCTTCCTACAGACAAATATTCACCAAATACAATGGCAGATCACTGTAAAGGACACAGAAACTATAAAACAACTCTAGTAAATTCATTTTATTTTCTACAATGAACGTTATGTGCCAAGTTTTCTTTAAAATAATCACTGACACCCAAAACTTGAATTGAATAGGCACTTTTTCCATAAAGAATTGATGAGATAACTTCTTAAAAATTAACACATTCCCTAACAAGTAGTAGATTTAAACCAAGAAGTTGGTGCTTTGCTGTTACGGAACAAATCAGAGACCGAGGGCTTTTTCTGGGTCCATTTTGGGAAAGAATGTGAATAGAGGATGCTAAAGAATTTGAGCTCCATCTTAAAGCAAGTTTATTTTCCTCCATAATTTCACAGCTAAATCTCTCTTTTCTGTTGGTTACAAAGCTCTCTTTATTTTCAGCCGAAGTTTATTTGATTTTCTCCCTGTTTGAGTTTGGTTTTGTTCTTTTTTTCCCCTTAACATTGCCCTGCTGAGGGACAGGACAGCTACAAATCCCAGTGTTTATTTATAGAGAGTGATCAAGTTTCTAGCTAATTTTACTTTTTTAGGCCACGAAACTAACTCTGGGAGGGACACGTCTCTGTTGCACAATGGGCTTGCTCTGTCTGGGGCTGATGAATCCGCCGGGTAGGGCACAGCACTGGGCAGGGAACTGGTCCGGGCCCATGGGCAGGATAGGGTGTTTGCATGGCTATATTCTCTTTGCATTAGCGCAGATGAAAATTCCTGTCTCCAGCTGTATGAAAATCCCAGTAGCTGGTTTGACATCTATTCCCATCTGAAACCGTCTTTTTCAAATAAGGGAAAGTGATGATATTTCTCATGATTTCTGATTAGTGCCTCGCACAGTGACACAAACACACCCCTGGCTTTACTAGCTATACCAGGAAAGGTATTTTCTAGTTGTGGCACTTGCTTTTTTCATGGCAACGCTATATTGGTGGCTCACAATCCTCCTGTAATCAGCAAGTGCCCCCGGGTCTCCCTCCTTCTCTGTCATTTTCATCTGAAACTCCCAATTTGCAGAAGTTCATGTTATAAGCTCGTTAAGTGCATGACTTTGCACATTATGCAATTAAATCTCATCCCATTTCTAATACTCTACACTCAAGGTCATTTAGTTTTTCCTGTACGATATTGCAGTCTGCCTCTCTGTTGAGCTTTGTGTCATCACCAAACTTCATTAGTACACTCCAACTTCTTATCCCAGGGTCATTAATGAAGATGTTAAAAAATCAGTCCCAAATGTTTAAGGATTTCCACTAGTGGTAGTTCTTTCCAGCCCAATTATTGTTTCTCTTCTTTTGCTGATTCTGAACTCATATTTCTTGCTACTTTTTCCTATAACCTCTATAAATAATAATTTTCCGTAAGGTGTTGGCAGTTATCTACTATAGGGACAGATGAGATTTACCTTTGGGTTGAGGGTGTGTGTTTGTCTGTATTTTACAAAGATTTGGTCAACCTCTGGTATCAAAAAGTATAATAATCATCTGACCAATCTAACAGTACTAAATGCATATTATGTTTTATTCCACTGTCTATTTAATTTCCTGCTTTTAAATATCCGCCACTTTAAAATATGTGTGAATCCAATTCAGATTACATTCTTGATTCTGGATTCTTTCCCTCACCCTTTCTTATATATGGGGAGTGTGCTTGCTGTTTTCCACTCAGGTGGTGCTCCTCCATGCTTCATTAAAATTTCAGAATGTTTTTCAGATTGTAGTGTGTAAATCACCTTGTTTCTCAAAAGACCATATTGAGTATTCTCCTACCCCAGATGTGGTCATTTCTGTTTCTGCGCATTCACTTCCATTAACCATTTAGCCTTTGCTTCCATCCCATCAAAGTCATCTTTCTTACTGAAAAATGAGGCAAACATTAGTTTGGATCTGGAGCCATACCATTATTATGTTTCATATTTAGCCCGTCCCCACTACACAGTGGACTCATTTCCTTATTTCTTTGTATGACAAGAGATTTTTCACTGTTTGTTTTAATTTTATTTGCAAAGTCTAACCTTGTTTTTTATCAATTCATACACCTTGTGCTTTATTTTTTACAAAAAGCGTGGATTGCAGTCCTTTGCCAGCTCCGAACCGTATAGGGCAATTCTCTTCACTGTTACTTCTAGTGCACTTTCTCCATCACTTTTTTTTTTATAATCCACAGTGAGATCAATGGTCTGCGGCGCCTTGTTCATCCGCCTGGAACTACGAAGGCGTATGAAAACCTGCCTGGTCTGAGGAAGAGTTGTAGCTGCCCTGGCGGGACAGAGAGCAGGGAACTGCAGAGTCCTCGGGTCCCCGTGTCTCATCCCGTGGCTTCCAGAGGGGGGCAGAGCGAGCAAGCATTTCTGGGTCAGGATGGGATGACATGAGCCTGGTCTCATTAAAAACGGTCAAAACCTTTTCAAGCGTGCACTGGCGTGCCTGAGGTTTGCAAAGTCTATCCCAGAATCAACGTTTTCTCTCTGCCGTTCTTGGCATTAAGATACTTAGTGCAGGCATATCACCACAGGGCACGAGAACAAGTTATGTACGACAACTATGACATACGCATTTGGAAACTGCTGGGGGAACCCGTCGGTGTGACACATTTGAAGCAACAAAATTAAATCCCTGGTTTATATTCAAGGCTCAGAGGGATGGCTGAACATATGCCACGAACATATAAAGTTGCCACCTCTCTGCAGAGAAACTATAACATACGGGATATAAATATACTCACTACTAATTTTGCTTGTTTCCCCTGACTTTAGAGCTCAATGGAAGAGCAAAGCTTCACAGATGAAGTGCTCTGAGAATGCAGAAATGACTGGTTATTCCAATATCCTGCTACTTTGCCATAGCCTGATGAAGTGTGTGTCCTCAGTGTAGTTTCTGTTAATTCAGTGCCTGTTTTACTACTAAGAGGAGAATCCTATAGTACTGACACCCCAATCCTGTGACTGAGGCCTGTACCTTATTCCCATTTATCTCACATATCTACTAAATGACAGTGAAAAAAATCATTACTATGTTTGACTTAAATTTCCTGCTCCATAGGCTGGGTATAGTAATGCTAGCCTAGAGCATGGATGTTATAGGTCCTAATTCTTTAATATAGGTAATGTGATTTCTGAATCATCAAAGGAAGGTGTAAAAGAAGACCAGAATATAATTATGGCAAATAGGCTACAAATCTTTGAGGATTTGATAATGTTTAACTTTTTTAAAGCCAGTGCTTTAATTGTTAAACAACCATTTTTGTAAAGCAACTGCTGTTGTGTCTTATAATAGTCAGAAGTGACACCACAAAACAAGGGTTTGAGACAGAGCCAAGATCATTTCTAGTGCTTTAAACTAGTATGAGGCTTTCTCAGCCTTGAAGCATGACAGCCATTCAGGAGTTTATTTTTCTGGCTTTGAAGTCTGAGTTGTACTTAGCTATGGGATCTGACAAGTTTCTGCTGCCTTACATCGTCCCTGCTCACCTGGCAGCACAGAAGAAGGTGTCTCACACTACTGCTGTCAAGCTAAAGCTCCAGTGAGAGGACAGTGACGAATGCCAGTTTAAGTCTATTCAGCTTGTCTTGGGTGGGCAATGAATAAAGGCCACGTATACGAAGCAGCAAGAATTATAAACTGGAAGGAAGGGCTCCATTGCATATAGTCTAATTCTTTGTGTAGTCAAAATGAGGTTTCTTGACTAAACAGTGATCTTTACTAAATCAGCTTTTCCCCACAAGCCCACATACCCGTAAGGTTTTTGTCTCCTTGAATTACTGGCACTGGCAGACAGTGCCATAACTCTACTAGGAGGAATACAGTCCTAGAAAATAATAATTCTGCAAGAAAACAGTCGTACTTTGACTTATATGCCCTATGCCCCACTGACTATTCTAGTGACTTATCTCCAGCTATGCATGCAGGCTCAGTGTATCATTCCTCAGGTGAACAAATTTCAGCATCAAGATGAGCCCAGCCGACACCTTAATTGCTCAGTGAGTGATTTTTAAACACATTTAATACTGCCAAATCAAACCCAATTTCCTCCAGAACAAGGCTGCTCATTGATGCCCCTTGAAAGATATTTTCATGACATTTAGAAGTAGGTTGTGGATCAATACAGTTGTACTCTGTGGGAATATTTCAGTTCATCACATGGTGTAATTATCCATGACCACAAATACACAAAGCCAGCAATCACTGGCCAATTGAACATGTGTTAATTGGAAGTCTGAATGCTCTAAAACAACCAACACCACCAGTTCCTTAGATAATCACTGCTTTCAGATTGCCTACTTATTGTGGATACTTTTTATTGTGGATACCTTTTTATTGTGGATGGAGCTAGGATGCAAGGTTTCATTCCCTACTTCCAGTTTTGAGGCATTGCTCATATTCCACGTGCTACAAGACATGGCCTTTTCTCTCGATCTCATCAGCCTCTTTTGGTAAAGGACAGTGCAATAGCTGTGTGTCACTGTGTTTCAGCTCCCTCTTGTTGTCTTTACCCACTCTGCCTGGAGACCCACAGGACTGCACCCCTATGAATGCCAGCTGCTGGATATTGTGACATTCCCAGGACAGGACACCCTAAAAAAAAAAAAAAAAAAAAAAAAAAATTAAAAAGGAGGGAGGAGGCTGTTTCATTAAAGCAGCCTAATACCCATTTTTTCATTGTGCTATTTATGTTAAGCATGTATAGAAGTCCAAGTATGTATTAAATAAGAATACGTGTTTTAAATAATAAAACCTGATGTATTGCAAAGCAAGGAGAAAGGCTTCCCACCTGCACTAAAGGAATTTAGCGAGATACAACACCAAAAACCTGCTTCCTTCAAAGGTGAGAAGAAAAAAAAGCTTAAGTTCAGGAAATGCTTTCAATATCAGAGATAACCACCCTTTAGCTAAGCCTCGACTACTGCTACTTTTATTGCAAAACAAGGGGGTAGTGAAGCCAGCTGATCTGTCAGAAAGATGAAACAGCCCCAGATGACAGTCTGGCTGGATGGGGCGGATCTGCTACTTTTCTAGTGTGGGATATGTCTACAGGATTTTAGGTATTACAACTGCTAAAACATCTACTGAAAAGTCATACATCCGTTAACTGGAATTGCTGTTTGCCTTGCAACCAAGATGTGGTTTGGAACCTATGGGCCAGAGGAGCTCTCCTCTCCAGCTTTAGGCTCTGGGTTGCTGAGCTCTGGGCGGGAATCCCCCCTGGTGTCAGGGTGCTGAGCACACTTTCCCGCACTTGTCAGAGCCTACATGACTAAGGTAAGGAGTCTAATTGACTGAGTTTGAAGTCAACTGCTTTGCTAATGAGGACTATTGTGAAGAAAGCCAGAAGCAATGTCCTGCCCTCCAAGCCTTCCCTTGGGACCTGCTTTCAGGCTGCATCTCTCTAGCTTGGCCATGCCTCTGCTACATTGCACCTCTGCGTGTCCAGTCCAAATACCTCCTCAGACCTGACTCTGATCCTGACAGACTGACTTGACTTCTTGGCTTGACCCTGGACCAGCCTGATCCCAATGGACTTGCAGGGCTGTCACTGGACTAAGGCTGACCCCGATCACTGTCTCTGGACCTAATCCTGATCCTGGCTATCTAAACTTCCTGACTTCTTGTTGGGGAGGTCACAGACCCTGCCTGCCTTGTCACCACCCTCTGCTCCTAGCTCCCCTTCCCTTGCAGAGCAGCTTGCCCTTGCTGCTCCCTGACATCTGGAAAGCATAAAGCCATGTTCCTTTTTACAGTGAATAGGCAGCTAAAAGACATTTCATGGGTCTAAACGTATCCAAAAGCATCCCAGATGTCACTATCTAAGGCTTTGTGGCTGATTCATGGGAACAGCAATGCAGCAGAGTATCAAAGACTCACAAAAGCATTGTTTGGGAAGAACTTCTGGAGATGTCTAGTCCAGTCTCCTGTTCAAAGCGGCACCATTGCTAAAATCGGGTCAGTTCAGCTGTGGCTTTGTCTATCTCAGTTTTGAAAACCTCCAAGAGTGAAGAGTCTCTGTACAACCTGTTTCAGCTGTGCATTATCGTATTTGAGAAGTCACGGCCATCTGGTGAAGTTCCCACTGCCTGGAAAATGGGAAACATAACCCCAATTTTCAAAAAGGGTAAAAATGAAAACCCGGGGAACAACAGGCCTGTTAGTCTCACCTCTGTGCCCAGCAAGATCATGGACCAGATCCTCCTGGAAAGTCTGCTAAGGTACATGGAAAATAAGGAGGGGATTGGTGACAGCCGACATGGCTTCACCAAGGGAAAATCGTGCCTGACAAATTTGGTGGCCTTCTACAACTGCATTACAGTGTTGGTGGATAAGGGGAGAGCAGCAGACATCATCTATCTGGACTTGTGCAAAACATTTGACACTGTTCCGTATGACATCCTGGTCTCTAAATTGGAGAGACATGGATTTAACCAGTGGACCACTTGGTGGATAAAGAATTGGCTGGAGAGTCGCACTCAAAGAGTTGCGGTCAATGATTCCATATCTAAGTGGCGAGCAGTGACAAGTGGTGTTCCTCAGGGGTCAGTACTGGGACCGGTACTATTTAACATCTTTGTTGGTGACATGGATGTTGGGATGGAATGCACCCTCAGCAAGTTTGCTGACGACATCAAGCTGTGTGGAGCAGTCAACACACTGGAGGGAAGGGATGCCATCCAGATGGACCTGGACAGCTTGAGAGGTGGACCTGTGCAAACCTCATGAAGTTCAACAAGGCCATGTGCAAGGTCCAGCACGTAGGCCAGGGCAATCCCATGCACAAATACAGGCTGGGCAGAGAATGCGTTGAGGATAGCCATGAGGAGAAGGACTGGGGGGTGATGAGAAGCTCAACATGAGCCAGCAATGTGCAATCGCAGCCCAGAAGGCCAACCATATCCTGGGCTGCATCAGAAGCAGCATGGCCAGCAGGTCCAAGGAGGGGACTGTGCCCCTCTGCTCTGCTCTCAAGAGACCCCACCTGGAATATTGCGTCCAGCTCTGGAACCCTTAACATAAGGACATGGACCTGGTTGGAGCAGGTCCAGAGGAGGGCGGAGCACCTCTCCTATGAAGACAGGCTGAGAGAGTTAGGGTTGTTCAGCCTGGAGAAGAGAAGGCTCCAGGGAGACCTTATAGCAGTATCTGAAGGGTGCCTACAAGAAAGCTGGAAAGGGACGTTTTACAAGGGCATGTAGTGATAGGACAAGGGGGAATGGCTTGAAATTGGAAGAAGGTAGATTTAGATTAGATATTAGGAAGACATTTTTCACTCTGAGGGTGGTGAGGCACTGGAACAAATTGTCCAGGGAAGTGGTGGAGGCCCCATCAGTGGAAGTGTTCAAGGCCAGGTTGGATGAGGCTTTGAACAACCTAGTCTAGTGCAAGGTATCCCTGTCCATGGCAGTGGGGTTGGAACTAGATGATCTTCAAGGTCCCTTCCAAACTAAACCATTATATGATTCTATGATTATCCTCCTAGTAACTTTCTTCTCTTAATCTCAACCTTGTAAACTGTAATTTGTGGTCATTCATGGTTGTGGTTGGCACAATACTCAAATTTCTCAGGTCTCCCTGGACTGAACGCTGCTATTTATTACAGTCAGCCACGGCACCTAATCGAATGTCATCCACAATTTGGCTGAGAGTACACTTTATATCATCATCCAAGTCTTTGATGCAGATGATCATATGCGCCTCAGTATCGGCCCCTAGGTTACTCTGTTTATTTTTTGGTCTTCATCTTGACATTGAGCTTTTGATAACTACTCTTTAAGCCTAATGATCCAGCCAATTTTTAACCCACGTAACAGTTCATCCAACAAACCCTTCATTCCAGCCCCTATTGCTTCATTTTCCAAAGAAGTATGCTGTGGGAGATGGTGCCAAAAGTCTTAATAAATTGTTCTCCACTCATCTACCTAGCAAGAGAATGCCCGGTGATAAGCTACAGAGAGTGATTTTATTCTCCTGCTCTAATGTGCCACTGTTGCTCACTTACATGGCTACCTATGATTACTTCTTTCTCCACAGTATCCTGGCTCAATTACTGTCCCCCAGGCATTTTTGCCCACAGATCTGTGTCTAGTGACCCACAGCCTCTCTAACACACAGACTCTACTTGTCTGCTTTGAGTTGGTTTTCATCATGAGCCACTTTTAGTCTTTCTAATTTTGAGCTACACAGCCTGGTTTGAGCCTCAAACCTCTTACCGTGAAGCCACACTGCTGCTCCCCCTGGGTAAACAGGGAAAATCTTCCAGACCCTCGTTTCTGGGATTGCTTAAGTCCTTCTACTGCAAAAGTCCGATTTCTCCTCTGGGCCATGTGAAGCCTCTCTTTTGTCCTGGACACTTCACTGTTGGTTTATGGGTTTTTTTAAACTTTTAAAAAAGATTTATAATTTTTTTTTAAATATGCTTGGAAAATAAGACACCTGCTGTACATTTGTACCTTTCCAGCAGGCTGCTGAGAGGGCAGGCTGCATATAGCAGGCTACGATATTACAACACATTAAAACGTCCATCATACTGGGTACCTGCTGGAGGCCTAAGCTGGGTAGAAGGACAGGCATAGCCCTGGCCATAACACCTACTGGAACTGCCTTTGATTGATCTAAGCATCAAACCTCTCATGGGTTTTGTTTGAGAGATACCCAGTTGTTCCCCTCCACAACAGATCCCAGGGCAAATCTAGCCTGCATGCTGTGCTGCTGGTCAGGGAAACGGGACCCTGGAGTGAAACAATGAGTAATCCAAGCTGACGGGCTAGTGACCTGGTGACCCTTAGATAAAGAGCTCATTGTTGATGCTGTTAACACAGGGAAAAGAGTGATCCAAATCTTCTTAAGTATTTCCAGTAGATGGAAGGTCTGTCAGGGAGCAAGACGTCTTGATTGACATCTCTTGGTGAGCAAAGAGAAAAGACTGCATTGGCCAAGTGTCACTTGTATTTCTGTCATAGGACACTTAAGGCATACTTCGCCAATTTGTCGTCGCTGTATTTTGCTCAAATGCTCCATTAAGTGTTAAGTAAAAGAAATAACATAATGCTGCTTATTCTTTGGGGGTCAAATGGAGACAGAGAGCTGCAGAGTTTACTTGTGATGAGGGCTCACTGCAGTCTGGTATGGCTGAGTTGTGAAGCATGGGAAAAATAGAGGAAAAAATGTAGAAGTGCTCCCGTAGAGCGTTTCTCATGTAAAAACTATGGGTAGAACCCTCCGTGACACTTTCCTTCTGAAAACTTTGTGACAGATTTTAATAATGCAGAGATGGCTTTTGCTGAAGCTATAGGACGTCATCAACATAGCTGAAGAACCTGACGAGGACTCTCAAATCAGCAATCAAGCTTACTACTGCTCTTTCGGGGGAGACAGCATTGCTTTGGAGAATACCAGGCAAACCACTCTGAGGGGTCAGTGGCAATCCTTCTCAAACTCTGCGTTCTGGCAGCACTGAATACAAAACCAGCACTGAATACCAAACGGCAAGTAATGCAGCTGCAGAAGGGGAAGAGAAAAAGTGCTACTCCATAAACGCAGTGTCATATTGGGCACTTCAGTCTATGACAGTCAGACTGTTGCTAGGAGTGAGAAACTGCTAAAAATCTTATATAATAGACATTTACAACTAATATTATCACTGGGTTTCCCAAATGTAGGCTGTGTTCCTTTTGGGCAAGCACGTTCAGTTTCTACCTTATTTCTTGCACTCAATGAATCATAAATCCTGACTCAGAGAGAGGGGAAATGCTTGATAGCTTTTTCTCTTCTGCATTTGGAATAAAGCAGGAGCATGTTTCCATCCCATATGGTATGCTGGATAAAGGACGTGTCTGTGACAAAGATAAGAAATCTGCTAAAGAAGCCCAGATAATGTAAATTAAAGAGGAAGTGGGTGACTATCTTTCTAAGCACACTAGTGGTTAAAAAACTCAAAGAATGTAGCACTACAAAAGATGGAAGGTTTATTAGCCAAATCCTCATATATAAAACGAGTTTGAAGACTTCAGCATCTATAGTATGGTTAGCCTAACATTACCACCATACAAAACAATCGAGTTCATTAGAAGCAATGCACAGCAATAATTAATAAAAACTTCTAAAGAGAACTACATCTTTTAAAAGACCACATTAAAAAAAAAAAAAAAAAACAATCAAAACCTAGAAGTTTCTCTTTTCTCTTTTTTTTTTTTTCTGGGGAAAAAAAAAGAATAGGTTCATTGGTTGATAAAGGCCCTGTTTTGAGTATCTCAAGGCACTGATGTAATGCCACACTACATCTTGACTAAAACTTTACATCCTGAGAATGAGGCTCCCTCTTATAATGTGATGCTTTGCTACCTGCCCTTGTCTCTAGGAGACATCGCTTTGAATGGATCAGCACTTTTTGTCCGGCCTTGAGGGAAGTATAGTGAAGAATAAAAACACCTTTAACAGCATTCAATGCCCACCCAGGAAAGGAGATGAAAAATCAGGGAAGAGCTGTACAGGCTATCAGAGAAGGCTGCTACTCACTTCAGCTCAGCTCAGCTCAGCAGTGTCTCTTTGCACTGACAACACTCTGCTTGTGCTTACATGTTATTTGAATCTCCTACCTGTATTTATCAAACAAGCCTTTTGTTTATGTGTCAACAGAGCTGGAATCTTGCCTTGTGATTATTTTACTTTATTGCTATAGTCCCTGGTACAGCAGCCAAACATAACCCATAATAAGGTCTGATTCAGCTGCTCCTGTTGGACTACTTTTTCTACTAGCCTGACAGCTGAACTCCACGACAACTTTTGGTAGAACTGACAAATCTTCAAACCACATTAATGGCAAGCAGCGGCTTAAGGTTGACAACGCACAGAAATGGTAGAAATGCAAGATTCTTATAAATTACAAATTCATGCAAACAACGCAGCTTATTTAGGAAAAAGACTTCCAAAGTGGAGACCATAAGTCATCTGTAGATTTTATGGGCCCTTAAGAGCTGGTAATGTTTTGAAAGATGGGTGGTCACTGTGGAGGCTTTTTTTGGAAGTCTGAATGGAGATAGCATGAGACTTCAGATGGAGGTTGCTCAGCAATGCACCCCCAAATGTCAGCATTCAAAATCACGATTCACTTCAACAACAGTGGGCAAATCCTGCACTTCTCATGCATCTGGGGAATTATTTGATCAAGACATACCCTTTACGGCCTTTTAAGATCCAGTGTAGAGAGGGACAAGCAGGAATGGGCTGATATGGCCTCTAGATCTATTCCTGGAAGAAAATAACTCCGTATACTTTTTTTTCAAGAGCAGGGAAGAATATGTGAGGAGAATTTGACAGTGTATTCACAAAGGGAACAGCGGGTTTTGAAATTAAACTAGGTGATAAGCTTTCATCTCAGAAAATCAAAAATCTCCTGCGAGGTACCATTAAAAACCACTACAGCACCAGTTAGTGCAGTGTCATCTGATCAAATGAACTGTAGGACATGAACATGGCAAAAAACTGGATCAGATAACCAGCCTGCTCAGGACTGCTTCCCTCTGTTACAAAAATATGTGCTTCAGCCCACTGCTTTCCTGACATTGTCATGGCACAAAGCATAAATGGATTGGACAAAGAAGAAATACTTTGTTCCCTTCCTGTCTGCCACAAAAGGCTTTGCTTTGTTAAAGACAGAAAACGCAGCACGCTAATGTGCCGTTCCCCACCTGATGCCTGTCCAACATCCATGTTCACAGCAGCTAAAGAGCAGCTGTATCTGCCTGAATCTGCAGTGTATCATTGTCAAATGGATTTCAGGTGACTGCGTTGGCAAACACTGGGTTGACCAAACCTAGCTCTCAGCGTGAGGCAATAATTGATGCGTAATTCAGAATATTCAAGCATATACACCGTAGCAGAAGCCATGAAGGTAAGACATGAACACTAGCTACAGAAATAAACAGCTTGAACGATTAGATGAAACACATTTATGAAATTCTGGATGCCTCTACCTCTGCCTTAAATACAGGAAAATCGAACTTAATGAGTTCTGACAGCTTTCACAAGTTAAGTCTGACAGGAAGCAGACTAGAAATTTCTATCTTGTATTAGACATATAAGCATGATAGCACCCTACTAACTGCTCCAGGCCTATTCTTCTCAGTTTTCTTCCATGTTAAACGTTGTCAGTAAATTCCAGTATGAGCAGCTTCCTGCCCCTTTGGGTTAACACCCAAGCGACTATAAGAAACGGTCACAACTATATCACTATATAGTTATAACTATTTCATAATAGCCAAATAACCAGCCAGTATGGCATGTATTATACAGAGGTGCTGCTCGTTCATTACGGTGCAAAGCCCCAGAAAAGCACTGAGCAGGGATGTACATAGCAGTTCACGCAAAACCATGCATCAGCTGAGACACTGAAAACTACCTACACATTAAGCTGAGACAAATTACAATCCTCTGAATGCTGCTTATCGGTCCTCAGTCACCATGAATGATAACCAAAAAGATACTACTATCATTCTTTCAACAGCTACAATAAGAGACGTGCTGGTACGTTGTGCTAAAATATCATTGTGCCGGGCTGTTTTCCACACAGTGTGTTATTACTGGTGCCCTCACGGCCAGGGACAGGTTGGAAAAGAAATGACTTATCACAGGCTGCTCCAAAGAACTGCCCAATGGCTTGCTGCAGCAGTGAACACCCTCTGCTCCCTGGGAGTCAGAATGGCTGCTATGAACACTGAGTTTCACAGGACAGAGCACAAACCTTTAGGCCGCAGTCCCTTGTACCAAAGGAGCAAGAAGAACTGGATATAGAAGTGGGGTTTAACAGGCAACTTTTCTTTGCATTCTTTATTCTGATTATGTTGAGAGAGATCAGTTTTCTTCTTAGCTATGGTAAGGCTGCTTACTAGATCTTGATTTCCTGAGAGCATTAAATCAATTTGATTTCATTATGCAAGCTCTTTGGAATGAAGTAAATAATTTTTAAACAAAACAAACACAAACAAACAAGAAAAGAGGTTGATCCCTTTCTGCATTGTTCCAGCTTTACACTTGCGGTCGATTGATCCGATCACAAACCTGGAGTGAATGATAGCTCAAAGATGAGGATGTCTATTCCATTTTCTCATACCGGTTATTTGCAGTGTCTATATGTTAAAGGAGAAAGGGAGGCATATTACTTTACGTTACCACGCCAACATTTATCTCTCATTATAGAAATTATTCAGTTATTAATTATTATGGAAAGATCACTTTTATAGAGAGGTTATTAGAAACAGTAATTAGAGCATGCTTCATGCCATAAATTTAGTACATTGTAAATGAGTAGTTATATATATTAACATTTAAAAGAATCATTACTACTTAGCAATAACAGAGGAGGTGCTGGACAGGTTTAGTGAATTGATGGAGAAGTGGGAAGAGTTGATACTCGAGGCAAAGGCCACTTATCCCAGTCAGCCACTAATCCCCAGGAAGTACTCTGTGCCAAGATTGTTAATGTAATTACCATATTTTAAAAGACACGAGAATGGCTTTCACTTTTGGGTAAGTGAATCTTGCATCTTGAACACGCTGAAGAATAGATGTGGGCTGTCACACAAAGACACTGACAATTTTTCTTGTTTTTACATTTATTTAGTTTTGGATAGAGCTGGCTGAATACTACCTGATGGTTAAGGCACCTGCATGTTACGTTCAAAGATTTCCACCATTTTGGAAAGGGAAAACATATGTTTGCTTAAAGGTTGCAAAGCATTTGAGTAAGAATCAATAACTGGTTTTGATCCAGAGTTCATTTGTGATGCTCTGTAGATTAGTTCTGCGAGTTCATTGCTAAACACCTGGAGAATAGGGATCGATAAATGCAGAAAGAGAAATGTAACAAATATCTGTCATTATTTAAATTAGCACAGACAGTTACAGAGGATTATCTAACCCCTAGAAAAGGAAAAGTAGAGTAAATAACAAGCAGAGAAATTCAGTTTCAATGAATACGCAGTTACCTGCATCAAATGCCTGTTGAAGTCAATGGCGGGTTCTGGAATGGTATTGCACGAATAGAGCTTTAAGGAAAATATCATAATCTCAAAGTTGATCATTTGGCTAAGAAAGGCCCGAGCAAAAGCTGAAAAGGTCTACGGTGGGATAATGCAAAGGTTAAAGCTATGAGGAGGAATTGGCACATTTTAAAAGGGAAAGCTACAACTAAAAGAGGCAGTGTGATAAGTCTATAAAATAACAAAACATATAATGAAAAACAGATTTTTGATCCTGGTGTGTCTTTTAGATTGCCACAAAGAAATATCTATACCGAGAGGCAACAGACATAAAATAGTACAAGTACTCCATTTTCTACTATTTACCATTAACCTGTGCGGTTCATTGCCACGGGATACTACTGAAGGAAGTAGCTTAGTAAATTCCAGAAAAGAGAAGCATCTGCAGCTCAGCCTGAGATGAGAACGTGATAAGAACTATGAATCCTCGTGCTGTGAGGTATCAGGGCCCGGGCCAGCTGGGTTTCGGGGAAAAGCTCTCCTTTTGTGGCCCAATAGAGAAGGGAGCAGAAGCAATACAGTCGAAGGGCAGATGTTACAACAGAAGAACTGCTGCTTTGTAATGGCATCATGGCTTTTGTCTCTGGTTTTACAAATCTGGAGGACGGGATTTGGTATTTACTGGGAAATGTTGTATTAAAATGTCAGCGTGCGTGTCACGCCTTCTTAGTGCTTGTGATTCATATTCCTATAAATCGCTAGAAAGACAGGAATATTTTTAGCCTTTTATTTATCTCAGGCAGTTGAACAACTGAGTGGCACTGAGGTTTTTGCACTGAAATCAAGTTATCTGTGTATCATAAGTTAAATTGAGTCCGTACCTTTTAATCCGAAAGCAAAAAGTATTTTTAAACAGATTGTAGATTAGTGGTTAAAAAGAAAATGAGGTCCTAGAATACTAAATTATATTCTCAGCTCTGAGTCAAAACTGCTGTGTGAATTTAGACAAGTTATTTAGCTTCTAAGTGTCTAAACTTCCCCACACCTGCATAACTGATCTGCTTAATGAACATGCTGATAAATCGTTAAGTGCATTCTGTGTTCCAGACATGAAAAAATGTTATGTAAATGTAGGGTGTTATTACTGAGCTTTGTTCTGAGGCTCCTACAAATGAGTCACATTTCTCTAACTGTCACCCTACATCAAATAAATGTAATTATATAGTGGCATCATAGCTAGGGACATTTATCTGAGTGAAATTCTAGAGAGTTGTCACCTGGTGTCCCACATACAGCTTGGCATACTTACCCAGGTTTATAGTGGGAATTATGGTGGACTGGTCACTGAAGTTCTCCATTTGTTTGGGCTTTTTTCTGTCTCTCTCTCTTAATCTCTCCCCCAGGTCATCCACAAACAGTTCTTAAGGATCACTGGGCCGGTCACAAGGTGCTGCTTGCACGTTGCACGAAGCAGCGCCATAGATGCTGGCTGAGCTCAGCCCAGGAGCTGCGTTCCTACGCTCTCTTCCCTTTCCCATCAACAGCCAACCCAGCTCCTTAATAGTGAGGGATATTATGTCAGTGCCGATGATTTTAGCAGTGTGCATCACACAAAGGTGTTCCGCAACGTGTCTGCTCCCAATTACAAAAAAGGGAATTGTAATAATAATCCTCTGTGTTACTTGGCAGATTTGGTTACGCCTTGCTGCCGTGCCTTTTGAATCCATGCTGGTTCTTTTTCTCCTTAGGGAGAAATCTTTGCTGCCTCACAGATGCTGGAGGGTGCGTTTGGGCAACCAGGAGGAGACTCACAAGGTTTGGGATTGCAGCTGGAGCCAATTTACTTCTATCTGCCCAGGCTTGCTGCAGGGTAAAGGACAAGATGAAGGTTGCATGCAAGAGATCACTAGAATAAATGCTCCCAGCAATAGTACCAACAGGAACAGATTGTGGAGAAAATACAACCACAGGGACACCTCAGGCAACGTGCATGGTAACTTTATGCCTGCAACTGCAGATCACTGTGCTATTCTCGGTGAGCAATGCCACCTCCTTGTGCCCTGGATCAGGCCCAGGAGAAGGATCTTTCACACGATAGATGAAAGAAATAACAAAATGCACTGAAAACCACCCGGATACAAGAACTGCTTCCTGCATTGTGGGGAATAGTATGATCCAAGGGCTAGTGTTTTCTTATCTCTAGGTTCCTCTTTCCATGTCTGTAAAGATAAACTAAACAAGCCTTTTAAGTATCAGTGAAGTCACTGGGAATTGTAGGTGCCCTGCTCCAATTTGTGAAAAAATGTCAGATGTAAATCTCAGTTCTGCAATTTTGGTTCCAACTTCTCTTGCAAGCTCCAGGGTTGATGGGCATGGAATTGCCTACTTTCCTTCTAGCACAACAGAGCCATAACATAGGAAGTCCAGCACAACCTCCCTGTTCAACACAGTTCAACCTCAGCCTGAACAGTACTGCTACTGGGGGAAAATAGCTCAGATTTTCGCAAATCGTTCGCTCAGGTGCTGAGAGAGCTGGAAATGTTGGTGGTGTTATAAAGTAGATGGGAGAATAGATGCCGTCATCTGTTTCACACAGCTGACAAACAATAATGCCCTTCGGTGTCTCCCCAGCTGGCTCAGGTTCAGATGACCAGCACAGTAATGAAAGTCTCCATAACCTATTAGCAGTTCCCAGGCCATCCATAGTTCATTGAAGAAATGTCTGCTCTGAGCTGAGATGGATGGCTTCCTCTGTAATGAAAACAGAGTGAGAAGTAAGAGCGCAGGAGGAAGACCTGTCTCTCTTTCATCCCTGTGCAGGGGGAATGATACTTGGAAGAGGGGGGAGAGTTTTGTTAAGTATCTGGTACCTTTGTTTCATGTAACAAAGGAAAGACAAATGGTAAAACATTCATAATTCTAGCACCAGTTTTGACATAATAGGACAAAATGGTGCCCGAGGATTCCTGTGTATCAAGCAGATGGGCCATCCATTATTTTCCTTCAGGTCAGGGGTCATCCTAAAACGAGAGTCAGCAATCATTTTGCAGGGTATAACAAAACCATTTTTTTTGCCTGCTTCTTAATCCCAGAAAGCACTACTGTCCTCTACTTTTGTGCACATACATTATCATTTTTGTCTATTATCTGCGTCCCCAGAGACCTAATAGTCTTTTCTTCAGTGCGGCTTGATCTGGAGCAGCTGTAAGCTTTGCTGCAGGCAGTGTCTGACAACCGCTTGCCTCTTGGTCAGTGTCAGTTCCCTGGGGGAGGGCAGGCATTCACTTCATTATTAGAAGCGTGGAAAAAAATCCTATATTCATTTAGATCCAGAATAAATACGTAATATTTGGAACAAAGGACCCATGTTCCAGTCCAGCTGGCAGTGCTTTTACCATTGCCATTCTTCAAGGCCAGCTCCTGCTTAACGCATGCATTAAGGTCATTTATTTAAAAATAATGGAATGTGCCGCAAAAGCCCTTTTTTCCTCTGTCAGTCTAAATTTCACCTTCCAGCATCTCTCATTGATCCTCAGGCACTAAGAGCTTGCGTGAAACAGCACTTTTGTAAAAATAAAGATTGTTCAATTACAGTACTTGGGAGAAAAGAGCGATAGCAAAGAACAAGGCCGGTGTTTTTTCAAAAAACAGGCCTGAGTCTTATTTTGTCATATAACATTGTGCTCGTATTCAGGTGTAAGGTGAACATGAATTTTTTTCTATAAATTACCCCTCCATTACTGGCGTAAAAATGGATAGCGATAGAAGACTTTAGTGTTAGCTTACTACAGTAGCGCTTAGTACTTTACTTGATTACCCAAAGTAAGAAGGTGCCCTTCAAACCTGTTCACGTGCTTTTTGCTGCAGTTGACCAGCACGGCTGTTTATGTTCCCTTCTATTTAAGACACACAAGAAATGGGCTCTGGACCAGATGGCTCCTCTTTGTTTCAACAAGGAGATAACCCTGCAAAGGTGAAGCATTGTACAGGTTTAGGATAGAATCCCGGCCCTGTTGATGTTAATGGACATGGCCACTTACTTCAACTGGATAAGAATCTCACTGGTAATATACAGCACCTATTTTCTTTTTAGTGTTTTTTGTGGACTCCCAGGTGAGGTGGCACGTGGAGGCTTCTTCCTCCAAAGACCACGCAGAAAGGCTAAACATGATTAAAGTGAAATGCACTTCAAGGATAAAATGAAATATCTGTGCATCCTTTGATACTAACTTCCAAAACTTTAGGCTGAAGCAATGGCAGAAACTAGAAGCTAAGCATGAATTCTGAGTTAGCATGTCCAGAGGGTGATTTATCCTTCCATCCTTACCTTAGATGGCAGTATTATCCTTATCCTTATCCTTATCCTTATCCTTATCCTTATCCTTATCCTTATCCTTATCCTTATCCTTATCCTTATCCTTATCCTCTTCATAACTTATGTTGGAATAAAATCATACTTGTGACTTTTTTTTAGGTGATTAATATTAAGTTGACTTTTGAACTAAGTTTCTTCAGCTTTTTAGAGAGACCTTGTGAAATAAGATAATCCTGTTGTAGGAAGGCAGGAAGTTTCACTTATGTTACTATTTTTTACGTAATCATTTCAGTAACAGAAACAGTAATTTGGGGGAAAAAATCAATGAAAATATTTACTGGTATCTTTTTTAAAAAATGTATTTGTGCAGGTATCATGGACGTTTAGTATATGAAATACTCCTCCCCTACTTTCAGACAAGTAAGAGAACATTGTCATAAATAGGACCAATAGCAAACTTGTAGTAAAAGATGTTGTAAAAGAGAGAACTTTGCTATCAATGCGCTAAGTATTCTCCATCACGTAGGTGTCTTCTCTTTTCTAACAATTTTATTGTAAGTTGAGAAGACCTCTGGGTTGAGAAGAGAATGAGAATGCAGAGAGGACATGAAAGCACCTTGAGGACCCTTCCATGGAGCCTCTAGCGTCTTTCCTGTTCCTAGCTACCTTCCACACCACATGTTGGATTTGAATAGAAATTTTTACTCAGAGAAGTAGAAATGCTTCCTTGGGTTTGGAGTAATGGGATAAACCATTTTTTTAGTGCCCTTAAAAGAGAAAAAGGAAAATATGATATTTTCTGTCATACCATGGGTCATAACTCTCATAAAGTTAGTAAAGGCTACTCAAACTTTTAATTATTTGGCTAACATTGACTGGTTCTAATGATAATAATAGAAAAGTTAGTAGTGTTGTACTGCAGTTGCCTTTAAAAAGTAGTTGTTAATTGATAGCTTTCTGATAGCTGTAACTACAACGGCCAAAAATGAAACATATTTTGGGATTTATCTCATATTGCCTTCTTGTTGAATTTTGAAGGCTTGGGCTGATTCCAAGTGAGAAACAAGAAGGACATAATTTTGTATTTACAACCAATAAACAGCACTGAGCTAGTATCAATTCATAATCAAATTTCCTAAGTAAAGATTTCAAACATGCCCCACTTCCAAATATTTCTGAAAAAAGAAATCCCTACCACCCTTCAGAGAAATGTGACCCCTAAATATGCACCCTGCATTTACAGAGATGATAAAGAAGCTGAAATACAGCTTCATAGAGTGACTTCTAGAAGTTCCCAAAACAACTAAGTCCCCATCCTGTTTCTGACTGCTTTTGAAGT
The DNA here is from genome assembly GCF_965231255.1 of Vanellus vanellus. NCBI lineage: Eukaryota > Metazoa > Chordata > Aves > Charadriiformes > Charadriidae > Vanellus > Vanellus vanellus. The sequence goes on along the minus strand of NC_138906.1, from coordinate 129,915,890 downwards.
CATGCAGTCTCAGTACTTAGTTCAACCTTGTGATTCTACTTTGTGGTAGATTTTATGCTATGCAGGGGCTTTAAATTTTTGTTTATTTATGATGACATATTCTGAAGATTCTGTTGGATCTAGTATAGCCAGTCAGTTCAAATGTCCTGCAACAGCAGACATATCACTTCTTTTAAGTTTTTCTCTCTCAAAGGCAAGTTCCAAACCCTTTTGAAGCCATTTTGCAGGCAGATACTTCAAGCTGTAAGGTGAGGATAACAATTTGGGAGGGATTGAGACCAGGCTTGCCATCTCTTCCTCATTTACAGCTGTTTTCCCTCAATGCACATACTTCACTCTAATTACTGTTAATAGGAGCTGGTTGTGCAGTCTGAGGAAGTCTGAATTAGTTGCTGTTCATTCAGCAGAGATGAAGATGTTTGTGACTAAATAAAACCCTGCCATTCTGTGTGCCTAGCACATAGCACTAATTGGACTGCCACCTTGACAATATTGAAAGGGCATGGAGGGGAGGCAATTTTGTCTTTCTTTTGTATGGTCCACATGAAGGTCAAGAAGATTTGCAGCTGCTTCACTCTCAAAACATGAATGGCTTCCTTCCCTCTTCCTGCTTCTGTCCTTCCTTTCCCCTTCATCTTCCACTTTCACCAGCAAGACATGGAAAAAAAAAAAAAAAAACCAAACCAACAAGAAAGCAGGAAAGAAAAGTTGGAAAGGAAATCTTTCAATGGCCTTACCTTCAATACATTATGCCCCTAGGGGAAATAAAGCTCATCCCAAAGAGCTGCAGCCCTGAAGATAGGTGGTCTTATACACTGAACATACCACTCTCTAGTCAACTACGTATTTCACAAGGGGGACTGAAGAGTTATTTAGTCTTTCTTCTTTCCATCTACCTTGTAGCAGCCTGAAGTCACCTGTAGTTTACAGTCCTGTAACATACCTAGTGGTCCTCCCACCACCCGCCCTTCTCTGCTGGCTCTACCAGCTCCGTGGGACCCAGGCTGTGGCCAGCTCTAGGCTGTCTTCATTTGTTTCAGGAAGATTTAAAACACAGTGTTTTGGTGGGGGCAACATTACTATAGGGGTTTGGTTCAATATTTTATCTGAAATAAAACCAACCAAAGCATCGCATTGAAATGTAGAAATTATCACCCAAAAAAAAAAAAAGTCTAAATCTCAACTGTTCTGTTTATTAGAAAGCTGTTTTTCTCCAAACACCATTGTATTGGATTTTTCAGTTGTATATATACTACCATTGAATTCAAATGTTCAGATAAAGGTATTTCTCACAAAATGAAAATGTGGATCTCTGCGCTGCACAATGAACAGATACAAGAATACAATAACTAATGGCGTCACACTTGTGTTAATGGTACAGGGGGAAATAGTAGGCACATAGTGTGCTTTATTATAATCAGGTAACCGGTTCTTTTTGCCTAAATCTATCTGGAATCTTATTGTTCTTATTTTGTTTTCCTTCAGAGTCATTAAACTGCATGATTTAGGCTATGGTATCTGGAAAAGAAACAGATACACAATGTGGCTGCAATTTTGACATCCATGTACCCTCGCTGGAGCTGGCATCTGCTACAAGAAACACTGTGGAGAAAAGGGCAAAAGTAGGTGGTGAAACGTCGTTATTCTGTAACCATTTTTGTAGTACCTGACCAAATTCTTGAAGTAGCCAGTGACCTTATGGAAAAATATTGTTTTTCAGAGAACGGATTACATACTATGTTTGGTCAACTCTGCTTTCTTTTAGTGAAATGAAACACTTTTCACCTAAAATGCATAACCTTCAAGAGTGGACTGGCCTGGTTCCAACCCCTCACCATTTTCCCACTGGTAAGATGGACGTAAATGGGTTTATTTCTACTTTAGATGATGGAATAATTTAGTTCTCTGTACGGGATGAGCAACGACTGAACGCAAAAAAATTCGCAGACGTGGCTTATACAGAACACCAAAAAGCCGCGCAAGTTCTGCTCCTGACGTGCTAGCTTTGCTCCTGTTTCTTCCCTGATATCACTTAGTATGGAACAGAATGGTTCTTACACTAGTCTCCAAAATGAAGGGCTGCATATGTTAAAAATAATGAGAAATCCCTGATACTCAACAGAGATCCCAGTCCTTTACCACTGCCAGGAGGGCATTTTCATGGAGTTTCTCAGTGCATTTGTGTTTGGGAATGCCTTTTGTGTAAACACACACTGATTCTCCTCTGCTTTTTGTTAATGGGAGAAACTTGTAACAATCTGGAGCTTACTGCATGTATCAGTCCAGATTTAAGGGTGACTAAGCAAGCATTCACTTTCTAACACCATCAAATCCATTTGAATATGGTGTCTTTGGCTCCATTTCATTTTGGGACAGAGAAATGTTTCCACATTCCAAGGCACAGATGACTGTGGATGTAGGGGTCCAGCCTTACCTCCGAATCAGACCAAAGCACATAGGAGACCCTTCCCCGCTCCTATGCCCTGGTTTTCATGTGAAGGAGTGCCCAGCACATGGTCTGGAAGGGATTGGAGGTGCAAACTCTACCCAAGACCACGATGTCGTCACTTTGAAGAGGCCAAAATCACCATGTGTTCCCACCCCTCCATCTAGATGCAACATTTCAGTTCATCTCAAAAGTCAGAATCCCCATTATTTCATGATTTTAGAATTTTTTTCCTGTTGCAGCATATTTCAAAGTAGAATTAGTCACACGTATAGTCATACCTATGGTGACATATTACTTACGATTATTTATGTTAGAAAAGACTTGCAAGTATTGAATAACACTTGAAAGAAGTCAGCTCTAAAGACAAGCTGAAGGGATATCCGATCAACAGATAGGTCTTACCTGTCTGCTGATTTCATGCTCTGGATTTTATCGCAAAGATTGGAAATATCTGCCTATTCTACTGCCACCAGCTGCCAATCCCTCGAGCTGCTGCAGGCGAATCCACCTGCTCCATGCTCCTTCTCACCAGCTAGATGTACTAAACACCACTGGGAAAATGATGCTTTCATGCTACGGAAACCAGCAAACCAGAAGTAAAGCGAGGCACAGCTGCTGCCTTGAGGAGCCCCAGCCTGAACTCCAGGCTGAGCACTCATCTTAGCCACAGGCTGCAGAGCAAAGCAGAAGCAACAAAAGTGAATTGCTCAAGGGAGAGCAAAAGTTCGAACATGAGGCAAATGAAGCATGAAAAATGAAGCAGTGAACCAAACAATTATTCACCACTACAAGAAAATCCATTAAAGAAAAACAAAGCCATTTACAATAGCGCAGCTGAGGGAGGTAGAGATGAAAGCATGGAAAACAATCCCCCCTGAAAAGCTATCTTGAAATTCTCGGACTGAGGAAGAAAAGTAGAAGGGGAAAGCAGGGGAAAAAAAGGGGTGGGGGAAGGAAAAATATCAAAATGCAAATTAGCAAGCTTCATTAGTGGCCTCATTCCAAAACATGCCAGGGAAAGACTAAACAAGAGCTATTGCCTTTCTGGGCATGGTGCCACCTCATCACGCGCAAGGAGAGAATCTCAGATGACTGAGACGGGATACCAAAAGATCACAGAAATAGTCAAGTAAATGGTGAAAAAAATGTTTTTTTTCCCCTTTAATAATATTCAAAATACTGTACACTCATCACCATTGTGTAGTTCTGTCACTGGACTCACTAACAATAAATATAATTGTGGTGTGTGTTTGCTGTGGTCCTCCACTACTAAGTAAAATTTTGAACATGCTAATTCTGCCAAGTGGCTTATGCTACAGAGAAGCTGCTGCCTCCTGCATGGGAGTAGCACCACTGAAGACAGCTATGGGCACATCCAGTTTTCCAGAGCTGTCTCCCTTTGAGCCCCATTACTGACAGATTAAGTCTTACAGACTTTTTTCTCCACACAATACTCATGTATGAGAAGATGTTTGGGGCAACCCAGTCACCATTCCATGTACTATTGATCAGGGTACAAAACCCAGGGAAGTATACACAGTGACACCAAAATCATGTATGTAACACATTCTGGGATGTCATAGTGTGCAGGAAAAAAAAAAAAAAAAAGGGGGCAAAGGAAGGAAACTCTCTCTGATCCCTGGATATAGAGTATTTCCAGTCTGGAACACAAAAAACATCCAGTGTCTATCATGTATAAGCATGAGATTGTTTCAAATGCCAGGAGGTCTACACTACCATGTTTATGGAATCCTTCTGATTTCCGAATTGCTCATTTATTCATAATTTGAAACTTTGCTGTCTGACTAGGAGAGAGAGAATATTTTCTGTATGGTCTAAATGATGGCTGAAGTACAACCATGTGGATCCAGGAGCTGGGGCTGTTCCTATAACCCCAAGCACTGTAACGCTTGCAAAAAATGGTGAGGGTCAACAACATATAGGCTACTGTATAGGGAACCTGGGCATTTATCGCAATTGCAGAACAGTGCTGGAGGGGTAACCGCAGAAATTTCCACTGCTTGCAGCATGCTGTATCTAGAAAGTGAAAGGGCAGGATTTAAATACAGCATGGGAGATTTAGAGGTGAAGAGTACGATTTGGGCTCATTTTCCTGAAAAAATATTCCATTTTATAAAGTTTGGGAAAGACCAGTTTGCAGAAATAGCATCAGGCTAGGCTGTTTGCAAGGGTTAAATACTATTAGTTGCTATGAATGCTAGCCTAAGATTAACACGTGAAAGCAAAATCTATATTTGGAGCCAGCTACCAGTTAAAAAATCATTTAAAATTTGATTTAAATATAAGACACTGCCATCGCCCTACTAACAGAGGCAACATAACTTATCTAAAATATATTCAAATCCAACTAAGGAAACAGATCAAAGAGATCTGAAACGCATGAAGCACTCAGACATTTTAACATCCTTTTAAAAATAGATATTTTAACTTCTGCCATTACTAATTCAATTCTATTCAGACTCATTCTCCTTTTTTCCTTCTCTTTACATGTCACACATGCTGCTTCTATTCAAGATGTTTCTTCCGCAAGCCCTATCAGCCTCTTTCTCTGATATACTGCCAGCAGAGCATTTATGTATTCATCTTTCTCATGTTAGGAAACATGGCCAGTGTTGCTGGCCACAGGCAAATTCTGTAGCATACCTAATCCTTTTTTTAGGATTCATCGTCATATTTGGCCACAGATTCCTGACACGCATTACTGCAGCATCCCTGGAGCAGACAACAGCACAAGAACTGCCATGGTGGATGAGACACATGGTCCATCTAGCACAGCATCCTGTTTCCAACAGGGAAAAGCCTGGCTGCTTCCAAGGAAGTGTCTGTATGGACTATGACTTCAGAGGAACTAGCTGAATGTGTCTTCATCCTCATCCTCATTCTCATCCTCATCCTTATTCTGGAAGCACAAGATTGTCTTACACTGATGCAGGAGACTTCAGCCTCTCATTCTTTTTGAGATATTAATTTAAATATTTATTAGAATCACAAAGATATGAAAAAGCTGAGAAAAAAGTAAAAGCTGGTTCTGGAGGCCATCAAGCATACATCACCTGCCAGCATACCCTACAGGTGTTCCCACTGATCTCTGATCCTCCAGCAGTCCTGGGAAGAGTCAGTCTGCTTTGTCTTCTCTCTAATTACAGTCAAAGTAGAAAAAAGTAGACTACCAGTGTCGGGAACATGAGGTTTTAGAGCTGCTACTAATGCAATTGCTTTTCTTTTAGACAGTAGAAAGTGGACAAATTTATCAAGGTTGGAAATAGCAGGTTCTGCCAGACAGGCTTCAGCCTTTTCAGCCCAGACTGAGCAAAGCTGCTGGGTTCAAGCTGCTGCTGGTGCTCTCTTAGCAGAGATGCTCCATGCATTTAAGTTGGACTCTGCCTTAAAACTCAGCATGTTAGTTTATACATATCCAGCTTTTTTACTAATTCTTTTCAATACTGTCTATTTTTTAGGGGGAAAGGAGTTTATTCACCTTGCTTTGTTTCCAAAACTACTTGAGGATACAGTTAATGAAGGATGACAGAAAACCACATTACATACTGTATTCTCTTCCTTTCCATATCTTCTGTACTAGAAAAATCGTGTTGACACTCTGATAATTATATCTGGCTTTCATATATCAAGATTTAGCTATGTCCTACAGCAAATAGTAATTTCTAGAATTTAGCTCATCAGGTGAACGTGAATAGTTACATACAGCCAAGGTTTCAATCAGTCTTACATTTGTGCACAGGGCTTCTCTCTTTATTGGACCTGTAAGAGACTCTTACCTGGAGGCACTTCCTAACACTGCCAATAAATATATGTATTGACACGAGGTATAATGTTTACTCAACACGTTTAGATGCAAAAAAAATAATTTATGTGTATGATATTGATCATGGAATATTGTTTGGTTTTCCAACTGTATTAAGAAGACACAAGTCAAGCTACTTGTTATTTTTAAGGTAAAAATCAATTCACCTGGCTAAAGTCCAGCATATGTGCTTTATTGTTGATTTCTTTTAAGACATAGCCCCATGGACTATTTAGGAACTAGGTTCAATATTTATTTCAAAAGTATTTCATCAAGTGATTTTTATTGAACTGGCTGAATGATGTTACATTCTCTCATACGTCCTGAGAGACAGTGCATTAGGAATATCACCTTAGTTTCTAAAGCTAAAAGGAGTTGCACATTACGTACCACCAAAAAAGGAGCCGATGAAACTAACCTTTTGTATACAGCCCTCTGAAATATTGATAGTTTTGAATACAGCATGTGGCATTTGTTTTTTAGAAATTATGGTGTAAGAAAACCCACTGCGTATTCATGAATTACAAGGTTGTACAGAATTCCCTGGGCTGAACGTCTGGCCCCACAGAAACAACATCTGCTAGAACTGGAACTCCAGGACCTGCAGCAGAAGGAACCCAAATTGTGAGCGGTTCAAGGCTGATGTAACAAAGCTTGCTCTGCCCTTCTCTGTCAAGGCCAGGTAAGAGGCATTTCACATTGGGAAAGCAAGTAACTGAGCATCATGGTTCAGACACAGCACTGACCATGCTGCTGAGGGGTCTGCCTGCACTTGGCTGCACAGGTGTATCCTCATGTGTGACTAGAGAGTGCCACAATTTGCTTGGCTTTCGGCTGAATCTTTGCTTTGTCAAGGATGCTAGGGGACCTGTATATCCTTGTTACCACCTCCTAAATCCGCAGCTGGGCACAGAAGTACCCATGCTGATGCCTGCTGTGTTGCATCAGCATCTCCAGCAAACGGAGTGTGAAGGAGGAGACTGTGGGAAGGACACAGACTTATTTTGTGGATCAGCAAAGCGCGAGTGTCGCTGAGCTGGCATGGGCTGCAGAGCTGTGCTAAGGATCGAAGAAGCATGAGTGCAGAGTGCTTGGGAATTTCCTTTTCTTTCCCACATAATCTTGCTCTCTCCTGTTTCTTGAAGAGAAATGGTTGCCTTAGATTCAAGACCCTCTTTTATTCAGGCCAATACAGGCACAGAAGATTTCAGCTAAAGACTCCAGAAAGAAAAAACAGGCAGTTCTCCCACACTCCACTCATATCATCTTGGCGATGCGACTTCCAAGTCATCCTTTTCTGACTGAAAAAGGAGATGCAGCTCCAATGCATACTTCCCCACAGATAGCTATGTCTTGGGAAGGAGACTGCCTCCTTGTCTCCTCCTCCCAAGCCAGGGGGCCTCTCTCATTTCAGTCCAGCAGGTGATGCCTGCAGAGCTCTCCCATGGAGCATTGCTGTAGCAAAAAGCTTTGTCCCTTTACACACCTCCTTCCTTTCCCTCTTCTGCTAAACAAAGGTAAGAGGAAAGACACATTTAACCCTTGAACATACTCTCTGCTAGCATGTGGAGCTAATTAGTATGTGTGTAAGGATTGCTATATTTTCTTAAATTGCCTTAAACCCTTAAAAAGCCTTGAAAGGGATTTTTCTGTCTTTTTCAGATAGGTGTTCTCTTCCACGGGCATTCCAGGAATCTGCAAGAAAGGTCCCCTTCTGTGCTCCCAACAGCAGTAGTTTTTATATGGCTTCCTTTTCAACAGTTTACATACAAAGTCTCAGCACCTAAAATCCAATCCTGTTACCAAATGCATTAATGCACATATTCAAGAGGGTTGAAAGAGACCCAAGTTTTTCTTCACAATTGAGAGACAACTGTTTATCTGTAAGGGTTGTCATATGTTACAACAAAGTCAATTAACCCAGTTAACCAAGGTGTAAAAAAAAAAAAAAAACCAACCAAATTAAAACAAATTAAAGTGTGTTTGAACCCAAACAGCAACTCATATCTAATAAGACTTCACAATGAGGGGCTTGGTAACCCCCAGAAATTTCATTCAAGACAGCTTGTCACTAGAGAGCAAATCAGAAATATTAAAAGCAGGACTCAAAAAGGGCCAGCTCATTCCTTAACAGAATAAAAATCAACATCTTCAATTATCAAAAAAAAAAAAAGAAAGATGAGGTCATGGCACTAGCTGTAGCATAAAGGTGGATATAAAAGTCCTAACATCCGGAAATACCAGTGAATGCATACCAACACAGGCATCTCAAAAATCTTCTCAATTTATGGAAGATGACAGAAACATAAGGTTTTATGTTTGACTTTCTGGAGCTGTAGGCAAGTAAGTAAAGGTGAATTTCTTTCTGTCATCTTGAGGAAGGCTGGGGGGGACAACATGGACCGTTCTCTGTTCTCTCTTCAGTAAATTAGGCATGAGCAGGTTTGGCTTGTTTCAGCTTATGCTGTAGCTGATGTTGTACTTGAAAAAGTATTTAACAGTCTATAAACAATGTCCCAATTAAAAAAACTGAATTCGTCCCCATATTAGGGACTGACTGGCAGCAGGGACTACCTGTTAGCCAGTCCATCCCTTCTGCAGCACGTGCCATGGTCAGTCACCATGGGTCTGAACTCAGACTTGTCTTTCTTAGAGGACTACAGAGCTGAAACTTATCTGCACTTGGGTTTGTCATTTGAAACAAAGCCAAAACTGAGGCAGCACAATCTAATCTTTCAAACATGACCTTAATCCACTCCTGTAGTTCAAAGGGTTTAAAATTAAAGCTCTCCATTTAGATCACCTTTACTCCAAGGTAATTTTCATTCTCCTTTGGAGTTCAATGCCCTTAATAATTCCAGCTAGCAAGCTAGCCACCCCACAAAAAACACAGTCACACCTTTAGTCCCTGCTGCTGCCTTTCTTAGCAAAAAACCTGCTACTAAAGATTCCAATAGGTTCCCAAGCCTGGATTTTTAGAGATATTTCAATATCTAGCAAGCCATCATTCCAGTGCTATTCTGGTACTTAAATTATGTTTTAGGAACTGTAGTATTGCTTCGGTCAGGCCTTGTGTTGTTTTTGGTGTGGGAGTGTTGATTTGCAACACTGTAGTAACCTGTAGCACAGCAAACCTCTGGACCCATAGATCCATGAATCTATTCTAAATAGGTTTCCAGTTTTTATCCAAAATATCCTGAAATCTTCTATTTTAACCCTGAACGCGCCTATCCTAAATAAAATCTAAACCGAAAAAAACTCATTAATATTCTTTGCTTGCAAACTCCTCAGAGCTACCAGAGCACCACTCTTAGGGCCTTTAAACCGACCAGGAAATCAGAGCTGGCAAGCAAAATTCTCGATCCTATTATTCATTGGAATTAGCTAGTTCACAAAAATCAACCTGCATTAATTTGACCAACCTCCAACAGGTTTTGAAGGGCAGGCAGGCCAGAGAGAGGGTGCTTGCCATTTTTTTCCAGATGTCTGGCTACTCGCAGCAGCCCGAGGTCAGAGCCTAGATATTGGGAGCCTGTGACACCAGGGACCGGGATGCCTTCACCAAGGATGCCACGGTGTCTGGGTCTCCGCATCTGCAGCCATCTGCTATCCTAATCTTGGGCTTGGGAGGCCCAGAGGCCTGGCAGCTCTGCAACGAATTCCAGCTGTCTCCTACTGGGTTGACTGGAGAAGGATGGGGTAGCCGAAGATGGATGCCTTTTGTCCACCTGTGGTGCTGGTGGTGGGACACTGAAATGGCAGGTATCACGCAGACCGCAGCCGGGAGTTTCTAGGATTCGCTCATACAGATGAAGTGATTGAGATCTGAGGGAACATGTTCTATTTTGGAAACTACGGTTTTCTGTCTTTCCAAAAGAAAATACCTTGGGATTTCTAGTCTGAGAACAGTTTTGAATTTACAGGTTTCATTCTGCTTCCAGGCAATAGAACTGCCTCCCAGTCACCTTCACTGGTGACTTGTTTGAAGTTCACCCTTCAGCTCTGCTTGATATCGTAATACCATTAGTGCTAATGAGCTCTTCAGCAAACGTTGCATTGCTGCTCCCTTACCTACTTACTTTGAGAGGAATAAAGGACTGAAGATGCTGTGGCTATTAACTCAGAGCCCTGCGTTCACTTACATTTTTATTTTAAATATCTTTATTCACTGTAAATTCCCTTCACACTCTGTGGTGTCAAGAACACATTATCAGTTTTTCACTGATCTCAGATTCTCAGGTGCCTATCACTGCATGTGTTGTAAAATCAGCATCTGTGTATACATGTGGCCAAGCTTAGCAGCTGCTTTTACAGGATAAACTGTGACATATATTCTGTGTCTGAAATCAGATGAAGCCCCAAATCCATCAAACACTTTATTTTAAAGAAAGGCTATGGTGCCATTTGCAGCAAACTTACTTCTTCATTAACAGTTTCACAGCATGCTCCGCTGCTCCAGAATTTCTGGATCTGGGATTACAATTCATTCGTTCGCTCTAAGAGAAGCACTCATTCATCTTGTATTATGCCTGCTGTATGTAATACTACGCTACTACACAACACTGCTACTGCCCGCAGCTCTCCAGCTGCCAGGGAAAAGGAGCCATCCTGGCAGGGCAGTCTGTCCCGGACCGGCCACCCTGGACTCTTGCACTAGTGTCAGATTTTGCACAAGGCTCTTCCTAACTTTCAGATCCATGGTCAGATCTGAAGATGAACAGTCAAACGGTAATGTTTGTCCTCTGGCAAAGATCCCATGGAAGTCAGAGAGTGCCCTTCCACAAAAGCGCTATGAATATTTGTTGTCTCTGCTGGTGCCAGAGAGAATGGCTCCAAAGAAGAATTAAGGTCCCCAAACTCCTAACCTAAGTGGGAAACAAAAAGCAAGCTATCCGTAAAACCACCAGATGGGAAGCGGGAGATAATAATGAGTGGTGTCACAAGCAGCGGTTGCAGCTCAGCAGCCGCCAAAGCATTATCGAGCGTTTGTTGCAGAGCACCCGGTGTGGCAGTGTGCCCCCCCAAAAGGAGCTGTGAGCTCCCTGCAGGTCCAACTCTGCCTCCTACAGCTGAGCACTAACTACACCACCACCACCCCCACCCCCAAAATAGGGCTTGCAATATTTTCTTCCCTCCCTCTTGACCTCCCTGGTTACTTATAGATCAGCGACTGCTGTGCCAGGGTTTCTGTAACCTCTGGCAGGATTCAACGGTGTGGGTCCATGAGCCCTCACCTGGCAAGTGTGGAAGTCAAAGGTGCTGGGATTTTGGGATAAGAGTGCAACGGTAATTTCAACCACACAGAAGAGCAGAAGAGAAAATCAATACATCTAAATGGGGAAAGGAAAACTTGAAGAAAGAGGAATTATTCCCCAGCCTCCGTGCGGATATGACAAACACTGGAGAGCAGGACTGAAGTATAAAGCTCAAACAAATTACTAGCTGGAGTTCTGTCAAGATTGTCCCCTTAGGCTTTTTCTGGGTCTCTCTCTACAGATCTTCAAATGGCATCGACAAAAGGAAGTATAAAACACTTAAAGACATATTTTGCTATCTGCAGTCTTCCTTTCTTATCTTCTCAAGCTACACAGGATCTCAAGCTACACAGGAAAAGTGAACTGTTATATCTTAATAGGATTTAAGCTATAAGATTTCAAGTCATCTGTTCTTTCTCTAATTCATACTGGATGGTCAGTTCCTGACAATACTGTAGGTGGGATTTTCACAAGTCCTCAGTATTGGCCTTATCCCTCTCTTGTTCAATTCATTGGAAAGATCTGTGCTAAAAATAAGAAGTTATGCAAGCTGCCTGTATCAGGGACCAATATGAGGCCTGGTATGAAGGGCAGGTCACCCTGCCTCTGCGTCAGTCACTTGCTTTCTCTAACAGGTCTGACACATATTCTGACATGGCTTGCAGAACTAAATCTGACCCTTTGGGGTATGGCTAACCCCACACTTCATGGCAGCCATACTGGCATAGGTAGCTCCATTGCATTTTATTTATATGTTTTCAGCAAGATATTTCAGAAAAATGAGGGAAGTCAATGTAGGTGCTTCGAGAGGAGACAGGAATCCTGGAGACCAGTCACGTGGTACAAGTTGCAGCAGGTAGAAGGACTTCCAACAGGGGTGTGATTGCAGCTGTCTGTCTAAACTCCAGACCCACCATTGGGTGAAATCACTAGCATTCACTGCTGCCACAGTTCACGACCCTTTGTCTGCAGCTAAAGTGGCCTGTCTGTCCCCAGGATGCTGTGGGTCCAGTCAGAAGATATGACAGATTCTGCTGGGCTTACTCAGCCTGTTTTCCTCTCTTGGGAAGCAAAAGAAGGAAGGGCCCTGGTTTTTATTTTGGTCTCCTCCCATTGTCCAGGTTATATCCAGATTCAGGAGCTTGGAAGCTCTTATGTCACCTCTGCTTTAGAAACAATTTAGTAGGCAAAACCTGCCAGTCCCAGCAGCATTGCTCAGCCTACGGATGCTATCAGACTGTGCCTACAGCATCAAGTCACTCACAAAACATCATTGGTTCAAAGGCAGAGGGCAGCCAAAGCTGCAGTCCTGGGGCCACTGAAAGGGGTTTGAAATCCCAGAGGAAAAAGCTGGGGATAGGTCAAATTGAATTACTATGGGAGAACATTGGCTTTTTATTCACATCTATTTTCTTCACTTGTAAGTAGTTGTTCAATTTTTCTGGGCAGTTTTTATTGGCATGAAAGCTTAAAGTGGTGCCAGAATTTGATAGTGTACCCTCACTCTGACTATATTGAACTGCCTGTGGGCATGGATACACACGTGCATTGGCAAGCAAAATCCCTCGCTTCTGCACACAGACACCAAGCTATATATGAAAAACTGCTGGTTTTGAGATTGAATTTCCTGCTCAGCAAAAATGAATGTCAGGGCTGGTCTGTTCACAGAGCTCCAGGTCAGAGGCACTAACAATGTTAAGCTTGTGGTGGGATGTGAACACAACCTTTAGAGCAAAGCCCCTCCAACCAAAGGGAGGAAATGAACCCAGTGTCCAGCTGTTCCCTTTACAGCCAGACGGGAACATGCAAAATGCAACATAATTACCTAGAAACAGACCGTTTGGTCAAAAACCTTCCAAAAACACCTGATAGGTACAAGTTTTAACCACTTGTGTATTTTCTGTGTTCATATGCTCTCAGTCAGGGGTGAATACTCTAAACTTAAGGCTTGGGGACCATTTCCACAGACAGACTCTGCTTGTCTCCTGGTCCATCCCTTCTTTGAGAGATTCCCTGGGACATCCAAGATCTCTCTTCTGTTTATGGTATGTAGAGAGTTAATCATTTGCTCACAAAGGCTGTAGGGAAGAAGCCATTTATAAAAAGCACTCATATGTGTGGATAGTGCCTTTTTCAGAGTCCTATTTCCCTGCATAAATATGACACATCACCAGTCAGATGGAAGCTTATTGAAAGAGGGAATTCTTTCACCTTGTATTTTCTAAAAAAATGCCACTGCTTTTTCTGATGCCTTACTTTTTAGCCTTCCAGGCTTGTCCTTTCATCACAGAGTCCCTTAAGGACTGCTAGGAAAAAAAAACCCTCTCCTTTAGCCTGTCTTCCCAGGGCAGGGAAACTTATGAGGTCCTGCTATCTGCCTGTCCTTTGCCCTCCTAAAGACTGTTGAAATCTCTGACTAGTTTCAACCCAGTTTAAAAAAAAAGGGTAGAAATCTCAAATATGTTTATGTTCTCACAAGCTTTGTGAAAGTCAGCAGCTGAGTAAAGGCAAGAGGGACAAATTAGGGCCATCAGTGAAGGAAAAGTGTCAGTGCAAATGTGCAATACTAGCTACTAAGAGCAGACTGAAAAAACAGCCATATGAATGGTGAAAGCTTTGGTGAGAGCTATCACCCTGCCACACAGGGGATAATTTCATTGTATAAGCCCCTTGTTTGCACAGGCTTAGTTTTGTATCAACTAAAATAAATTGAAGGTACTTGTGAGAAATATTCTGGCTGCTCATGACTTGTCCAGGTGCAAGGCTCTACACTTTATGGGAGAAAATGGAATAACCTGGGAAATTCAACTGAATCAAAGCAGGAAGGGATTTTCTGTGCTCTGCATCCAACCAGGGAATTGAGCAAGGAAGGAAGGGAGAAAAGGGCTTCCACCACAGCACTGGTGTTGCCTGAGACCACTGCAAACCAGGGCTACAGACCTCCCTCGCAGACCCTTCTGGGCTACCCCAGCCACAAAGCTCCCCATCACACCCAAGAGGCACCATGATGGCCATCCCCTTTCCAGCATATTGGAGAGCCACTACAGTTAGCAGTAGGATCTGTCGTCAGTGCACACCCAATGCCATAGTCCTAAAGATAGACCCATTTCACATAGTTTGGCCTCAGCAGAAAACAACAGCACATTAAGCTGTCCATCATGGCCCTAACCACTGTTCTGCTGCAGTGGCACAGTAGGATTGTGCATACCCAACCACCTCCATCTTGGGTGGTTGTCTGCAGTAGGCAACTAGAGAAATCCACTGGGGAATCTGGCAAAGCTCTTGGTAGTGACATAAAGACCCACTGACCATTCACGGAAGGGCCTTGTTTTTGCTGCTGTAATGGATGTTATGTTTTCATCTGCCCCTAATCCACCCCCCAGCTTTTCTTGAAGCATGGTGAGTCAGCAATGCCTTCCTGACCCAGCTGAGGCGAAGCAGAGCAAGTGACCTTGGCTGTGCTGATAGCAGCAGGAAGAATAATCATCAGTATCACAGCTCAAGGGCATCCAGATCCTAGTATGTGACTCAAATGCAGAAACCAGACAGTCTTAAAACCATACCTTTCTCAAAGTGCATGGGAACTTTGTCCCTTTCTGTGGCTTTTGACTGCTTTTTGTCCTTTCTTTTAGGGGCTGATTCTTGCTTATACCATTGAACTATCCTTATGCTTTTACACTGGGCGATTCTAATATAGTTATGTTTTATACCGCTCACACTCCAGATTGACTTTTCTCCACCTAGCAAAAGATGCTGTGATTTTATTCACACTTTCTGACCTTGGGTGGATGCAGCAGACATCTGTTCAAAAACATATTTTTCAGGGACTCAGATCATGACACTTTCCTCGTGCTGTGGAGTCCTTGGTTGTCTTTGAAGAGCAGACTCTAATGCCACTAAGGGACACAGGCATCTAACTGCCTTTTTAAGATATGAAGTCTGAAAAATACCTCCCAGTTGCCTAGCACCTATGTTTCTGCCAAAGATATTTCCCGCTGCTAGACATAGAAAAGTACCTAATTTAGAAGATGACAAGCAGATCCCGCAAAAGGCCTGAGTACTGCGGTGACTAGGGTTGCAGTGCCAAATGCTTAGGTGCTCATCTCAGGTGCAGAACATACAGAGCTGAGTTACTTACATACACAGAAATCCTGAAAAATGAGTGTGGGAGGATTCAGTGCTAACTCATGCCCAAGCCACAGGAGTCACAAGGTAATAGCAATGTTTGCAGACCAAGATCAATAGCAATTCTCAGGTCTGGTCTTAGAGATGATGAAGAAAGATCCAGAGCTGATGAAAGTCTTTTTCACCTGAGTAGTTTAGTAGCTCGTGGTTTAGCCAGACACCGCAACATCATGGGTCAAAGGACATTGATTTTCAACTCCTTCTTTTGCCTGCAGATATCTGATACCTCTTCTCTGCTAAGCAAGTGGTCTTATCACCAGACTATATAACACATCGGTGAATGTGACTCTCTGTCTTTCAGTTGAAGTCCTTCCAGTCTGAACAGCATAAATAAATAGCCTTTGTGCTGGAACTGGAGCTGTTGGAAATACTCCACAGTCTAGAAGTTAGAGTTCTCAGCTGGGAAGGAGAAGTCCTAGATGTACAGCCCTGCACAAATATTTACATATTATACACAAAATACAACACTGTTGCCAAGAAGAAAGGAGAATGCATCACTTTCTGGGCAGACTACAGCCTGCCAATTTGACTGAGTACCTAAGTAAGAGGGGGAGGGAGTGATTTGAGATGATCAAGTTCAAGTCTCCGCAGACATAGGTAGGGTTTGAGCTGCAAGAACTCTAACCTCTTCAGGCTAAGCAGCAAGACACTTACCAACTGCTGGGAGAGCTGGCTTTTACTGCTTTTATGCATTAGTTACGTACCCTGCAGCTGTCTAAGGTCAGTCAGGGTGCCAAAATCTGCCTTAGGCTTTTTCCACAGTTCAGCATTGCGCAGAAACCTTTTCCACTTAGATTCTGTCAGGCTCCAAATACTGTTTCCTGAGGAATCGAATCAGTTCCCAGAAACCTTTGTGTGGTGCATAAGGTATTGCCTATCATCAGCCAATGGTTCACCAGCACTTGTAAAAATAACAGCATTAGCAATAATAGCAATTTAACATAGTCCATTCAAATTTTCATCCAGAGAAGCCAGTCACATAATCAATACTGAATCTTTACAAGTGGACGTAGTAAATTTCAGAAAGAGTTCTAAATTAACACACCAAGAACAATTCATTGTGACTCATTAGCAGCATATGGAAATTTCAAGAATTTCTACTCATGAGATGCAAAACATCCAGTGGATCTAAACCAGCAGAATGGATGCAGAGATCTAACCAGATTAAAGCGATTAAAAACAGGAAAAGGAAGAATTTGCAATGACTGTTTTAATCACTTGGCAAGGTGTCCCCATGGCAAACTACTATTGTTCTTAAAATGTGCATCCTCTTCTTCCCGGGATTCCTGTAGCAAACAAGGTAGCCAGATCACCTCTGTTCTTCCTGGAAAAAACAACAGAAAAAGGTCACGTGTGTACTGAACTGAAGGCAATCAAGGAGTGCTGAGTGAGGGTAGCTTTTTAAGTGCTCTTTGTGGACAGATGTAACCCTGTGGTCTGGGAAAAAGTTCTTTGTCTCTGTGTATGAATTGGAGGAAGAAGCTGAAAGAGCAGCCATCCTCTGCCTGGGAACGTGCTTAGGGCAAATGTTATCATTTCGGCTAAAGCAAAATTAGTACCTGCAGCAACACAATAAAACAGTATTATTCTCATTGTATAACTCCGATTTGACAGATCTTCTTTTAATATGTCCTGACTGAGGAGTTTGCCTAGCCAGCAGCTCAGCTGCATAGCCCAGGCAGCAAAGCTGAAGGAGACAGGAGATTTACCAGCTTAGGTGTTATTTAGAGCTGTTGGAAGTCATTAGTCAACTCCAAGTGTACGAGCAGAGGTGAGATCCTGCACCTAACATGTCAGTGGAGGAGGACAGCAACTCCTCTCTGGCTCGACAAGGGCACTCAATAGAATTGTCATAGAATTGTAAAATAGTTTGGGTTGGAAGGGACCTTTAAAGGTCATCTAGTCCAACTCCCAGTAGGGGTTTTCCTTATCAAACAGGTGATCACCACACCGGGGCAGGAGCCTCATGACTGAAAATAGTTATTCAGCAAGAAACAGGCCTGGTTTCTACTGCAGTTACTGCAATACAGCTAGTAGAATCACATGAGGGATGCTTTGCCCAGCACCTGCGGAGCCAACATCTTGGGGGTGATACTTTCAAACCACATTGTTTGGAAGCAATGTCTGGAAGCAAAAATGTGTTGGAAAAAAAATAGCCAGTAATGGCAAGACGTTCCTTCACAGAAGCCCTGTAACACCTCCTTGAGGGGCTAGAGATGGGCATCTGAGAGAAACTCCCTGGGTCTTCACAAAATGTATAAGCATAAAGCACAGGAGAAAATAAAAAAGGCATCCACAGGATGGTCACCCAGTGCAGGGGACTTAGTGTTTGTGAATGGGAGTGTTAAGTATCATGAAGTGACTTACACTTTCCTATGTTTTTTACTTACGATGAATACCTATCCCTTGGGCACAGCCCTAGTTTCTGCAGATATTGGATGCTGTATGGTTGTGTAATCCTACCCCCATATATATGGTGCTAACTCCCATTAACTTCAGTGCAAACAGCAATAAAAAATTTCCTGGTTTGGAAAGTGCTGCAGAAGGTGAGTAATGAGTATCTGTAGCATTTTATAAACTCAAGGATTATCACACCACATTGGAAGGCTTCTTTCCCATTAACCTTCATAATTCATGTGAAACTTTCCACATACACCTGGATACTGCAGTTTCCCCTTTTTGATGTTTTGTATTAAGCATTTGAACACTATAAGGGTTTGTATTTGTAAAGGCCAAGGCTTACCCAAGTAACTACATAAGCAGCTATAAAAATTTTCAGAGGAATATATCCTGTACTAGGATTGGGTTAGCTGTCCTTTCACTATCTTCTTGCAATAAGCCATCTATTTGATAAATCAGTCATCCTGGATGCTGATCATGACCTGTTACAGGAATCTATAGGCGTATCAGGGTTTTTTTCTCTTTTAATTCTCAGATGCTTGCAGTCTGCCATGTTTGTTGGTGACCTTTAAACACCTTTTCTGTCCCAAATACTGAATAATCTTGAGTTACCTCTCACTTGCCATTTCTTCCTCCTTGGATTTTGTACTTTTGAAACTGGTATTTCAAAAACCGTTCAGGATACCAAAATTAATTTTAGCAATTGCTTTTCTCCTTTTTCTCCTACAATGGAGAATGTTCATTCTTTTTTTAAATAGCATCAGAAGTCTAGTCTTACCTCGTCTCAAATATGCTCTCCTGACATATACTGAGCCCTGCTAAGAAGGCATGGTTTTGGATGAATTATGTTTCAAAAGAGTTTGTTGATTTGGGGGATTGCTGTTATTTCCCTTGTTGTCTTTCTTCACTGATGGCAAGCCTTGGATCTCACCTTGTGGGGGCCCAGCTAGTTGGCTGCTGGTGCTGTGCACCTCACGGACCGTAAGCCAGGGGACAGTTTGGTAACTACCTTGTGTTTCAACTTCATGGAGAGCTGAGACTCTCAGGGACAAGAGGTTAATTGGAACAGATGCTGTTTCAGAAATTGCATGATGCCCAGAGATCACATCTTTGCATCCCTAAGCCTTTTTGGTGGTGTTGGACTGCGTGATCTCTCTTGTTTTTCTCACACTGGGCTCCTTTTCATCTTTTGAATAACTCCAAACAATGGCGATCTTTACAAATACGACAAGCCCTCCTTTTTATATCAAGCATTCTTCCCTCTAGGGATACAAGTGATCTGAGCTGAAGCAAGAAGTAATTAAGGCCATTTTTAAAAGCTGTGTGTTTCTCCATGTATTGCCTTTGCAAAAGTTGTGTCTAATTTATACTTTGGTCGTGTGTTCGTGCTCTATGCTGGTTTTGACCTCTTCCTTTGAAAGATGCTTGTATAACTTCAAAGAGGTCTCAGATTTACTTTAAGTGTCCCCAAAAGGGATGATGTAAAAACGTTTTGACTTCAGACCATTCTGTCTCCCTCAGAGTGGGAAACAAATAGAGACTTCCCCATATCTTTGAAAATCTGCTCTTTGCTGGTTTGAAAGGATGCAGCAGAAGCACCTCTGAGATTACACACAGAATTATGTCCCAGTACTACTTCTGTTAGTGGGAATGAGCAAAAAAATGTTAAGGGCTCCCCCTCCTCCCAGTGAATCATGTCCCAGAGCTCATTATTATGAACAGCAGATAGAGAGGTAAGAGATGGAAACTAAATCTGAAATCATAAACTCATTAACAGACATCTATGACCATCTCCCACATGGCCATGAATGTGGGCCATCAGGTATTTCTGAATAACTGTTGAGGTCTGAAGTGTACCATAGGGAAAGCAAACATTTCTTCGCTGAATACTCCTTCTCAGCAGCTTCGTAGTGGGGTCAAAGTTATACAAGGGAGTAGGTGTAAGCAAAAGAATAGAGCTGAGAAGCATTTGTGGTCTGTCCCTCTTAGGAAAAGGCTTAGGTGTTGGCCAAACCACCCATTACTGGCCGAAAGGTGCAATTACTGCGCTGCACATTTTGTGCGACCTCTTCCTTGCCTGTGGGCAGTCAAAGCACCCATCAATTGAACTTTGGCTTTATATGTTGCCAGAAAGCCAAAGCCAAGCTATAACCTGTATAAAACTGGAGGAATTTCCTCTGTCATTTGTCACAAACTTTCAGCCAATATGTGAATGCACCATGTCACCACATCTTTTCCAGCCGTTCCACAGGGGACCGTATCACATCATGACATCTCTAAGCAGCTCTGAATGTTAGTGGGAGATTTTCTTTACTCTCTGACTTGGAGTGGGGGAGATCTGTAAATGTTCAAGACAAATCTCTCAAATGCAGCTCATCAGGACAGAGATACCAACTGACAGGTTTTTAGTATTATTGCCTTAATGTAAACCCTGAATTACTCTGGTGACTTTAATGAAGGTAAGGACCAGAACTTCATAGAGCCTATTGATCTTGTGACCCGACCTTCATATTTTCTTGCAAAGCTGCTGGACTTGGACAAATCCTCAGGTTTCTTGGAAATCCTGGGACTCTTTCCAAGGATCATTTGCAGGCATCACCTGAATCAGTTTGAAATCATGTACCTAGAAACAGAATCTAGGCATAGGTAATAATATGTGTCCTCCAACGAGGAATCAGAATACCTACATTAAAAGAAGAAAGATAGAGACAAACAATATAAAAAAGGAAAAAAAGCTTATAGAGTCAGAACTCCTGTATCGTACATAGTTTTGACATTAGGAAGAAGTTAAGTTTCATTTTGAAATAATGACTGTAAGTCTCAAAATTTGAAAGAATACATCTGGTCAGAAAAATTACAAACCAGCTGTGCTCATAACTCTATCTCATTGGAAAACAACTCCATAGTTCATATTTGAACAGGAGAAGGAAAACTGGATCCCATTCACTGGTTTATATCAGAGGTATCCAACTTCACACACCACTGAAGTTCCCGATCAATTCCATTACTTTTTGTACACGATTCCAAAATGAATGCATTCCTGAACAGCAAAATCGAGCTTCATAAATAAACTAGAATCTGCCACACAGACCACTTGAGCATATGAAAACCCAGGCCCTTGCATCGTTGAAAAGCAGAGTATTACTACGTGTTGCTTTGTGTCAGAGAAGTACATTGCTGCAGCGCAGCCAAGAAGACTTTGGAACCTATTTTTAAATATTTCCCTTTGTTCTCGTAGCTTTGGATTAGCAAATACACTGTCAGAGGGACTGTTACAGAGAACCTTTGGAAAAGACCAACTTCATTGCGATGAGAATGATTACAGACTGAAAGAGAAGAAAAGGGTATTCAGTATCTTGCTGCTCCTAGCAATAACAGCAGTTGCTCTGGTTTCTTCTAGGAATCTTCCTAATCTGTGAGCCAATGCTATTGGTATGTGACCTATATGTCCTTCCAAGACCCAAGAGGGGTTAACACCATGTCTTATTGAGATGGATTACAGTTTCCAATGTACTTTATAATTCTAGGTTTCAGAAAGACTAGCTGAGATTTACCAACAGGCAGCACTGAGGTGAGAAAGAGTTGAAGCTTCTTCTCATGATGTAAATCCATCCAAGAGGCATAAACCAGGATCACCGAAAAAAGGCTCTTTAATCCCTTACTGTCGCATATTCTCTCTCTCTTACCATTGTCCTTTTTCTTGACACTGCACTCTTTGCAGTGAAAGCATTTTTCCTTGCAACATCGACATTCTAAGCAAAATTATGGTAACAATCCTAAATTCCCCTTGTAGGAATCCTTTGCAGGTTCTTAGTAACATGCAGCATTCCTGATTTCTGTTCAACAAGGTGTGTGAACAGTAGTTGCAAAGTAATCTGTTGTGCCAGAGAAAGAAAAAAAATGTTTGCGGAAAATTCCTCAAATATGGAAGAATATTTATGCATAAGTATACATATCTTCAAAATATACATATTTATTGTATACTTAAGATGTCAAGATCCAGCCTTGATCTAAAATCCAACAGTGAAAGGCAGACACATCCTTATCAAAACCAGTAATGTTCAAGTTCTGCTGTTATTTTGCTGTTGCCAATAAAAAATCAGTCCATAAATGGCAAAGTCACTGATATTTTGAATATACAATGGAAAGAAAAGAAAAAAATGAGTTCTTAGAAATTCTTGTCCACATTCATTGGAAATCTCTTGGAAGATAAGTAAATTATAAACACTATCAAAAGATCTGTTGCAGCGCTGAGCCTTACAGCTGTTACTGAAAGTAGTTTGCTGCGGTGCAGGCGTTAATACACCAATATTATGGCCTTTACTTCCTATAAAAGGTTTTATTGTGTAAAACAGAGGCTTCCTGTAGTTATTTAAAGTGAAAGCTTGGAAGGATTTTGAATGCAGTCAAACAGAATATATGTACTACAAACTTTTGGAGTTAAAAGAAACTGTGTCATTAACTGTGTATTTCAGGATTGATTTTTACAGATGTCATCAACCCTCAGACTAATAATGGTTCTAAATACTCTGCTTGTGCTTGAGAGTTGCATTTGTGGGTTTGCTGCAAAACTGTTGCATTGGTGGACAAAAAGGAAAGCCACTTCCTTGGCCTGCAGATATTTCAGCATCTTCAGTGTCAGCAAACATTCTTGTAAGCGCCACTCTTGTCTTGGTCTGTCTTCACAAGCCTCATGCCATGGGAGGAAGGTGCTATGCACAGCCCAGGACTTTATTGACACAAGAGCTTAGTGAACTCCAGAAGATGATGGCTAATTGCAACGTAAGTCTAAACCACTTGAAGGGTAAATTGTTGCACGCTATCTGAAAGAAATTGTTGGAAGTCATAGTGGATGGGTTGACCCCAACAGCCAAACATCGCTATTTGAATGGGAAGATTGTTATGGTCACACCAGACCCTGTGTCCCTAGAAGGGTTCTGTGGATTGAAGAGTTCTGAAGGGCAACTTGCTCAAAAGCAACTGCAAAACCCACAATACTGCAATTTCACAGTTGAGCACAGCACAGTAACACAGATGACTCCTTCTCCTGGGCTAGCTGGAAGGTTACCTGCAGATGACTAGGATCTGGTTGTTCATGTGACTATATTAAGTCTGGAAGAGATGTCAGGAAATAAATCTGGGTTGCCTGGTGCGACAATGAAGATAAAACTTTCCAGAGAGAAAATCTTCCTGTAAGACTAGGCCATGACTGGAATGGCATTTGAAATCACTTTGTAATCCCTTTGTTATCATGGGGAAGCTTCACATTTAAAACAACATCTCATGTATGAGCTGCGAAAAAAAAAAAGATGATGATGAGTACATATGTGAGTTATACTGAGTGCACTGGCAAAAGATGGTTTAAGTTTATGGGATTACTTTAAATCTGCTGGTCATTCTACAGTTTCAAAAGTTTTCAAAAAGTTTTTAAATGGCCTAAAAAAAGTACTCTGCATAAGAATTAGAACTTATATCTGATGTTTGCTTTAGAGATAGAGAAAAATAAAACTAGAAAATAAACTTGAGAGGTCACGTAGTCCAAACTTTCTGCCCCAGGGCAGCATCAGATTTTTCTTAAGAGACTTATTGAAACATTTTCTCATGAACAGACTCTTCCTGTGTGCCCTTCTCTTTACATCTAGAAAGCTTTCCCCAGTGTTACATTGACTTTCTCTTGCAGCAGGGTCGATTACATACCCTGTTCATCGCAGACATGTACATCAGATTATTCTCATCTTCATTAGAATCTTCAACGTACTGTAAGATTGTTATCATTAACCCCTATGATTCTTTTTCTTCCCCTGCGGTAAACAACCCTAGTCCTTTCAATCTTTCTCATAGACCATAAAGAGCTGTTATTGCAAAGAAAGCCTTGGTGAGCTCTAGGGACATGTATCTCCCAAAGGAACCAACACAGAGCAGTGTTCTTGTTCTGCAAACCAGAGCTGAAGACCTCAGCCACATGCAGCCTGCTCAATGGAAGGCCATGTGGTCATAGGGGCTTTCTAAAGAAAGAAACCTAAAAGCGTTGAATGGAAGAAAGGAAGCTAGGAGCAGAAAGCTGAAAAAAAATGTTCCTGTGTTCTGGGCCACAAGACTTCATCCTATGCCCTATCAGCATGGCTAGATTACATGGCAGAATTAGGAAATACCATCATCAGCTACACCTCTGGTAGAAATAATCAAGAGTGTAACTCAGCTGACTGTTCAGATTGAGAGAGAGTAAAAATAATGAATTAGTTAACTAACATTTCTAACTAAAAGATTACATGCTTTTTATTCCTACACTATTCTAGCCAAGGATTTGAAATATTCATATTTCCCCCAGTCCAGGTTGCTCACTGCCAGGCTGCGTTCCCGTGATGTTAAGTGATGTGAAAGACTTACCTTTCCTTAATAATAAACAAAATCATGAGGTAATATTTCTTTAGTGTAATGTGTGGTGGCATCTCTCTCTGGTAACGTGATTTATTACACCCACTTTACATTTTGCAAAATGATGCATGTGGCCAAGTACCTTTAATAAAAAGTGATGCCTGGAGAAATGTTTCCCCAGAATAAAGAGTATAAAAAGCGACTGCTGACCTCTCCTTATCTACAGTGATGCATGAGTTTCTCCAACACCCAGTGAAGCATGGAGTTACATTTTCCTTATGTAAATCGAACTAAGATTTAGTCATTTTAAGGGGTCCATTGGTACTTAATACCAACTTCTCACATACAGGATGAGAAACCTGAAGAACCTGAAGACAGAGTTCCTTGATATCAGATTATCAGTGGTGCTATCATTTAAGTGTATACGTTTAGGCAGGAGAGAACAAAGACCATCGCCACAACACAAACTGTCTGATGAAGCCCAGTTTTCTTGCAGGTGCCTGCAATGCCTTGCTTAAAGGCCTTGAAGAGGCAATATTTTTCTCACTACAAGAGTACAGTTTTACTATACAGGAGTGGAGGTATTCATGCTTATATTTCTGATTTTTAAAAGAATGCAATCCACCAAATTTGGACTGAACTCCAGGGCAAAATTACTGGCTGATGGAGAGGTTGGACTCTGGAGAGCCCATCTCACTCCTGCACTTCACCTGTGGGTGCCATGAGCCTGGCACACCAACTTCATACTGTGATGTATCCATCCCTGCTGAACTGCCCACTAATATATGAAACCAGCTTCCCTCCGTGTAAAGTGAAATGTAACCTGGTATCTATCTATGTAAGCCACAGCTGAAATAAATGTCCAGTTTGCATTCTGGTTGTCTGTGGGGGCGTAAGAGGTGAATATCACGCCTCTTAGACTGATAGAGCTCATTACAACTATCTAACAAAGCAGTGAGACTCAAGGACCCAGCACAAAACTCCCACAGAGTGATAAGAAGTTTGGCCCATTTTAGAGAGACATGTTATTTGATCATATCCTGGTTTTTTCTTCCAAGTGTGGCAAATCCCACCAGTAGAGTCTCTTTCATTCAACTCAGCATATGTGCTCACTAAACGTGTATTTAATTAAAGACAATGAAGAATGAGAGAAAAAACAAAAACAAAAACAAAAACAAAAAAACAAACAAACCTTTTTACCCTAATATAATATTCTTCTCAAATATCTTTCCTCATCTGGTTTTCTCTTGGACGGTGCTGATCCATCTATTACAGGCAAACATTTGCGCTCTGAAGCCCTATTGCTGACATGAGCAAGGTCTGCCAGATGTTTGAACACCAGCTTCTTCATCCTGTTTTTCTCTACAATGCAGTGAAGCTGAACGTCTCCAACATAAAATTTAAGCTTGAATTTCTTTGATGGCAGGTACTAAGTAAGAATGAGTTTTCCTGCCTCTGTTCAAAAGAAGAAGGATGCAGTTAGATACATTTATTCTCAGGGTATTTGTGCCAAGTAAAATGTATTTTGTGGTGTTGTGCAATGCACATGGTGAAGCATCTTGGTTCGGGCTGCAATACGAAGAGAAGTCTCTCCTTTCTAGCAGTAAGGAATATTTTAACTCTTACAAGAGGGGAGGAGAAATCCCTTGGCATACACTGAGGACCAGCTATGGAATTTTCTTTGATTGGAACTAATGTCTGTATCTGAATTCCTCTAAATTAATTGATTCAGCTTGGTGCCTTTTTACTGAAATGATGTGATACAACTAAGCCTAATCTGTCTTTGTGGACAGTATTGTACTAGGCAGTACATCTGGCCTTTATTTACATAATTGTCTTGAGCCTCATTCACATTTTTGCCTTAAAAATATTTCCAAGACTATCTGACACACAGTTACAATTACAGTAATCTGTTGCTTACTGTTGTTTGGGGGAATAGTAATTTGTTTTATTTTCAAAAGCCTGACTGATACTCTTCTTAGATTGCAAAAGCCAACATTAGGTAAGCAGTAGGTTGGCTCTTTTTTCTCCACAAACATAAACATGAAGCGAAATTTCTTTGCAGAATGAAAGCAAAGAATCTTTCTGCTGGAGGATATTTGATTTTGTTTCTCTGAAAGGTTCCCAACCTCAATATCATTTATCTCTGCATCATTGTACTCAACATAGGGAGACAGCATCAAGGTTATTTAAAATGGATTGTATATTTACTGTTTGTGCAGGATTGTTAAGGTAGCTTTTTGTCTACATAGGGCTGTCAGTTGCTTATTCCATTACATTTACTTTGCAGCGCAATAAAGTTGATTTTCCTGTCGTCCAGTGGTTTTCAGGTCTCCAATCAGAATTCCCACGCTAAAGGTAATGTAGCAGTTTTATCCTGATCATAAAGTGAATATACACAGGATGATTTCTGCTGTATGGAGACTTTATTCATCTTATGGGAAAGATAATGCATATAATACTAATATATGAATGCAATGCAGTATCTAAAGATATATATCCCCAGGAGGCAATTTATCTGAAGGGCTGTTTTTCTGGTGTTCATTCATTTGTGGGAAGATGGTATTCCCAGACTGAAAATGAAGCAAATGAAGGGACTTCCCTGGTGCAAAGTGATGGATGATGATTTTGTTGCTACTGTCAAGAGATGCATTAGACTAGGTTTCTCATTCTGAAAACGCTAGATGAAAAGGGATTAATTTCATGACCATTTGGGAGAGTGAATTTCCATTCTTAATTATAAAATGATGCCCTATTATAATTTTCTCTGAGGTACCTTGATGATTGAAGCTGAGTTACTTGACTCAGGGACACAAAGAGGTTCCAGAAGGCCCGAAGGCAAAACTTGAGGCACATGATTTACATAGCAGGATGTACCATATGACAATCCAAGCTTCTTTCACAACAGGAACCCAAGGCAGACTGCCACTCTGTCCCTCCACCTCCCTGTCCTGGTAAGAATGGATTTCTGTGAAACAGCCGCATGTTGGGAATTTGAAAGTGAGCACCACGATCCAAAAATATAATGCACCTGAGAAACTATGGAATAAAACTTCCCAAGTCTTTCCTTGATGTGTGACCCTGCACTTTTCCAAGACGGACATATGTTTTTATATGAAACACTTTATATACAGAATCACTGATTTTTCTACCCAAGACAACCAGTTTGCATTGTTAAACTGTTAAACCCTGGCTCTGAAATAGGACTGATGTGCAGGTCGAAGTTCTCTGAAATCAGGAAAGACATCGATGGTGGGACTTGACTGACTAAATACAGTATCATTGCGGAGACACTGGGCTATCCTATACGGCCTCCAGTTGCAGCCCTAGCAGGCTGCAGATCCGTGGGACCAGTGCCATCCTTGCAAGGACTCTAAGAATTTAAAATGGCATGAGACATGCCTGTCTGAACACAACTCAGTCCATTTCTATAAAGATAATGATGGGTTTGAGCCAGGGGTGGTGTTGAAGGGGGGAAAGTTCAGCTCTTTGGCATTGTCATTCCACATCACTCCACTGGCATCATCAGAAACATACCCAGCCTGTGTGGTATTCCCTGATGAGAAGCGCTGGTGAGATCTAAGGCTGCAACTCATAAATATGTCCTGACTGACAGCTATTTTGTGGGTTTGAGGTTTAGGATATTCTTTTCATTGGCATTAGTTTGTGTAACAATATTGCCTGAGTGGTAAGTGACAGTTGTGTTGATTTTAGCAGGAGTAAATTATACTAACTTATCACACTGAGTTTCTCTCTAATGTAATATGATGCGATGCAAGGATTACTGGACATAAACTGATGCTCAGGTCTGGATTTTCATGAAACTAATGGATATGGCTACACTTCCCTGAGAGCCAGTGATGGATGAGGTCATGTTTCACTAATGTTCTCTGATGCATGGTGCTACATTTCTTTAATATAAACTAATCCATGTCAAGGAGTATCCTTGACTCTATTTGATATATGAGACTGGGTTTTTTCTTTTTGGACATAATGGGAATACACAGACACCTTCTTTAGCTGTGCAGGCACGAGGGATGCTGTATTTCTTTGTGTTTAGATTTGCATGTATATATTAAGGAGTTGCAGGTTTCTTGTACTACAGTAAAACCCGGCTATATGCATAAATAGCTATCAGCAAAAAAAGGAGGTTGCTCCGTCATTTCTATCAGTAACACCAGCTTACAGGCAACATCTTTTGTCAAGTAGGCCAGTCTGACACAGGCCTAAATAATAGAGGGAAAGTTCATTTTATTAATCATTTTACTGCACATTAGGACTTTTCTTGGATATCCAGAAATAATGTCATATATTTCTTCTTAGGTTAGAAGGAAGGAGCCCTACTATCATATAGCAGTTATTCTCTGCAGCCCTTAGTCTTATTCATCATCTGTTACTGGTAAATCTCTGTCATTTAGGATGTTTTACCCTATCAAACAAATACTGATTCTGTTTACATCACAGAAAAGCAACATTGTGCATTACCGATTTCAGCCTGAAAGAAAACTAATGGCAATAAACTGCATTATTTTTACCTGTCTCAGACTTAAATGGCTTCTTCAAAATGCAGTTTTCTTTGTTCAGTTCCTATTGGGAATTGAGGCCTCAAACGTCATTGGGCATCAGAGAAATCCAGCTCTACGTGTTTCTTTTCACATGAAGGGACAAGTGACACATTTTACACACACAAGGGCACTGTAACACAGTTTCAGCTGTTGTGAACTCCACTCCCTGGGTCTGCCAACAATTACCTTGAATAATAGAATTTTTATAGGAAAACTGAGGAAAAGTAAAGGAAAGTTAAGTAGTCCAAAACCACTTTTGTGCCTGGGTAATAACCAGGATCTTACTGTTGTTAGGTTTTATTATGGATTTAGCCTACAGAAAAAGTTTTGGGGTAAGTGTTTGTGGTTACAACTCCAACTGACACCTCCCTCTGGCCATCAAGGCCCAGGTCTCACCACCATCTGATCGTGACGCCTTCATGCTCTGTCTCAGCCTTTTGACTACAAAGCTGTGGAAGCCCTGCTCCCATAGGATTTCCACTCAGACCTCTCTGTGCAATGAATGCTGAGTACAGACTTTACACACACCTTTACATTTCTGTTGCTAGGTCTCTTTCCACTGGGTGTTTCAGGCTTTTCAATATTTAAAATAGTAGCATTCCATTTCTTCCATCTTCCATTTCGTGTTAGCCCACAAGAACCCTCTGAGTTCAAAAACAGTGCACAAAGTAGATGCCCATATCCATTTTGGAGTTACCTCAGCCTTATAAGAAATGACTTTTCTTTGGATGCTGGTAACTTCTGTTCTCTGGGGACTCAAATGAGGGAGATGCCCATACTGTGCAATACAGTGGCTGGCAAAGTTATCTAAGCTAGTGCCATACGAGCTACCTCTGGAATGGCAAGCAATTGAGTCATGTAGATATTGCATGCTTAAATAACACTGCTGTGGGCTGGTTAACATCAAATGAGACGGAAAACACAGTTGAAATCTCTCTGCTGCTTCCAGGCCCATGTTAGTACCCCTTTTCAGTGCTGCATCATGCCATGCTGGTGTGGCAGCAGGTACAAAATTACCCCAAGTGTCTTTGAACAGAATTCATGCTGTGTATGTGTCTCTTCCCTGTCTTTGCATGACACATCAGAGATTATATTCATCCCTGTAAAGTTACTCAATTATACAATTACATCTACTGGGGTGAAATATAATTTCACTTGGATGTTCTTATCAGTTCTTCAGAAAATCCCAGCCTCATACACCATATACTATGGAAAATAACTGTGTCTCACACTTTGTCTTAGAGAAACACAGATCTAAGTTTCCATTTACAGTGTAAATATGGGATATTAGAGAAACCCAGCCTCTTTGGATCTGGAAAATAATCCACATGATTTTAAGCAAAGTAGTCAATCAGTTGCGGTTCTCTTCAGCCAGAAAATCACTGGTGTGATATCACCGGCATTAATTTAAGCTGCTCATCACTAAAGTTATTAATTCATTTCATAACTCAATAATGTCAAACTCACACAACTCTTCTATATACCAAGGTTCTCTTACCTCCACTGTTCTACTTCAGAAGATGAAGCAAGCTCTGTGTATGTTTCTGCATCTCACCTCCTTACATCTCACTTTTTATTGGGCACTTTGGCATTTACCATCATTTGATCTGGAAGGAACACAAATTTCAGCTTTGTTCTCAGGAGAAACAGGCGTGATGTATCACCTTACATTAGGGAAATCCAGTTTCCTGCACTAGCTTTAAATCAAGGAATACAGATATAAAATGATTCATGAAACAGAGCTTTCCTGGAACAAACAGCTCCATGAAGGAGGGTTTTACCGATTAAGTCTGATGAATGATGTTCTGGCTTTTATGTCTACAATGATCTGTGAGAGCTGGTGCTGTGAAAGAAAAAGGTGCAGCAGGCTGGGCTTCTTAACAGTGATAAATGTGATTTCTTCCATATTCTATGAATTGTAGACAAAGTTTTATTGCTGTGAAAGAATTCAGGTGTGGGGGTTTTTTCTCATATAAAGTGTTTTGTCAAGCTACATTTCTTGAATTTGAAAAGCACATACAAGGTCACAATAAAGACACTACCAGTATCTGCTTCTGGTTAGTGCCAGAACGGATGATGATGGGTGCTGTTAATGCACTTAGCAGGACATAACTCCAACTCCTTCTCGGCGTGACCGAGCAGCGCGGAAAGGGCCGCGACCCCGATCCTGCCCCGGCGGCAGCAGCAGCATCCCGGCGGCGGCGGCGGCAGCATCCCGGCGGCGGCTGCTCCATTCGCCCGGCTGTGCTGACCTCTGCTGGTACTTCCCCGAGGCGCGACGTTTTCCCGTTCACGGCTCGTTTCCGGGCATCTCGCATCATAGTACAGCGGCGAGGCTTTTCTTTCTGGAATCCGTTCAGGTTTTCCGAAAGTATTTGGTCCACGATGCGAAGGAGTGATGAGCTCAGTGTCTGTTGTTGGCGTGCTCTGAGGGGCAGAAGCACATTCTCAAATTCGAGTCTTCGCTCTTCTGCATTGCTCTGCTCCTCAGTCGTGGACCAAAACCGAGCAAACTTCCTGCTCTCCTTTCCCCCAAAAGCCACCGTCCCACATGCTCTGTGATACCTTGAGGCAGGGAAGCAGGGCTTGGGCTCTACTGTAAGCCAGGCCCTCCCTCCTTACACTTACCTCCATTCCTATTCAAAGTATGCTGGTTTACTCTATTTTTGATTTTGAGAGTTATACTTGCTGTATAATGGTTTGGTCATCTGTGTAACTGCTGTGTTATCATAGTCTCTGGACTTTTCCAGTTACCCCAGTATAACCCTTCCTATTCTTAATAGAGCACCTTTAATTCAGTTGAACGGGCTTACTGTTCAGTCTGACATTTTCATTCATGTGATAGTTCAAATGTTCAAAAGAACAAGATTCATCCCTAGCTAGTGGTTCCTGTCTGGCAAAATATTTCAAAGCTCTGCATGGATACATTCAGCATGTCAGACATTTTCCAGGGTTCATTTTCAGTATGATTCATGTCATTTTCTCTCCAAGTACACAAAGAACTGCCTTTCAATGTCTGAAAAACAACTCCTGATGCTTTGCTGGCGTTTCTACATGTGTAAGGCTCAGATGAAGCCTGAGCAAGGACCGCAGGTTAAACCCCAGAAGGACTTTGTCACCTCTGTGGGGACTTAGTTTGTAAGCACGTGCTGTCTCACACCTTTCTTCTCAGTAAGGTGCCCTGACCATTTCAGGGGGAATGACTCAGTATTTTGGACGCAGCGCCTGCAGATGTCTCCTGTGAAACCAAGCTCAAGTCCTTCCTTCGCTTGAGAAACAGAAATCCTCATCTCCCTTCAGCACAACCTGGTGAGGAGCTGGGTGCCAGGTCTCAGCACCTTTTCTGCCAAGGTTATTCACTGGTGCAATGAAGAATTCAGGATTCACTGTGCAAAACAAAGCAATACCTTGTAATTTAGTGGTTAACCATTAGGTAAATGCCTACATTTTTTAATGAATTTAGTGCTTCAGGATTTGACCTCTAATTAACATCATTGTCCTTTGCTGCTACCTTTGAGTGTTCTGTTTTATTTTTGGCTATTCTCTTTGGGCTTTTTTTTTTTTTTCACAAGGAAAAAAGAAGCGTTATGAACGTGTGTTAGTTTCTCCAAAAAAAGAAAAGACCTTAATTTTTTTCATATTGGTCATTAATGATAGGATAAAAGTAGAATTACAATCCAAACTAATAATTATCAAATAGCATTTGTATAATGATCTGTTCCTAAATTATAACCTTGTTTGTCTTTTGACTGTACAATTGCTCTTTCATTTCATTTTCCCAGAAAGAATGATCTTTCTCCCCATGCCTTGTTTTACGTGGCCATCCCTTCATTCATTTGTCACATGAGTAAGAAGAAGGCTGAATCAATTAATCAAAGGCTTGCAGAGCAACACTGAGCAATGTAATGGTTGGTTAAACCTTGCTTTCCATGTAGCATTCAGCCTCAGAAATTCTGAAGTAGGTGTTTTCTTTTTACAAAAACAACCTTGAGGCTGAAAAACATTTTTTTTCTTTTAATTTTTTTTTTGGCGACACCCTCATTCCGGACCAAAATGAAGATCTGCAATAAAAATCATGTCTGTAACCTCACTTTTTGAGGCTTGCCTGTTAAAACATGATACTACCACAGGCTCTGGTTTTGTACTTGTAATTTAGTGCAAGGGTAAGGAAAGGGCAAGAAAGAAGAAAACTTCTAGAAGGGTTAATTAATGGTTATGTAAATAGCAAATCCTTATCACAGCTATGCACTAATGCTTTATTACAAGGGTTTAGTGTGTACTGTAGCAAGGTCCAGGTCTGGAAAACAGTAGCAAGCCAGCTCCTTACCAGATTTTCAGTTAGAGAATTCGCTAGAACTTGAGAAATTTTGTCTGGAAAGAGAAATATGAAGTTAAGGGGGGCGTTGCTGTCAGAGACTGCTGAAAAACTGAGGATAGTTTTAGCACATGGGAGGATGGGAAACAGAAATGGGATGGGCCCTCCTCAAGCCTAGAGCTAGAGGAAGTTAGTTTTGGACAAGAGATGAGATGGAAAACTTCTTCAAAGAAACAGGACATGACTTTAATCGCGACACTGAACTCAATGCTTGAGGACTAGAAATATATACGGAAAAAGACCAGAAAGCAGCTGAGAGGAATATCTTGAGCAGTCCTTTCCCAGTCCTTTCCCAGAAGGACTTCCAAATGGATGAATCTGCGATATATTCCTAAAGATTTCATTGGCCTTAAATCTCTCCTGTACCATCTCAAGCAACAGCTGTTTACATTTAAAACTAAAACATTCTCTAGTTCTTTATGGTGTGAATGCAGGAAATTACTTCAGCTGTCATTGAAATGTAAAGTTATGTTCTTAAAATGTATTTTGAGAGCTGTGTTAGTCTACTTAAAAAAAATGGATCTACTCAATGTAATGGTATCTTATTTCAAGTTTCTTCTATATAGTTATCAGGAGCTAAATACCATATGTACCTGAATCCATTGGCCCAAATCAGAGAGGACAAGGAATACAGACTGATCACAGTCTAAAGCTGAGTGTAAATATTATTTATTTTTAGATGGGCAAAGCTTATCTTTAGTCAGTAGTGTTCATCAACAAGTCATGATACACAGTAAAAGCTAGAATGGTCTTTACGCTCATTTGCTTTCCGAAATTAGAGAGGAAATGATTTTTCATGGCTCAGTAAAGGTAGTAATAATTACTGACAGGTTTATAACAGTTCACGGAGAAAGTGTTTGCTGGTGGTTGATTGTCAAATATAGGACCACAAGCAAATGAACTGAATCAGAATAATAATTCTTGTGTTGTTTTGAAGAAATTTGAAAACACAGAAAATGGTAAGGTGACTCTTGACAAAGAAGTGCCATAAAATCAAATTAGTTTGGAGTGGCTGTCTACTCTTCTTCCTCAAGACTGGATCAAGCACCCAGTCATTCTTGACAGATGTCCATTTTACCTGTTTGTAAAAGACTTCCATTGATGCATACTCCATAACCAGGAAACTTATTCTTGGGCTTTAGCAAGATAAAGGTTTCCCTCAAATCTAAGCTGAAGCTCCTTTGCTGTATTCAGGCACTCTACTTCTTCTCCCTACCCACCTTTGAGATGAAGAACAGATGTTTCTTTTCCTTTTTGCACCAATATTTTATATTTTCAAAACTGTTATAATATTCTGTCTCTTTTCTTTCCCCACCCCTCATCACCTTCTCTTCTTTAGGCTGTCAGTCTTACTTCACCTTATCTTCCATGTTTCACAGACCTTTGACCATTGTTGTTACTCTTCTCCGAGCTTTCTCCAATTAGCCTGGATTTTCCTTGGAGTGTGATACCTGAATCTGGACACAGTGCTCCAGCTGATGTATTAGTACAGAAAAATTCGTAGTTCCTGCACCTTGCAGACTTCCCTCTAGTTTGCAGTGTATGTTTGCTTTTTCTGTGATAACACGCCAATGCTGAATCATAGTTAGCTCACAAACCCAGACCCTTTTCTAGAGAACTGATATTAACCAATCAAGGTTAAGGTACTTAATCTTACTCTATGCACATCTTTCAAATTAATTCTGTTTAAATTCAGTATTTTGCATTTTTTTTCTATTGCTTTTATTCTGTTTTCACCTCTTCTCTCCAATCTATTAAGACAAATTTTCCACTCAGTTTCTTTCTTCCCCTGGTGCTTCTCATCTTGACATTATCTGAAAGCTTAAAATACCCCCTGTTATTCTTTATTGGATCAGCTAAACAATTAATGAAAACACCGAATAACACCAGACCCTCACAGAACTGAACTCTATATATCCTTGGCTTTTGGCAGAGAATTGCTTAACTAACTAAACTCTACATAGCATGTTTTCTGGGCAGTGGGGTAGCTACTGTATACTACAGACATGTAAATCTTGTTTCCTTGAAATTACATGAGAATCAATGTCAAAAGCTTTCCTAAAGTCACTGTATATTATATCCACCATTTCCACTTACTTATAAGGCCTGGTATCCTACAGTAAAGTAAATGAGATGGGTTTGATATGATTAGTTAATGACAAATTCAGGTGGATTGTTCCTTGTCTTCTTCTTATGTTCCAAGCACTAATAAGTATTCTGTTTGAGTATATGTTCCAGTATTTGTAAGGAAGTCAAAATTAGGCTAATGGATATCCTTTTCTCATTTTTTAAAGCTCTGTGCTCTGATGTTACAGCATCATAGCCATCTTCACAGATTCTCAAGGAGTCACGGTTGGGAGATCCTGTGAGTCAGTTTTGTGGGTACTCCAGTATGCAGCTCACAGGGCTCTCTAGCTTGAAAACACCCACATCTCTAAATATTAACCAGTCTGCTCGAGTATTGCTCAAAGTTATGTAAATACAGAAATATGACAGAAAATTATGTATTATGTATTTTCAAAATTCCTTTGTATGATCTCAGTAGGATAAAGTTTTCACGCATTATCAGTAACATCACCATGCATTATCAGTAACATCACCAATTCTCTTTCATTTGAGAAAACAATGAAAGATTTGGTTTTAAAGGCACTACTTTTCTCTATGGTCACTGATTTCAGTCTGTTTCTGTTAGATGTATATTACTTTACAACTGCAAAGAGAATAACTCCTTGCTCACCTTCTTTCGTTATGTTAATGGAACTGCACCAAGAATATTTAAAAATTTTACGTGAGCTTCAGTCTAACGTTCCAAACTTCAATAACGTAACATCAATTGCAGCACTTATTTTCAATCAGATTTCCTCAGCTCCCAAAGAGTTTCAGAATTACAAGACGTATGTAATTTTGTTAACTCTGAAAACAAGGAGATGCCTGCTCCCACAAGATGACTGTCTCCACACCCTGCAGATGAAAGGGTCACAGCAGGTTTTCAGGTTACTATGAGTCACTACGTCACTACGTATGCCAGGTGAAGATTTCCCAGATGCTATTCTTAAAGACAATGAAGATATGGGCTATACTTTGAGACCCTGAATGCTATATAGAAATACATACTTCTCGCAATGTGTCAGCAGTTTTTTACAGTGTGACCATTGAAACTGGAGCAATCTGATCATGTACATGTTGATGCTTTAATTATAAGACGAGTTGCAACAAAGAACTGACTAATTCTTTGGTTATAAGTGCATTTCTTCTCTAAAAAAACAGACAGTTGGGGTATGTTAGCAACCCAGCCTTTGTCTGGAAATCAAAATTATTCACGTTTGACTAACCCTTAAATGCTATGGGCTAAATATAGGTTTCTCATTCCCTTTGAGACCATACTGCCCTCAATAACTTTAAGAATTTAGACCTCTGTTTGGTTATCCCTTAACTTGGACAGAACAAGAAAATGGTATTACCTTTAAAGCCTGTGAACAATTTGGGATACACTGAAATTAATAACAAAAGGCTTTGACAAGGGCAGGGTTGCAATCAATGCCTAACAGTAGAGTTAAACCAATATGAGAGAAGAGAAAGACCACAGGTTTCATTTCTCTCTCTGATGTTTTGATAACATCATGGCATTATCTTCAGCAGAGCTGGGTTCCAACACTGAATCACAACACTGGTCACTTGGGTTACTTACAGTAAGCCAACAGGGACAAGTCACCCCATTAAGAAGCAGCGTTTAGTGCTTCCAGTCTTTTTTTTAATCACCTAAATCTTCACACCTTGATTTTCCTTTCAGACTTCCAGTGTTTGAAGTTTATGTCTAGAAGTGTTCATAAAGTAAACCTGAAAATAGAAAATTTTTTTAAAAAGTGTTTAAAAATTCAGCCAAGCAGAAGAAATGTGTGTGATGGGGGGGGAAGGAGAAATATTAAAAGCTGCTCAAATAGTCACTGCCATAAATGCCACTTCAAACCGTGTCTTCACGGTGAAAGACCAGTGCTGTGAGGGGCAGATGCCAGGTTTTGGGGTGGCTCCCACCTGCACTGCTGCAGGCTCAGGTCTAGTCTGCTCCAGAGCCACTGGCGTCTGCATGGTGTGTGATGTGCTCTGGGCCACATGAGGCCCTGAGGTGTCTCCATGATTTGGGGAAGAGAGAGATATGTTCAAAGTGCTAAACTATTTACGTAGAGTGTCCCCATGGCTCCGGGAGACTCACAGGAATGTCCTGAGGACAATTCATCTGAATGCGTGCCAGCTTCTGTGTACTTTGGCTCATCTTCTGCCTGCACCCCAGAGTGAATGAGGAGGAAAGACTGGTTTATCCCCCAGCCTTGTCCCTGCGAGTCCAAGCTGGGCTTCTCCCCAGAGAGCGGAGAGCTCAGCCCTTGCTCACGAGGGTCTAGAAAACAGCATGCATTTACCTCCCTTCTCCAAGGGCAGGAGAGCCTGACACAAACCAACGTCCTTCCTTCCCCACGCCACACAGGAGGAGACGCTGGTGAGTCAAGAAAACCCAGACCATTTTGCTCAACAGCCAGCTCAATTTGACAAAGCAGTTGGCAGTGCCAAAGAGGTTGTCTCGGAGCTCTGCCTACATGAAAGATGCGTTCGTTCCTCCCCCCAAGGAAACTTGATGAAGGCGACCTTAAATGCCTTAAATATCAGCTCAGTCCTCAGGCACCATCTGGAAACAATGAGCTGGTAGAGGCTGAGGTGCTGATGCACCGAATTAACGCAGGACCCAGGTGTTGACATGTTACTTCCAGCTCTCCCTCAGTCTCTGGAGTGTCCCACATGCGGACTTCGGCAGCAGGGACGCTACATTCTCAGGGGCTGGGGACTGCTGTGCCAGCTTGTTCACTGAGGCTGGAGCTGAGTGAGAAGTGGTCAAGATTCAAAAAAGGACCTTATTTTTCTTTTCTGCTATGTGTTTCTCCAGGATTTTTCAATTTCTAGGTCTTTTTCAGCATATCCCTTACTCTCATCAGCTTTCTTAGCTTTGCTCTTCTTAGACTACATATTTCCTTCTCATGTTTATTCCCTCTTTTGTTTCATTCAAATGCAAGATTGTTTTCATTATTTTCGCTTTGCATTTGTTTATTGTATTTTATTCCTTTTCCATTTTTTCCCTATCTTTTCTTCTGTTTCATCTCAGTCTTCCCCTCCTCCTTTCCATCACCATATTTACATTTTTCTTTCAAGGCCCACTTTCTATAGCCCTCTTCACATAATCCCTGGACACTCTTTCCAACCCCCATATCAACCCTCTTTCTTTTTCTACTTATAACCTTTTGTCCTTTTACTGTTTTTTTCCCTTCCAATGCACATTTTCTCCTCCTTCTCACATCCAGATGTTTTTCCCTCTCTATCTCCAGCTGTGCGAATAAATGACTTTTTTGTTTGTTTCAAGGAAGTTCGGTCAATCCTGAAGAAAAGTACTCATATTTGTGAGGAAATCAAAACTGCATTAATGATCATTTTGGGTGAATGTTTCATGTAGCACAAACTGAAAAACAGATGAGTTCCATCTCTAAGAAATTTTCAGTGAATAAAAGTTGAAGTAAATTTGTAAGTGTTGGAGTGCCTAAAAAAAAAAAATCAAAGCATTTTAGATTTTGGGAGTGGAGATGAGGGCAGAGCAAGTAGCTTTCCATTTCTTTTTTGGCAGGAGAAAAGGGAGGATTTCTACTGAGAATAACTTAAGCAGATCCCACTACAGCTTCAAAGCATATTTGTGTTGATCAAAACTAATGTTTTGGGAGCAAAACCATTCTGGCTAAAAAATTTATTTTGGCCCTAATTTCCATGCCCTTCTCTTTCCCTGTCCAATATGATTAGGTGCAGAGAGCATGGAGCGCCTTTCAGCTGATATTTGGATGTTACTTTAAAAAAAGAGTTGATTTCTTCCCAAGCAGGGAGCATCAGCTGTACTTTCTTGGGTATCCCAGCCCTTAGCTTCCTGGAACAGCAATTAAAATATATCCCAGCTGGCTTAAAAATCTTGCATCGCATCAAAAGCACAGAAGCTTCTTACTATCGATAGCAGTTTCTTAAAAAGGAGGCAAATACATGTCTTGCAAATGCTCTCCTGCGCTTAAATACACAGAGGCAAAGCATGAGTCTCAAACGAAGGCTGCAAAGTGAAAACCAGCAGCTGAGGACAGCCGGGCTCTGCCCTGAGACATGCAATATGATTTCTAGTATTCAGATGGGAGCAACATCTGGACACCTGGGAGAAGAATCCAGCCCAGTCATGGCCCCACATGCCGCATTTTTTCTGTCCATTGTGGCCAGATCACAATTAGCAAAAAGATTTTGTGTGAGAGGAGGGGAAAGAAGAGGAAACTGCCAATAAGAGGATA
This sequence comes from Vanellus vanellus, assembly GCF_965231255.1. NCBI lineage: Eukaryota > Metazoa > Chordata > Aves > Charadriiformes > Charadriidae > Vanellus > Vanellus vanellus. The sequence continues at coordinate 129,876,107 of NC_138906.1, read as the reverse complement.
TTCTTCGCTCATAAATCCCGACGCATTGAAACACAGATTAGACCCCTGCTTTCTTTTCAACCAGCCTCTGCCTAGAGTTCACTCAATCCTGAAATTTGCTGAACTGTTCAGCTCATGTCTACCCTGAAGTAATGAATTGGCAGGCCTATTTCTAACAGTGATTAATGAAGCTTTTCAGAGGCAACCCATTATTTGATCCAAAGTTAAAACAGTGGTTCATCATTAATCACTACAAGACATAGGCTCACAGATTCATAATTCTCAGCAAGCCCATTTCATTAAGGGTCCCACTCTTTCTTTTCTTAACCCAGAGCTCCTCTGTCTCCCCACCCCTCACAGTCGCCTTTCTGGCACTCCATTTCCAGGTCCGCTCAAATAAAAGTCACACGCTCTCAGGGATATTTTTCAGGCTCCACAGGCTTCCAAAATTACATCTTGGTTTAGATTTCAAAAATTCCTTTTCCCATAGAAAAACGTCTCTGATTATCAAATATGAGCCAACATTGGCACCCAGTGGCTGAACAGATTAATCACAGATACATATTCCCTTGAGCCCACTTTTTCTAGTCTTCAAAGACAGGTTTTCCTCTTGGATGTATGTGGTACTCTTAGACAGCCTTCCAGCTCTAGGCCATCTAGTCATGGCTGTGAATAAGTTCTGTTAAGAAAAGCGAAGGAAAACACATGTTGTGACTGGTTCTCCCCTCTGCCAGGGCCCATCAAAGTCACTCCACAGAGTTCACCAGATGGGACTAACATCACCAAGGTGCATGGGGTGAGGAATCATATTCCGACTCCCTGAAGGCCACAGCACCCACATGACATTATTTTGCACCCAGCAGACATACCAGCTCTGCCCCTGTAGGTATTGTAAGTCCTGCTCATCCACAGAGCTGTAAGACACTCAGAAGGATTTGGGGGTGTTGGTTGCTGAGAAGCTCAACATGAGCCAGCAATGTGCACTCGCAGCCCAGAAGGCCAACTGTACCCTGGGCTGCACCAAAAGAAGCTTGGCCAGCAGGTCGAGGGAGGGGATTCTGCCCCTCTACTCCACTCTCGTGAGACCTCACCTGGAATATTGCATCCAGCTCTGGAGCCCTCAACATAAGAAGGACATGGACCTGTTGGAGTGAGTCCAGAGGGGGGCCATGAAGATGATCAGAGGGCTGGAACACCTCTTCTATGAAGACAGGCTGAGAGAGTTAGGGCTGTTCAGCCTGAAGAAGAGAAGACTCCAGAGAGACCTTGTAGCAGCTTTCCAGTATCTGAAGGGTGCCTGCAAGAAAGCTGGAGAGGGACTGTTTGCAAGGGCATGTAGTGATAGGACGAGGGGTAACGGCTTCAAACTGGAAGAGGGGAGATTTAGAATAGATATTAGGAAGACATTTTTCACTTTGAGGGTGGTGAGGCACTGGAACAAATTTCCCACAGAAGTTGTGGAGGCCCCATCGGTGGAAGTGTTCAAGGCCAGGTTGGATGGGGCTTAGAGCAACTTAGTGCCCCTGCCCATGGCAGGGGGGTTGGAATTAGATGATCTTTAAGGTCCCTTCCAACCTAAACCGTTGCATGATTCTATGATAATGGTATGACCTGTAGCCTTAGGAAAAATCACATTGAGCCTTTTGTCTCTAAATTATTAAATCCCTGGAGGTATTTAAACGACATGTAGACATGGCACTTAGGGACATGGTTTAGTGGGACTTGGCAGTGACAGGTTTACGGTTGGACTCAATGGCCTTAACGGTCTTTACCAACCAAAACGATTCTATGACATAACCCTTTTCTATGACAATTATCTTTCTAAACTTGTCAATGACTTGTACTGAAAGAAGCAATGACAGAAAACTGGATGGTGGCTGACATGTAAAGGGGCAATCCTGAGCCATTACTGTTGCAGATGGTGCCAGGGAAGTACTGACTCTCTGTCTTATGGACGGTCATTGGCAGCACTTTGTCACAGCCTAGAGTACCTAATCCTTGGCTCTAGCCACCATGCAAGCAGCAGGAACATCAGCAAAGGAGGATCTAATACCTCCAAAGGTGTTTCAAAATGAGAAGGTAAAGGGAGGAAGGGAACTTTCCAAACATTTGTGAAAGCCACTTTTAGCTCTGAGAAAGCTGAAACACTTCATTAATGAACAGAAAACTAGTTCACTGAATTAATGTAAAAAATGCTAAGGCATGATACTAAAATGCTTTAATGCATACAGTGTATACAGCCTATATTCAATAATTCAATAGAATTTGTACCTGAATATAACATGAAATTAAAATATAAAGTTCAAATAAATCTTTTTTTGCCTTATAGAAATGGACAACTTGGCTTGATCCCATCAGAGGAACAGCTATGGAATATTTCCTTTAGTCTTTCTAGCCAGAACCAACTTCTCCAGTCATAGAATTGAAAAAGTTTCATCAGCTTTAATCATAATGTCTCTAATCAGATGTAAAAATTAAGCCACGGAGGAGTTAATGGCTTTTTGTTCAAGTCTACACAGAAAGCTATTTGAAGAATTGTGAACTGCTTTCCCTGCTAGACAGTGCCCCTTCCAGCACTTACCATGACCATGTCCATACAACTGTAGTGTTAATTAATGAGAAGCTGTATTCAGGTTTTCAGACACTGCTTTACAGTACCCTAACCCATTTGAGAATCCATCTTTTCATTCCTACCCTGTTACATTTACCTCCAGCCCATTAAGCAATGTTATAGACATGGAAGAGAGCAAGATGCTAGTGCATTCCACTGGAAATGCAGATGCTGCACGGGATTGAAAACCCTACCTGAACAGAGAAGTTCATCAGCTTACAAAATCAAACACATCTGTAGTTCAAAAGGAAAAAAATGTATTTCACTAATAAAATCCAAAGATAGTATTAAAAAATCCGTCAAACACAGACACATAATTTTGAAGAACAAATAAAATTGAAGGTCTGTATGAAGAAAAGCCACATTCATTAATTTTCCTTTCAGCATGAGAAACTTGCTTCCCAGCAAGCACTTTCCATACTGGAACCAAGGCTGTAAGCTACAAACAGCATGAACAATGAAAGACACTTCCTAAACCTGAGATCATGATCAGTTTTAAAAAGAAAACAATTAGCATAAGGGAAAACAATATCCGTTCTGCCTGCCCGTGACCTTGCGGCTTGACTAGAGAGCTTTCCTGGAGCTGTGAGCTGGTAAGAGTTTGAGCTCAGAGAACAGTGACCCAGTGTCCTACCAGACCAGAAGTCCTCTCACCGGGTGAGCTCAGAGTTGGAGATTTGGGCTGGCCCTGCTGGAATCCCAGGAATGTGCTGGTTATGACCACTCAGCGGGGTGCTGCTTTCTCTGCATAACCTCCTGCCTCTCACCGACATCGTCCCTCGCAGCAACATGCAATGACACCGTTTGGGTGCAAGCGATTACTTTGGTAATGGACCGCAGCCAGTGCTTTAGACAGGAGGCACTGTGTGTGCATAAGCCTGTCTTTGGGCACGCACATAAGGAAGCATTATTGCTCTGCAGAAGTGCCCCAAAACACCAAAGCTTTGCCTTCGAACCACCCAACAGGGCTGGTGTGCACACAGGCTGCGCTCATCTCCTGCGTAGGCTGCTATATAACCTGCAGCTACGCGTGCCTCCGCACCTCTTCAGCCTTCGCTCCCTGCCTCAGCCTTTCAGCAACACCACGTTACCGGCAGTCGTGGTGTTAATGCGATATTGGCAGCTGCTCGCTGGGAAATCAGCCGGTGCTCCCAAACAGGGAAAGTTCCCAAACTCGCCCTTTTTTATTGCTGGTGGTTTGGCACAGCATCTGCTCAGCCGCTGCTGGCTGACACGTTAGCTACACCTCGAGGACACGGCTCTGTGGCTCAGCGTTGCCTCTATGTCTGTTTGGAAGAGGTTCTTTATGCTTCACAAGCTTACAGAAGGCAGGGGGAAGACTTCCTTCCCCTCTCCCCCATCCTTTTATTTTCACAGGCTTTGCTCACAAACTGATTGGGAATACTCGGTGGGAACATATTCTCTGTAAATAGTTTCTTCTGCTGTCTGCCTCCTCTCTGCAGCCAGGAATGTGGGATTTATGAAGCCAGAAAAAGACTATTCAAAAGAAACCCGTCTCTTCAGCACCAGCAGTTAAGATATTCAGCCAGGCTGAAGCAGATCTCCGTCCTGTCCCCTTGGCATTTATGCAATCTACATTAAATAATGAAGTAAAATCAGACACGATCTGAAGATCACCTACTCAGCTGCCACCCACCCTCTCCATCCATCCATTGCTGATGCATTGGCCTGAGCTTTCTTCCCATTCCCAGCTGGCCCTGCCACACAGGACCCAGAAGCGATGCCACGGCCCTGTGCCACAGCCCAGGTGGTGCTCTGCTCACAGGGGTCCCGCTCCATGGACCCCCAGCACTGCAGCTGTCCCCTGGCGCACGACCCGGCTCCACCTAATTCGCGACCCTGCTACAGGACCCTGTATGCACGCGAAGAAGTCGGGAAAACTTCAGAAGTTACCCAGTGCCCGCCTCGGGCGCTCGACCATCGCATGACAAGACCTGCAGCGGAGGGTACGTGATGCTGACGGGAGTTGTCCTGCTTTGCCAGTGAGACTGCCCTTCGGAAGGCATCAGGGAGGCAGGCTGCGAAGGGCAAATTAAGACTCTTTGTTATAACGAGCTCTGACAGAGGCAGAGGCAGCAGCTTTCCCTATTTTCCTGAAGGTTTCTTTCCTTTAGGTGGCAGTATGTGTTTACAGCTCTCCCCAGCACCGCCGGCGCTCCCAGCCCTGCCGCGGAGCATCCGCTGCCTCTGCTCAACCATCGCTGGGTTAATTTTCCAGAAAATCCTGCACAAGCAATTAAAATGTTAATGTTGTGAGGGAAATGCCTCCGTTGAAGTAAACTCATTCGAGAGTCAGTTGTGCTCGGTGGAAGGGGAACAGTCTATTGATTTTGAACAAGGTCATATCTCATCAGGCTTGCCACCTGGATTATTTTTGTTTGCGCTGATCAGCTACCGAGTCCTTGATTTCACAGCGAGTTTGAAATCACCTTAATGAAGCAGAAATTTGGGAGGGGGGGGGAGGGATGGGTTCCCTCCTAAGACTTTTCTGTATTGCAGAAATGTTCTCCCTCACCTGTTTATCTCTGACCACCTGCTCACCTCCGTGCTTGTTAACCTTATTTCACTAACACAGCAATAACTGATGCAAAACTCTCAGTCCTGGTAGCTGCCAACCAAATTCACACCTTACGCTGGGATTTGTGCCACAGCCAGCCAGCAGTGCCTTCCCTCAGGAGGATGGGAACACCTTGAAGTGGAATTCTGTTAAAAACCAACAAATTCAGCAGTTTATGGAGCCTTCGAGTGACATTTGTGTGGGCATAGGGTAGTCCTGCACTGTAGTTTATTTATAGAAGAAAGGACTATAATAGAAGGAAGGTTGTCCACTTTTCTTACAGCCATTCCTGCTGATGGAGGCTGCCTTGTAAGCAGAATAACCAACCCCATTAAGACAAGGTATGCTCAGTGAGAGTGCGCTGGTGTTTCATTACAAGCAAAAGACACCTGGAACAGAGAAGCAGAAGCACCTAAAGCCTGATTTCATTTGCAGATTCCTGGTGGTCTCCGCCCAGAGCTTGTAGTCTTTCCTCCCTAAGCCAAAGGCCTTCCAATGCTCTCTTTTCATCAGTGTGGTCACACTGGAAAAGGTGGATGTGCTTTTTCATCATGTCTAAAATAGGTTATGCTATTTCTAGTGATATAGGCTATGACTCTCTAACCCAAATGCTAGGGTATTTGCATGCTTAATTCACATGTCTAATTGCCGTAATTGCACATGCTCATTAGGCAATTTTGTGTGCAAATGCTGAGTTAGGCACATAACTAGGCATAGTGTTTGCAGTGTGATTTGGTTCAACACTCGTTGAAAATTTGTGAACAAATTAGACATGCAATTGAATGCACATTTTCTACGCTAAGAAGTTGGGCAGGGCCTGGCACCAGCAGACTGCAGTCCAAATGAATGAGTAGAAAGTACTGCCCTTGTGAATCCCACTGCAAGATCGAGTCCTTCATCCAGAGAAAAATCAGACTTAAGCTGTCCTTCACATTATCTAAAGATTTACACCCTCCTTTCAGGCTGAGCCGGAATACTGGTGAGCAAAACAAATTCAATGTTCATCTAGGGGAAAAAAAAAAAAAAAAAAAAAAAGGCCAACAACAACAACAATCGTGAAGCTCTAATTTTATGATCTGATTGCTGAGGACGAGTAGATACAGAGCCTCCCTGTCAGAAGGGAGACAAAGCCAGCCTGTCTCTTCCTATATTCCCATAGAAGACAAAACAGTGAGTAACCCAAGTAGCTCAGTGTTAGCAATAAAGGACACTAGCACAGCCTTAAACCAGCACAGCTGATTTGAGTTAGAGCCCACCTGTGGAAGCATGACTACAAGAATGCCCAACTTTCATGGTCTAATGTTTGTAATTTCTCCCTCTCGCTGAAGATATATGTTCTCTTAATAAAAAGTACAGAGGAAAATACCTCAAAAGTAAGAATTCAAGGCACAGAAAGATTGAGTTATGGTTTGTTTAATCCTTCAACTTTACCCTTCCCAAGCCAGTCTGCAAACTCTCTTGCTCTGAATTTATGACAAGCAGGACTAAAGGGACTGTCTATAGATTAACATCGACATTTCCTTTGTGCATTAATCCTTTGAATCTCATTTACCATACATTTCTGCTGAATGACATAAAAATGATTATTTTCTTATTACTGAGTAGATTATGATGAGGCACATTTTCATCACCATTCAGGAAAATACCAAATGGGAGTCAGAGCTATCTTTTTACCTTTGCCTGTACAGTGACAATGTGGGCTCCCTGTGAGGGACTGCCTTTTGGAGGACAACGAGGTGCAACTCCATCCTGCAAACTCCCACGAGCCGAATGTTGGGGATGCCATGAGGTCGGGGATGCCACACCAGCTATAACACCACTGCAGTGATGAGCCCTTGCTGGGGAGCAGCATCAGCTCTCACTGAGATGGAAACGCTCACAACTGGGACATCCTCAGCTTTGCTGGAGCTTCACACAGACAGTTCTCCCCACCCAGGACAGAGGCTGCAGTGCTGGGCATACGTCATCTAACATGGCTCCTTGCCCAAAGTTTTTTGGTGGAAAGCACACTTGCTAGCTGTAGGTAGGCACCATATCACGTACGCACCCACCATGACACTCCCTCACCACCAACAGCATAGCCTGACACATGCAGGTTCAGAGGAAAGAAAAGTTGTCATGGCACTGTCTCTTGTAAACTTTAATGCAGATTTGCATTATTTTCCTTAGTTTTAAAATTGTAAAAAATCTTAAATTTACATAGTATAAGAATACATATAGATAGACATACAGATACAGATACTTACAGACATAGATACATAAGGATTTCGAAGCTGTGAAGTTCTCCTTAGGGTGTAGTTTCGTGTTATGAAGGCTTTGGTGAAAAGACCGACTGAAGGAGTTTGGCCCACAGCACTTCTGCCCACCCCACCTCATGGTCTTCCCCACAGGAAAGGATATTTTTAACCCAGGTGAGTTCAGTGTAGATTATTTGCTGGCATGAACGAAGTGTGGTGTAGAGCTGGAAACAAAAGCAGAGGGACTGAGAGGGGCAGGGCTGCTGAAGTCCTCTTTGCCCCCAAAACAATGGTCTCATGAATCGGCAAGGAGAGGACTGCAGACATCATATGAGCAAATGTGGTGGGTGGATGGGGGAGGGAATGGAGAAAATACGTCTGTATAATACTGCACGTGCCTATGATACTAGCAAACATTGACATTAAGATTCCATGGTTTATTAACATAAAATCCTCAATTTAAAAAAAAAGCCTAAACCGCACAGGACATATAGAAGTTGATATCACACAGTAAATGAATGTGAACAGAAGAAAAAAAAGAACACAAAAGTGATAATTCAGGGGCTAAATACCCCATCCTGCATTAAAGCACACACAGCAGAGTAAGCCTAGGAAATATTCCTTAGGCTATAAAATTACACAAAGGACTAGAGTGTCCCATTTTTCTTTTTAATTTAGAGAAAATAGCCAAAGCCACTGAAGAGAGGGAATTGACCTCTTTGGGTCTCTCACTTTCTCTGAGACGTTTCTGGTCAATCAAGCCTGCACGTTGTTCCTGGAAGAATGACCACAGCCTCCATGCTTCTGGCCTCTACCCTGGAAGCCATTGCTTCTATTTCCATTACCCCACTGTATGTCAGAGCTGTCCACAGCCTTTGTCAATGGCAAAAGGTCAGAAGTCTCCCAAACTTAGATATCGGCATATATTCTCCCATAAATTAAACACAGAAATTTCAAAATCCATATTGCTGAGTGATGGGGCATGTCATTCCCCCCTTTCTGCTTCTTTTCAAGGGGTTACGTGCCGTTTGGCCCGTGTGGCTTTACATCCATCCATTTTAAAAACTATTAAAATAATATAACATTGATTTTATTTTTCTTTTTTTAAGCACCGCAGCTTGCAGGAGTGCCGAGAGTGAACGGCTCCTTCCCATACAACATAGCATGTAATACCCTCCCGGGGTGAGGACCACAGCCACCGAGGCTGGAGGCCAGCAGCATCCCTGGTTTGAAGGTATGCCCCGCTTTCGCGTCCATTCCGGCAACAGACACCGGGAATGGCAGCAGGCAATGGGTTCCCACCTGGGAGCAAAGAAACACTGCAAATCCAAGAGCCGTGCCGCAGCTGCTCAGAGACGCGGCTAAGCCCAGCCGAGGCCGGGCTGAGCCGGGAGGCACATCCCAGCACCGGCTGTGCCTTAGGTTATAAATCACTTTGATTTTCCTTTGCTAAGGCGTTTTTTTTTCCCTCTCTCTCTCTCACTGGGAAAACAAGCTCCCTCGTGAGAGTGGCACAACCCAATAAGAAAAAAAAGCCTCCCTCTGAATCCACTGGGATCCTGGGCACGCCGAGGGCTGCACTTAGCCTGGGCTCTCAGAGCAACGAGGATGCTTCAGAGCCAAGGCTGCGCCTGGCTGGGGGGTGAAGCAATTATCTGCTGCGAAATATGGGGGGGAGGACGGGGGACAGGACATGACACACACAACAACTACGCAGGGCTTGATCTCCAGAAGTGCTGAACACTTGTGAGGCAGCGAACACCTCCGGCGCTCGACAGCAGGAGTTAAGAGCATTCTGCGCTTTAGGAGAGTTGCTAAGCATCCCCAGGAATCGGAAGACGCAGGTTTCGGCGCGGGGGTTTTTACCTGCAGTCGGTGCCTCAGATTCTGCGAGATCCTTTTACACCTAATTAAGATAAATCACGGAGAAATATACAAAGAGGCATAATTTACCTGCTCTTCGACCGATTTAAGTGTATCCCCGCAGGGAACTACACCCGTTTAACTAAAATCAAGTTAGAAATCAATTTAGTTGCATTAGTGCATTTTCGGTATGGAATAGCCCTTAATTTGAATGGGAATAAAGACCCACTATGGGCCGATTGATTCTGTTAGGTGAAGGAAAAGCTTTTATTCTCGATATAGCTACAAACTAAATCAGATTCAGAATGCTATGGGATATTATATATGGGAAACATTAGGATCTGTGGGTATATGCTTGTCTTTTTTCACACAGCTCTGAACATCTTTATTCCTCCTCTGATTTCAGGAATTACCACTCAGAGTTACCCCAGAAAACCCTGAAAAGGGGGGCAATTTCCCTTCCAAGAACCACAGGAGCTCACTTTCAGTGGCAGAATATGTGGGTCTCGGAAAGGTCTTTCCAATTTAATGTGTGAGCTCAGGAGACACAGGAGAAAGGAAAAGCCTGCCTTCCAGGAGCATGCAGAGGGGGAACTGCGTACACCGGGAGAGAAGGCATAATAAACCCCATGTCAGCTGGCTATGTGCCTCCCCGATCAGAGACAGGGACTGAGCGTGGTTTTGCAGGGGAAAGGGGAGGGAACAGACCTCCTGTTTGCATCCAGAAGGACCTGGCAGGGAGGAGGTGCCCCAGTTGGAACAGCTTGAGCAGCACAATGTGTCCCCAGAAGGAGGACTGAAACATCCCTTCAGCTTCCTTAGCTGGGTCACTTTCCCCGAAGGCACGGATCGTTCAGAGGGGGCTGGTGGGTGCACTGGGGGAGCCTGGGGACACCAGCTGGCCCTGAGGGCCTGTTTGCAGCCACCTTTGGCTAACACACCTCTGGCTCCCATCTGCTGAGCGGATCACCCAAAGGAGACTTCACAGCAGTTGTGCCCCATGGGCATTCCTGTTTGACCCCACTGCCTGCCCACTTCTCTGTGTGTGAGGGAGAGACCAGGTGAGGGAGAAGGGCCAGAAAACAGGGTTTTTCCAGTGACAATGGTCTGTTCATCCCAGTTACTTAATTCTCACTATTGTCATTTCTTAGACCACTGAAGATTGCTTGCTGACCTTGCCCCCGCTATCCAGCTCCTGACCTTCAAACGTGATCCTAGGAGAAATGTTATAAAAGATATGTGAAGTAAGACTCTAGGTGGCACTTCATGCTACATAACTGTGACCTTGTCTATCAAGACACGCAGCATTTAAATCATAAGTTTAATCAGGTGATCCTTAGGCAATCAGGATGATCAGGAAAAGTACGTTAGCACTGTGCAGTCTCCACAGCAATTCCCAGTATACCTTTCCTGTGTACCCAGACCTATAGTTCAGTTCCACTTCACCGGCAGAAATCAAGAGAAATCTCACTCAAGAAAACGAAACTACTCACTGGAATAAATCAGAAACAGGCGTGTGGAGCTCTTGCAAGACTGAAAGTTTGGCACCTAAACAGAAGCAAGAATCTTAAATATACCCGTGAGCCTAAAATACTAGAGATGAGTGCTGTAGCAAAAACCATGGGAAATCCAGCAAAATGTTGTACCACTCCAATACCTGCAGAAGGGATATACAGGGTGTATATTCTGGTTCTGTAGAAAGTATTGCATTGTCTATTTTCTGTAGGTTTCATCAGTACAGAGCTAGCACTATTTACTTTTCTCCTCTCTCTAAGCCGCAATTTGGCAGGGCATCACTAGTCGCTGGGTGCCGGACATGTGCTTGCTTGACAATTTACTGAAAATTAAGCAACAGAGCAGCAGTCAAGAACACTCCAACACCCCTTTTGGAATCAGGGCCCAAATGCAGATGTGTTTTTTAAATGGACATCTGAAGGTGCTGTTCCACACCACAATTATCTAATGGCAAAGCTGCCAAAGGAGGACTGTGCCTTTTCTCACCCACAGCTATTTGTTACTCTCTCTCCTCCCTCCCATTTATCACTCCTAAGTGTGCTGATACCCTTTAAACTAAATTAGTGAAATGGCCGGTATTATCAAAACCACAAAAAACCCTGCTGATCTGTTTTAGACCGTGACACCAGAAATAGCTGCCTTAACGTAACTGTGGGAGGGGACAGGAAACTGCAGTAGGGAAAGGAGGAGAGAGGGAATGTGCTGTGAAGGACAAGGACCTCTTCAAACCGCTTTCTTCCTACAGAAATGTTAATGGTGACCAGCAGCCAGCTGTCTATACTAAGTGGATCAAAAAACTTGCCTGCTTCTTCCTAGCTCCTCACAACTGGATCTGTGTTAGATTAGTTCATGATTCATCATTGGGAAGTCCCATATGCTGCCTGGAAAAAGGCAGGGGATTCAGGGCACACAAAAGACACAGGTCCTCCTCTGCATGGGGTCCTCTTCTCTGCTGCTGCACATCTGCAAGCCCTCAAACGCAAAGCAGCCTTTACCTCGCCACCCTTCCTGTGCCTCATGCAAGGTCCCCAGGAGACTTCACATCCCTGGGAGGGGAAAGTATGGCCCTTTCGCCCCCGGGCTTCAGTAGCAAGCTGCAAAGCTGGGCCGGCTGCTCCAGGAGGTCTGTAACACCTTATCTGACTGGGCCAATCCTTCCCCATCAGCTGCTGAACAGGCAGCAGCCAGTTGGCGCCTGCGGGGGACTGAGAGGCCTTGTGAAGGGTGAAAAGTAAAAACAATAAAGAAGGTAAATCCCAGGCACCTTGTTGAGGATTTTTAAAATGAAGGTCAAGTTTTGACAAACATTTTTTTCCTTTCACAGTGAAAGTCAGAGTGTTTCCCGTAACAAATTTCCCTGTATTCTCTCCTAGGGAGAAGAAACTGTACCCACCGAAGCTGGGACTCCCATGTACAGGTTAGATATTCCCAGGTAGGCAGAGATATGGATATATGGAGTGGAGGGAGAACAAAAAGGATGTTGTATTCATTTTTTATTGGGTTCTTTCCCTCTCTGACTGCAGCTCGCCATGGCTGCTGAAGCATTCAAACAGTCACGGAACTGGGCAAAGAGAGTTCACCTTTCAGCAATGGGGACAGCAGTCGGTCCTGCCCTCCCCACCTTAGCCTCTCTTTTGCAACAGCATCAGAACATTTCACCATTATTTTACTGCTCATTTCGCTTAGCTTATTACCCTCACAGTTTAACCTCGGTTTAGCCCTGAGGATGAAGTGAAGGCGTTTTTCTCCCATTGAGCAAAGCTATGGACAAATTTCATGGCAGCCTCAACAGGCATCTTGGTCCCTAATTCCCAATGAGGGCCAGGAAGGCTGGTGCTGAGTAACACTGGTGCATAGCCTATCTGACCTGCTTGTGGTCCTACAGATTGTGGGCACAGACCTGGTACCTTCTCACAGAGGAGTCGCAGCACCTTGGGGTCCCTTGGCCAGGTTTCTTCCAGAGAGCAGGAACCCAAGGGGATGCAGTGTCACTGGTGTCACTCTGCCCACCCAGGAAGTGAGGCAGCCAGAGCAACCAACACCAATGAGGGCAGATGGAAGGGGGGCAATAGGCCCACAGGAGAGACCCCGAGGTCACCCTTAGCACCCTAACTATTGCATCAAGGCCACCAAGGGAGCAGGACTCCTGTGCCCAGTTGATGAGACAGCCTGGCACTGCACAGCACACCCAATGCTGAGAGCAGGGAGCTGTCGTTCGCTGGAAGAGGGGGAGAAACAAGGACTGCGTGTGGCAGGTACGAGACATGACATGTGGAACCAGATTCACAGCACTGGGCTGGTGCGATACCCACCTGTGAGCTCCTGAGGCAGGCAGTCTTCTGCTTCTGCCTTTGGTACCTACAGAACAGCTCTTCCTTTAAATCTATTATTCCTACCGTCCTCTCTTTGAGCCTCAGTGATAAACTCAAATGACTTTTTTTATGCTTGCTTTTATATATATGGAAGATGTAACCTAAAAATTGGGATTTTGTGTCCTCTGGGCCAGCTCTGAACAGTCATGTCATAATGAGGAACGCAATAAATGTCAGTTTGTCTTAGAAGACACTTGGCAGGGGTTTAGGTTCACCATCCGCAAACAGTATTATCTTCAGTGCTGTAATCACCCTGGAGGAGGAATGGATTCTTGGGACCTTTGGCATTTCGAGTGAAGTAAAGTTATACAATTAAACTTCAGTTAGGAAATATCCATAACTTACCAACAGGGGAGAGCAGTTAAGAGCATTACCAGCTGTCAGCACCTGGGAAACTAAATTGAATGGCCAGAGCGCTGAGATATGAAAACTGAAAAGAAAAATCACATGTGCCTACTTTCTTTACGGCTGCAGTGTCATAGGTCGTATGTTGTGCTAACCTGTAAGAAATAATAGGAACTTGGAGATAAAATATAGCTCCAAATGTGAACCGGGGCATGGCATAGAAGAAGTTAAGCAAGGACAAACATATTACCAGTGCTCTGAAGTATAAAATCACTGTCTCAGACACTGCTCTCTCTACTTCTAGCAGCTTCATAAGCTAAACCAGCTGTTGCAAATAAAACTGTTAGATTTTTTAAGACATCCATTTCATTGACTGTAAATAAAAATACAGTTTCTTTAAACTAAAAATACTCTCCTATGTAAATTTGTTTTTTTAAAAAATTGAATTAGCAATGTATGTAGTGACAGCCTTTCAGAGATGTGTGATGCTTGTACAAATATTCCTGAAAAATTTGCTATCACTCTTACAAAGGTATCACTCCATTTCTGAATATTGTAAATGATTTTGGCAATGTACTGCAAAATAACAACTAAAATGTTTTGGTGGACTTTATGTGTGAGGAACTGTGGCCTTGCACATAGGAGAGGAGATGTCTTAGCCCAGGCTTGTTGGAATGGGGAGCAGCAGAGATGGGTTCAACCTATATCTGAGGAGTAGGGGGAGGATGAATGCACTGAAGCGTCTCTTGACTGAGAGGCTGAGAAGACATAAACACCTCCCACCCCTCCATGCAATGGAGCTACATGGGTTCCCCTACAGCAGCAGATGTGGGACATCAACTATCACATATGTAGGGGTGATGTATCATCACTGCGTAGCATCAACAGCTTGATTTGGAGGGTCAGTGCAGAGGACAGCCATTTGGTGTCATAGAGCGAGAGGGGCCGGGCAGAGTACAGGAGCAGCTTTGGGGAAGAAGAGTGGTAGAGGGGGAAAGGCTGGTGGGAGCTAAGGTCAAGCCTAGTGTGGTGTGAATTAAGAGCCTGGCTAAAAGCAGGAAATGTTCACACTTCTCAGAAAGCTTTATGAGCAGTGATAATGAAATAGCAACCCCTGAAGCACTTATGTTCCCATTCACTTTTCTAATGCATCCATTTGAACAGTAGCTCCTGTCACAGGTTGTTCCCACGGAGTGATGGGCAGAGCGTGCATGTGGCCCAAGAGGAGCACAGTGACACTCTTGCAGTGGCGTACGCCAGCAGCAAGCACCAGCCTGTTTAATGAGGCCCTCCATCGCTCCCTGCCCTGCTGACTGCACACCGTGGGTGGCATTGGCATGGATGCCTTCGCCAAAACGCTTGCTTCATGTCAGGGAGGTGCATCCATTTGTAACTGCGCTTCCCTGGCTCTGCAGGCGCCTCCGGCCACACACCCTATTGAGGAGGGGGAATAAGGACAGGCTACGATGGAGCATTCAAGGGCATGCTGACTCACCCCCATCCAGAGGTTGCAAGAAGCACCTAGAAGTCTCCCTCAATGATTCACAGCAGATGGGGAAACGTAGGTGACAGGCGCAATACCTCCCCCACCTGCTATGTCTTTGAAATGCCATGGCCTCGCATAACATTGCTAAAACAAATACAGTAATTAAAAACCTCTGCTTAACAAGTCCAGTTCTGCAAACACGCAAATGGGCGGCAGAGCGGTGGCGATGGCGAGCGTTGCCTGGTAATCCATTTTCTCAGAGCTACGTAATGGCCACATCCATAAAGAAGCAAGGGAGGAAAGGGAGGGAAGCGCAGGAAATCCATTACTGCCATAAAGGGAAGGAAACGGAACAGGAGCCTGGACCCAAATCTGGGTCCTCCTGGATTCCTGACCTCCTGCCAGAGTAAGATATTAGAAACCAATACCGGGGTGGAGCGGCAGTAACCACTGCCATGACTCATTCCCTTGTGAAAAGCAGAGCCACCCAGACAACTGGCACAGCGCCTCGCTGTGTGCGTGGTCTCGGAGAGCTCGCCCGGTCACGTAAGCAGCTGGCAAGCTTCCTGCGATTAACGAAAAAAAACAGATAATTTAGCCAGGCTACCTGAGCGCTATCCCTATTATTGTCTGATAGAGACGGAAACAGAGTCATCCTGACATGACTTTTGATCCTGAAAAAGCATGTAGTACTATGTGAGATAGCCAGGAAGTGAAAGTCCAGATGGAAAGAGATTAGGCATTGCTCTTTGAGTTGTTGGTTAAAATCACAGCTGACTTTATTATTCAGTGTTCAAGTAGAAGGAGAGAGAACTCTGAGACAGGGCAACATTCAGGCTTTCTCCTTCCCCCTGCCTATACTGCTGTCGCCCATACCCAATTCTAGTCATGTGCTGCGTTCTCACAGTTCCCACACAATCCCACCCTTGTGCTCCCAACTCGGGGACGAGGAAGCTGTTTATCACAGCATTCCATTTGTCACATTCATTTCAGACGACGATAATACCCAGTTGCAAGTAGCCCATTTTACATCAGCAAATATTGCAGCCGTTCTTCTCCAGATGGGGAAATGAAGGCTTAGGGGGGTAAAAAGACTTTCCTTCGGCCACCTGGCGAGTCACGGATCTCTCAAGTTCTTCTCTCCAAATTAAACTTCACTGTCTAAGCTTGCTTTCAGATTTAGCTTACCAGTATATCCCTCTGAAGTCCATCCATGACAACTGAGCCTAACAACTGCACCTAAAATTACATTTGTCTTGTGGGGAGAAAGTCGGGGGAGAGGGCAGTTCATGCCTTGGTACTGTAGTCGATCACTCAAAAGCCTGTACGCTTTCGGCGTTTGGCTAATGCAATTTCAGCAGAGCACACATAGCGCTGTAGCCCATCTGTCTATTTGTAAAACTTGACAAATTTTTGGCATCAGTGACAGAGAAGCCCATTCACCACCATCTTCCTCAAACCTGGAATTCGCAGCCTGATTGGTGCAGCTTGCCTTCACCTGCCTCACGTGTTTTGAGAAAACAGTTTTACCTGTAACTGCATCTCCAAACTCGAATGAGGAAGGTCTTCACTGTGACAGGCTATATCCTTCCCGCACATCTTTTCTTTCTTCTCCTTTCTTCCATCCACTACTGCTAGCCATAGGCAATGCTATAGAGATGCATCTTGACATTGAGCGTTATAGGGGCTGATATTAGAGACAGAGTTCCTTCAGAGTTCAAGGTTGGCTTGCTGTGTGTTTTGTTTGCTTCTTGAACTTTCTTAAAGCCACAGCTGGGAATTTTAATAGCTTTCCCAGATGCCTGTCTGTGATGGGGGAAGACCCAATGTGACCAAAGGCCTGCTATGACTGCACTCTCACTCCCAGGTAAAATTTAAAAACCTCCCTGAAAGTAAACGGGGATTTTGGATTTGAAACTACACAGCTGCCGAGATGAGCTGTTGTTTAATTTTGCTGGCACCCAGTAGTTCAGTGTGGCCTCCGACTAACCCCTACCAGAACGGGGCAGTTTAGGACGGCTGCTGTGGAAAGTCCCTTCTGACCTTGCTCCAGGCCCATGGGAATACAGCGCATCCTCACCGCCCCACAGCATCGCTTCCTATTGCCCCAAGCCCCACAACTGCTCACCAGCCCCAACTGGCGTGTTTAGCGAGCACTTCACAGCTCCAGCACTTGCACTGAATGTCGACATTCTCTAAGTGTTCTGGGTCTGATGGTACAGTCCGCTGCAATATTACTATAATTGTGGATAGGGCGATTATTAGTATTTAACCATGGCTTTATTTTCTTGGCTCTTCCTAGCAAACAAATGAGATTGTGATCTATGGCTGTTTCCATTTCGGTGTCTCTGCAGCTCTGCTGCAGAATGCCATCATCCACACCTCTGATCCCTGTGAGTCCTGTTAGCGCATCTTGTTGGCAGCAGAAGTATTCTTCTACTGCAGGCTTGATCCAAAACAGCATATTCCACCATCTGCAGCTACCTGCTGGTGTCCAAGATGTAGCGAGGTGGTTGCTTTCTTTATCCAATAGCATTCGCCAATATTTATCTTTGGCACCAAGCGCTGAGGCTATTTTTGCTTCTGCCAAGTCAGGTAACATGTCTTTCATTGCAGGCACTTGGTAATGAGCAGTTTGTCGTACTTTGATGAGGTTGCTCAGGCTTATGCGAATGAAGCCTTTGCCCATGTGGAAGTTGGCTCCCAGGCTGTGCACCCGACCGGGGATGCGGCAACTGCAGCACTGACGCCATCTCTCTCCGTTCACTGTATTGGCTGCTGCTTCCCCTTCGTCTTTGGTGCAGTGGTTACACAGGTGCCATCCTGGCTGAATCACGGTCTCCATTTCAAGGTGAAACATGCCTGGAAGATATCCCAGTCACTCGAAAATATCTTGATAACCTTTCAGCAGTCCTAGCTACAGAAGCAACAGAGAGCAGTGCCTGCTCTGACTCTTCATGGACCAGCTTTCCTGCTTTGCCTGGGTGGTTCTTGCCACAGCTATTGCACCTGCACTCATGTGCAGGCTGTTTTCTGTTAATGATGTTTTTCTACCTGGCATCTTCCTCTGGAGATTGTTTCTTCCCTTCTTACTTGTCTTCTTGCACAAACATCAGTGCTTCTCCTTTTTTTTCCTCCTTCCACCCCAAAAACGCAAGCTGGAGCAGCCCTCCATCTACTCTGTGGCTGTGAATTGGTATGCACTTGCTTTCTACATAGCCAGATCTCTCACAACACCAGGATGGGCTCTTCAAGCAACTTCACAGAAGTTATTGCTTCTTTCAGGCATATCACGAATTCCCTTTTTTTAATATACACACTGTCAGCAAAGAAGTCGGCCATTTATTTTGGGGGCAATATTCTGGTCTGTGCTTGCCTTAGGTTCAATTACACTCTTTGAGGAGATTCTTTACTTGTGCTTTATTTAGGAGAGAGGAAAGGTTGGAAACTGTTGTGAATTTTTCTAGATCTTATATGAATCCTCCTGATATGCCTGAAAGCCACTGCAGTGGGGCAGTGTGTCCATGACTGCTACTGGTGTGGTTGTTATTGGTTTGTTCTCTTTTTTTGTTTCTCTCCCATTTAGTCTCATTTTCCTATTATGATTCAAAAAAATATTCAGCTGATGATAAATTCATCACCTTTCATATCCATCTTCCCAAGATGGCAATCTTGTATACCATTCCTGTTCTTTCTTCCTCCTTCCTACCCCTTTTCCTTGGAAATAAGCATGTTCATAACCTTCACTTCTGATTACACGGGTAGAGGAAGCAGATCACCTCTGAAATCATGTTCTCCATGGAAAGAATATGAAAAGGCCTAACGAGCAAAAATGACCTGGAAAAAAGAAAATGGAAGAACCGTGGATTGCCGCCAGCAGCTCTGCTGAGGACTCAGCCTGCTTGCCAGCAACTGAAAAGCTGCTAGCAATTGTAGATGGCTAAACCTGGGACATTGTTTTAACGTCTGCCAAAATCAACAGTAGGCCAGAAGATGGCACATAGCAACTGCTGGATTCGTCTTCCAGTTCTGCTGACAAACTCCTGGACAGTTTCCGGTCCTGTGCCTCAGTTTCCCTGTTTCTGGAAAGGGAAGAGCTGCTAGCTTCTGTTACAAATAAAGGAACACATTTTGTGTATGTCAGGAAATTAGCAAACACAGCAGTGGGAAGGGATCAATAGAACAGATTGTAATGATGAAAGAGCTAGACTAAATGTCTCTTCCTTCAAATGCCTCATGCACAGCCAAGGCTGGAGGTCAGCAGAAACCAAGGGAAAAAATCCCCTTCCCATAAAAAGTACAAAGCATTCGAACTATTTGCATCTTATCAATAAAAAGCTCAATTACATGATAGGGAAACAGGTCCGGATTCTGTACTGTAAGCCTTGCCTCCTTCCTTTCCTTATAAAAGACTGTAAAGCTCTTGTATAGGGACAGTTTACGGTGACAACCTAAACACCGAACCCAAGAGCCTGGCCACCTGTGGGGTGGGCAACTGCCTCCCCTTACTTGTTTGTCACCACATCCTTTAATGCACCCAGTCTCGAGTACATGTAGATCCCTGTTTAGCAAGCTACTTCCCAGCTGTGTTTAAGCTGAATTAAGGCATAGGACATTAAAAACTGTACCTATATAGAAAAGAACATAAACCCAAATATATTTAGCAGTCTAAACAGATTTTACTGCGCAACGTGGACTTTTGGCTCTGCAGAGAGGTGCTTGTTTCTACCTCCAGCTGTTTAAAAATGAAACTTCTATACTGCTTTCAGAATTGTTCCTTTCAGCCCCGTGCCTGTACATGAGGAGACGTGGGACCACAGGATACCCTGCTGCGTTCACAGATCACACAAGACCACTTCCGACCTTGGCTCATGAGCAGATGTGGCTCCATGTGTGGCTATTCTGGCTTCGCTATGCACAGGTATGGATCTTTGGCCAGATCCAAGGAGCACAAATTATGAACCAGAGCCATTCTCCAAGGTACTGTACAAACACTGGAAAGAAAGAGTACCGTGAGCCTAAAGAATAAATAGGAAACATATGCCAAGAATGCTAAAGAGGATTCAATAATGTTAATGTTCCTTAGACCTTTCCACATGATGTTTTATAAATCAAGACTTTTAGCCAGCCTTGAATCGAAAGAAGTGTCAAGTGAAGATGAACCAAAGAACAGGCAAGGGGTGGTAAGAGGAATGTGTATTTTACCAGCCAGGAGATTATTCTTCTTACCACAGAACAAGATCAAACTGGTTTAATCACAGAGTGTAAACACTAGGCTAAAAAGCAGATCTAGTGTGCCTAGAAAGAGGGTAATAATTTAAGTACACCCAATTACTGTATTTGTAATAAAGTAGCTTCATTTCAAATGATAAAAGACAGGCAGTGCCCCGAGGCACAGTTCCTCTGGAACTGAATCCATGCTCATGCTCAGATTCAAACTTACAGGTGCAATGAGCCCCTCGCTTCTATGTAGTGAATGAAGTTTGGGCAAGAACTAGCCCTCACAGGCTGACCACGATTGCATTTCCTTAACATTTTGAAACACTCAGTATCAGGATTACTTTCTTTCTATTAAGTCTGTAAGACCATAGTATTTACTTCTTTCATTCACTAGGTGTTTTGCTTCAACTATTATATTCAGTAATTAACCTTTTCAGTAAACTCCTTGTAAAATCAGTTCCTTAAAATACTTTGGATTTATCTTCTGGAATTGGTTCCTTCAACTCTGGTAGATCCCAGCTCATGTCAGGGGTCAACACAGGCAACCAGGGCTACTTCCAGAAGAATTAATTTGCAGCATTTTGTTAGTAGGACAGAGCAGAATAAAAGCAAAGTGCAGACATTTACAGTGACATACATGTGCATGGGAACCAAGTTTTTGGGAATACCTATCGTAATATTTATTCTTACTGTTGTTATAAAAATTAAAATCTGCTTAATATATTCCTTCTCTCTCACTCTCAGGAACAGTTACTATCAATGACAGATACTTTCTTTAGAAGGTTTATATCTGACTGCACATTTCCAGGACAAAGCCTTTGGTCCAAGTTATCCAGGCATCTGCACATGTGCATTGGTCGCTAGCAACTCAGCGGGACTGCTCACTTGTAGGAAGTTATATTTAGCTATTTATTTATGCAATTTTTTCAGGTTTAAATTCCTTTACTTAAGACAGCTGGAGTTACAACTCTGATGTTCGGATAATGGGAAACTATTTCCTTGCAAAGAAAGAAATTCTACTGATGGACATTCTGCCTCCATCTTCTTGTGAGAGTAGTATCTATGCTTCCTCAAACGAAAGTATCTTTTATGTAATTGAGGTTAACTTAATAGAAACGATCGTGTTCTCTCGTTAAGTGGTATAGACCGTGTAAAAAGAAAACATACATATAGAAAGAGAGGAAATAGTGTGTTGTTACCATTGTTGTCTGTAGAAATTATTGCCTTTACCCCTTGTCCAGTTTTGGATTTAGTTTCTAATCCCTTTAACAGGCTTTCCCAAATCCTGAGTAGTTTAAACTATTATTAAATATCTTCTTTGCCAGGAAGATTTTCTGTCTGTCTGTGTCTCTCTATGTACATTATATTATGTATGCACATACACATAATATTATTATTCCCTTAGTAGCAATTAAGCAGTATAATCCACCTCAAAGATATTTACAACAATTTAAACTACCCTGAACCAAGGAGTTTAGAGGATTAGAGATTTAAGCAGTTACTGAGGGGATAAATTTTATAGTTCCTGTGCACTGCAGCACCCTTTGACTCTAAGGCCAGAGAACGGAGGGTTTGGAAGTGACTGAAGCAGAGAAGGAAATGAATCAAAAGTGAGTCAGGTTTAAAGCCCAGAATAGTTTGTTTGTTGAAATCTTTTAACTTCCATGTTTAGAGGACAGTAGACAGCTGGCTCCTTGGACAAGCTTGTCCAATTTCCTTTCAATCTCCCTCCCCTGGTGCTTTGAAGACAGTCAGTGAGCGTGTGCTCTCCCCTACCATCTCCTGTACCCCGTGCGCCAGTGGGGTGAGCAGACAGAAAAGGTCTGGCTTAAACTGAGAGCTCTGCTATCTTCAGGAACGCAGGGCGTGCTCTGGGACAGAGGGCATAAACTGGCACTGAAAGTTCAAGCCACCCTGGATTTATCAAAGGAAAGGAGTATCCAAAGATAAAAATGTGGCTATGCTGAAGAAGCGGAGCACTGTTGTTTGATTTTTCTGATGCCTGCGTAGTGAACCACCGCGCCAGCGTTGCTTCATGTTTAAGGGCACACCCTGCCATGTGTTTGTATCAACACATTTATGCTTTTCACTCCCAGACTCCTCAGCTAAAGTAGCGTTTGGCTGAAAGTGCCTTTGAAGTAAAACTCACCCAACACATTTATCTCTTGCACAATCCCTGGGGCCCTTTCCTCTAGTCTACCTTGTCAATGAAGCAAGAGTAAACTCTCTCTGAAACTGCCCCTCTTCTTTGTGTAACACCTGGGATATTTCCCATTTCTCTCTCTCTCTGCCAGTGAGAAGCTAACACTAAAAAGTACAAAATAGAGAAAAATTATTGTTGCCACCTGGTGAGCTAAACGTACCTCCCACATAATTCCCCAATAAATTCCTTCATTATTCTCAGAATGTTGGGGTTGGCTTGGTTTGGTTTTTTTTCAAATTTATTTACTCATGAGTAATATCCTATACACGAAAATGCATCAATCTTCCTGTCACACCCCAGGTGTCAGCTCGCATTATCCACTCCAGAAGAGAGCAGCAGAGTCAGACTAGGAAATGGGGCTATCTGGAGGGAGTGGACTTTCCAAGCCATCAGTCTCCCAGGTGTGACTTTGCCCAGCAGCTCAAGGGCAGCCATGCTGGCAGCCCCATGGAGCAGCCCCCAGCAGCGGTCCTCCTGCTCTCTTCCCCAGGCAAGACTCTGGCAAGCTTGGGAGCAGGGAAAACATACCCTCCACACGGTCAATTTTGCTTTGATAATGACAGCATGAGACAACTCCTTTCTGAACATACGTTTACTTCCCTTCCTAAGAAACCTTTTCTGAAATATATGTCTGCTACTTGCTAGAAAGAAGACAGAAATAGCAAAATGCATGTGGAAGACATGAGGATGGAGAGGCCAAGCACAAGGAAGTCCTGTGGCATGGGTGTCGCTTCCTGGAGATCCATGCTTGGCCATGGATGGCACAAGCTCTTTATGGTCTCCAAATGCTGAGAGAAATGCTCATTACTATTCCTCCATGTCACTGTGACTACTTTGCTTAATAAAGAGACTCATTAAGGAGGATGACCTATTTGCAAAGCCTGTAAAACTCCTAATTCGTGAGTGGTGGTTTTTTCTCTTAAAAAAAAAAAATTCAAAATACCTTTAAGTGCCAGCAGCAGTGCCATAGGATAGTGAGCTGCCACGTTGACATAAAACCCAACCTTTTTGGATATGGCAATGGACTTCACGTTTAAAGTGCTCAGAAGGTTATTGCATTTAATGGGGAGTGGGGACGGAAATTACAAAAACGATGATAAATAGCTTGCTGTAGCCCATCTATAAATTTCACCTGCTGACATGGTTTAGTGGGCAGACGCTAATACCACCCTTGGGAGGAAGAAGGAAACCAGTGGTGGGACAGGAAGGGGTTAGGCAAGATTTAAGTGAGTGTACAGGAAGCAATAAAGGTTGTGGAGATTTAGCTCGAGTTTGGTGAGTGTTTGATTGAATCCTTGGTTAGGGAACAAACTTGACAACATTATCTGTTTTTGTTGTCGGAACAACTGTTCACTTGTCTAAGTTCTGCCCTCAGCACTGATATATATCAGCCTTCAATTTACTCTTACTTCCATTCGAATCACAGTATGAATCAAGCACATCCCCCCTGCTCCTATGCAGATGGCGTGCAGAGAAGACCGCGCGCAGTTTGTTTTAAGGATATATTTTTTTTTAATTTAATTAGGCCTGATTTGTTCTTCCATTTCCTGCCTAGGGCGAGTTTAGCACAGGTGGTGTCTTCCAGGGCAGGGCGGGCAATTTGGGTGAAGCCTCAAAGCTGCCTGAACACGCCGCGCTCACCGCTGCCAAGCTGAGCCTGCGTTTTGCAAGTCCAAGTTTGGCAGGCGGCAATACCAGCGGGGCCAGCCCCGGGAAGGGCTCTGGGAGCTCAGCCCCGGCCGCCGGCGGGGGAGCCCGGCCAGCCGCCTCTCAGCAGCCCGAGCCAGCGTCAAGTGCCAGAACGGATCAGATCAGAGGTCCAGCTAGCCTGAAACCCTGCCTCTCCCGCTCGCCAGGAACACATGCAGAAGAATCCCCCCTGCAAAGGACAAATGCCCATCCAAAAACGTGCCCAGCAGTCAAGTTTCACTGTGAGTGGGAAGTACGCATTGTCACAAGCCCTGAAGCAGAGATTTGAGTTATTCAAATAATATTACACTAAAATATGAGTGAATAGATTAACTTTTACCCCGGATATTTAACTGTAGATGTAGGTGGTATCGATTGCAATGTCTAACATTTGTTAATCCTGCTAAGCTCTTTACCTCAGTATTTTCTCAAGGCCACTTCAGAGACACTGTTAAAAAAGCATTTGCTGTTTTAGATTTAAACCTGTTGCTTTTATTTCAGAGTGATATTTATTACAAGAGAGGGTACACAGGAGTGACCACATGACCCCTCGATACCATCTATTATTTTATATACTGCAGTGACATCTCTTACTTGCCACCTTCCACTACTCAGTCGTCCATATCTTCATCTCAAAGTGTTTCCATACCTCTTAATCACAGGTTTTGTTACTCTTCTGTGGACTTAAAAATATGTCAGCCATATAATCTTTTATGAGGTGAAACTACCCTTACCTAAAAACAGCATTCTAGCTGAGAACGTGCCATTGATCTTTCCATAAAAAGGCATTGTAATTCTCACAGCACTATCCTTTATGCCTCCCTTAATAGGAGGATAACCTGATTCTGGGAACCTATTCCCAGCACGCATCTAGCTGGAAAGAGGTTCAGGCTCTCTGGGTTTTGACCAGAACTTTTTATGACGCAGCAGAGCCCAAAGCTACATCTATCAGCAGGGTCACCTTTGCCGTACACACACGTAAGGCTTTGCCTCACTATCTGCATCCAGCTCGATGCGAATTTCAGCTGCCATGTGTCATAGTTTCAGTTGGGGTAGAGTTAACTTTTAATTAGCAGCTGGTATAGTGCTATGTTTTGGATTTGGGATGAGAAATACTTTTGATAACACACTGATGGTTTTGGTTGTTGCACGGCAGTCAAGGCCTTTTCTGCTCCTCACACTGCCTGGGAGGGCACAAGATGTTGGGAGGGGATACAGCCAGGACAGCTGACCCCAACCGACCAAAGGATATTCCATACCAAGCAACGTCATGCTCAGTATATAAATCTGGGGGAAGGAGGAAGAGGGGGACATTCACAGTTATGGCATTTGTCTTCCCAAGTAGTCATTATACCTGATGGAGCCCTGCTTTCCTGGAGATGGCTGAACACCTGCCTGCCAATGGGAAGCAGAGAATGAATTTCTTGTTTTGCATTGTTTGTGTGCACAGCCATTGCTCTACCTATTAAACTGTCTTTATCTCAACCTGTGAGTTTTTTCTCACTTTTACTCTTCCAATTCTCTCCCCCATCCAAACCGGGGGGAGTGAGCGAGTGGCTGCGTAGTTCTAGCTGCTAGCTGGGGTTAAACGACGACACCGTGCATGGCCTTTGTTTGCCTGCCAAAAATAAAGCGCTGAGCACCATTGCTGGCTGGTCATTATCCCCCATGCCACGGAGGTGGCCACAGTGCAGGCCCAAGAAACAGCAGCGTCTCCATGAGGCCCAGGGCAAAGGTGGAGGTTATGACCTCTTGTGTATCATTAGGCAATTAGCTGAGGCCCCCTCTAACCTCGCAAAACACAGGGCCCTGGGCAAACTGCCCTCCCCTAGCCAACCATGGCTGAACCTCCTCTATCTGTAGCCACACTGAAAGGGTTTGATTTGACACCCTCTCAGATATTCTTCTCTTCTGCATATGATCAACATTACTATATGTTCTTCTTTCTGCTTCTTGCAAACTTGTAAGATTTTGAGGCCCTGATAGGAGACCTTATTCCAAGAATCTCATAGACCGGGGTGGGGGGGGCGGGGGGGAGCCAGCACTCTCACAACCGCCATAGAAACAGGCTGGGTATTTACAGGTTTTGTCCAAGCTACTATCCCATCTGAGGATACTGCTATCAGTATCAAAAATGAAATGTTTTTACCAAAAGGGGCTTAGAAAAGCTGGGCCAGAACCCTGTCTGAAATGAGAAGATACAGAAGGGAAAGATTTAAGGATTTAGACATAATTGAACCTAGCCAACTCAGCTAAGCAGACCCCGTTGAGGTCGTTCCTGACTCCCTCGAAAACATACTCACATTTGGTCATAATAAACCAGGCAAATCTCAAATGCCTTTCTCTAATTTTTCTTCTCTTTATATTTGCAAACTCAAGTTTGCAAACTCTAAGACTAAAGTCTTAGAAGATGTGTGCCCAGGTATGCCTGGTACATTACTCATTGTACATTGAAAGGTTAGATGGGCTGAACACGCTGTTTCTGAGACAGTGGTGCTTTCTTCTAGTATAATTGACACCGATGTCCTTTGCAAGAGACAGTGAAAACAAAGGAAAGGGAGGATAAAAGGAAAGATGAAGGAAGGAAAGAGGAGTCAGTCTGACAGAAGAGGAGAAATCAGAACACCAGATGTATGCTACATGTATAGCATTTTATCAGATTACTCTGTAAGCAATGGTGCTATTTTATGTATAAGACAGTACAGGCCTTTCCCTCTCAAGGCTATGGCAAGAGAGAGAAAAGATGGTCTTGCTGTTAAGGTAGTGACACAGAATTCAGGAGATCTGGCTCCCATTCCTGGCTCTGACACAAACCTTGTGTAAATCACTTAATCTCTCTGTGCCTCTGTTTCCCATCTGTGAAACAGAGATAACACATCCTTTTTCTCACCCCAGCCTGTCTTGTCTATTTAGATTATCTGCTTTCCTGGGCAGGGAAAGCTTCTTACTGCATGGGCTTGGGTTTTCAGTTTGTTTGTCCTCAGTGCTTTTTGCTGGACCTTTTAAGACCAGAGGGAACCACAGTGATCATCTGGTCATAACCCCTTATACAAGACAAGTCCTGTGAGCTCCCAGAATTAATTCCTGTTTCAGCAGCTGCAACAGACAAAAGAACAGATTTTAGGAAATATATATATATAATGTAAAAAAGAAAAAAAACCAAAATCCAATGTATCTTTTGGTAAACAACTGATCAGTAACCTTCAGTGATAAAAGCTAGTGCCTTATTCCTTCCTTGATTTTGTCTGGACTCTTTCCCACTACTAGAATGTTGTTTCCACCACTGCCTGTTACCCTTTCTGAACTCAAGAGCCCTCTCTAATAGATGTGTATGTATTTATGGTGGGACTTCTCCTTCCTAACTTTAACTATGCAAGTAATCTATCCTATCTGTCCAGTGATAGAGGAACCTGAATACAGGAATTCATCCCAAAGATCTTGGATACCTGTCTTGAGATAGGGCAAAATGGCCTCTGAACGGGGTCTATTTTGACTCTGCATGGACCCTGGATAAACTTATCCTTATTTGCACCTGTAGGATAATTCTGGAACAGTCACACGATGTTCTCTGCTTTTCTTCTTGACATAGCTTTTCTTTGCAGAATTTATACTCAAAATTCATTGCACTTCATGATGAGACCAATTGTGATTGTAACTAGACTTCTGCCAGGATTGTTGCTCCTGTTAATGTGTATTCAGTCCCTCCTTTCTCCATCATCACCATACACCAATAATTGGTGAGATCCAGTGAGATAAGTGGATTTGAAATTTTTTCAAGAGATTAAAGGATTCAATCTTGAGTTTTTCTAACCTGGGCAAGCAAGTGCTCTAACCACTGAGTAATTGAATAAAAGACCTTTTCCTGTGGTCATGTGTTAAAGGCAGGCTGCATCTGCTTTTGCATTTTGTGCGCAGGCTGATCCTTCAAGTGTGCCACAAGCACACTCCTTGGACCAAGCTCTGTACAGGAAACAGGCAGACAAATGTATAGTTATGACATTGATACTGAACTGCTCAACCCTGTCAGGAGTGAGGTGTCTTCTGGGAGTGCACAAAAGCAGAACCTCAGTTGCCTTGGAAACTTCTCCAGCTAAAAACCAAGGAGATTAAGGCAGTTCTGGGCAGCCACTGAGCTGAGCTTTCAGGATTGCTGTTTTAGATTCAGATGCCTAAACTCCTCCTAACTTCTCTCTTTAACCGCTGTTTGTGGAGCTGGCCTCTATTTGAATAATCAAAATGTCAAGCTGCACAAACATCTTACAGAAGGCTAAATCTATTGCATCAAAACTGTAAATTAAATCACCCATCTTAAATCTGATTTTAAATGGTATCAAGTTAGTTTGACAAGAACCATCCTGATCGTCATTAATTCTATCGCCTTCTTTTAATTCGTTATTACTCAAGCACCCTATCAGCCTTTCCATTATTTTGCCTGGGATCGAAGGCAAGCTGACAGGCCTATAATTACTCGGGTCACTGCATTTACCTTTTTTAAATATTGGCACAACATTAGCTTTCTTGTAGTCCTCTGGAACATCCCCAGTGCTCCATGGCTTGTTAAAAATCAAAATTAATGGTCTGTAGTGCTCCTTGACTATCGATCTTAAAATCTTGGATGCAAATTATCTAGACCCACTAATTTTAATGTATCTAACTTTAGTATCTGCTGTTGAACACATTCCCTTAGTTACTGCTGGAATGGAAACCTTTTCATCATCATTCTGTCTTGAATCATCTGGCTTTTCCCCAAATACCGAACAGAAGTATTGATTGAACACTTCTTCCTTTTCTGCATTATTATTGAGAATTCTAACAGCTAGTAAATGGATTAATATCATATTACGATAGGCTTTATACTTGAAATCTGGTAAAATTTGCTTTTGTTCTGTTTATGCATTTCTACTCATATCATTTTCCTTACCTGCTGAATTTCCTACTGTTTTTGCCTTGAACTTCTGGTGCTTGCTATATGCTCCCATTCTCATTTTCTGGTTTACACATTTATTCCCCTGGTTTAGGGACTCATAGCAGTTCTGTGCTTTATGAAATTCACCCTTTGGAAGCCAACATATATGTGTTTGTGTCCATTAAACTGAAAATAGGATTAGGGACCTGTCTATGCCTTTCTTCATCTAAAGCCCTTTGAAACTTGGCCTCACACACAAGTCCATTGTATCCAAATCTGCATTTCCCTGTATTATGACAATCATTTTGTTAAGTGAATCAATCAGTATTTAGGCTGTGATCCAAAACTTCAGCTGATGAATGCTATTGAAGAATTTTCTGACATTACAGGAAGAAATTAAGTGAAACTGGGTTCTTCCTAAAACTTCAGGCATGTACCGCTGATGCATGTAATAATCTTTTGGAACCAGCTGCAGCAGATTCTCTTTCTGTTTCCACTGCGAAGACTCACACCCTCCTCTTACAAAATATCAGGACTCTTCTATGAAGTGAGCAACGAACCTCCAACAACTTCCTACAACGCAGGACATGTGCCATGCAGATGAGCAGCTTTGATCTCATGCAATAGTGAGCAGCAATGCTTACGTAGACGTGCCTTTTTTTAAGCACTTCACAGGAAAAGAAAAAATGACATTTATTTTCTCAATCCAGTATTTGAGACAAAATGAGCATTAAAATTAGTTGTGAGTTGGGAGAAAGAGGGGACTTTCTAGGGGAAGTTACCAAGTTCTGCGTTGGACTTTGTGCAGATCCCTTAACATCATTACTGTGTATTTTAACAGACTTTACCTACAGTGTATGTGGACAGACACTAGGATGGAATCAAACCGATTGGTCCCTTCAAGTCAACATTG
The DNA here is from genome assembly GCF_965231255.1 of Vanellus vanellus. NCBI lineage: Eukaryota > Metazoa > Chordata > Aves > Charadriiformes > Charadriidae > Vanellus > Vanellus vanellus. The sequence continues at coordinate 129,846,190 of NC_138906.1, read as the reverse complement.
CTGCACTCATTCACATCGCTGAGATGTAGCACTAACTGTTTTCAAGAAATGAGACTGATTCTTTGCATAATCAGCTTGCCGAATGACTGGGGCTGCTCTACACTTCCATGGAAAGAAACCAGTACTTTCTCCTGCTACTACCTACAGTGATGATGGAGGATGTCATTTCTTTCTCAGCATTAAAGCTACAAAAGCTGAGGTGGAATGTATGAGAGTACATCCCACTAGCAGGGGGTGTATGAGCTGAAGATGACAAGGTGCCAACAACTGCAAAGAGGGTGCAAAAGCGAAAATGTAATAGCACTAATTCAGAGAAGTTCAGAGTAAAAGAGAAAGCTCCACCCTTCGCCTATCCAGATGTATGCAGAAACTCCTTGGAGGTTCATAACTACACAAATGAAACCTCAACCCCTATGAACTCAGAGGGAGTGTTCATCTACGCACTTACTCAAAGAGCAAAACAAACTTCTGCTGATAATAGTTTGTTGTTTAAAATGACAAACATATGCAAGGAAGAACAAGTCTGATGTTCCAGAGAGGTGTTAGGACATGCCCACTCGCATCAAGGTGAGGAACTGGGGCCTTATCAGAAAACTCTGCAAGGCAGAGACATTTCTTCTTTAACCACATTTAAAGACACTGGCATGTTGCAGTTGCAGTCATTTCTGAAAATAAATGAAGAATATGTTAAAGCACAGATTAATCAAATAAAGTCTAGGAATCACAGCTTCCTAATGTGTAAGAAACCTCTTTTACAAGTGAGCACTGGAAGGAAGAGGTTGGTAGCTTGCCTGATTTCAGAGCTGAGGGGCCTACAGGTGCTGACAGTTGTACATCTGCTTTGCTTGTCTTCTGATGGACAGGAACCAGCTCCAATCCAGGAGCTCTGCAGGCACAAGTCCAAGGTAATAATCTCAAAGTGGCCCAGCTGTGGTTCTTGATTAGTTCAAGTGTGTTTTGCACTTATGATCAGCAGCAAGACCCTACAGCCATGGGGACTTCCGAGTAATCTGAGTTCCCAGCTGTGGCAATAAGCAAATCATCAAAGGATGATAAAGTCAATATTGCTCAGTTGCCTTGGGAACCAGATGAATGCCCAGACCCGTTCCCTTTGGTAACAGAGTGGGGAGATAAGTCATCACTACCTCCCTCCTATGAAGCATTCCCAGAGCTCCTGCTCCCTGAGATATGTGGGATGTCTTGCAGGTTTTGGAGAGATGAGCATTTCAGTGCGTGGCTTGTGTAATCACAGCTTTGGTTACAAGCTTGTAATAAGCCACGCTAAGAGGCAGGATATAGTTGTTTGGGCTTAGCACCACAAAAATGCAGCTGCTCCAGTGCTGGCCCACAGGTGGCCAGCTTGCTGCGTGGGTGAAGGAGAGGTGTGATTGCCACACTCATCAGGGTAGACAATGCTCAATGACTCAAAAGCAGACAGTGGATTAGAACCCCATATATCTGACTCACAGACCAATCCTTTAACCACCAGCCACTTCTCAGAAAATGTGCCTGGGTAAAATGCTTAAACTGTATTCTTAGAATAGGGGGGAGAAAGGAGAAGAGTCTATTTTAAGAGAAACCTCAGTGTTCAGCTGAAGGACCCTACCAAAAAACCCAGGTTAAAACAGTTCTAATTCAGTTTGATCATCAGCATCTGAATAAAGTCAGACCAATAATCCCTTCTCTAGGTTTAAATATTACCTTGTGTAAGCGCACTGCCTTGCACTTATTTCTCATTCTTCTGAAAGCTACTTCTACCCAAAACAAAAAAGCATGACACATGCATAGAAAGAAAGGGTCCAAAAAAATCAGTCCTACAGCTGTTGCAAGCACTTAAACATTTCAACAGTGTTTATAAATGTATGCCAAACTGGAATTATTTCTCTCATAATATTATGATTAGTACAGCAAAGAACTCCAAATTCGTAAATAATTGTGTAGCATCACTCAGAAAGGAATATCATATGAGGATTATTTGCCCTAATGTTTTGGTTCAAAGATTTCTCAGTAATGACAGTAGAAATACAAACATTAACATTAGTGTGATTTCTCTGATGTTATGTAACTTAGAGATATCGTAACATTCTTCTGTCACAAATCATCGTCAAGACACTTTTCAGAAATTACAGTAATGTGGCTGGCTCTTTCCTTTTTTAAATGAAATTCATCACTGACTTGACATGTAAGATGTATAAAATGAGAAGCAATTCTTTAAAATTCCTATTGACACCTAAAATAATAACACCTTCATGAGACCTCCAGCAATACCTTGTGTTAATATATGCAATTAAAAAGAAAGGAAAAAACCACACTAAATTAAGTTAAAAGCAAAGGGGAAAGATTCTGTAGAGGAAAAGATATTATATATTGTTAATTCCAACAGAGAAAACAAATGCAGATTTAGGAAGACTGATAAGAAAAACTTTATTTATGTTGATCAGAGAATATATGGATGAGAAGCAGAATACATACCTCAAGACCTCAGATACCAGAGTTTGCTGCCCACTGCCAAAAAAGCAATCTCCACCTCACAAAAGACTACCCTAGGTACATTCTGCAGGCAGACACCTCCAACATTTAAGGAAACATCTTCCAAATTAAAGCAGTAGGTAACAGAAAGTACAAATTATTTGAGCCTTCATCTGAAAAATCAGCAAAATGCAGACCCAGATCTGTTGATCTATTTTCTAATCTCACTAATTCCTTGTCAGTCTCAAAGGCAACAGTCAAGCAGAACAAGAATGATCTAAGTGCTATTCAACAGGGATTCAGTATACTCTCTCCTTGAGGTTGATTTATGGCTGGTCATCTTTGCTTTAATGCCCTAGAAGTCTCTCCTACATAATATATGTTATCAAGATTGAGTAAATTGCAAAAGAAGCATCATGCATAATTCTAATTCTCTTCTCACAACAGGATGTTTATTTCCCATTTCAAGATAGTAAAAAGGATTTCCAGTTATCATATTACAGCAATTTACAAAAACTGCCTGTAGGCAGGAAGTTCATGAAGAGTGAAACTGGCTCATAACTAGGTTAGCACATGTGAATGGACTCTGACATGTAAATTTATCTTATTAAAAAAAAAAAAAAAAAGAATATCAGACAGATACACCCAGGTATTAAATGAACCAAAGGTCACAGTGGCAAGATTAGTGCCTAGAACAAGAGGTTCCTGGTCCAGGCTGGAACGTCCAGACACCCATTGTGAAACTAATTACAATAACGCTAAGCCAGTCTTTTAAATAAATAACTCTTTGTGTCCTAAGAAATAAAAGAGAAAAGACCTCATCTTTCAGACTCTGACTGCCCCTTTGGGCAGAACTAGATCCTCACTCTGAACTCCTACAGATGCCCATGGACATACCTAAGGGTGTCTGAGAGTCTCTGATGGACTTCAAGTGGAGTTATGTGCTTGCAGATAAAATTCAGACTTGCACAGAAGCATGAAAACTACAGAAATCTTAACCCCTGGGGAGAACTGAGCGTTGTGAAAACATTGTATACATTCTTCAGAAGATGCAGTCTGAAGACTTGGTCTTTGAAGGTGGGGTGGCATTCAGGGAAATCTTCTCATGCTTAAATATCCAGTCCCTTTTTGGAAGATTCAAGCTGTAATTGCGGAGATGTGGTGGGTGTTCAGAGCATGCTGTGACTCCTCTACACTTAGCAATTGACCCCAGATGGTGGCACAAAAATCCTAAACTCCTTCAGTGTGTGGAAACACAGAGCCAACATCACCTTCTTTGTAGTCCCTTTCCTCCCTGCCTCCATCCTTCCTCCTCCCTTCATCCCAGCATGTCCCCAGGTGGGAGCACTGGGCCTTGCTGAAAGCCAGTTTCACAGGCTGCTGCAGTACCAGGTAGGGTGTTCCTCAAGACTTCTCTAACCTGCGTGGGTGGTGTAAGCAGTCACCCGCAGCCCTGCCTCCTCTCTTGCCAGGTTCTGCCCTGGACAAAGAGGCACTCCCTCACTGACAGCAGAGATAAAGAAAATTATCATCAGGAAATGAAATTCCTCAAGCTTCAAATGCATGTGCAAAAGAATCATTAATCAGCTGTGTGAAGGAAGGATGGATGCTCTGGTGAACTGTAGGCATACATGTAATTTGAAGGTGCAGTGTAACATCAGAGATACCGTTAATTAGAAGAGCAGCCATCCTTTGAGCTCCTTTTTCATTTAACTTCATGAAACCTACTTGGCATGTGGCTAGCTGATCGGGGTACTTGCTGTTCTGGTGATTACATCAGGCCCTCAACATTTCCACTGATGTTCTCCAGGAACACATGCCTGGGAAACTACAGGGGAGTGTTTAGCAGGTATGGACAAAGCCACAAAGATAATTCACTAGAACTGGGGAGGAATCCATCTTTCAATAGGATGAAATTAAATACACAGCCAAATGTCACTACAACAATCTAATCCTTTTCAGAAGCTGATCCTCAGCTGGCAGTGACTGGGAGAATTCCACGATTTTCCAAAGAGGCACCTCAGACCCAGCTGGGTATCTGACTGACAGAGTGCAACATATTTGGTGCAAGTCAGAGAATCAGAGGTACGTTCCTCTCACTGAAAGCGGTGTAAACCTGGAGTAATACCACTGATGTCAGCTGAGTACCACAGATTGCCACCACTGTGTTTTAAAGAAGAATTTGATATTTGATCTCATTCTTTTTCACAAATCCACCTTATATGGCCATCATGCATAGTCAGTTCTTTTGTCTTTGCTATGCTGCTACTGCTGTAATTAATCTTTTTCCAACCACCCTATTGGCAATTTCCCTAATGCACACATCCTCCCCCTCCCTCCCTCCCTCCCTCCCTCCCTCTCTCTCTTCCAGTTCCTCTCTGCTCTGGATTTCCTCCTCCCCAGCCTTTTGGGAACACATCATCTCTTCAGTTAGCCTGTGAGCCAGATTGTCTTTAAACTTTTCTTATCTAGGCACAGAAGTCTTTTACTCAGATGTATCTGTGCCCTGAATATGGGCTTGGTTACTCCAATGGTGATATAAATTAAACCTAGGCTTCACACTAACATTAGTATTAACATAGCCACTTGGCAGTGTGGGTGTAAGTAAAATCTTGCTAACAGACTTTAAGTTCTGACTGGAGGGGTACGTGTTATTATTTTAAATAATTTGTCATTCTTTTCTATCAAAATAAAATTTTCTGGAAGTAACTCATTTTGAGTCATGTGAATAATTTGAAATTAAAAATCATTCCTTAATATATTGGAGCTAATTTCAAAGCCAAATATTTTCAAGCAAACAAAATTAAGGTGTTTTTTTTCCTAGAAAACACTGAGATGAAAATTCTGTCCAGTATAACAAAATCAGCATCTGAAATGTAATTTTAGTTAAACCTGACAGGCAGATCCTATTGGAAAAACATCTTCCAAATAACCTCCTCAAGAGCTAGGGGGTAAAATATTCCTTCAGCTCTGAGTTGCTTTTGCCATGTGCTGTAGCCAAAGCGAGGACTGGAGGCTTTTGCCCGGACCAGTGGGTCAGTGAACTCCTGGGAGGGAAGCAAGCATGGCCAGGCAGCCCCTGCTCACCTCCTGTCTTGTGCTCGCGCAGGTGGCGGAGTCTGGGTGATTTCGGCAGCCGCTGGCACTGGCCTCTCTGGCATTGTCTGCCGCTTGTCCTTGCCCATTGAACCTTTTGCTTATCTTAACATTTGCAGTCCTTGTATCGCAACGGCAGGGATGTCTGTGTTTGTACAACACACTCGGTTACCCAATCTACTGATTATGTGATCCTTTACAAAAATAAAGAGGCAGAAAGTTTAAACTAAAACTTTTAATACATTCTCATAATAATAATAATAATAATAGCAAATGGACAGATTGATATGTGTACTACAGCACTTCCCCAAATTGCTTTTTCTCTTACAAAGCGACCCCCTTTCTTTCCTGACACATCTCCTGTGATGAGAGGTGCACTCTCTGATTGCCTGTATCTGGCCTGTGAAACATTTAAATCCTCCTATTCCTGGTGAAAGCTCCCCCATCCCTTCTTGATCCATGTGTCATGCTGTGCATTGCACACCCTAGTAGGACAAATAAGATTAGAGACACTGGAGTGGAACTTAGGTGTGCAGGCAGCAAAGGTCACCCAGGGAGCGCAGGTGTACGCTCCCTGGACACTGAAGTGAAGGCAGCCACTTTTTCCCAGATGCTCTTTCATCCAGGTCCATCTTCAGAGCCCACTCAAAATATTGTGGTCTGGGTCACTTGAATAGCAGCAAGGCAGACTCTCCATTGATATTCATGTTACTGTGAGATAACACAGTTCTTCACGACCAGGCAGGTTAACTCCAGAAGTCCCTACTACCCTGCCTTCTGTAACCAACTGGCACATCCCGCTTTGATGTTGATGATTGTCCAAAGACTGGATAATGGCCAAGCAGTATTTTCTTAGGCTTCAATTTACCCCCCCCACACACAGGCAGACAATGAACATATTTCTGCCACTGAAGTTCCCAGCACAATTTGGGTGTTTTATTTCCTCAGAAGTAACCATGATTTTGGTGGGAAAAGCAGCAATAATTGACTTCATGTTTTCCTATCACCACAGCACTGGCATGTGGTTTGCCAACCATAGTCCAGCCAGCAGCTGATTTGCAGCAGTGTGCAGTAAATTGCTGACAGAAGATGATGGAAATCTCCTTCTAGAGTTTGTGAGGGTGTCAGATCTGAAGTGTCCGAGCGCTGAAGAAGTGAAGAATACTCCATGCACAGTTCCTTGGAAGTCCTGGCCCTCTCAGATCTGTAGGGTGGGCCTTTTTGTCCTTGTGCTCCTGCTCCACCATCAGTGGTCAGCACATAATGACTCTGAAACGCTTCATGGCTACAGTCAGAGATCTCCAGGTGGTCTGTGTAATCCACTTACCAGTGTGTGAAATCACCCTCTGAACACCATGGAAAGCTCTATACTGCGTCTCATGGAAGCACCAGCTTCAGTCTCTCTGGTCTCATACCACCTTGGGTCTGCTGAAGACAGAGTCATGGGATGAGGTTTCCTGCCTGTAGGGTCAGCACTGCCTGCATTTGCTCAGCTGTTCCACACAGAGGAACAGGCAGTCACCATTAGGACTACAGTATGAAACACTCAGGAAACAGGTCTGCTTCAGCGTTGCAGAAATCTTAGTACTGAGACAATGTGGCCATCACTAAATGGGTCTAACCCAAGAAAAGTGTAGCAGAGTGGGCACCTGCCAGCAAGCTTGAATGTCCAGACCAAGATAAATCCTGCAGTGAAGGGTCAGTGGTGCTTTTCCTGCCTCCAATTTGCCACTCACCTGCTTTCCAAGTCTCACTCATTTACTGGTTGTCTCCCTCATTTCAAATTTACACAAAGTGTCTACCTGTTACACTGAATGGATTTTTTTTTCTGAGCATTTTAAGGAGATGCAGAGATCGCCTTCAATCGGATTGTTCAACAATCTTATCCATAACCTCTTCCTAACAGGTGTTGAACACATCCCAACAGGATACATTCATCCTGAAGCTTCCTTGCTGCTTTAAACAAAACCTCATATTCCCTCTGCCTTCCCTTTCTCCTTCCTTTGATCCATCCCTTTTTAAGCTTTGTTTGTGCTATTAATTATGGAGAGTTCAGCACTGTCAGCACATTCAACACTGTGGAGAACAAAGGGCAGAAAAGAGCCCCACCCAAAATGAGTTTACAGGCTAATGAAGGCAAACAAAACCCTACACTTGGCTGGGCTGCGCAGGGTGGCAGGCTGAATGGTAACTTCTGGGCTGGGAGGGATGGGGGTGTTTCCTTTAAACAGCACATTTTTGAGTGGACTTGAGTCTGCTTATTTACAAGAGAAAAGAGTTTAAGGGGAAAGTTCTTGAAAGTGAAAATGAAGGCCTGATGAAGCGATTTTTGGGCAAAGGGACGCCAGACAGATGGAGATAGGGAGATGGGTGGGTGCAGAATGTGAGGAGAGATATGCGGCTTAAATAGCTAATCAGTAAGAGGGCAAAGGCACCCAGACACCCTGTGAAGACACTCTCATAAAGAACCAGGGACAGATGGAGCCAGAGCTGTGCAGAGCCTTTGAAGGAGCAGATAAGCAGGTTGAATTTAATGGGGGAATGTGAGAGGTTGTAATTGAAGAGCTCAGGACACCGAGGATCATTGAGAATTTGCAAGGAGAATTGAGAACTGCATGAGGAGCTTGGAAAATCTCCACATTTGAAGGTTTTAAGAACAAGTTAGATAAACATCTGTTGGGAATGTTGTAGATGTGGCTGATCCTGCCCTGGGGCAAGCAATAGGCCCGATGACCTTTTGAGCTCCCTTCCCGTTTTCTATGTGGGTGTGGTAGGCCAGGAAGATAATTTGCCAGATGGTAAACACATTTTTGCCCAGATTGAAGCTGAATAAGGAGTACTGATTCAAGGGATGAAGGGGTCCCAGGCCACACAACTATGCAAAGGTATCACGTGAAAGCTGGAAAGGAGGAGAAAAGAGTTAGGTTACCGCATTGTCTTTTCTGCTGAGCGTCAGCTGAGTATATCAATGCGAGGGCAGTAAGAGAAAGAGGAGATGAAAAATGGGTCAAAGATTGCAAGTATAAATTCACAGTTGTGTTCGATATGATGAAATTGTTCCTATGAAAACTATTGTATCATTGAATGCCACTGTGTATTCACTCACAAGGCCATAAGTATGTCTTTCCCAGACTAGCTATAATAAAGATCTTCATCTCTCTACTCTAAACAGACAATGCCAAGGGGGTCAGCAGAAGCAAGGAGAAGCACTTTACTCCAGCTAGTCTACAGGTGAAGTGGAAAAGAAAGAAGAGCCAGTGGCAAAACAAAGGAATCGAGTATTGGAACACATGCACAGAAGACACTCACTGAGATGGCAGCGAGAGAGGGTTTAAAATAAGAGAGGGGAACAAAAAGATATGCCTTTGTAATAGGAAGACCCTCTTTATTGACGAGACCAACTGTACTAAAGTGAGCTGAATGAAACTGTTGCTTTAAAAGACAATTCAATGTTGCAGAGAAAATATTTTCTAGGCTCTTAAATGGCTCTGAATGGATCCCAAAGACTGCATCTGGGATGAGGAGGAAATCGAGGTAATGGAAATGCAAGGAGGCTTTATGGCTTTATTAACCTTACCTAGATGCAGGTTTCTTTTACTATTTAAAAAAGATCAGTCAAATTTTAGACTCTAAAGCAAACTCTGTGTGTGTTTGCGTGTATGCGTGCATATACAGAGATGTTTTTTACCTGCATCTATCATGTGCCCTTGAAGAAACAAAATGTAAACCAGATGAAGACTGATATTCCTCCAGCGGGATACAAGGAGACATGACAGCTGCTGAGAAGACCTGCACAGAGAAGGCACCAGTTCCAGATCTAGACTATTAAACTGAGGAGTCCCTCCTGGTGCCAGGCATGAGGTTTACTTCTGAAATGCAGGGTAGATGCTTAAAGCCAGGAACAGGGTTTAGCCAGTTCTCAGTCCCAGTAAGATAAGGACTTACAGCCTCCAGTCTGGACACTGTCATGACCATCTGGTGAGAGTCCAGTCATGTCAATTTGCCAAGAAGCCCAGGGAATTCGTACTGGTAATGGAGAAGGAAGGAAAATAAAAGATGAAAATAGAATCTGGTTGATATAAAGCTGAGTTTGAGTTGATGAGGACATCGTAGCAATCTCAGAGCCACGGAGGAAGACTAGAGAGAAAATGGCCAGGCAGTGTGTCAAGGACAAGGTGATGGCCATGTGAGCTACCAGCATGGACAGGGGAATGGGCTGCCAAGGGATTACCAGATGATGAAAACAAGAACAGGCTAAAGACAGAGCCAAAATAACAAAGAATCACTGAAGGACTGGTCATAAACAGATTGCTGAGAACGAGGGAAGCACGGTGAAAGATGGCTGAGAATAATCAATGAGTAATTGATTATTTGAGTTATCATTGGTAACTCAGTAGTCACAGACAGACTGGGGAAGATGAAAAGCACAAGAAGCCTTGGCAGCAGCCAGGAAAGGTCATGTTGGCCTTGACAAACACCTTGTTAGTAGATGAAGGTGCCTTGTTTCAGCCCCATAGCAGAGCTAAGGATGGGAGATTCAATGGAAGTCAAGTGGTGGCAGTAGGAGGCACTTTCACAAAGTTTGAAGTCAAAGGTAGATAGAAGTTGCTGAAAAAGGAAAAGTCTAGAATAGATTTTAAAAGATTGAGGAGATGAGGGTTGGGTCGGATGACAGAGGGAAAAGAAATTTAAATGGTGGGAAAGTAAAGTGACTTGGAGGACAGGGATGAGCCCGACACTTTCAGGTCTTTATTCATGCCTATGTGAGCTGTCCATTAGCGTTTCTAAAACTGAAGACCTCCTCAGTCTAAGTAGTTATAACCTGTAGAGGCTGATGAACAGATGACAGGAGAACTTAGGGCTATCGCTACTGAAAGCAGGCTCCTGGCACAGCCAACCAAGCACAGCAGACCTCTGCTGCGAGAGCACAAGTACCGTTTAGGTGCCCAGCTTCCACATCCCATCTGCATAGCTTCAAAAAAGTATCCAAAGTCCATCCAGAGTGACTTTGAAGCTGCATGAAAATTATGCTCCTGCTTCTATGCCACTATCTTTTGTTATACAGGAAGGAAGGATCACAGTGACTCACCACCCATACCTGGATGTTATTTCAGCTAGTTTCTCCGCCTCCCTTTTGCCCAGCAGTAGGCATGATACAGTGCTAAGCTCTCTGAAAACCAGTAGGAACTCATACAGAGCTAAAAATCAGAGATCTCACTCTTCCATGTGGCAGCAGCAAATTCGCTATCCTCTGTGCGTGTTGAGTGTGTTTATATATATGTATATGTATGCATGAATCATAAATGATCTATCATTATTAATTCATTAGATATTCATTGTAATTGCCCTGTTTGTGATGAATTCATTTGGTATTAATTTAGATGTCATATGTACAGTACTTTTGTAAGGATTGCTATATGATTCAGCCTTAATTAATCTATCTCTAAAGCAAAATGCTAACAATCAATTCACATTACTGGGATGCTTAGGCTGTCGGCAGGAGCACGTTTATTATGATTATTATTATTTATGGACACAAGGAATAAGACATTACAATATTTGCAATCATCTGTGTGTTCCATACAGTAAGATATTTTAGTCCTAATATAGCTATATATCTGCGTGGCCTTGCTTAACTGATTTGTCTAATCGATTTGTGAATGTCCTTATCTTTAAAGATGTCACCTTGTATTTACAATCATTGGCAGGTCATTATCCATAAAGATATCTCAACTCATTTTTTTTCTTCAGCAATGAATCCTATTACTTATCCACTGTACACCAAAATCTCTTTTCACTCTCTTATGCTCCTTTTTGGGGTGGAGGAATTTATAAGGACGTACCAAAGGTTTAAAAACAGTCCACGAGACATTTGTATTCCAGAATGGGACTTATGCAAATAACGAAGTGACACTCAATTTAGAGAAGGCTTTGTTACTAAAGAAGGAAACCTTATTTTAATCACATCTCAATTCAGTTGAACTCCAGTTCAGTTTTCTCATTGCTGTAGTAAGAACACCAAGAGCAAACATTGATTACGGTAAGATATACAGAAGCACCAAATAAGAACGAGCAATATTTATGTTTAAATGCACCTCATCCTTCACCATAAGAAAGCACTAAAGCTATCAAAATGGAAGCACTTTTAGAATAGTTAAGAACTATGAACTCTATTTAAAATAACTGTAAATAACTAAAACCAAAGTAAAGCGGGAATACGTAAGGAACGTACTGCAGGAAACAATGAGATATGGAAATTCTGTTATGTATAGACTTCCATATTATTCTTACAATGATTTTGGATACATGATTATTTCTTGTAGCCCTCTTGATACTCTCAATTTCCAAATCCTGGGAACAGGATATTTGTGCCTGCTTAGATCTTTTTTCCTAAGTTTTGTTTTCCTTTTCCTCTAATGCAATGTTGCATCTTGTGTAGAGTCAGTGAATAGCTTATTGTAAAATAGAGGATTAATATTAATGCACATTCTTAGAAGCTTTTATCAGGAATACAGTGTGAGCCTCCTTGAAAGATTTTTTTTGTCCTTTTCTTGGGGTATGACAGTATGATGTATATGATCTATCATGCTCATTTCCTTCACGCATTCTTAGCCCTACTGGAGCAGCCTTAGAGTGATGGTAATCTTATGAAAACTCAAAATGATTTGTTTATTACTAAAGGTTTATTTAAGGCTGTCACCATGACCTATATCCATTAGTAACCTCAGGAATTCTTAAAGGGACACTGGTCCCATTACCTGCTATTTTCAGCTGTACTCCATGACAGTAGAAAGCTAAGGCTGTTGCTTCTAAGAGCTTTTTATAAATTATATTGCTATCCTTCCCTCCCCATCAACCTTCTTTGTTCTATAGATCTCTTGCCTGGAAAAATGTTTAATCCCTCCCGTATCACTCGAGCACCACGTATAAGGGCATTGAAAGAAGGGAAATGAGGTAGCTACATCCGTGTAGTCCAGTGTATTGACTTTCAGCAATTTGACTCTACTGGTGGATTGTTTTGAATAAAAAAGAACATGAGCCCAGATTCCCTCAGAGGACACAACGGCCTAGCTCAGCACTGAAGTCCACTACCTATGTGGCCTTCGCATTTACAAGTTCCCACCCTAAGTCACTTAGAGACAAGTCACCTAAGGCATCCCCTTTTTTCCGAGGGGGCTGCACAGCCACAGGAAAAGCCCCCGTCTGCAAGGCCCAGAGCATGATCACAAGAGGGCTTTGTGCAGCAAAGGTAGAAGAGAAAATGGCTGAGTTCATTGCCATCTCTAGGCTTCACATTTAGTACCCTAATCATCATTTAGAATAGTATAAATATTTTTTAACCCTGTTTTAAGAATTACATTCTCACCTCCCATTTCCCCAGATGAAGCCCTAAATTGCTATGATCCCTCACCACTGCAGCCAGTCCTGTAGAAGACATTACACTTCACATTTCACTTACGTTCAGACAGGAGCCAGGGCTATATCCTGACTAGCTGCTACACAAGCCTTCTGGCATACCTTTAGGCTGAATGACTGTTCCAGTCCATGACAACCAAGGTTCAAATGAGGTAGCAGTTTCAGTTTTAGCGAGAAAAAGGCGGGCACTAACCCCAGAGAGGACCTGTGGCCCTGAGTTCTGGGTAGTGAGAGGTGGCCGCTCGACAAGTGAGCACAGTCAGTAGCTATTTAGGATCTGCTCTAAGGACGTGCAAGGGTGGGCCTATCTTACAACAAATTACAGCTATATTATATGTAACTGTGTTACAACAAAGCAACATGGCTGCCATCTGCCCTTTGTTAAATATTTACACCACTCAGGGAGTAATAGACTTGGGTTTCGGCTCTTTTCAGCCTGAGAGGCATTAAACCCACATCCCAAGAAAAAGCCCTGACCACCAGGCCCTTACAAGACAAAGAATCTATCACAAGCCTACGGCATAGGAATGTCAGGGTTTTCTCCTCACATACAGACAGGTGTTATTTTTCCAGAAAAACAAACAAACAAACAAACAAACACCAACAAAAAACAAACAAACAAACAAACAAACATAAAACAGTTGTGTGTTTACAGGATAGAAGGATAACTCAGGAGCGGACCTCAGGAAGTCTCTGGTTCAAGCTCAGCTCAGCTATGAGATCATAATAGGTTGGTCAGGGCCTTGTCTGGTCTGGTTTTGAAAACCTCCAAAGGTGTCGATTACAGCTTCTGGGTGACCTGTTTCACTGCCTGACTGTCCTCATGGGGGAAAAGGTTTTCCTTTTACCCACCTGTACCTCTTACCTCAACAAACACCCATCATCTCTCACCCTCCTGACATGCCCCTCTGTGAAGAGCCTGGCTGTGTCTTCTCAATAACATCCTCACAGGTACTGGCAGGTTGCTAGGAAAGACTTTTGCTCCTTACATCCTGCAGTCAAGTTCCTCTGACACAACCCCGGATCCTTCAGTCTGTCTCCACAAGGTAAGAGCTCCAGACTTCAACCAGCTTGGTAGCTTTCATCTGAACATGCTCCATTTTATTGATGTCTTTTTTGTACTAGGGGGCCTGACACTGGATGTGATGTTCTAGGTGCCATCTAAAGACTGCTGAGCAAAGCAAACTCCCTATACCGATCATGCTGCTGTTAATACAGCCCAGGATACTGTTGGCCGCCTTTGCTGCTGGAAAACATTGTAGGTTCATGTTCAACTTGCTGTCTGCTAGGGCCCTCTTCTCAGCAGAGCTGCTCCCCAGCTGGAGCATCCCCAGCCTGTATCACTGCAAGGTGATCCTAGGTGCAGGATTTGGTGTTTGTCCTTATTGAATTTCATAAGCCTCTTGTTGACCCATTCCTCCAGCCTGTCTATATCCCTCTGGATGGTAACCCTGCCCTCAAGCATATCAGTGGATCCCAAATCCCTCCCCTGCCTCCTGTTTTGGTGTCATTTGCAAATGTCACAAGTGTACTCTGTCATCTCCTCTAGCTCATTGTTAAAGATGTTTAACAAGTCCCAGTCCAGTCCCCTGTGGTTCTTCACTTGTTACCAGCCTCCGGCTAACGTACGATCCATTAGCCTCTACCTTCTAAGACCAGCCATCCAACCCAGTGGAGTGCTACAAACACTTTGTGGTTTCTGTTCCCACCAGTGTTGCATACGTAGCTGTGCAGTGACTCAACTTAGAAAGAAAAAAAATAGAAAACTGGAAAGTGCTGTCACACCAGGTACCCCATAGTCTGGTGTTTATTACACCCTTCTAAGTCTGAGTTTAGTCCTCTTAAAGCTGATAAGAACTTCTTGCCATGCCCTTGTGGTAGGAAGTTATGTAAAATATGGGCACCACCAAAGCTAGTTATAGTCTTCAACACACCTATCTTTTCATGATTCTCCAAAGGCTCCTACGTGGAGTTCACAGACCCATCTGCCCTAAACCTGGAACAGGCTGAAGCTTCATGCCATAGAAAGGTGATCATCTCCACAGAACAAAGACTTCTGAGCACATGAGGAAATCAGAAAATTTCCAGGTTAAGGGCAGACAAAATCTACTGGCATTTTCCAAAGATTCACCCCTACAGCTTCCTGTTCAGCATGCTGCTTTCTGTATTTTTATTCTCAGGCATCTAATTCCTCTGCATTAGATAAGAGACTCTGTCTTCTAATCTGAGTTATGAATACCCCAAGATGATAGAGCATAAAAGAGTAAAGGTTTACTGTATGAGTTCACCTTGTGAATATAGTTTAAAATTACACAGTTTACCTCCATAATCCAGACTATCTCAATTAGCACATATGCTTTTCCTGTCTGGCTAAATCAACATCTTTCCCTCAGTGATCTCTTCTCCTGCCACAATGTCTTTTCCACCTGATATCTCCCAGTTTATTTTAGCTCATCCATGGACCTGGCTCTGTTGAACTCTCTCTAAAATCTGCTGAGGAATGAAAGAAGTGGTATTAAGCTATATTTACTGATCTAACCTGGGAGAAAACAGAATCCTCTTCTTATCTTCTTTCTCGTAGGGGGAGAGAAAAAAGTCTTGCCTTCTCAGAACCTGACATCCCACAATGTGTGACTCTACACTTAAGTCCTGGTCTAAGGGTTCAGATCACAGGCTTGAATCATCCCTTTGCTTGATCTGTAAACTTGTACATCTCACACAAGGCAGACATGAACAAGCTATGACACAAAGTCAATCCCCAGAGCCAAGAGACTGGATGAGTTCAAGTCTGTAGGCTGTAAAGCTAGAAGGAAGATCTTTATTACATGATCTTTTACCAAGAATTTGAAACCTGTTTTACATAAACCAGGAATGGAATAAGCTCAGCAGAAGACCTCATGTTCCATACAAGGAGCCTTAAGAGTCCTAAATGTCACCCATGCGTCAAACTCAAAACATTTCTGTGCGTCCAAGTCACAGACTGGCTAAAGTGTCCCCTAGGAAGATGCCCGTACCCTACAATTCGCTTCAGCGGGTCAACTAGCTGGTCAATACAAAACTGGTAGCACAAAGGGTCAAAGTGCCTCTCATTTCCTTAAGAGTTATGAATGCCCACGATGTGAGTTAGGGCCTGAGCTTCAAAGTACCTCTGGGCACGGAGGTCCCTGGAAGCAGATGATAAGCCAAGTAAACCACATAGCTTTAGGTCTACAGATCTGTAACAATACTCTGTAGTCATGTAGAACCATATGCCATCTGCAAGAGCTGGTCCAAAGAATTTCATATACAATTATAAAATTTATTTAGACATTTAGAAATATTTAGTCTATAAAATGGAGCTGTTTGCAAAACCCAAGGAGATAATTAAAAAAAAAAAATATCTTTTGGGGAACGTTTTTTTTCTAATTCTTTTTTTTATTAAGATAAAACTTTTGGCTCATATAATGCCTGTGCTCCTAAGGTGCATTGATAGAGTACGCAATTGAAACTAGTCCCTACGAATGTTTAAATGTGCCAATGTTATCAATAAATAATGAAAAGAGGGGTTACTTTCAAATAAATTACCAAGTCATCCCAAGTTCAGGATTCAAAAGTACAGAGACAAAAATGAGGACTTTTCTCTGCTGTTTCTTCAAAATCTCCATTCTGTCTGATTATAAGGGTGCGATAGTCCATATGGTGAAAGATGTTTTTTAAAGTTTGCAGATTTCACCCTTCAACTGTTGGGAAATTTGTTTTCTTTTGTAGCAAAGCACATTGAGGCATCATTTGAAATTCTTACTGGGTAAGGAAACTTAGATTCACTTTTAGCTATAAGAAAGACACCGTTCTTTGGGACACTACAATTCCAATCACAGCAAATGGCCCGCAAGGACCATCTGTTGCTCTGTTGAAATGCTTGAATAAGAGGGTGAAAGAAGAGGAGATAGCTGATAAATTAGAGCTCTCCTGAAAACATCTATGTGCATAAATGTTACATCTAAAATAGCTTATTGCTGTCAAGGGAGGGGATAAAGAGCTCTTCTGGTATGGGTGAGGGGAGTGCGGATGGAAACTTCTAATGGAGTGCTATGTTTGGAAGAAAATCTAAAGTCCAGACAGGTAGTTAGGAGTGCTACACAGGGCCCTGTGCATTTTGACTATCTTTCTATAAGCTACGACTTAGCGTAGCAGCAAATTGATTGCGTAGATGAAGAAATCACAGTGTGAAATCGTATGCCTAGTGCTATGCAGGAAGTCAGACCAGATCCTTCTGGTCTAAGGATCTATGGAGTCTACCAAATCTTGCAGAAGGTATTGTCTATGCATATAAGAAACATGAAAATCAAGCACACAGTTACAGTAATGCTATATGTCAAATGGGATCTAAAACTAAATATTGTAAATTAGTGAGAGGTTAATTTTTATTTACTGAAGCATATCTATATATAAGGCAAGTGTAAATTAAACTGATCTGTAGATTCAATCATTTGCCAGATTTCATAGAATCATAGAATGATTTAGTTTGGGACCTTGAAGATCATGTACTTCCAATCTCCCGTGCCATGACCAGGGACATCTCCCACTAGACCAGGGTGCTCAAAGCCTTGTCCAATCTGGCTTTGAACACTTCCAGGGATGGGGCATCCACAACTTCCCTCAGTAACCTGTTCCAGGGCCTCACCACCCTCAAAGTGAAAAATATCTTCCTAATATCTAATCTAAATCTACCCTCTTCCAGTTTGAAGCCATCCCCCCTTGTCCTATCACTACATGCCCTTGCAAAAAGTCCCTCTCCAGCTTTCTTGCAGGCCCCCTTCAGATACTGGAAGGCTGCTATAAGGTCTCCCCGGAGCCTTCTCTTCTCCAGGCTGAACAACCCCAACTCTCTCGGCCTGTCTTCATAGGGGAGGTGTTCCAGCCTTCTGATCATCTTTGTGGCCCTCCTCTGGACCTGCTCCAACAGGTCCACGTCCTTCTTATGTTGAGGGCTCCAGAGCTGGATGCAATATTCCAGGTGGGGTCTCATGAGTAGACAGATTTGTCCAAACTATAGACGCTATTCTATCAAAATCCTATATATTTATATATTTTGGAAAGAAACTCAAAATAAACAGCAGCATTAGTGGGTACTATCACAGAAAGGCCTTTCCAAATCACCGGCATCTGCCTCTGAAGACTAACTGGCGTGCTCACAACTGAAATGCACACAAGAAAGATTGGCATCTGGTGATGAAAGTATTGCTTCCCGGCTATGTTGGGTAAACATCATTTTGATTAAATCATTTGGGGTTTAATAAAGAAGAATGGGTGCTGCAGAAACACAACAGAAGTGGCTGGAACCCTGTCAGGGACCAGATATATAAATACACACACATATATATGTGTGTGTATTTATGTATATGTATACCCGCTCATGAATTTTTTTGGCTGCCACGTGCTGGAGGAGCAGCGCTGGGGACGGGACTGGACGGGGGAGACGCTCAGCGCCCGGTAGCGGCGGCGGTGGCCCCGGGACCAGCGGCAGCGGGACCACCCGGGGCGGGAGTGAGGGAATAAAAGGGTTCCCCCCCCCCCCCTCCCCGGGTCCCCAAGTCCCAAACCTATTTGGCTGGGCAGAAACCGAGGCGGCAGCACCGCGGTGGCTGCGCGGGGCCGGTAGCCGGTAGGTGGAGCACAAGGCTAGAAACTGGGCTGGGGGAAAGGCGCTCGCCGGGCCGCGACATCGCCGAGTATTTTGATTCATAAAATGCATAAATCCTCACGAGATGAATAATAACAGGAAAAACGCGGTGACGGGGCGCTTCCTACGCGGCGAAAATTCTCAAAGCCCCGGCGGCCGGGCTGTTTCACCGCCTGTGTTCCGTCTTGAATGGAGGTTTGGAGGGCAGCTCCGTAGGTAGTTTGCCGAGATTTCAGCACCTTCTGCGTGTTTCTGTCTCGGTTTCACTCACCTTCGGGGTCCCAGGGAAAGTGTGTTTCCATCCCCGCCCTGCACCTTAACAGTATAGCATGCAATAACTGCTGCCCGGTATTGTAAGACCTAGGATGCGTTGTAAACATCGCAGTTTATAAAGTCTGAGAAGCAGAATAGTTCAGTTTTTAAAATGTGTGTTTAAAAAATTAAAAGGCATTTTCATGAGCCCTTAAACAACACGTTTTTAGATAAATGACCCACGAGCAGAGATAAAGCCCTGGATTTCAAGGCCCTAGAACTCTCGCAGAAGCTTCATCATCATTGTCACAGCTTACGTACAACATTGATTTTTGTGTTATTATCCAGACCAGCCAGGACATAATGTGTGAACATCTACCATCTATTTTTCCACCGGCTTTTATTTCTAATGTGCCTCAGACTCTGAGCAAATGTGAATTCAAGCCCCTTAGTTCAGTCGAATTTATTATCCTTCAGGGAGGGGGACCGAAATCACAATTGTAAGTGCTCCCTCCGCTCACACACGCATGCACGCACACACACACTAGATGTGCTGTCTGTGCACCACTCCCCTATTGTTTTCACTGTAACTGATTTTGGCACCAGCTCTTTAGCACTTTGGAAGGGCCTTCATTAGCACTGGGACACTGTCCAAAAGGAATCCAGAAAAATCAACACATGGCTGCTCTTGTTCTCATGATAAATGACAGCTTTGGCTGAAAAACAACAACAGTAAGGAAGCAAAACAAAACCCAAAAAGCAACAAGGGTAGCCATAATGTGAATAGGAGAAGTCAGACATGACTAACTCAGCCTGGATGGGGGAATGGGCTTGGCTGGGAGGGGGCAGGGGGATTCCTCCCTCGGTACTGTATTAAAAAAGTGGGTTTGCCTTTATGCTGACATGGGGGGTGTTCACTCTCGGAGGGGGAGATGCAGGGGAGCAGGGAAAGACTAGGACCAGGCAACACCGCTTTGGTGACACAAACGAAAGGGCACCAGCACAGTGGGTTATGGAAAATAAAATGTCTGCCATCCCCACGAGGAGGAAGAGGGATCCACGTCCATTATATAAAGCAGAGCTTACAAATGCAGAGAATGTATTAGGCTGCTGTATTAACCCATTTATTCCCCAATGGCTGTGTTTACACTCAAATCCTGAAGTGCTTACTCAGGCAAAACTCCCAGTTGACCTAGTCCTGAAGGCTTTAATCAGGAAGTATGCCCAGTGACTTCAATGGGAGCTTTGTCTCAATAACTATTCAGGATATGGCCCATAGGGATCTTGAAACTAGAACTAATTGAATTTTTTGCACGACATGCCTTTTCACTTGAAAAGAACCCTTTTTATCCAAAAACAATTCTTCAGAAAATGCGTCAGTCATTTTTCTTTATTGTTGGAAATTTTCTATCATATTTTACCAGAATGTTCACGGACCTTTTACTTTGTACAGTAAAAACAAACAAACAAAAAAAAAACAAAATTAAAAAAAAATCCTTATGGAGCTCTATGGAGATCTTTACTCTTTTGCTAAGAAAAAAAAAAAAAGACAAGCAAATAGTTTTGAAACAATGTTGGTGAAAACTACAGAAAACAGAGAATGTCAAAAGAAAAAGTAAAGTCCTTTTTTTAAAGCAAGAAAAATGGGCTTATAAAGATTTGGGTTTTGCTACTGTTATAAACTCATTCCTTGCATTTTGATTTCTTCCATTAAAAACTACAATATATATTAACAGTCAATGCATGAGTGTGCATGTACATTTATCTTAAATCACCATAGCCAATTTTTAAACTCATTGTGGAGCTTCTAAAAAGGAAACAAATGTCAGCCCTGAACTGTGAAGTCTTCCGTACACTTAAGCATATGAGCTATGGGGACTCCTTCAAGTCACAAAAAATTCAACAAATATTTTAGAACAAGCTCACATTCAGTACAGAAGACAGATGTGGAAAGAAACATCTTCAAGAAATTTTTGAAGCAAACATCCACAAATTTGTGAAAAGATGTACAAACCCATCACAACTATGAAAAAATTCTCCTGGAACTGCTGAAAAAGTGGGGTTTATGCCTTTATTTTCAAGTCTGAAAATAGACTGCTTTTCCAAAAATGTATTTCAGGGTCCGGAGTCCAATCCAAGAGAGTTTTAAAATACATTTTGAAACTGTTTTCAAATGAGAACCTTGATTGAATTTTGTGGGGAAACAAACCCATTTTGCAAGGTGCAAATCTGCTGTAAATAAACCAAAGCAACGCTTTCCAGAAACCCTTCATGAGCTTTGCACACCACGTGTCTCATCCAAACTTGGCACATATCAGATGGCTGGTCAACAGTGACCCATGAGAATACACACAAGACCCTCACACATCAGCTGCATTACAACTTGTTCATTACCACGCACAGCATCCCACATTGATCATGAATATATATCATTAGAAAACAGGCTGTACACTGATGAGAAGGAGTTTGGAAAATGTCCTGCTTGAAATTCACATGAGGAATACATTTCCAATAGATGTTTAGACTGTTGACTTAATATGGTTAAAAGCTAAACAAGTATTTTATTGGAACTTCCACCTACATCTCTATCCATTCAAAAATATTTAAGAAAAGCCATACATACTGATTTTGATTTTGCTACAAAGCCAAAGGCCTGATGGGGTTTGCTGAGTGATCCCCTCTGGTCTCTGAATTTGAACCAAGGTTTTGAACAAGCTTGGGTCAGGCATTTGTTCTGAAACAACATGAAATGGCACCTCAGTGTTTTCAGATGAGCTTCATGTAAAGCTGCATCTTTGCAGGGCTACATTTCAAACAAAAATTCAGGGCCGCTAGTAGATAAGAGTTGAACCTTTACCATATCTCCTTTGCGAAGCTAAATCACTGGGAACAATCAGTTGAGCAACTTCTAAATTCCCCTTCACACCCACCCAATTAAACTTTTATCGTATGGGTTGATCCCGTGATATAAAACACAAGTGTGTCTTAATGCAATTTGAAGTCACAGGCAGCCTTCTGGGAGAAGGGCAGATGCCTGATGTACCTTAAGCTGATGTATCGGATGCTGTTTTTTCCTGCTTTATGCCATTAGTACACTTGTTCACCATCTCCCCTACCACATTGCCATCAGGGAGATCTAAGCTTGGCAGCAGGCTGGGATCCCTGCCTCTAAGCTGAAAGAGGTTGAGCTATTTGCAGAAATAATGCTTTCCAGACGTACTAAACAGCACTCATCTTTCCAGATGGAGGGGCATTAGTGTTGCTTCCAGCCATCTCTTCACCTTCTGGTGTACTTGCCACTCCTCCCGTATGCACCACGAGCCTTATGCTTCAGATACCTCTCCTGCATGCTGAGAAACTCTGCGATCTGCCTGCACCTTGCAGCCCTGGCAGCCAGCTGGAGGAGGGATGTAGCCCATCCCATTTTAAAGGGGGGACTCCTATCAGATGGGAAATGGGGGGCTCCAAAAGGAGCCAAACATTCACGGACCCTTTTTTCCCTCCCGCAGTCTGTGTTCCTACTTAAAGGATTCAGAAAAGAGAGGATTTGGCAGGTAGAGGGTCTGCTGAAGATAAGCGCTGATGGCAGCCAAGCTAAAGGGATAGAGAGAGAGGGAGAAAGTCAGTGATGAAGAGGTAACGGCCCCCTTGCTAAACTGAAGCTTTTAGTGGTCCCACAAGACCTGCAGACTGTCTGGTCCAATGACTAAGGGCTAAGAGCCAAGCCTTGAACATGCAGATCTTGGATCTGTGGCACACCAGGCTACATCAACCCTGATGAGGTCATCTGGATCACATGAATGCTTCAAGTCAAACAACTGAAAAAAATTTATTTTTTCTTCTTTTTTTTTCATTTTTTTGTTCTTCATGTGAATCCCCAGTGGAAGAAATCCACCGAACAAGCATGTTGATTTTGGCAAAGGCACACACAGTCACTCTGTTCTAAAGATGAGCTGACACGTGCAGATTCACAGATTAGCCATTTCTAAAGGTTAATTAAATATTGCCATTGTTTTCCAAGCTATTAATGTATGTTATTCTATTTTTCTCTGTTAAAGAACATCTGGGTTTTGGAGTTAAAAAATATGCAACCCTCCATCCCCCTTCCAAAAAGGTCTTAAAAAACACACACAGAGTGTCTCCTTTAAAAATATGGCATGACCATCTTCAGGGTCACATTACAAAGTTGAGAAAAAAATCTTTGAAATAATATTAGGAAAAATGTTCTTCCATAGATCAAAACACTCGATGTGCATTCTCGTCTGCTGAGCGTGCCTCAGAACTAGCTCATACACAGTAAATGAACTGTAGAAGAGGCTCCTGGTATTAGTCAGCCCTTCGTTATTTGCCGAAGTTCCTGAAAGTGATTACATTCAGATATGTTCCTGCTCCATCCTTTGGTGCCAGGATGTATGACGACCAGTTTTGTTCACAGTGCTGGCACTGCCAGGTAAATGAACTGGATCCGTACAACTTTCCTTCCCCCTGTCCTGTGTCCCTCCTCGGCAGTTTGGACTCAGCTTACGAACAGATTTGAGGTGAAAAGAAAAATGAGTAGGATTAAGAGAACGGAGGTGTAGCAAACTAACACCTTGGTTTGGTAGACATTTCTTGGCAGGGATGTAAATGACTACAAAAGGTTCAAGGCAGCCTTAGCCTTAGCAATCAGGCTTGGCAGCGGCAGCAAAGGAAAGCTAGGCTTTGCTTGAAGCTTTACTCCGCTGTTCCCATGATACCAGAGACAAACCGGCTTCATTCCTTGCACCAAACCTCCTTCATTACACCTCCAAGACCAGGTGTTAGGCTGCCTGAAAACTCAGAGTGATTACATTTGTCTCCTCTTTGCACAGATAATAACAACTGCAAATAAAAAAATGCACAGTAAAAAAAAGGAAATGAATCCAGTGTCTCCTGTGCCTCCATTTACCGCTCTGTCAAGCAGTGACAGTCACATACAGGTAACTCTCAGGTGCATCAGGAAGTTTAAGTTATTAATGCCAAAAAAGTGCTGGGAAAGTCTTAGCTGTAAGGAAGACAGAAACATAAAATATTGTTCTAAGAATGAGAGTGTGATTTTGCATATTAGATGGCTTTTCCTCATCAGCCAGACTTTCAGCTTAAAATTCATGCTATCTGTACTAATCAAAGTTCCACAGAAATTGCAAAGAAGTTATTCACCACTCCTGATACTGATTCCAGCCCAAGCGTGTTTAGGGCCCAGTCATCAGCTAGTGTACAGTTCTGCCAACCGAATGGAAATGAATGAACTAAACCCGCTGATGACAGACACCAGTGGTGTCTAACCCGTGTTCTTCTGCCTCACCTTATCATCTCTGCAGCCAAGCTGTAGTAGTAACTGACCCCTTTCTCATCTCCTTTCTAGGAGGGCAAGCTTTGGTGGATCGCTTCCTCTATTTACCTGGTCACACTAGCAGAGGTGAAGAGCCCTGCATTGTCTCCTTCATCTCTCTGTAAGGCATCAGGGGCCAGAAAAGCAAGGGCGTAGCATCTTGGAGCAAGACCAACTAGCTTTTACAGCATGCCTACCATGGCCTGTGCTGCCATGCACTCAACCATCTCTTTACCACCATCTGCAGTGGGTTTCCCCAACTCACTCCCCAGTACTATTATGCTCAGCCCTTCCTGATCCTGCTGGGACCACAAGAGTCAGATGAAATAAGGATAACTCTGTTATTTATTTCTGTCATGTTCTGCTTGGAAGGTTTGATGATTCCTCCTAACAGGCATTTTACTAGTCGACAAAAAGTTATCCATATTGCAGTGCTTGTTCTGACCTGCGAGTTAGCAAACAATAAATCTTAATTACACTTAAATGCCAGAAATCTGCAAAGAACGAGGCAACATTAGTCAGCTGTGAATTGGTCCTGACTCCTGCCTCTGCTTTGGCTGGAGATGCAGCTGCAGGAATACATAAATTAGTTTTTGATTTGTTTGTGCCAGTACAATCAGTTGTAGCTGCTCCTTAAGAGCATTTCCAGTATTAGTGGGCTTACTGGCATTCATCCTATTAGCATCTCAGATGCAGGTGGCATCTGGAAAGTTTTATTTTAAAAGACTTTTAGTATTGTACTTAGGTTAATAAGAAAGCGTTATTTTTAAATATCTCGGCACTTTTCCAGAGTGCAGCTCAGTCTCATGACATCTGCTCAGTGGATACTTGTTACCTTTGGGTTTATTGAAAGAAACCCTCTGAATAACCTTTTTGTTAGCAATCTGCTTTATAGGCCCTGCAACGGAATAGCTCTGGAGTGCAAATGGAGTTGCTAGCAGAGGGGATTTTCTATGCTGTAACAAGCTCTTTGGTATTCTGGCACTTACATGTCATAACGTTCAATAAAATCACCCAGGCCTCCTCCTCATTTCCCTCTTTGTGAGATTCTGCCATCTTTATTCAAGAACTGGAGCCCAGTTGACAGCCCAGCTCAGCTCAGCGGATGCGGTGCGGTTCCAACTTCAAAAATGGGAGTCTGGGGAAGATTTTACTGCAGAGGTATAGGTGGCTCTATCACATACAGTTTTAAACGCTGACATGAGGCCAATCTTAAGTGACTGCTCTTACTGCTCAGGAGCGTTGACAAATTACACCGGCTGAGTAATGGATCATTCACGAGAAATGAAAGGAATCACCAATTCCATTTCCAAATTTCAGCCATTCCAATATTTAGCATTCAATGGGAAAATGATTCAATGGAAATCCTGTCGGTGAACAAAAGGATTTCATTTATACTGAGCAAAGTAAGTCCTCCTGTTGCCAGAAAGAAAAACATACCCTTCATGAAATTCACCTTTATTAGTAGCTGACAGAGCATAGCTGGTAAACCAAACTAGCTATTCAGCAACTGCCATAAATTAAACCAAAGCAGAAACTGTTTTTACAAAAGGATCAGCTGGAGTTCAGGCTCCTGTTTGGTGACATCATTCTCAATGCACTAAGCCAAATTTTGCAGATTAAAGAGCAACAAAGCTGCAAACATAAACCAAAGTGAAGGAATTGAAATGGTCTTTTTCCTGTGAAATACCAGCGTAAGAACTGAGTTTCACTCTGAAGACTTAGTCGGGGCCAAAACCTCTGGCTGTGTTGATTCTGATGTGGCTCCGCAGAAATCAAAGCAGCAAAAGTGCAAACAGAGGCTGAGCTGATTCGCAATCCCTAAGTGTTTTACAACTCACTGTAGTTTCTATTCCAGCATAAGGCCTAGGTCTCTTTAGATGTAGCTGAATAAAAATAAAGAAATAACATTCTCAGAAGCTGTTGCAGGTCTTCCATAAGTACAAGGAAAATGCAGTCATTCTAGTTGACAGCTGAGCTGGAAACTCCAGATTTGCGAGAGTGTTCCTAACATATAAACCGCAGAAATCAGACCCAATCTTAGGAGGCTCCTAAAGGTGCACCACCTTTACCAAAGTATCAGAGTAACACATGAGTCCCTGAAATGTTGGACAGAGCGCCAAAATAACTAGATTCTGCTTCAGCTTCAGTCAAAGAACATGGACTGTAGTCATAAAAGTTATGTTTGGGAGAGGTACTCAGTAATTTTCTGGCCAAATGTGGATTTAGGTTCATTTCTAACTTAGGCAAAGAAAGCTGAGTTAGCCTCGGAAGAAAGAATGTCACCAGTCAGCTGACACCAGTGTGATGCTGTCATTTTTTTACAGGGATCTTGTCTTCTGGTATCAAACCTGGCTTCAGGAATAGTTTACATGACAGAGTTTAGAGAAAAAGTTTAGAAGACAGAGTTGAGATCTGCCTTGTGGTTTAGGTGATAGCTGCTAGAAGGGTGGACTTCAAAATCAGGTGAATACAAATGATATTAGAAATATTCTAAGAGATATTTTAGGAGTCTTGGGAACATTAATTCCAGACACAAAGCCAAAGTTTTGTCTCTGGCCGCTGGGCAAGAGCTCTCAGAAAAGACCAAGAATAATTAAATAAGCAGGTGGCATGTGCAAATCAGCTCCAACCAAGATGAACAAAGGCAGCTTGTTTTAAATACAGAGAAATGCCTTTGGTAGCAAGGTCAGATCAATCAATTTTGGACTGCCTATAAAGAAAACTCTCCACTTGGACAAATAAATTTCCTCCTATGTTTTCCTACGCTGTGTCAGGATCCCTACAGATGTAGGGATCTGTGTCTCTCAGTGCTATTCAGCCAAGCAACAGCAGTGTCATCAGGTGCAGTGACTCCGGGTCTGGACAGAGTATCTGGCTGCAGGGCTGTGAGATCAAGTCCAGGCAGTCCAGGAGCTGGATCAGAGGCTGGTGACCATCTGTACTAAGTCTCTCAGCCAAAACTGTCTTGGCCAGTACAGAGCTGGAGAATGATCATGTCTTTGTCTCTTTTTGATCTTTCAGATTAACCTGGGAATCAGGGGAGCTACTGGAAAAGCATAATACAGGGCTCAGCAGGAGAAAAACAATCCAATAACAATCCTGGACCTGGGCCTCCTTGGATCAGAAGCTCTTATTCTTGGAGGTGAGCAAATCTGTTCTGGAGTCTTCCCACTATTGCCTCCATATACAAAGTCCATATTTACTACTTATGGACTGCCTCCTCAGGAAGCTGCTGCATTTTTTTTCAGGCTCCTGGAGATGAAGGACCATTTGGATTCCACAGGTGGATATCATCCAGGTCTGGGTGTGAAGTCTTCATGGAGATGGTTTTCTTAATATACGTCTGTCATGGCTCTGTGAAGAGTCATCCTGCTGAGGTTTGAGGTCAGGATGCTGTTCAGGGCACTTCTGTATCTCCCACCTCCAGGAAATTTGTATGTAATTTCATAACATAGTTCCTGGACCAAAATTCTCTGACTACAAAGGCATTAAAAAGATTAGCTCCTAATGTGTTAGCGATGCAGCTATGATTAAGATGCTTATCAAAGAGAAGCTTTCCCATGTATTTTTATGCTCAAGCCACCAAGCCAGTTCTGCCACAAGATGCGGCACCAAGAGTTTCCTGCTATCCAATGTCTTATCTGAGAACAGACTGACTTGATTCAGAGCTAATGAGGTTGCAGACTAAATCCATAAGGCAAATTCACATATATTAGGCTGACATGAGATCTAATTATGGGGTGTTGGAATCATTTTGATACCCACAGGAATAGAACCGTTTGTAATAAAGGAAATCTGCCAACAGGGAACTAAGATTTTAGTGATCTGGAGTTAGTCATTAGCCCCATAGGCTGAGAAAGAATTAGCAACAACTAATGGGATACATAGAGATGTGCATATTTATATGATCTGAGTGCCATGCATTCTTAGATGGGTACCTGCCACTGCTGGACATTTTATAAAGATAATCTTGTTTATGAGGGAGCCAAATGGCAGGATTTTATGCATACAATTGTTTGATCTGGTTTGATCCAACACACTGCCTCCAGTCTACTCTGCTCTTTCTTTTTTTCTCACCTCTTGGTCAAGGATTGACAAATCTGAAGCTCAGTACAAACAGCAGATGGGACAATCTCTAGTTTTTGTTTCCATGCCACCAATACCATTGAGGGTGAGGAAACTAAGCAAGAGCCACAAACACACCTACCTTTTTTTATCCTTGGTTACCTACACAGAGAAGCAGACAGCTCAGAGCTGCTGCTGTTTTGAAAAATCCACACTTGGGTATATGCACCTTAAGTGGGATCCACTCTCATACAGACCTGAAGAGCAACAGCTTGTTTACAACTGCTCCTCAAGCTTCCTGGGGGAAGAGAGGTGAGAGGCAACAAGTTCTGACCTGCTCCAGCCTCCTGCTCCAGGAGGCTGGAAGCAGTTCACAAGAAGACTGACAAGGCAAGGTGGAAAAGAGGAAAGGAACAAATAGGTACATTTCCAAATGCAGAGCAGATTCTGCCAAAAGCAAATCTGTCAGTGAGATCCTTTGAAGAAAATGTGTAGGTAAGAACCATTAAGCATTCCTGGAAGATAAAGAGCTGACATCACATTTTTATTCTACATAAAAATGTATTCCTCTATACCTGACTTTGTAAAGCATGCCTGGGACTCTGGCTCTCTTATGATCCTCCAATATTATACACCCTTTGTTATGTTCACCCACTTGTGGAAAAAAAAACCTAACCCAAAACACTCCATTAATAGAAAGCCTCTTCACTCCAGTGGAGCCAGGAAACACACACTGTCCTCGAATTCATCTCCAAGGGAATGAAGAAGGCAGGTCATTCACAGCTGTCTTACACCTGTCTAAGTCTTTCTTTCCATTGCATCCTGCAGGTCTTTGTCTTTAGTCTGGGTGTCACAGTGGTCATACATCACTCCGGCACTACTTCTGAGCCATCCTCTGTGAATTAACAGTATTTCATACAGGATCAAGCTTTAACAACCTCACTTACAGTGGGCCTGTACCACCTAACTCTACCAGAAGTATGCCCAAAAGTAAGGGCTCTGACCACTGGCTGGCACTGGTGATCCTACCAAGTTATTTTCAGTGCCAGCTCAAGTCCCTGCCGTATCTTCAGACTACAAGTCTGTAGACACATCTCTGGGCACGGCTGGAGGGTACCCTCCAAAGGATGCAAAGGTATTCAAATATCAGGTGGGCAGCTGGTCTTAGCAGACTGTCCACAAGACAGCTATGGAGATAGCAGGTAGGTAGGGTACAGCGTGGGCCATGTTTCTGGCATCCCATATATATTTTTTTCACGGTCCTCTGAAACTGCCTAGTCCAAAGGTAGGCCATCAGTGTTCATCTCAAAGTGTTTAGGTAGCACTAAGTCTCAGTTTATTTTAGCTCTCCAGCTGCAAACCTGCTACAGCACACCACTTAAAATACCTTTTTCCTTTGCAGCTTTTTTTCCTAGGCTAACCTCGAGATGTGTAGATAGGGGACACCGTGGCAGAGGAACAACGCTGTGCTTATCCACTTCCTGCTGCTGACAGGCCTGGCTGGGTTTACCTAAGGCTTGACCCCTATCTCTCCAGCACAGCTGCCCCAGCAGATGCTGTGCCCATCGTGGAGATGTGCTACTCATCAAGATAAAAGGAATAAGAATCTACCTCAAAGCACTTAGGCATGATTAAATAAAGAAGGCCATTTCCTGTGCTGCTAATCCGGTGCCTTTCAAAATCACTAACTTCACTTTTTTTTAAAGTTACCATCTTTTAATTCTCATGGGTCTCCTCTATAGTTCTCCTCCTCCTTCCTGGGAAGAGGTGATCCACTTCATGATACAACAGTAGCTCACAGGGCTGATTAAACTGAACTCCGTGCAACACAAACAGCAATTTTTCATGTACCAAATGAAAGAATTGAACTGCTCTCTCTTTTGAGTTTTGTCTGGGTCAGGATACCCAATTAACCTGCAGGCTCCTGCACTGGCAGTTACCTGCTTTTCACTTTGAAATCAAGTCACTCTCCTGTTTTGGGAGCTCTGCTGCTCTGAAAGTCTTCCTGTCCTTTAATATGATAGAACAAAGCAGAAGCAGCTACTGTGAAAAAAATGAAAAAACAGACTCATTCAATATGGCCTCTTACTATACTTTTGAGTATTACAGTCTAAAGTTCAATAACATCTTAACTGCTTGGCCACCAAGAGACAAGGTATTTTAGGACTCTAATATTTGATGAGTATGTACGAAGTCAAGTAAGTCTCTAGGTTGTACTTTCCCACTCACAGGAAAACCAGGGTTTAGACTTTGCAACCTCTGCATGGTTTTTTTTGTGCCATTCTTATTTCTAGAAAGTCAATCAGATTTTAAACCTTGCTGGGCTTTCCACATTACATCCCAGACGCTACATATAGTTTCCCATGGAAAGCTCTTATGTTTGGTAGTCCTCCTTTTTTCTCTCCTTTTATTTTTATTTTTTTAATAAAAAAATAAACATCAACATGGGAGCACATGAGAGTGAAGCGGTGAGTGTGCCTGAGCTGACTCTTACCTGCAATATCCATACAAATTGGCCATTGTGAGGAAGGACCGAGCATTGGCAGCGAAGCCCAATCTGTTCTAGGTGCAATGCAACCCTAAAGCTACAACCATGGTGCTTGACACTTGACGTGCAACAGACTTCGAACATCGGTGAAGGCATCCCATGCCTTTACTTTGGACTGCTGATCTGTGAATGCGTCTGTTGAGCAAAGCCGCGGGCAAAAAAGGGTTGGATATATCTGACGAAGTGTGAGATGCATGGGGCATGTGCTGCACAGAGCAGAATCCATATCTCCATCTCACTTAACCTCAATGGGAATGTGACTGCCTTAACATGTCAGAGCCCGTCTTCGCTGCACTTTGCCTACAGTCATCAAAATCTACAGAAAGCCATAGGCAACT
This sequence comes from Vanellus vanellus, assembly GCF_965231255.1. Classification (NCBI taxonomy): domain Eukaryota; kingdom Metazoa; phylum Chordata; class Aves; order Charadriiformes; family Charadriidae; genus Vanellus; species Vanellus vanellus. The sequence continues at coordinate 129,814,991 of NC_138906.1, read as the reverse complement.
GATATTTCTCTGCTGCAAAGTATAGGACAGAACTAAGTTATTTGTACGCTAATCCTGGCTTTCCCTTACCTTATGCCACGAACAGTCTTTTACATTTGTGCAAAAGGATGGTAAACCACCACCAAGTCAGCATGGTAACATAAGGTGTGAGAAAATGGAGAATGAGCTTTCTGGCTCAGAGAGATCTGTTTGTCTATATGTTTTTATTTTCTATAAATACAGACTGTTAGTCAGAGCTATTGTATGATTTTAAGCTGGACAGTTTGGAAAACATGGAAATCGGTAAAACCAGTGTTCTTTACTCTTCCTCAGTCAGACTTTACTCAGTGCAATTTCAAAATATGTGCACCACTTTGGAGCTGATGTTTTTGCTCCAACTTAAATGTCATGCATGTGGCACAGATTGTAAGGCTATGCCATGCCATAAAATGCAATTGTATGTGTGAGAATATCCCACACTAGCTGCATGGAGGCTGATTGCTAAATCTCCCAGAAACCTTAGCTTCTCCGCGTCCTAGGACTTTTTCAGAGCTTCTCATCATTAGAATTCCCCAGGTTTCCACCTCCTTCCTCAACAACCATCTGGCCTGTCCACACTCCAGCTGCAGTCAGACATCCCTCACCACTTACACCTGATCTTTTGACTCTGCGCACCTGAAACAATTCTCCCTCAATCTATCAAGCAATATAAAATTAGACAATCAGGAAAGTGCTTCCAAAAGCTATGAACAAATTGCCCAGCTTAAAATCACCACTTCCTTTCCATGGTATCCCGGGCAGCATTAAGATGGAGGGGAAGATTTATTTGTGGAAGAAAATGCAAGTGCATTTCAACACCGCCTGATGCAATAGTGTTTGTAAAAGTTTGTGCTTCTTTGGCCCTTGTTCTTTTGGTGCTTGCTGATGGGATATTTCGGTGAACAACTCCATCGTCACCTCCTGTTGGTCAGCGGATCAAAGTTTAACATGCAAAGAAGGTAGTGTCTACTCGGAACGGCATTGTGGAGAGTAGCACGAGGAGTGCTCACGTGGCAGACACTGAGCGTTTGCAGACTGTCACTGAATAATGGTGGGATATGAGACAGGGAGGAAGAAGCTGCTATGCTTTGAGCCTACCTTGTCTCAAAGCTTAAGGACATCCAATTTATAACACAGACCCCTTTTTTTCACTACGGTTTTCTCCTTCCCCGTTTTTCATATTGAAAGGCGATACTGGATTATTTTCAGTATTTTGTCCACAAAACATTTGAGGAAAACAAAAAAAAAACAAACCTTTTTTTTTTTTACACAAGCGTTTTCAAACTCTTCTAAACAGCAGTGTTTTGTTAGTTTATAGCTTAGTTAGGTTGGAACGAGCTGTTCTGTATCAGCAAGAAATCTGTTATAGGACAGACGCCAGCATGAGATGGGTAAACCTCAAAAGGCCTAAGATCTGGTTTGGTTTCCATGAATCTGAACCTCTGGGGATCATTGCTTCCTGTTGGGGGTCTGGTTTTGGAAACAACAAGAACAGGGAGTATTGTTTTTAATGTTATTTTCTGCTCCTGGTTTTAGGCCAAATTTGAGAGCGCAGAGGTGCTCAATTACTTTAATGAACAAATACAACAGTTTCACAGCCTGGAAATAGATTTGCTTGTGGTTTGTTTCCCATACTCAATTTTTATTTGATCATTGAATACGGTGGCCTACATCTAGAGCTCTGTTGCATGGTAGACCTGTCGATATTTGCCAAAGCAAGAAAATCTGACTCCTTATACTACTTTTGTCACTGCCCCAGCAACCACAGAAATGCACTTTCTGTTCATATTTTTTGCATTTCTCGTTAAAGGCCAAAGTCTGCTGTTAATACCTGTTAGGCTGCCATTGACTTCCATGGAGCAATTCCAGATTTGCACTGATCATCATGAAGAGTTGTTTTACCACGAGGCTCATAGCAATAACTTAATTAAAATTAGTTTTGCTGATGTTACTCCTCGATTTTTTCCAGTCAAGTAAAACAAACCTTAAAGGAGATTTCTTCACTGGTCAGCCTGGAGACCCTGCACGCTGCCTCTCAGATCTTCCCCCTCTCCGCCTTCCTATGCCCGGTCTCCCCTCACAGGTCCCCTCTCACACACACGTTTTATAGTAACGGGGTCAGTAGAAAACATAGAGTTCAGCACTATAGAAGTGGAAACAGAAAGCAGCCATGGGCAATTAACCAGGGCTGTGACTGCTTATGTTTGGTTCCTGCTTCCATTTCTGTTTCCATGGAAATGGACATCAAATCATTGGAAATAAAGTAAATTTTCTACTTCTCCTCATCTTTATATCAGTCGAGCTATACGATCCAAATAAATCTAAACTTATGTAATTAAATGTGAATTTAGAAATCTTTTCATTTCATTGAAATAAATTGACAAAAGCCACATCGCTTTTGAAGTACTCGGATGCTATTGGCTGTCCTTTGGGAAAGGAGTAGGTAAGTTTGCCCACCCCTTTTTGCTTTGAAAGGTATGGAAACATGCAAACATCCATCCTACCCCTTGCTCTGTGCTCCTGCCTGCCCATTAATATTGTTGTGCTGAACAGTACTCATCACTTGCCCATTAGGGGTCATTTAAGCATAAATGACCCCCCTTACAGAGACTGTGTGGGTTAAAGACCTCTTCTTTGTCTGGCTGCTAAAGCTTTGAGGTTCATTTGTATTGCAGAGCAGCTGCATAAAAAAAAGGTTCAAGCCCACCTTTAAAGGTCATATGGTCTCAGAGGAGGAGCTTTGACCTAGAAGGGTTTCCCAGGTGAAAAGCTCAGGGTTTGGGAACAAAGGGGATAAAAAAGTAGGTTTTAAGCTTTCACATTCCTGTGAGAGACTGCGAAAGATAACTTATGTGTCTTTTGTAAACAAACATATTGGAGACTGAACACTTGATTTCTTCGCTAGAGGTGAAGCTGATCTGCAAAACTGTCAGACCTATAAAGGGGTAACAATAATTTTCAGTTTGGCTTATGATGCAACAGATCAGACAAACTTTCAAGGGCCAGCTTCAGCAAAAATGTCCCATGCCATGAGTCAATATTCTTCCAGTCATAGCAATTGCCTTTACTGGTCAGTAAATGAAGGCAAAACTTGAAACAACCTGCTAGTCTGCCAATGTGTATTACCCGCCAGAAGATGCTTCATACTTTTTTCTCAAAATGGGCCTTTAATTCTGTTGAACTAACAAAAACTTGCTGACAAAATAGCACCAAATAATATCTCTGCTTCAATTGGCATCGCATTTTGCAATTTGCAATTATAGAAAGCATAAATATTATTACTGCATTAATGCAAATTCGATGCCAATAAATGGCTTGTTTTCTAGCAGGGTCCATTTTACAGCAGGAATTGGGGAGAGCGCAACCTGGCTTTTCCAGCATCTACCAAAGTGTTAATTTCTGGAGTCCACTAACAAGAACAGTTAGAAAGAAAGCAATCAAAGTGGATCTATACAGGATGGTAGATTTAAACCATTTAATTACTGTAGCTGTAGCTGGTTATTGCTAATGCATGGATCACAAAAGCTTCACTCCTGTGGAAATCAGTCATGCGTGGGAGATCAGGAATTACAGATACTTCACCAATGTGAGGGATTTGCTCTGGTCCTTTAAAGAGGCTTCCTCCAGTGACAAAAGCCTCGTGCCTGATGCTAATGCGTAGTATGTAACAAATTTACTTTAAAAAAAAGTAGCCTATAACCTAATCATAGTCAGTCCAAAAATATACATCTTTAAATGACTTGTATCAAACCATTCAGTCATGACATAGACCTCTTTTTTAAAATTTAAATCCATCTCTGTCAAAGATGCTGGCATGTCTTCAGGAAGCGGAGAAAGCTAGATGATGGGTAACTACCTGCTGTCAATGGTAAAAGGTCTGATTTTTTTCTCTCTAACCAAAAGGCAAGCTTGAAACTCTCTTTTGGTGCTATAATCCCAATCATTATGGTCGTTATCACAAGCACGAACACCATCTCCAAGACAAGTCTATCTGTATGAGTTTCCTTCCCTGAAAGCTGTTACATGTGCATTTAAGACTTAGAACAAACACATAGGCCATTAAAACTGGTGTGATCACCCACAAATGAACATGAGTCAGGGATATTATTTGGGTTAGCACAGAAATACATGCAAAGGACAGGGAGCAAGGTGCAAAATATTTAAGGGGCACAGTAAAAGAAATAAAATAGCTGGTTGAGGTCTAGTCTACAGTAGTAGGGTTGCACTGACAAGACTTCTTAGGGGTGGCGTAACATATGCTGATAAATAGGTACAGCCCATATTTATCCAACGTTTCTAATAAAGCTATGCAAGGCAAATCATACGTTTCTGAGAAAACCGCATCTATACTTTAGCTTTTATTTCAACAGTTTAAAGAAAGAAACAGACCCTTAATCGCTGTTATGATCAAGCCCTTGGTTTAGATCTTGTCTAATTGTCATTTTGTAGAATAGATCCCCAGGGACCCTTCTGCTGTGAGTATTGGTTTTGTTCATATCTTAGGAGACTTTTTTCAAGTAATAAGAAAGATTTAAAGTGGATGTCTCTTAAAGGATAATAAATACCTGGAGAAGAATGAGGAAATACATTAAAGCTGAATCACTGCTGTGTCACACCAATTTTCCCCTTTTACTCTTGAGATTCCGCTGAAATCAATGAAGTTACAGTTACTTAAAGCTGTAGGATTATACGAGTGAACCAGGTACATGGCGTTGCAATAACCGACCAGAACTTGCTGGCAGACTTGCTCAGAATCAAATATGTCCCCTTAAATTTCACATTATTTTCACAATCTTGTAGCAGCAAACCAAAACAAGAAGTTCACTGTGCAGTCAGAATAAAATCTTTTTTCTCCGGTCTAAGTATTTAGCCAATGCAGTATCACAGAAACATTGATTTCTGTTCCCAGCCTAAGAATCCTCCCGATAGTTTCATACAGAACCAAAGACCCAACACAATCTCTTCTTTTATGGCGAAGAAAATGCTAGGAGAATCGTTATCCCTGGGAAAGATTTCTCTGATAGACGAGGAAGGACTGTTCATTAGTGTCATGAATGATGCTGCCTCTTTTTTATGCAACTTGCATTCACTGATGCTGGCACTGTCAGAGTCTCCAACTGTGTGCACAATTCAGTTCATCGAACAAGGCGGCATCCTTTCCAGATACACTCAACGTGTGGTATTATGGTTGGGAAATTCATTCCACAGAAGAGAAACACAAATTATTTCAATTCAAAAAAAAAAAAAAAAGGCACAGTCTGTGCCTTCTTTTTCTATGCTATTAGAGAGATTATCAGGAAAAAATAAACACAGCAGTTGTTTGAGGTCCCACACAAACAAAACAAGGACTACAGGCCACTCCATATACGGTGCTGAGCCATTGCTCTGTTTACTCATAAGATGTAAAATAACACATCTTTCAAGACTTTTTTTTTTAATAATTATTCAGTGCTGACAGAGCAATTTTGCAACATTTTAAACAGGAAAAAAGCCCCACATGTTTACAGTTTTAAGTACACTCGCTCTGTTCTCAGCTCCTCCAGCTCAGCCATTTCCTTTCGGTGTATTTAGTGTCAATTTGCCTGCAGGGAATGGCTGCCTCTCACTGATGCCGAATGTAGGTAGAGGCCAGTCCCACACTCCTGAGTCACCTGCAGAGCTCAAGGTGCATGAGCAAATTACATCTGGTCCCTAAGCAGCAAGGACCAGATCCAAAAAAACGAGCTACGACACGTGTCTATGTATGTGCCTTGGTGCTTGCCATATGAGAGAGCCTGGAGCTAACGGCAGGGGAGCACATACATCTACTCCAAGAAGCAGAAAGCCCTGCAGAGATAATAGCTCATGTCCCAGGAGCTAGGTAGGTGCTTTGCATCAGTAAAGCTGACACAGGGCAAAAAGCCCGGTTTTCTCCCCAGGGCTGAGCTGGTACCATCCCAGCATGGTGTTGGGGGCAGCCCGGCTCTGGCTTGGCAGGGATCAGCTAAAAGGGCACAACCATGAAGGACAGGTGGGGTTTGGGGATGCACTGATGTACCCCCTTCACCCTCGCCTCATCCAGCAGACAGGGGAAATGCACAGCTCAGGCAAAGGCTTTTTAAGATCATGGCGTTTGTCCCTGATCCCTGTATCTCCGAGACTGCGCTTTAAAAGCAGTGGGTTGAGCAAGGAGCCATTATAGCCAGTCTCTAGAAGAACCCTGAGGACGGAGGATAGGGGTTCATTTAAAGCCCCACTTCTCTCTAGAGCTTAGTTATTTTCATAGAATCATAGAATCATAGAATGGTTTAGGTTGGAAGGGACCTTAAAGATCAGCTAGTTCCAACCCCCCTGCCATGGACAGGGACACCTCCCACTAGACCAGGGCGCTCAAAGCCCTGTCCAACCTGACCTTGAACACTTCCAGGGATGGGGCATCCACAACTTCTCTGGGCAACCTGTTCCAGTGCCTTATCACCCTTAGAGTGAAAAAATTCTTCCTAATATCTATTCTAAATCTCCCCTCTTTTACAGTTTGAAGCCATTCCCCCTTGTCCTATCACTACATGCCCTTGCAAAAAGTCCCTCTCCAGCTTTCTTGCAGGCCCCCTTCAGATACTGGAAGGCTGCTATAAGGTCTCCCCGGAGCCTTCTGTCTTCATAGGAGAGGGGTTCCAGCCCTCTGATCATGTTTGTGGCCCTTTCTACAAAGCAATCATGCTTTGTAGGGAATAGACATATATTTGTTGGGTAAGAAAGACGAAACATGATAAGAAAGAAGAGACATTTGGCCTAATGTTCAAAGAAGGGCCAAATCTGGTGGGGTGCTCCAGGCAGATTCAAAGTGTCCTTGTGAGACTGAGCCCTGCAACAAGATAAGTGGATGAACGTCCTGTTCATGGTTTCTAATCCGACTTAATGTCAGATATGTCCCCTGCTGCACAGCCTGGTGAAGGCAGGAGCACTGGTTAGGCGTATTCCAAAACGGCATTAGATGCATTGGGAACTTTAATAGCAATGACTGAAGGACCTTCACAGCCCAAGTGCCCATAAGACCAGATGGGAGCGGAACATGGGTTTCAGGGGGCTCTACACTCAGGTCCCTAATTTCCTTCTGGTTACATTTAACATGCCTAATTTCCCTCTTTCATCTGGTGTGAGATGCAGCTACATTTGGGATGCAGAGCTTGCAGGAAGCCATGTTCCCCAGCCTGTTCTAACAGGGAGTCCTACAGAAGTGAGGACCAATGTCTGATAAACCACTAGTGAAGCACCCGATAAGGACTTCTTTGGGTCATTTGAGATAACTGCCAGCTTGAAAAAACAAACAATCCAATGAAGATGCAAATAATCCGTACTATAAGCGGAGTGGACTGGAATGTGGAGCATTCATTTTTCCATTATCAGCCATCAAGGTAAAGGGAAGGAAGCGAATAAATTATGTGCCCAAAATATTTGTATGGAAACCTTTCCAAGCTAGATATAAAAAGCAATTATTTATTACTTCAGGAAATACTCTAGCATCAAGCAATGACCCCGGGTTGGTGTCAATGCTTACCCAACAGGATTACTGTTCAGAAAGCTTTATGGTTACCACATAATGTTTAATCAGTGCATTAAAAATAAATTAAAGATTTGCTAATTGTAATGTAATTAGCTTAATTTAATTACATTGCTCAATGACTGAGAATTTTATTGTTATTGTGAGATCTTTTCTCATTTGGGGCCTGAAGTTAAGTGGCGTAATATTGACAACCGTTTCCTCCCTTAATATTCAGTTTCAGAACAGGCTGAAATTTTTACCTGAATCTTGCAATTTATCACAATCAGTATCATCACAAATTACAGAAAGCATCCAGTAACATGATAACTTCTAAATGAAGTGTCTGTAACCAGGGCAGTAGCAGCCTCGGCTGTTAATTTGTCATATTTCATAGCCAGCCTGACACCCTGTCCAATTTGCTTGTAAGCTTTATCACAAAGACAGCTATGTGAGCTGCCTCTGACTATGAGCAGGATGGAAGAGATGGACGGGGGCAGCTTGGCTCTTCGGGTTCCCCGGCTTTGCATACAATCCAGCTGCAAAAGAAATGGCCCCATGTCTTGGTGACGTTTGTTTTCTCCATTAAAATCCCTCCCTCTTCTCTCCCCTCCCCACTTCCTCATTAAGACAACCAAATTTTTCTCTTTAAGACTCCCTGCTGACCATAATCTGATGGTCAACATAATTTATTAGCAGCTATGGGAGTTAAAAGAAATAAGAGGGATAACAGTACGCAGGGAGCATCATTACCTATCTTATACAGGCTCTCAATTTCAATCCAAAGCATGTCATCCTCTCAAATGACCTGCAAGTTTTTCCTTTTGGGCAGAAGTTGTGCAGCACTGTAAAAATGGCCATGAATATCCCTTCAGGAAATTGGTCTCTCTTCTCCTCTTATCTTCCAGATGCTCTGAGGCCCTCAATCAATTTGCATTGATTTAAGCAACATCATTCAATACGTATTATCAATCTGATCTAAGGGGAATTGTGTGAAGAGTAGGTCTTCCTTTCTGTTCCCAACATGCCAAGCACAACAGCACAAGATGCTACAAAACACATAAAATGGTTTCTAAAAGACCAACAGGTGCTAAAAGATGCCTGGACTTACAAAATGCAGGGAACTGCCACTGTATTTTGTCTAACACATTAAATTTGGGATGGCCAACTTGGAGTGCAGACAGAGCAAACGTCTGCTTGGACGGATTTTGTTGATAGTACGGGAACATTTTTGAGATCCCTAGTCTGGGTGCACACAGCACCAACCAATTCCTACAATGTCAGGGTACAACCTAATACGAGCCCGACACCCTTGGGTTTTTCTAAAAAGAAAAATAAGCCTCTCCATGAGGCAGGAGGTGTGGCGCTTCCTTCTTTTACCTGATCCAGCAGATGAGCCCAAATGTCTGTCCTTCTCCTCCTGTTGATGGCTGCCCAGCTACGGTTGTTGGGCTGTGGACTCCACCAGAAGACCTAGCCACCAGCCTCTGCAGTGCTCACCTCTGCAGCCTCTAAGTGGTTTTGTAGATCTGTCCCTTATTACACCAGCAGCCAAGAGAGCAACCAGAGGGAAATTAGCAAAGAGCATTCCAGTCTTTACAGCTGAGCCTCCAGAGGGGCTATAAAACCTCAGATGCTGTTGGGGAGTCAAGAGAAAACAGAGAGCTTGTGGTGCCTGCTGTTAAGAGGAATTTGAGAATGGGGACTGTCCAAGCACACTGAGACTAAAGGAGACAGAAGAATGAGAGGACAGAGAAGAATGAAATAATTTAGGAACGAGTCAAGATAAGCCACAACTGTAGAAAGAAAGAAGACAAAAATGCAGACAAATTTTCAGGTTTGAAGGAGCTTATTCGAGCCAAGTGACCATATGTCAGTCTCCTGAGGTTTTGCCTATCATGTTGAACTCCAGGCCCACTGATTCTGTAGGATGCAGTCTTCAGCACACGGCTACCACTGTGAGTGAGTCATTTGGTACAGTTCCTGTGGCAAGAATCCCAAATGTGTCAGGCCTGGACTAAAAAGCAAGATGGAGAATGAATACACCTGAAGGCACATTTGGCACTTTAATTCCGAGCAGATACCACTTCTAATTATAGCCAGCCTTATGCCAGCTTACTACTGTTCAAGCGCTTGTGGGTTCGCGCGTTGAGTGCCAGATTTAATCCATTCAAGGTAAAGTGCAAGAGAACCAATTGCATTTTGCATGCCTTCTACCTGAATGATTTGCTTTGTTGTTCCCAATTTGCAGTTTGACTGGAAGATTTGCACCCCTCTGGTTAGTTCTGGTTGGCTTCTCTGCAGCCACGGGGGCATATTTTTCAGTTGAATGAAGCCCAGCTGGCAGGCTCAATTTGCCCCACCAATGAGTCATATCTTTCTCTCTCTAATTTCACCTGCATGAGAGAAT